>NW_028230451.1:1969306-2662162 GCF_043228905.1 Azolla caroliniana | reverse complement strand
AAGCAAGACCGGTCGGATCGTCCCTCCCGGCAAACTGCAAGTTGTCCAGCAAGCAAAGCCCCAAGACAAAGGCTGAGAAGGAGGACATGATGAAGGTACCATATGCCTCTGCCGTCGGAAGCTTGATGTACGCAATGGTGTGTACAAGACCGGACATAGGATATGCAGTCGGAGTGGTGAGCCGGTACATGAGCAATCCCGGAAAAGAGCACTGGAACGCGGTCAAGTGGATACTCCGATACCTGAAGGGCACGGCAAACGTGTGCCTCCGATTCGGCTCCGGTAAGCCCGAACTCAACGGCTTCACTGATTCGGATATGTCGGCTGATGCAGATACCAGCCGGTCCACATCAGGGTATGTGATGACGTATGCAGGGGGAGCTGTTTCGTGGCAGTCGAGGCTGCAGAAGACGGTTGCGTTGTCAACCACGGAGGCGGAGTACATGGCGGCTGTTGAAGCCGGCAAGGAAATAATATGGATGAAGGACTTCATTAGAGAGCTCGGTATCCGGCAGGAGGAGTACCGACTCTACTGCGATAGTCAGAGTGCCATCCACCTTGCGAAGAACGCGGCCTATCACTCCCGGACGAAGCACATCCAGCGAAGATATCACTGGATCCGGGAAAGGATAGAAGACCAGGAGTTCGTGCTGACGAAGATCCACACGGACGAAAACGGCTCAGATATGCTGACCAAAGTGCTCACACCCGACAAGCTGGAAGCATGCCGGAAGAGGATCGGATTGGAGAGACATCCCATGCCGAAGTGAAGGGGGAGTTTGTTGGGATTTACGGTCCCTCCGGATGGGATGTCCGGAGATGAATGACGGCAAGCCCGGTTGCGGTTACGGAACCGGAGGATGAAGAGTACCCGGCATGAAGCCGGATGAAGAGTACCCGGCATGAAGCCGGATGAAGAGTACCCGGCTACGGAGCCGAATGATGTAGACCTGGTCCCGTCCGACGATCTTGACCTGGTCCCGTCCGACGATCAACATGTCGTCCACGTACAGGAGGAGTATTAGAAAGTCTCCTCCTTCGAACTTCTTCACAAACACGCAGTGATCGGACTGCGTTTTGTGGTACCCTTCATCGGTCATGAAGGAGTCAAACTTTCGGTACCATTGCCGGGGAGCCTGCTTCAGACCGTAGAGGCTCTTCTTCAACCGGCATACCAGGTGCTCCTTCCCTTTCTTCTCGAATCCTTCCGGTTGCTGCATGTAGATCTCTTCTTCGAGGTCACCGTGAAGGAATGTCGTCTTCACGTCCATCTGTTCTACCTCGAGGTCCATGCTTGCCGCTATGCTCAGCACCGTCCGGATGGAGGTCATCTTCACTACCGGGGCAAATATCTCGTCGAAATCGACGCCCTTCTTCTGCTGGAACCCCTTCACCACGATCCTGGCTTTGTATCTCGGGGGGTTTCCGGCATCTCCCGGTTTCAGCTTGAACACCCACTTGTTTCGAAGTGCCCGCTTTCCTTTCGGCAGCTCCACAAGTTCATATGTGTGGTTCTCATGCAGGGAGTCCATCTCCTCCTGCATGGCACTTAACCACCTGCGGCTATGAGTGTCAAGCTTTGCTTCTTCAAAGCTCTCCGGCTCCCCTTCGTCGGTTAGCAGCACGTGCTCTGGTTCCGGAAATCTCCGGGGGGCCCTTCTCTCTCTTAGAAGATATCTCCGTTCCGGAGCTTCGGTAACCGGCTCCTCCGTTTCCTCTTCATCCGAATCCATTTCGGGATCGGGGCTGGTTCCGGTATCAGTTTCATCTTCCTCGGCCGGTTCTGTTTCTTCACCGTCTTCGGCCGGATCCTCGAGTGCTAACCGGTCCCTTTCCGGTCGGGACTGCTCCTCGTAGAGTTGATCCTCACCGGTCGACTTGGAGCTCTTCATCTTCTTCTCCGACTCCCAGTCGGCGAGTGTCTTGTCCTCCATGAAGATGATATCACGACTCCGGAATATCTTTTTGTCGACCGGGTCCCATACTCGGTAGCCGAACTCGTCATCGCCGTAACCGAGGAATATGCATGGCCGGGTCTTTGGATCTAGCTTTCCTCTCCGGTCCTTTGCCACATGCACATATGCGAGACACCCGAACACCCTCAGATGCCGGTAGGATACTTCCCTACCGGTCCACACTTTCTGCGGCGTGTCTCCGTCCAAAGGTACTGAGGGTGATCTGTTTATCACGTATGTCGCCGTCGACATTGCCTCAGCCCAAAACCCCTTGGGTAATTTCGCATGCGCCAGCATACTCCGGACCCTCTCCATTATGGTCCGGTTCATCCTCTCGGCCAGCCCGTTCAGTTCCGGCGTCTTCGGCACAGTGAACTCGAGCCGGATTCCCTTCGAGCGACAATACTCCTCGAACTGCCCTCGGTATTCCCCTCCGTTATCCGCTCGTATTGCTTTCAGCTTCTTGCCGGATTCCCTTTCCACTCTCGCGTGGAGTTCTTTGAAGACGCACAACACTTGGTCCTTTGTCTTCAACGGTGCCGTCCACAGCTTCCGGCTGTGGTCATCAATGAATGTCACGAAGTACTGGGCTCCGCCATGTGACTTCGTTTCTACTTGACACACGTCAGTGTGCACCAACTCCAATGGCGCTACGTCTCGTCGGTGGCCTTGAGTGGAAGGAGGTTCGGTTCTGCTTACCGGCCAGGCAATCGGTGCACTTCTCCAGGTGCACATGCTTCACTGGAATAAGGTTGTCTTCTGCAAGCCTCTTCATCCCCTTCTCACTCATGTGGCACAGTCTCTTGTGCCACAGCTCACCGGCAGTGTCGGCTGCCACGTTCAACTCTTCCGGACACAACCAGGCATTCATAAGGTACAGTGTGTTGACTTTCCGGGCCCGAGCCACTATCAGGCTCCCCTTGCTGAACTTCATTACGCAGTTCCGGATGCTACCTGTGTAGCCTTCATCGTCTAGCCTCCCGGCCGAAATCAGGTTCAATCGAACCTCCGGAACGTGTCGGACATCCTTCAGCAACATTTTGCATCCGGTCGAGGTTGTCAACCACACATCTCCTATGCCGGCAATCCGGCACGTACCTTCATTTCCCATCCGAACACAGCCATGCTCACCGGCTGTGTAGGATGAGAAGTATCTTCTTTCCAGGGTCAGGTGGAACGACGCTCCGGAATCGACCACCCAGGTAGTCTCATCGCCGGCAATGTTTAGTTCACCTTCTTCGGTGATGAGCATGATCTCCTCTTCACTTGCCGCGAGTGCCGTCGTTCCTTTCCGGTCCTGCCCTCGCCGATCCGAACCATTCCGGTCCGTGGCTCCCCGGTAAGCACCGTTCCGTTCCGAAGACTTCTTCGAATCGGTGTCGTCGGCTCCGTTGTCTTTTCGGTAATGCCGACAATTCTTTCGGAAGTGCCCCGGCTTCCCACAGTGGAAGCATGTGGGCCTTCCTCTTGACTACGACCGGGTCCCCGACTTCTCCCGTCTTTGCGGACTCCGGTTCCGTTGTCTTCCCCGATCCGATTCGGTAAGCAGCATCTTCGGATCGGAGGCCGGTTCTTTATCTCTACGACGCGCTTCTTCGTTCAAAATGCTTGTCTTTATCGTTTGTAGGGACAAGTTATCTTCGGTGCAGGAGGTGCTGAGAGTCACCACCAAGTTCTCCCAGCTTTCCGGCAATGTACACATCAGGATGATGGCTTGCATTGCATCTTCCAACGGGAACTTGATCGCCGCAAGCTGGTTCACGAATCCCATGAACGTGCTTACGTGTTCCACCATACTCTCGCCGTCTCGGTACTTGAGGTTCACTATCTTCCTCATCAGGGAGGTCCGGTTCAACGCATTCTTCCTCTCGTAGAGGCCCAACAGCTTCTGCCACATCTCATATGCGTTGGTGTCGTTCGCCACATGTTGTAGAACGCTCACGTCGACGTATTGCCGAATGGTTGCAACGGCTTTCCGGTTCAGAAGCCTCCATTCCGTCTCAAGTACCCCCTTGGGTATTTCCGACCTGTCGATCGGTTCATACAGGTCCCGAACAATGAGCAGATCCTCCATCTTTATCTTCCAGTCGGCGTAGTTCTGCGCATTCAGCACCATCATCACCGGCTGCCCGCTGTTGCTGCCTTCCATTTTCTGTATTGCACGTGCTCTGATACCAGATTGTTAGGGATTGACGCTTTCAATCTCTTCGCCTCTCGGCCACAACCGAGGAAACACGGATCAATGCAGCAGAAAATCGATAACACAGAGAGAGACTCGAATGCACAAGGTTTAGCGTGGAAAACCCTAGACGGGAAAAACCACGGGAGTGCAAGACTCCAACTATCACTATACGCAGGGAATGTACAATGGCAAGCTGCAAGGCGACGACCTTGAGCTCACTGTCCTCGCCACAGGCGGCGGTATTACACAGAGGCGTCGACCTCTTCCTTTCTCTCTCTCTCTCTCTGCTACTCTCACTTCACTCCCTCTGAGTGGAAAACAGGAAAAATGAGCAACAACAACCACAAAACAGTTTGCCCTAAGTCATATTTATACACATATGACTTTCGGGCTATTTACAAATATAGCCTCAAGGGCCCTTGGCAAACATATTCACAAATATGTCCCCGCATCCGGATCTCTCTCCGGGTACATTCGTCATCCGGCTCCGTAGCCGGGGTCTTCATCATCCGGATCCGGAACCGGGTCTTCATCATCCGGCTCCGGAACCAGGCCTTCATCATCCGGCTCCGATACCGGGTACTCCACATTCGGGTCTTCATTCCCGATTCCCGGACATCCGACCATCCCATCCGGAGGGACCGTAATCCCAACAGGTAACTGGGGAGAATGAGACCGGTAAGGGTCCAATAGGACCAACGGACAAGTAACCTTACAGTACAATTTTTAAAAGAAAAAAAAGAAAAAAAAAAAGCGAAGTAATCATGCAAAAGCGAGGTATGAATGGACGAGAGAGCGAGGAGTCAAAAGGTACGTAGTGGGCATTTAAGCGCCACCACAGGACATAATGCTATTTTAGTACACGACGTGCACACACTCGAAAAAGGC
This sequence comes from Azolla caroliniana, assembly GCF_043228905.1. Taxonomy (NCBI): domain Eukaryota; kingdom Viridiplantae; phylum Streptophyta; class Polypodiopsida; order Salviniales; family Salviniaceae; genus Azolla; species Azolla caroliniana. Next base: position 2,657,137 of record NW_028230451.1, on the reverse strand, counting down.
GCCAGAATGCACAGAGAAAAACCACTGCGCGTGGAGACCCTCTACTTTCGCGAACCCAGGAGCACAGAAGCACCAAGGCGCTGGAAGATCATCAGACAAGAACCTACGCACAGAGAACCCCCGCTTTCTAAACTCTCTCTCTCTCAATCTCACTCTCATCACCATCCAACCTCGCCACCACAATCCGACCTCGACACAGACATGGACCCGCAAACGCTGTCGGAAGCCGCCAAGAAATGGCTAAAGCAACACGGGCTCGAGGGCTTCTTGACGATTATGGAGGTACCGTCACACAAAGAAGCCGACAAGGTGATCAAGGAAATCGACACAGAGGTCATAACGGCGGAGGCGATCCGTGCGTTAACAGGCCTTCCGGAGGGAGGCATACTCACGATTGACAATCCAACCTCGGGGCAACTCATCAAGTATTTTGGTGAGTACTCCCTAGCCAGCAAGGGCTACAGGACCCCTTGGCAACAAAACTCAATGCCGAGACTCAGGAAGAGGAAATAGAGGAGGAGCCTACAGAGCACCTCCAGCGACGGTCGTCGGCAAGGACCGTTGAGGCAGCCGGGAAACGTTCGGACCCTCAGACGGAGGGAACACCGGCTCCCCATACTGAGACTCCCACGCCAAGGGAGGAACTGGAACCGGTGCGCATGGCACCGAAATCAGAAGCCCCTGCACCACCGGCAGCACCGGCAAGTCCCATTCCGCCAAAGCCGGAAAGGTCAATGCAGCCTCCCTCGGCCAACCAAGAAGAAGCGCAAGGGGAACCAGGACAGCAAGGTGGTCCACGGGCAGAAACGGAATTGCAACTCGGCGCAATCAGGCGGGACAACCCATCTACAAGCGAGCCCATCTGTCAAACCTCCGTGCAAGCGCAACAACAATGCACCGGTAGTCTATGGCTCTGGTAGATAGGCGAACAGATTGCCGGAGCAGTGGGGTATATTGAGGCGGAAGAAAGAGCGCAAAGCGAACGGTTGCTCGTCACAACCGAACAACTAGAGATGGCCCGGTCCTGAATCTGGTGCCTTGAAAAAGACTTGGATCATGTCACGGCAGAAATGGCCAAAATGGCCTTAACGGCAACATAGATCCAATCACTGGTGACTCTGGTAAGTGTACAGAATAAAGAACCAGACCAACCTGTACATACTAATAAGACCCCGGCAACGGAAACCGTTCCAGAGAGAGATGCGGCGCAAGCCCAGGAGCTGGCGGAATTGAGAGATGAACTTGCCGCACAAGAAGCGCTAAGGAGCCGGGAACGGGAATTGAAGACAGCGGCCGAAGCAGAATTAAAGAAGACTGTTGAGAACCTCTGCCGGGTAGAGGAGAGCCTCCGGAAAGGCCATCAAGCGTACGACCGGCTAAGGGAGGAAAAAGACAAAGTGCTGCAGGAAAAGGACAAGCTGCGGAAGACGGCGGAAACGGAAATTGAATGGCTCAAGGAAGAGCTCCGCCAGCAGAAGGACCGCGAGGACCGGGCCCGTCGACAGATCAACGCACGACTCAAGCAAAAGACAGATGATTTTGAGCACCTACACCGGGACTACAAACGGCTGGAAACGAAGCATAAGGAACGGGTGGCCGAGCTCCAGCAGGAAGTTGATCAGGCCGCGATGGCGCTCGCCGACGAACGAGCAGAAAATACAAGACGGTTGGACGAGGCGGAGAAGGTCCGGATGGAGCTCCAGAAGCAGCAGCAGGAAGAAAAGGAGAGAGCGTCAACGGTATTGCAAAAATTACAAAGCACATATCAAAGGCAATTGACGCATTACAAGGAACAGGCGGAAGACAACGTCAAAATCATCAAGCAATTGAAGGAGGAACGGCAAGCTGCGGAGATCAAATCGCAGATGGGAACGAGCCAGATTCAGTGCATCCTCCGGGCATGGCTGAATCAGACAAAACGCTTGATTGACGAAAGCTCCATAAGATGGTGGACAAAGTGGGCACAAAATGCGGCGGAACTCCAATTGCTACAGGCAGACGTGGCAAACCGGCGGAAGGAAGGAGATGATTGTTACACGTTGACTTCCGAGGACTTCACCGCCATACGGGACAAGTTGGCCGAAGACTTCCAAGTCCTGGCGGATGAACAGCTAGTGCAGGTCCGGCAACTCGTAGCTCAACTAGACGATGATAGGCTTGACGCTCAAATCCAGTTTGAAAGCTACGAGCGATCCCAGGTTCGGGATGAAAAAGCACGGGAAGCGGCAACGGTTAACCTTAGTGATGAGGAACCGTTGCCGACCGAGGGCCAGGCCGGAACTAGTCAACCGGAGACCACAACGACGGAAACGCCGGTGTCAGAGCAACAAACGGAGGAGTAGCCGCAGCAGCCACCAAAGGACCAGTCGCAGCAGCCATCAACGGAGCAGCAACAACAACAACAACCAATTCCAGATGAATCATTGGAGACTCTCGAACAAAGCATTCTGGATATTTTGGACGAAGAATAGCAAGGGTCGGATGGTGGATTTGACGTACAAGGTACTGTCCCACGGGCATGCCATGTGTTACCGGCCGGCAAAGGAGTCCAAAGTGTGAAACGGAGGAGTTAATTAAATAATAGGAATGGTTGTAAGTAAGCTATTAGTGTGGACGGACGGATTGGAATCAGTATGCCGTTCCGGATCCGGACCGATCCCGAACAGGTGCGAATGGCACCGTTTTGTACTACAGACCGGAAACCTATTTAAAGGCCCGGATACAATGTAATGAGTAGCGGTTAATTAATAAAGCTTAGTGTTTTTATCTCTGTGTGTTAATTGTCGTTCTGCATTCATTGTTATATCTTACGCGTGTGATTATTAAGGACGATCTTGCTAAGTAGCCTAATTAAGTTGGATTAATCGTTGAGTCTAATCCTATTGCCGTAACACCCCTTTGGTGAAGTGTCTTCCGTAGACACCCTGTGTTAGGCCATTGTCCGGCCCTAAGAGTTAACATTCACTAGGGAGCAAGCTACCCATTTGTGTGTTCATGTTGATAGTGTCTTCTCTTCTTTTGCTTTTTTTCCTTCAATCATGTACACGTGCTACGTAGCGGCACTACGGTAGCCGATAGCTGGATTTTGTCGTCAGCGTCTCGAACACACAATCAAGGAGTCAGGTGGGTTTAGTGAATTTTTTAAACCACACGCTCTGATACCATGTTAAGAATTAGGTAAGTAATTAAGGAAGGTTTAATTAGTACCTAATTATGTGATTAAGTTACGCACAAGATTAAGTGATGTGTGTGTGTGTGTGTGTGTGTGTGTGTGAGAGAGAGAGATACACTTATGAACAACACAAGATGGGGGATGAGTAACTATATTAAAGTAGCATTATCGTCATCATCATCATCATCAAATACAAAAATACCATCAATGAGGTATATATAGATCTCATGTGCAAGGGTGCACATGTGTGAGGAGAATATAGGTACAACCGTGTAAGTCCTATATTAAATGACCTTGGGAGTGGAGGATCTAGAATATCTTACTTAAGTACAAGGTCCTATTTAAGTCGTTATAGTCAACACTTCTAACTAGATTCTATCTAGGATACTACAAAGTTACATGGTTGACTAACTAACTAAACTAAGTTGAGCTTGATCTCTCAACACCTTGTTTCTGGTCAATCAAATATTGTGGGTGTTAAAATGTCTAAGGGTGCCGATAAACTCCCTTGTGATGGATTTCAATTCACAGTTTCACTAGTTCCTTTGACAATTCAAATCCCTCAAAAGCAGGTTAAGGAACATAGGGTGCATAAGTATGCAAGGAACTATTTGGTTTTTAAAAAACAAGTGAGAGCTGAGGAGGGTGCTCAAAAAGGCCGCTAGGATGTTCTTCTTAAGAAAAGGACACCACTTAAACCTGTGTAATATGGAAACCTTACATCTTCTTTCCTGGGTGGTCAAGCCTTTCACATATTTAAAGGACTCTTGCACTCAGATTTAGGTACTTCTAATGTTGTTATTATTGATATTCTGTTTCTACAAGAGCATCACCTGTGCATGGGTAGGATTTGGAAATATGGCTCCATTTTACCAGCACAGTGGACTCATTTCTGGGTTCCTGCCTTTGGCCCCAATAACCGCCAAGCTAGATTATGCATTGCTATTAGAAAACAATTGCAGTCTATCATTGTGTCAGTAGCTACTATTATGAATAAATGGGCACAATTCCTTATTGTAAAAATAGGATCCTAGAAGGTTGGCATCATGAATCTCTATGCCCCTAATTCTATGTCAAAAAGGGCAGGTTTAAGGCTATCTCTTTCTGATTATGCAGTTTTAGCGGATTGTTGGTTGGTGGGAGGTGACTTTAATATGATTCAGGATGTTGTTGATAAAATGGGAGGTACAAGTACTACAATTTCAAGACGGGAGGCTAAGTGTTGGGATTATTTTTGTTTTGCCTTTGATTTGCTTGATTTATGGAAGATGCATTCATTTTGACGTATACAAGGATCCCTTCAGTTCTCTAGATCAGATGGGAGTGTGGTTGATACAAATTTGTCTCGACTAGATAGATTTTATGCTAGTATTGTTTTTTATGAGGCAGGTGGATCCTTAGGAATTATTCCGGGATCAGTTATCTCTAACCATAACCCTCTGAAGTTACATGTGACATTTACTAAGAGACGATATTCTAAGCAGTTGTGAAGCCCTCCTTCATTGTTATCTGATGATAGTCATTGGATGTCAATCACTTAGATATGGTCGAATTACAACTTCTCGGATGATTGTCTACTTAGCAATATGGTAACATTTCATGCCATACTCGATACAAATACTCTATTCACAAAAATAATTTCAACATTTGTTTATCACTGCAATTCAAAAATTGTCAACCCGCGTCATGCTCTTGCAGTAGTACAACAACTATTGGAAAGGTATCCAACTTAATCTATGCTACGTTGTGATTTGCGGCCATGAGTAAAAAGCATTCTAAAAGAACAACAGGAAGCACGCTCGATGTTCTTTTACTACCATAATGTTGCTCAATGGTCACAAAGGCAGGATCGTGTCAATAATGAATTCTTCAATCAGTTTATACGCAAAAATAAACCTCAAATTTCTATTACTTCTTTTAAGAGGTTATACATCAGATGACTCTAAGATGTGATGTATAGTCTCGAATTATTATCACCAATTGTTGTCTGCTGAAATTTTTTCTGTTGATAATCTTTACAATGTAAGTTGTCCTTGCAATTGTTCAACAAAAGGTTACATGTGTAATGGCATCCCATTTATTGCAACCATTTACATATCATGAGGTTTTTTTTGCAGCTAAATCCTTAGGTAAGGATGTTTGTCCGAGAAAAGATGGAATAGGAGTTGGCTTCTATTTGCATTATTGGGATTTTCTTGGTCCAACCACTTACTAGAGTGGTTAATTTAATTGTTGAGAATCAAGCTCAACCTAGTCTAGTGTGAACACACCCTTTGAGAATCTATGAGCAATCAAAGGTCAAAAGTCACCACTACTTTATACACATTAACTATGTGTCATAAATTCATATTCTATGACACATAACTAATTAGTTCTATATTCCCCATGACTAATGACTCTTCACATTCACCAAAGTTCTAGCGAGAAAGTGGGTGTTGTAGTGAGTTAATGAAGTGAGAGGGTGACCTTATATAAAGCACCCTCCTACTTTTTATAGAGTCTATTGTCCTCCCTTGTAATACTACATTTTTGTATTTTATATTCTCCTTGTTAATATACACCTTCTTCTTGAGTACGTCATTTTCTCTTATCTATCTTGTGTCTCTCTTCTCTCATCTCCTCTCCTCTTTCCACACACACACATAATACACATCTCTCCCCCGCTGCATAGAATCATACCCGATTCTTTACATTAATATTCACAAGCGGTAATATGTTTACAGAATGGACAAAAGGAATCATATATATGATTCCTAAGTTGGATGCCCAGTGTGATGATGTCACCAAGTGGCAGCCAATAACATTGCTTAATGAAGTGTATAATATTGTGGCAAAAACCATTGCTCTTAGATTACGATCGTTGTTGCCATCTATTATTCATGGCACACAATCTAGTTTTCTACAAGATAGAAGTATTTTTTATAACATCTTTTTGTTCTGGGAAATGCTTGCATTAGCTCAGCAAAATAAACAATATCTTGCAGTATTATTGCTTGACTTTGAGAAGGCTTATGATAAAGTGGATTGGGACTTTCTTGAGGTGGTGTTGTCAAGATTAGGTTTTCTTGTTGCATGGATAAAAGGTGTTTCCACCCTATCATGCATGCTTCTAGTTCTGTTTTCTTTGTTGTAGGATATGGGCCACTATGTCCTATCTCTAGGTCTGTTAGGCAAGGATGCCCTCTTGCCCCTTTTCTTTTTATATTGTTTGGGGAAGCTTTGTCCTCCTAACTAAGATTGTCTTTGGCTGGTATAAAAGGCATAGCATTACCTATTACACAACCTATTGTATTGGATGTTGAGTTTGCAGATGACATGACCCTCTACGTTGACGGGGAGATTGGTAATCTCAACCGGGTACAAGATGCTCTGCAAGTTTTCTCAAATGCTACAAGTGCATCACTCAACTGGAATAAGTCAGTTGGACTTTGGGTGGGAAAAGAAACTCACCATGCATGGTATCCAGGTCCTCCTTTCCAATGGCTTCACCATGGTGAACTAGTTCGATATTTGGGATGTGTGGTTGGTATAGATTTGAGGCCAGAAGCAATGTTATCGTCGTTACTGTTGTCAATAAAACGTAAACTACTATATTGGGATGCCCAAAATTTGTCATTTGCAGGTCGAGTTGTAGTAGCAAACTCAGTATTGTTGGCTTCAATGTGGTTTATAGCATCTGTTTGGTTATTTTCTAGATCTACAATAACGAAAGTGCAAAGCTTGATCCGTAATTTCCTCTTGGGGGGGGGGGGGGGGGGCAGGGATCTCCAATAGTAGCCAAAGTTGCTTGGAATGTTTTAATTCAACTGAAAAGCAATGGAGGGTTGGGTTCGATAGATCCTTTGATACAATCAAGATCCCTCTTGACTAAGTTTATGATCAAAGGATTGCCTCTAGGATCATAAGCTTGGAAAGGAATATTTCTAAATCAGTTGATGCAATTCAGTCCTAAGGAGGATTTTGGTCACCCTCTTTAAAGTGGTTGTTCTTGAATGATGTGCAAACAGTAAGGTGAGATCTTGCATCCAATAGATTTTTGCTAGGAATCATAAGGGCATGGGATGTGATTAAGTCATTCTTGCCTAAGGACATGCCTTCTACGTGGGATGCACTACTCAATCAGCCTCTTCTTGCCAATTCTTTATTTCGGGATAATGCAAGAAAAATGTTGGGCCTGAGAACTCGCCTTGCCTCGGGTAAATTGGATAGTGGGCCAAGTGCATATGTAAGAACTTGGACTCAATTTCAGTAAATGCCACAAGAAGATCATCTTGCACATTTACAATATGTTCATGGTGCCAAGATAATGATTGCTAGCATATCATCATCATATTCTTAGTTTACTACAACCTTCCAACCCAAGTAGGAACACCTGTGGTTTGGATGCTTCATAAATGACACATTAATGGTTGTCAAGGGTGTTTCACCTAACAAGTGCGCTTCTTATTTTCAAGTCCTAGACAACCATAGTTTACAGCCTTATACCTTTGATTGCAGTTAGCTACAGCACTTGCAATGCGCACCAATCAGAGTGGTTGCTAAAACTAGAAAGAAATGGATGCTCGGTCCTTATCCTTCAATAACTGCTCATATGTGTGATATGTTATGGTTATACGCAAAAGACCATGTTGCAAGGTTAACATGGGATTTGGGGGGTTGGTTTTGGTTACATTCCTTGGGGGAACAGATCGTAAAGGTTCCCTTCTTTCAGTACTCATTAAAACTTGGAAGATCATTATTGCTCTCTTGGAATGCAACTATACTAGCTGCTTAGAAACATTGGACCACCTGGGGGGTCTCAACCTTGCATTTGAAAATCTACTAGAGATGGATTTGGTCATTTAAGGGGCCAACTAAATTTATTCTCTTCAGATGGCTATAAGTGCATACATTATTACCAGTTGGTCATTCATTGAAAGGGAATGTAATACCCAATCTTCGGCAATGTGGCTTTTGTCATAAAGCTCAAGAGACTACCAAGCATGTCCTCTGGTCCTGTCCCTTGGCTCAACAAGTATGGAATAAAGTCCTTTCGTTATTCTCAACAATCAATGTCGGCTGCCTATTTTCATGGGGATTGGCGATGTGGGGAGTGTTACATTCTAGCTTGATGTTGTATGAGGCAGATGATGTTCGGGAGGCAATGATGGTACATAATAGAAGTTTGATATTAGTTAGCCCCTTTCAGCAACCTCGAAAGCAGGTGCAATATGTCGAGGTTTGGAATACAGTGACTATGATAACGTTATGGGCATTATGGAAATGTCGATGTAATCGACTTTATGATGCGGCAGATTTGCATCTCTCAGATGTCTTGCTTGAGATATGGGAGAACTTGCTGGTAGTAGTCCATGGCCAGTATGACAATATGAATGGTTCCCTAGAGACTGAACAAGAGAAAGAAGAAGCTTCTTCACTTATGGAAAAAGTTGTCCCTATTTACAGAGTCAACTCAACGGCCTCAATGGCACTATCGACTTCCTTGGCTCCTTTCTTGAATATTAGTAAATCATGGCAGTGTGCATCAGCAAATTCCAACACCTTCTACAAAGTCCTATCTTCTGGCTTTGGTCTTAGGATTAATGTACATCATTGTACATAAAAAGTGGTAAGCTTCTGGGTAGACAAGCTCAAATTGTAGCCTTTGGGAGTTTTTTCTTAATACTATTGAAGAAAAAAAAAAAAAAAGATCAATTTTGAGTTTTACATCATTTTTCTCAATTATTTGATACCACTAATTTATTTTTAGTATTTATTCCCAAAATAAAATAGTAGTCGATGGAGAAAGTGAGTTAGAAGGACAACATTCAATCTTATGTATTATCGGAAACAACGTGTTCTAAGGCGTGTTCTTTACTTCAAGCCTTTGAAATGTATATGCATGAGTTTGCTTGGAAACACATGAGCCAGAGCTCTAGTTGTATCGTGCCCTCTTTATCAATCGTCCTTAGCTGCTCTGCTTACATAACATAGTCTTTGTCTCCTCCATTGTTTAGATGTGTTCACTATAAGCACGTTATCTATTTTTTGGCATAATAACTAACATTTCCATCCAATAAACATGAATATGCCCTTTTCAAGAACGTTATTTTTCAACAATTACATTGTGGCATATGAAACCCATAATCACAAATTATGGTAGAAACAAAAATTGGAACTAAGTTCCTAGAGTAAATTCAAGAATCTAAATTGATAAGGGAAGAATTTTAAACATATTTTCCATCCCAAGTACATACTCGTGAACAAAACCTTGCTCAAGCTATTTACGTTTCTATTTGAAAGTCTCTCATTGGAAACACACCTTATATTGTTTGGCCTTATTGGGTTTGTTGTTTTGCGAAATTGCTAAATTGCAAGTTTGAGATAAGTTGCAACATGAAACTCAGAAAAACACAAAATATGCAACATGGTTTTAGGTACAAAGGCATTTCATAAAATGGACAACAAAAACACAAACATGCCTATACTTCTTATTCTAATTTTTTGATGGTTTCCGAAATTCGGTTGAGTTGATGAAGTGATGAAAAAACAATGTAATCAGGGTGGTGATTTTTAGTGTACGATGGGTTCAATGATGTAATTTGATGCTAGACGTGTGAAGGTTGGTTCAAAAGGCAAAGCTTTTATTCCCGAAAAAAGATGAGTTTTGTTTGAATTCAACGAGCCGTTATTTGGTGCGAATACCCCTCCTCGCTTCCAAAAGGATTTGCAAGGATGAATTGTCTCTACGAGAACCTCTTCTAGGAATTTGTCCTAGTTGTGCTTTCCTAGTGGGTTGAGCAAAGAGATGTCGAAGCAGCAGGCATAGACAAAACACAGACAAAAGCCCATGGTCCCCAACATTTACAGCCTAAACTGACACACATATGGCAAGAACCAACAAAAAGCCAAGGTCTCCGGGCCCATTATAAGAGGGTAGTCGTGCAGTGAAGCCTTGTGAGAACAACACAAAGAGTCGACCGATGATTTTGTGAAAGAACATGTACGGAAAAGACGAGGGAACGAGTGAGTGGGACGATAAAATCGACGCACGGCTAGTGAGAATCGAGAGAGAGGGTTTGCTCGAGAGAATGAGAAGGAAGGTTGGGCTCCTTTTTTCTCTCAATTTCAAATTGGGGTGACATAATTTTTTAATTCTACTGTATATTTTTGAATGGGGGACTGGGGCCATTTTTCTTCTTCTTTTTTCGAAAATCAGAAATTAAAAAACTCGCGTTTTGACATATTTAGTTTTTTGAATGGGTGACAAGTTTCATCTTTTTTTTTGAACAGCAGTAGAAATAAATACACCGCAACAAAAGCAAAAGAAAAACTTTAAATAAATAATCGAAATAAAATCGAATTGGAAAGCAAGAGATGGAAAACAGGATTTGAAAACTTGGCCGTTCGGCAGCCGACCGTTGGACTGCCGCCGCCACGTCAGCGTCGGCCGCCGCACCGCCACGTCAGCATTATTGGTCCGTTCTAACTTCTCCCCTTGAGCTGCTTTGTTTATTTATTTATTTATTTATTTATTTATTTAAATCTTATTTTGGGCACGGCGGCCATATCAAAATAAACCAGTCTATATGTACATATTACATACTATTATTATTATTATTGTTATTGTTATTTGTTAGGAAGTACATAATAAAACAAAAAACTTATTTATCATGAAAATGAAAAAGAAGACGAAAAGGAAGAACTAGACGACAGAATTATTCAATCGAATTCAAAAAACAAAGAGACTATTTATTGAAATGTAACCAACTCTTCCCTATTCTAATTATTTAATTATTTATTTTACTCGCTTTTTTCTTTTTTGAAATGTGATATATTTATTATTCAGATCGTTATTTGAATGTTATTTTCCTTCTTCTTGTTGTTTCTTTTCCCTCCCAAAATGAAATGGTTGAAAATTATTTCCTTAATTGAATGTTTGTTTGTGTGGATTTGAGCTCGAGACCTCCTTTCATTGAAGATTGCAAACAGAACAGGATCTCTAGCAACACACTCAAATCCTTTGTCCCCAACTCACTAACCGCCCCCATATCTCATTACAACACATGCTCCTACATACATACATAATTAACAATACCATGTTTCTTGTCCCTTGTGTCCGTGCATCTCTTCAAGAGGGACACACATCGACAAAAACTTCCGATAACTCATTGTTGTGTCACGTTCTATAATGTTTATATGAATTTCCTTACTTCCATATTTACGCCTAGTGGAGATCTTATGAATCCTAGTGGATAGCCCCATGGTTTTGGTAATTGCAAGCGTGGAACCATTGAGATACAAGTTGATGCCCGTAAAATACATGTGGGATTGAATGGGAAATAATCATGGATTCGCTTATTTGCTTGTCAATGAAGGTGAACATGTATGCATAGACTAGGTGTTGTTCTACATGTAGGTTTTGTGAGTGAAATGGGACTTTTACCCTCGTATGTTCAATTTATTCTTTGATTGGGTGGAGATTTACAAGTATGAAGATAGTTTTATAAACTTGATTAATTGGATGCTTCCATTAGAATGAAAGAATCCACACACATCCTTCCCATATTCATGGAAAATATGATGTATATTGTGGATTGATCACCGAAATATCTACTTGTACCATGAGAAGAAATATCTCCTTGACTTAAGCTCTACATTGTTGTGTATGTAATATTTTCATGGCAAGGTTAGATGAGATCATTGACCATTAAAGTATGTTATTTAGGGATAAGATTATGGTTGCTAGTCCATTGGTATAGTTGAAAAAGAAAATGTGCTCAATAGTGACTTTCAAGTAAAGAACATCTAATTATGCTTTGGAATTTCAAGTGCCTCATCCAAAAGAAGAAAACTTAACAACTATGTATCTCATGGAAGCACTAGAAAATATCCCGTTATGACATTTGGATTCCCAAACACTAATAATGCACACAATAATAGATTTAATGGTTTAAAGAAGGATCCAAACGGTTGCTCCATGTTGGCCACTTTACTTTCATTGGGATTTCAAATTGTGAAACACAACACAATCCATTTATAATTTACAATGTTTAGTGCACTATAATCTATATATTAAGGTGTATTGTGTGTAATAATATCCAATCAAACAAGTCACAATTTGTATTGGTAAAATCTCAATTGGCTTAAATGGTTGAATACTTCAATGTGGATGCACACAATATTCCCTATTTTCTTAGAAGTATTGACCAACATAACAGAGAAACATAAGGTGTATGTAATATATCCAAACATCATGAGGTTCAAACCTCATGATGTTTTTGAAATCGATGCAACATTTCAATTTCTCATTGGAACATTTAATAATGAAAAGTTTGTATACGGATCGATGCTCACCATAACACATGCAATGAAAAGGATGTATGATGGTTGCCCAAAAGGCGAAACCATGGCCACCATCATAATACCAATGCACTGGATAAGGGTGTAATGAACAAATAATGGACGCACATCGAGTTATATGGGGTCATGTGTATGGGATTATGAAAATAGTCTACACACAAGACCAGTCACGATGATCACGGCAAGTGTATCGTGGTCAAGGGTGGGTCTACAATCAACCTCATGAAACCTAGTCAAGGAGGGGTAGTTAGTCAGTCAATGGTCAAGTCATTTGGTCAAGAACGGGAGGGGTGGGTTTTGTGAGACAAAGCTTGGAGTGTATATCATTTATATGTATGTATGTATGTATGTATGTATGAGCTTTGAATGTGTGTGTGTGTGTGGTGGGACCATGAGTGGTTTAGCAGTAAAGAAGTGAGAGAGTTGTGGAGTGACTGTGGTCTTCATTCCAAGCCCCCTCTTCTCTCTGTTTCTGTATGTATATGTATATATATATATATATATATATATATATATATGTATATATGTTTCTGACACTGTTTCCTGTGTTAATTCCTCCATCCTGCTCTGTTTGTGTTGGAGCGAGTGATAGAGATGAGACAATTGGCTACTTCTTCTCCATACATTCTACTGTTTGATCTCTGTCTACCCTACTAGCTCAAGAAACCATGGTTTCTTCTAAATCCCTCTCTACTGCTTCTTCTTCTTCTGCTACAACTGCTGCTACTATTACTACCTTTAGCCCACATCTCTCCTTCGAGAGCCTTTGCCTCTCCTCTCCTCACAACGGCAACAATCTCACCTGTCCTGCTAATCTCGTCCCCAGTCATCATCCTCATCATATTAAAGATAGTTTTCGGGATTCATGGAGTGATGATGCCGAGTCCCTTGACGATGATGGCGCAGACGAAGAGTTCCCACTCATTGATAATGATGGAGGTAATGGTGGAGCTTCGATGAAGGTCCCTTCTTCTTCTGCTGCTTCCATGGATCTTGCAAAAGGAAGGAAGCCCCTGACTGTTTTCAAAGGAGGAGCGGAGCCCTTATGTGATCTGAGCAATTTAGGCTATGGCGGATGCAGCACTAGTATTAATGCTAATGAGAATACTGTAGGTCTTTCTGACAACTCTACTCTAAACGTGACTATGCACGGCTCAGTCCAAAGAGCGATAAATTATGGCCATTTACATCACAATACTGATGGTGATGACTATATTGATCATGGCGATGGCAATGAGAACCACAGTCCTACTCAGATCCCGGGAAACACATCACCTAATACAATCTTTAACAGAAGAAGAAGAAGACATGGCAGTAGCAGGAAAGCTTGTGTGTCAGTGAGAGAGAGCCTGCTAGCTGAAGCATGGGAGCGGAAGAGAGAGGTCATGCTAAATAAGGAGGAGAGTGGATCCGTCAATCTCATCAGAGGCAGCGAGGAGAATCTGATGAAGAAAGTGTGTAAGAAAAACAGCTTGGCTGAGCTAGGAAGAAGCTCATCAGATTGTTGTGGGGCAATGAAGGGAAGAAGAACAGATGAAGCAGAAGAAGAAGAAGAAGAAGCAGCAGAAGCACACAGATCGTCAACAATGTCTTCATCAAGAACGCCATCGCCATCGCCATCATCATCATCATCATCATCATCAAGAAGAAGGATTTGCAGTCCGATGGGAGTGGGGAATGGGAGAGGAGGGAATCGAACCCGAAACCGAAGCCTGACAGACGAAGACTTCGAGGAGCTGAAGGGCTGCATCGACCTAGGGTTCGGCTTCGACCACGCATCTGTGCCGGCGGAGCTGTGTGAGACCTTGCCGGCGCTGCAGGTCTACTGTGCCGTGGCACAGAACCTCGTCCATGACTCTCCGACACAAGCCAAGGCCAAGACCCACACCTCCTCTGTCCACCCTAACCCTAATAATAGCCATAGCCTGCCATTCCAACCTCCCCTCATCACCATTGCAGCACCATCTTCTTCTTCTGCTTCTGCTTCTGCTTCTTCACCGCCCATATCCTCTCCTTCCACCCCAACTTGGAGGATTTCTAGCCCTGGTATGTGCTTCTTTTTGTTCCTTCTTTTAGGGTTTCATTGGTTAAGGTTTAGGGCCCTGATCAATCAGGGTTTAGATTTGTTTAATTTGCATTTGGTCATTTTGATTATGCATGCATTCATTACACGCAAGGAGATCTGCATACATATTGATTTGACTCTGATTGGTGTGTCCGTGTGTGTATGTACCTGACCATGCATGCCTGCATATATGTACATATGTATGGATGTATGTGTTAATGTATGCATGCATGCATGCATGTGTGTGTATGTGTATGTGTTAATGTATGTATGTATGTATGTGTGTGTGTGTATGTGTATGTGTTAATGTATGTATGTATGTTATATATTTATGTATGTATACATATGCATACATATAAACATACACATATGCATGTATGTGTATGTGTATGTGTAAATGTATGTATGTATGCATGCGTATGTGTATGTGTATGTGTTAATGTATGTATGTATGTACGTTATATATTTATGTATGTACACAAATGCATACATATAAACAT
This sequence comes from Azolla caroliniana, assembly GCF_043228905.1. Classification (NCBI taxonomy): domain Eukaryota; kingdom Viridiplantae; phylum Streptophyta; class Polypodiopsida; order Salviniales; family Salviniaceae; genus Azolla; species Azolla caroliniana. Next base: position 2,642,058 of record NW_028230451.1, on the reverse strand, counting down.
ACACATATGCATGTATGTGTAAATGTATGTATGTATGCATGTGTGTGTGTGTATGTGTTAATGTATGTATGTATGTTATATATTTATGTATGTACACAAATGCATACATATAAACATACACATATGCATGTATGTGTAAATGTATGTATGTATGCATGTGTGTGTGTGTATGTGTTAATGTATGTATGTATGTTATATATTTATGTATGTTTATATGTATGTGTGTGTATGAATATATTTATGGATGCATGTATGTGTGTGTGTGTGTATGCATGTTTGTATGTGTGTATGTTTATATGTATGTATGTGTGTGTGAATGTATTTATGTATGTATCGATGCATGTGTGTGTGTGTGTATTTATGAATGTATGTACATAAATGCATGTTTTTGACGAGGAGACTTTGAGTTTTAATCCCATGATGTTAGCCTCTTGTTGGATTTGTTTCGGTAGGTGATGACCCCAAAGATGTGAAAGGAAGATTGCGGCATTGGGCACAAGCAGTCGCATGTAATGCCAAGCTTTTCCTCTAACTTAACCAACCCAAGTGTCCGAAATGGACGAGTTTTCCTCTAACTTTGTAACTTCGTGCACTTCTAGTAGCTTTAGAATGTCCAAAATGGACAAGTCTCCTCATACTCCTAACTTCATAGTATACTTACCGGCTCCCATGCACATTAGTCATCACACCATCATTCTTATACACGTGGGCACACACACATAGTCTCTTTGTATCTCTCATTTATTACCCTTGCACTCTTGTTGTCCACAAGTAGTTGATCATGCTAACTTTATTGTTGTAAGTTGTAAGGAGTCCCTTTTCCCATGGTGAATCTAAATTTGTCTTTTCTGTTTTTACCAGCCAACACTTTGAATGGCTACCATTCAAGTTTTGTTTTATGAGTGTGTTTGAGGTCAAATTGTGTTCTAATTGCTCACTTGCATAGGTAAGCCTGATTTGACAAGCAAAGCTTGTGTCAAGTGGAACACTAGCATTAATGCATCTCACTTAATAAAAGTGAAAATGCCAAAAACAAAAGAAATTGCATGTTAACTATGTACATGTCAAACCGATTTGTAACTATGGTCATTGCAAACTGCCCGTCATGTGTATATGAACGCCATCTACATTCATTACCTCCATGCTAGACAGCAATTCCTAATTAACAATCCACAATACACATGGAGGCATATAAGCTTTGTCATTTTGATAGGCAATCAATGTATTTTGTGGCGCAACAAGATAATTGATGGGGGTTCATGCCTAAGGGGCTCTTCCGCGTGTTTCACAATGATGATTCTGTAAACATAGGAGCATATTGTATTCGTAGAATTCACGACATATTAGTATGACTACAAAATCAATATATTGACATCGAAAGCCTTTGGGAGCTATAAAGAAATGATCGTGTCAGGGTGTTAAGAATGCAAAATTGTGTAAAGTTCAATTCACAATGAGGGTAGTGGTGATTGCAGCAAATGAGCCATTGTATGGTGATAAGACACCTTATTTCTATTCATGAATTGCCATATTTGAATGCACAACGATATCACATCGGCTAGCGAGAAAGTCACGAAAGATATTTCGTCCGATCTCAGCATGCATCTACTAGCAAATGAGCCATTGTATGGTGATAAGACACCTTATTTCTATTCATGAATTGCCATATTTGAATGCACAACGATATCACATCGGCTAGCGAGAAAGTCACGAAAGATATTTCGTCCGATCTCAGCATGCATCTACTAGCGAGAAACGTCACAAAAGTTCAAATCTTGCTACATGATGTTTTCATTTAACATATTGCGGGCTTAGAGAATCAGCCACATCAAGCGAATTCGGCAATCAATCAATCGGATTATCAATCTATTGGAGGCCGAATCCATCTGCTTATCTATCTATAGGATCTAGAGACATCAACCCAAATGAGCAATGGATGATAGTTTTGCCCGCTCGACCTGAGGAGAGAGAGAGAGAGAGAGAGAGAGACATCAACCCAAATGAGCAATGGATGATAGTTTTGCCCGCTCGACCTGAGGAGAGAGAGAGAGAGAGAGAGAGAGAGAGAGAGAGAGAGAGAGATTATGTTGTGTGAGTAGTGTTGGGTGTTTGTGGTCTCTCTCTCTCTCTCTCTCTCTCTATCTTGAAGAGAGAGATTATGTGTGTGTGAGTAGTGTTGGGTGTCTGTGGTCTCTCTCTCTCTCTCTTGAAGAGAGAGATTATGTGTGTGTGAGTAGTGTTGGGTGTCTGTGGTCTCTCTCTCTCTCTCTATCTTGAAGAGAGAGATTATGCGTGTGTGAGTAGTGTTGGGTGTTTGTGGGCTCTCTCTCTCTCTCTCTCTCTCTCTCTTGAAGAGAGAGATTATGTGTGTGTGAGTAGTGTTGGGTGTTTGTGGTCTCTCTCTCTCTCTCTTTCTCTGTCTCTGTCTCTTATCTGTTGTTATAACTTATGATGATGATGGCCATGGCTTCTTCACACCTTCACTCCTTCCCTTCATCATCTTCCTGTTCCTGTTCCTGCTCCTCTTCTTTCTCCGCGGCCAGAGCTTTCGCCCCTTCCTTCCTCCACATCTCCTCTTCCTCTTCCTCTTCCACTTCCCCTTCTTCTCGTAGCAAGCAGATCACACGACGTCTCGTCTCTCTTCAAGGTAGGAAAAGAAATTCATCTCTCTCTGCTCCATGGACTCAGCATTTTGTTGTTCTGTTTTGTATGTAGTTTTTTTCCGATGCAAACCCATGTGTTTCAAATAGCAGAAGACCAATGCATGCGTAAACGGAAATAAAGAAGATCTATAAGAGAACCATAAGAAAAACAATATCTTAGCACAGAAAAATTCCAAAAAAACAAAGAAAATAATTTGGTGTTTAATTTAATTTTCTTCGCCTGATTCAATGTATGGCAATGCTTTTTTTTTCAACACTCTGAGGTTTTATTGTTCATGATCTTGCTCTGTACAATGCATATGTGTATTTGTCCACATTAAGAATCGCCCCTTGTGATATTTGTTTAGGGGCATTTTGAACTATTTCTTTCTGTATTCTATAATGGGTGTTAATGTTCTCCAACTCTTTGGTTCATTTGTGGAAAGTGCGTTTTTAAAGTTATGCGTATATTCTAGCATTAACATGCATGCATTGCAACGTATAATTTCCTAATGATCTTTATATATCTGTTTATTGAATACTTAATAACTTTAATGAGGCAAGCTAGTGAGTCGGAAATCTCTCATAGGACATATGAAGACATCGGTTTTGCATTGTGCTTTAGCATGTAATGTCTCGTATTTTCCTTGAGAATTCAGTCATGAACATATGCTGGATATAAATCAATAATCTTGATATCTGTGTCTGCAGGCTTCTGTCTTCAGCATTTGAAGAACGTTCTTCCCCTCTCTACAATGGCAAACATGGTTGGAACAGAAGCTATGGCAAGCAATGAGAGTATCACGGAATGGGCAAAGGAAGACAATAGAAGATTACTTCATGTAGTCTACCGAGTTGGAGATTTGGACAAAACTATCAAGTGTGTTTTCCAGTTCAAACAAAGTCATGGAACTTGATTTTGTGTTGCCTTCGCTCTCAAGGATTTTTTTAACATAAAATGTACAGATTTTATACCGAATGCCTTGGGATGAAGCTCCTGCGGAAACGAGATATACCAGATGAAAGGTATACAAATGCTTTCCTTGGATATGGTCCAGAAGATTCACACTTTGTTGTCGAGTTGACCTACAGTAAGCATATATGTGTCTGTTCTGAATTTTTTTGCTCTATGAGTCTGCTTTATGGCTTATTTTCCATGCACACACAATTTATTAGGATTTATGACATATTTGTTTCAGATTACGGTGTAGAGAAATATAATTTGGGGTCAGGTTTTGGTCATTTTGGAATTGCAGTGGAAGATGTAAGTTTGCATTCCCATGTAAAAATGTGCAAATTCTATTTGGGAAATTTCATATAAGTCTATGTATCGCTATCTTCATTTATGATATTGTTTACCTATATTTGTTTTGAGCCGCTTTTTGTGAAGTGTTAATAAATATTTCATAAAATATAATTTTAAAGGTCTAGATAATACAGTTTTCAAGAATTATCCTTATTTATGTGTATTTCTTTTTGTGCCATTTTTCTAGATGTCAATAAGCAAGCAATATATTTGTTTTCAGATCAATTTCGCCTGAATCCTGAGGTCTATATACACCACAATTTACACCACAATTATTTTGCACGCAACCATTCACCCCTATTTGTTTTGTGACTTCTCTCTTAATGTTAATTCAGATGCAAGAAATATTTTCTTTTGCAAATCAATTCAGTTGAATTCTGAGGCCTAAAATATAATATTTTCATTCATATTATTACTATTCATTTGTATGACTTGTTGATTTTCTCAAAATGACTATAAGGAAGCAATAAATTCTGATGAAAAACAGTAGTAAAGGTTTTTGCAAAAAATGATTTGTTTTCAGGTTTATAAGACAGTAGAGCTTATTAAAGCTAAGGGCGGCTATGTGTCAAGAGAACCAGGTCCTGTCAAGGGTGGAAATTCTGTGATAGCGTTCATAGAAGACCCAGATGGTTACAAATTTGAACTAATTCAAAGGGGACCAACTCCGGAGCCGCTTTGTCAGGTCATGTTAAGAGTGGGCGATCTTGATCGAGCTATCAAGTTTTACGAGAAAGTATGTCTCTATGTATATACTTGGTTTTCAGAAAACATATATGGCGCCTTTCTCTTCTTTGTCCATATGCTCTATTTTTTATCAGCCGCAAACAACTCAAACGAGTTTGCTTGCCTTAGACTAACATGGATATTCATTTGAGTAATCTAGAACATTTGTTCAATTGTGTTTTCCCTCACATGTGAATGCCCAAATGAGTAATTAATATGTTTTGAACTAAATTTGTTTATGTGGGTTCAAGTTTTATACTGGCTGTCACTACTAGACGTGGATTGTTATTGATCTTTTAACAAAGCTAACTGAATTCATTACAGCTTAAAATACAATGACAACTCATCAATTGGCTTACCACATTGTTCATGAGTTGTTCTAATTTAGGGGGTTACTGATGGATAGTCAACAATAATTATTCAGATTTATTAGTGCATTTTGGACTCAAATCTTTACAAGAGCACAACCAGGATGTATGTATGTGTTTTGGTTTTCTACAATCATACAAATACCACTCATTCCTAAATAGTCATTAATCAGAGGCTACTTAGGGTTTTATTGCTGTTTTTTTCTTTAAAATGTATTGTTCAGAGTAGGTGATGATGATTGAGCTATCAAGTTTTAGCAGAAAATATGTCTTTATCTATGTACCTTGGTTTTCAGAGATGATCAGATTGAATGTCATTGGTTTTCTACAATTACTCTAATAATGATTGTATCCCAGGCTTTTGGAATGCAACTTCTCCGAACACGTGATAACCCAGAATACAAGGTCTGTATGTGGTTATATTGGATAACAGATCATTGCTTCTCGAGGACTAAATCGTTCTATTATTGTGTCCTTTTAGTATACATTAGCAATGCTAGGCTATGGTCCAGAGGACAAATTCCCAGTTTTGGAATTGACCTATAACTATGGAGTAACTGAGTATGAGAAGGGCAACGCATATGGCCAGGTATAATGCAGTATTTGAGGAAACATTAAAACAAATTTTGTTTCATTTTAAACCCTGAATCCGAAACAATTGCTGAGGATTTCAATGTTGATTTTCAGTCTTTTGTTCGCTTTATATGACCGTTCTTTTAGGTATTGAACCTAAGGGAAATAACTGTATTACGTTATGATTACCATTAATTATGGTGATGATTATAATTTACAGGTTGCCATAGGAACCGATGATGTATACAAAACAGCTGAGGCTGTGAGAGCAGCAGGAGGAAAAATAACCCGAGAGCCTGGACCACTTCCGGGGATCAATACCAAGATTTTCGCATGCCTTGATCCAGATGGTTGGAAATCGGTCAGTATTGTGATATCTGTGTTCTTCAGGTTCTGATTCTTGATGTGGCTTCACCTTAGGTTTCTTAGAAAACAACATATACCACTCCTAATTTAGATGCCAATATTCAGCATGTTGTCTCGATCCTGAATCTTGATGTGTTTTCCTTATAATTTAGACAAAGAGAAGCAGGTAAAATAATTGCTATTTACTACACAAGTGGCAAGGGGGGGGGGCGGTTTGGGAGGACAAGGAAATGATTTATGAAACATATATGATTGGTTGGACATGAGTTCAAAAACTAACTTGTCACAAATTTAGTACGTGTGTGCCTGGAAACATTTTGTATCCAGCATTTTATCTTGGGAAGCCTTATCTACTGCCCTTAAGGTGTGTTGCTCTCGTGTTTGTGACCTTTTCCCAATTTCTGTCTATGGTATCCCTAAAGAATGAACAGATGCATCAGAGACTTCTGATTAGAGGGACATTTTTTTCTTCTCTATATAAACAATAAACAATTTCAAACAATATGAAGGGACAGCCCTTGTGTAGGCAGCAGATTTAGGATTCCCTTGTTTGGCAGTCCTTTTTTTGTCAATATTAGGGTTTCTGAAATTAGGCTTTTCAATATCGTGGTGTTGTTCTCTATCTTATCGAATTAGTTCACAGAAACCTAATTATGTGGCTGGTTCACATATTGTAATAATTTCTGTTATTTCAGAAATTAGGGTTTCAACAATGCAAAGAATACATGTGCATTTTCTATATTGTAATTTCAGGCATGAGAATGCTAGAATTCTCTCTCTCTCTCTCTCTCTCTCTCTCTCTCTCTCTCTTCAAATATGATACAATGCTCTGCCTTTGATCATATTCGACCATGCTTTCCACATCTCTTTGACTGAGCCCAATCCTTGCATGAATTCCTCTCACAACCACAATGTGCACTCTCGATTGCAACATTCATTGGTAAAGTTCTTGAACATCGAGAGTCACTACTCACTTTCACACGTATTATGTGAAATGTAATATTTTTGGTCTCATAGGTCATATTTGACCTCCGAAGACGATAATATAATCTCTCTCTCTCTCTCTCTCTCTCTCTCTCTCTCTCTCTCTCTCTCTCGGAGTATGGGGTGGTAGCATCCCTTAAGTCTACTTGGAAATAGCTTAAAAACGTCCAAAAGCATTTTTGTACGAAGTTTCTACCAAGCCAAGAAACAAACGCCATACACCCCATGGTTGTTTACGTACCCGTATTTAACGTTTAAATACGTATAGTACCTCATAATTTGTATAGTACGTACTATACCTCAATGTTGTTCAGTCAAATATCATGTACATTTGTCCAATATGGTATTTAACGTACATTTGAAAAAACAGGTGTAATACGTATCTCTAAAAAAATGTAAGTAAAATCCCAACAAAAAGCAAAAGAAAAAAAGGATTTTAGTGAAAAAGAGAGAACAGAAGAAATGACGATGACGAAGTTTCTACCAAGCCAAGAAACAAACGCCATACACCCCATGGTTGTTTACGTACCCGTATTTAACGTCTAAATACGTATAGTACCTCATAATTTGTATAGTACGTATTATATCTCAATGTTGTTCAGTCAAATATCATGTACATTTGTCCAATATGGTATTTAACGTACATTTGAAAAAACAGGTGTAATACGTATCTCTAAAAAAATGTAAGTAAAATCCCAACAAAAAGCAAAAGAAAAAAAAGATTTTAGTGAAAAAGAATGGAGAACAGAAGAAATGACGATGACAAAGAAGAAAAAAAGAAGAGAAAAGACGATAGAAACCTGTCTTGACTCTGAGTGTGATAATCACAGAAGATAGAAGATGAAGATGAAGATGAAGAAGAGAGAAATGAAGAGAGAAACCTATAATGAGTGTGATAATTGTAGACGATTCCTCAATCTATGAGGGCATAATCGTAAATAATTACAATTTGAAGTAGAATATCGTGATACACACTTACACTGATTTATAGAACAAATGAATGTCGACATCCATATTATAAGTATTTTAAGATGTGAAATGTTTAAATGTTTTATATGCATTTTAGGATGTAGACCTATAATGTGCATCACAAAATTGTGTAAACATAGATGCTTTTTACAATATTACAAATATTTTTTAGAAAGGTAAATAATTTTCAAATTCTAGATGTAACGTACTATACGTAAAATACATATTTTATATGTATTTAACATATTAAAAAACGTATTTAACGTATTTTTAAATTGGGAGGTACTATACGCGTATTAATACGTTATATACGTATGGTATCTGTATCGTATCTAACGTACCTAACAACCTTGATACACCCTCCTACTCCTTGAGACAGGATCACTTCCCATTGAGATCATGGCCATGGGTAGGGTTGTTGAATACATGCTTAAGATTCAAAAAAGTCCCTCACAAATTTTTCTCACAACCATGTTGTGCACTATTGATTATAACATTCATTAGTAAAGTTCTTGAACATCAAGAGTCACTGCTCACTTTCACATGTGCTACATGAAAATGTTCTATTTTTTATCTCATAGGTCATATTTGACCTTTAAAGTCAATAATAAAATCTATCTATCTATCTATGTATCTATTTATGAACCCTAAACTGGTGAAATCTATCTATTTGCATAATTATTCTCTGAAGAGAACCACTACCTTCATTGGATTCAATTGAGTGTCTACATGAATGTGGCTTGCACTAATAGAATGCTTTACCCTGATGTTTGGACATTGTTGTAATGTCAAAAGTATTCAGAAAAACCTGTAATATTTCTGAGGGAGGCAGATTGATTGATTCTTTGATTATTGTCGGAAGAGAACCATTAACCTTTATTGGATCCAATTGAATGTGTACTTGACCATGGCTTGCTCTAATAAAATGCTTTAACATAATCTTTGGGCACTTGTCAAAATTAATCAGAAAAACCTGTAATATTTCTGAGTGTGGCAGATTGATTGATTCAAGTTGAAGATTTGTTATCTATGTATGGCAACAGGAAGATGGATGGATTGATTGATTTTATGGAACTGTGACAGGTTTTTGTGGACAACAAAGACTTTTTGAAGGAGCTAGAGTAAAACCCAAACAAACATGAAAAAGAACTTGATTAGAGACATTCATGAAAAGTGCTGGAGTGGATAGGCTTCCAAAGTGAACGTGATGCAAAGAAGCTATTTAAAAGGTCGAGTTGTTTTCGATTTTTGGTCGTTTGATTTTTCGATTTAAAAAGAGAGCCTTGTTTAGAATGTGGAAAATCAACTGATGATTTAGAGGATAGAGGTGATGGGGTACTATTGTTAAGCAAGGGAGAAAATGTCTTGTCTAAATCTAGGGACATAATATTTTCTTCATCCGGTTGTAAATGCTTTTATATAAATATTCAATAATAAAAACTGTGATTATCTATTGTAACAAATGGTTGATTTCTTAAACACAGTTATATTAATTAATTCTCATTCACATTCTCATTTCTTAATTAATTATGGGAAGCAAACTACAAAGAACCCAAGAGACCAAAGGATCCATATAGGGTCATGTACACCTCCTATGAGACTGTTTGCTGAAGGGGCCAACACAAGTTTTGAATGTGGTCTTGGACCAAAATACATGTTTGAACCTCATGCAACAACCACCCTGAAGTTTCTAACATCAAGAATTGCTGAAGCTAATTGCCTTTCAATTGCCTGGTTGGTCTTTGCATCCTGCTTGTGCATCAAATACAAAGGCATTCCACATCCTCCATTTATGCTATAAACCCTAGTACCTCAAGAATTGAAACATTATCTTCAAATGTGGTGGAAGTGACATAGATTCGAGCTTTGGAAAGTGATTGTCTATACAATGGCCAAGTGATCAAATGATGTGTAATCCCCAACCATAACCCTCTAAATGAAAACCTTAGCTCTGAGTGGAATATTGGAATGCCAACCCATCTCAACACATGATTCCACTCATGTCTATGTCACTTGTTTTGAATTTGTTTTGGGTCATGTCTTGCAAATGGTCAATCAACCTTGATTGATGAATCCAGAAAATGAGAGATTTGACTTTGCAATGTAGACAATCCTTGAATCCTCAATCAAACGGGCCTTTATTTTTTGGAAATCACAAATCTAGTTCTAGTAGTTTGAAATGCTACTATAGGTGCCAACATCCCAAATCTCAGGCAATAATGGATCACATAGAGAGATTGGAGGAAAGCCAAGAAAAAACATGCAAATACAAGTCTACCATTGGCTATACACAAACAACATCAATGATGGCTGAACTTGTTGCACCAAGGACAACAAAAGTAAGAAATGCATTGCAATAGCCAAACATGTGTATTTACAAAAGACATCACCTCACTTGAAGGACACAATAAGTTTGTGCATGCTACACCTAAAACAAATTATCAATTGGTCCCAAGAAACCTCTCCCTAAAGCCAAAGACTTGTTTCAAAAGCGGTTCATCACGATTCACTACATTTTCCATGATTGGTTCCCCTCAAACACTCCTCAAAGGAATGAGACACTCACATGAGTCTAATCATATATATTTAAAATTCCTATCTCTCAAAGCCTTTTTGGAGCATAAACATGCTTCCATGCCACTTAAGCAAGGCTCGCATTTTCCTTTATTTGCCATAATCTAAAACACATAAGAGGTTGCCTACACATAACATGAGTGACAAATGATACAACACAATTGGAATAACTATTGATTGCCCAACTTTAACTTGCTATGAAGGGACCATGTTTGTGGCTTTCAATACATGATTTTGTCCATTTTTTGGAATATCATTTAAGTAGGCTTACATTTGAAACTTCCATATTGATTGGATATACATAAATGCAATCTAATCACATAGTGTAGGACTTTCTTGAAGACAACATGAAAGATAATTGACCATAAACATGAAGTGATAAACTCATTGTAGTATCTAATTGAATTATCCTCGACATTATAGTGGAATTCATATAAAGGAAGGTAATACTCCCATTTGAGCAAGCGTATTAACGACATCTATACAAGATGTGACAATTGTAAAATTTGGACTTGTTTTCAAGCCCCCTACGGAAATTTGAAAGTTATTGAGAGAGGAGATAAACACACATCTGGGAATCATGCATGTCGAATTTGTGTGCACAACAAGGTCAAATTTGAAGATTGATGTTGTGATTAATGTTGAAAAGCTTAAAGATTCTATTGAAGTTATGCAATGTTAATTTTTTTATAGAGTCTTGGATACTCAAAATTTGGAGGCAAGAAAAATGCCTTAGCAAAAATAGAAAATTTAGATTATGTCCTCTTGAAAAATAAAAGAAATGCCCTTCTTGGTGTTTTTTGAAATGTACAATCCCTAATGTTTGCATGTCTTGGAGGCAGGACAACTTTGAAAAAAGTCTAAGAACTTTGGGATTTCAGCCCTTTTTACTATTGTAATTGTGTGAATTTTATTATATATCAACATGTTTTTGAAACACTACATAATTTGATACTTTTGACATTGCCAATGTGCCTAGAGTGAACTAAAACCCCCCTAGAATGACTCTGTAAGTACCTTCATCGAGCATCATGACAATGTAAAGTGACAAAGAAATAGCCTTGGAAGGGCTTCTACAATCAAGTGCTAGGAGATTCAATTCAAAATTCAAGCATCTCCTCGAGTTGATTGCACAACAACTTTGATGTGTAATGTTTTCCTTTGTGAGTTTGGGCCTACTTAACATTTGATGATTGTATTTCAAAGGCCGAGGTGCTGACGGCACTTCACGCATTAGTGTGTATAAAAAACAACCAATTGTCCATCCGACTCCATTGAGATCTAAAATGAAGAAAATGAGCCCTCAAATGCATCATTCTTCAATGAATATTTTAATGTTCGTACAAGTTATACCCTCATTGAATGCAAATATTCTTTGAATATATATATATAGGTATTTGGTTTCCTGCCTTTGATATATAGCATTAGGTTTTAGCTACGTGATATAAATTTTTTGTAACATGAAATCCAAGATTTGTGTGTGTGTGTGTGTGTGTGTGCACTCGCTTCAACAATGACTCCAGAACTGCCATAATGAGTGCATTATCTTTGATATATAGCATTAGCTACATGATATAAATTTTTTGTAATAAGAAATCCAAGGTTAATATTTATGTGTGTGCGCGCTTCAACAATGACTCCAAAACTTTCATAATGAGTGTATTGAATCTAGCCATATATTTTTTGAACTCATAACACAAAGTAATGAGCAGATGCTAGAGCCAGATAGCCAGATAGCCAAGCTTGGGGATAAAGTACAATAACACATATAGAGATGATTACAAAGGTACCCATTTGGGTTGGCTTAGCTACATGCAGGCTAAAATGGGTCTGCTAAAAGTGTGGGTTGGCTTAGCTACATGCCTACTAAAAAGGGTGTGCTAAAAGGGTGGCACAAAGGAACACATGCACACCACAATATCATCACTAATAGATTGAAAGAAAGAAGGAATCCTATTTATATGAAGGATGAAGATACAATATTAAGATTAATTAAAGAGCATGAAGCCGAGATTTGAGATTGCATAAAGACATGCACATGTGACCATTGACTACATTTAAATTCGACTCATGGGATTCTCATGGTGATAACTTCTTCATGCTATGTTAGAACAATCTAGAAACTTCTGAAAAAGGGAGACAATGAGAATGTGTAAACAATTGTAGCTTACTTGGTAAGGTTGTCTAACCAAAACCAAAAGGTCGTTCATTCAACCCCTACATCTTGAAGTGGATATGTAAAGTATTGCATACAATGAGATGGCAACCTAAGTGGATGGATAAGCGAAATCTAGGTTCACCTCTAGCTTTACTATCGTAATACAAAAAAACAAATAAAAAGATAGGGAGAGCACATATAAACATCAAATGAACTTGCCAATGGGAAATGGCACAATGTTATCAAACATTAGTGAGATCACATTGGATTACAAAGAATCAAGATAACACATAAAATTCAAAGAAATCTTTGAGCTTGTTGATAACATAATTTGTTGACCACTATGAATGCAAGAGTAATAATGCATCAGTAACAATTAGTATAGAAGTTGGACAATCTTCTATCCACAAGAAAACAAGATTAAAGGAATAATTTGAAGAATCGATCAAAGGCAAAGGTTATCCTCAATAATATTGTAGTCAAACTTTGGTGCACATATACCTACAATGTGTAACAACCTTCGACATACCTTTAAGGGTGGATAATCTCTTAAGAATGATGGTATAGTGAATAGTGAATGGACAGTGGACTATCCATTATTAGTATCATCTAAATCTATACAAATAATATGCTTCTTTGAACATTAAACTTACTATACTTTTTCTTTTTCGAGACATAGGTGTTCCATGCTTTTATACATGTGACATGATAAAGCAACATGGTGTAACTAACCTTTCAAACTCTTCAATGTACATGTAGATAGTATAAAACGAAGCATGTTACTGTGAATAAAGAATGAATTTAGATATCTATAAACAATGAAATGAAGTTGGACTGAAATGTGGATACTAAATAAATCTATTGGCATCAAAGTTATACGTAAAAATGCAAATTGTATGTAAAGAAGCATGTTGGAATGAATACTTAAGAAACTTAGATACCTATAAACTATATGTGACATTGGATTGAAATGTGAACATTTCATGAATGGGATGTTTCCATAGGTTTTTAAATCTATGTTAAGATCTATGTCGATAATATCCATAAAGAAGCATGTGACTACGAATAACTAAGAAAACTAGATAGCTTATAAATAATTAGTGATGTTGGACCAAGATTTGGGCATTGATACATATTTGTAGTTGTTAATCATATATGAGGATTTAAACATTGTTGTAAAATACTTAGCATAAAATACATGTAGAATAAGTATTCTAAGTATTTTAACTTTTTTTTAAAATACTTAGAATACATATTTTATAGGTAAAATATGTTAAATACTTAGAATACGTGTAGAATACTTGTAAAATACGTTAAATACCTCCTAAAATCTAAAGTTTTTTTTTCATAAAAATAAATTTAATGTTTTTTTGAAATGAAAAATACATGTTAAATACGTAGAATTTTTAGAATACGTCAAAATTTAAAATATGGCAGTTCTAAAACATAGAATACTTCAAAGTATTCTAAAACGTACTCTAAACGTGGAATGCGCGTTTTTTAACAACTATGAAACTATTCATTAATATATATTGTTTGGGTGTATCAATCAATGTGCTAGAATGTTAAAATTTCCTGGACAAGATGTTTACGCGTCATGTGTGCCAAGCTCACTATCTATGAGGCATCATTCGATCCTTTTTTTTCCCAACAATGGTTTATATTATGTCTAAAGTGATTTACATGATACATGGACACTTTCAAATATATTAACAACTTCAGCATGGATTTTTACCTTTTTCAACTGCTCTTCAGCTGCCACTAACATACATATCTCCTAATGCATTGCCAAGTACAATACAACATGTTTTTCCAGTAGTCCCTTGTCGATGATCTCCTCCTGAATTTCCTTTCCCTTATCAACTGCTTGTACATGGCCACAAGGCATCATTCAATCCTTGAATAAAGTGTATTTCAACCCATGGCCTTTGCAATGATTTAAGCCAAATTTCTACTTAAACATTGGGCAAACTAAGTTTCTAAAGTAGGTTGTGAGTAGGATGTCTAGTTTGTGTATCTTTGTCTCATTTTGTCTAGCTAAAATGTTTTTAAGATTAAATTTGGCTTCCCTAAAGAAGTTATTCGAGGAGACAAATTATGTACCAACCACATCCACTCAATACGATATCTTTTGTATATTAAAGGAATTAAGGAAGAAAATTTTATATTAGAGATTCCATTCTAACAACGACATCATATGCTACACTAGTATTCCAACTAATCAAATATGCTTGGTACACACGTGTGTTGGTATGTCAATGTGGCAAGCACGAATGCTTGCATATGTCTAGATGCACATATATGGGTAGCAAGATTGTTCTTGTGTCATCTAAAAGATAAAAGAACACCTCATAAGGAGTTTCGGTTGATGTTCATGTGTGCTCTTCATTCTTTTTAAGATCATAAACCCATATTGTTTTGGCAATTAGAAACAATTTTGACAAAGGTTCAAATGGAAGATAGAGGTTTGTTGGTCAATTATTGCTTCAACAACACTTTGGTTCTCTCAGAAATTTTCATTGATTTCTTTTTTATAGTCGACATCTACGAGAGATTTAAATGGCGCACATAACGAGAGCCTTGCCATTTCTATCTTTGATTTGTACATTTACAATAAGTCATACAATTAATGGCGATGTCGTGTTGCTTGTGGTACATAGGTGAACCATGTAAAAGTTGCACAAGGTGTGTGTGAAAAGGGTAAGCCAAGGTAAATGGTAGGTACATTGTGTGGGTGTGAGTGTGAGTATGGAAATGGTAATAGACTCTAGTTAGAGAGGGTGTATGTGACAAGGGTAATTTAACCTCAAGGAGAGGACGGGGGGTTGAGAAAAAGCTCTGGCATGTAGCCAAGATGGTCTTGCACATAAATTGGTGGATTAGGGTTCTATTATAAGGGATTAATCAATTTTGATGAGGGTAATGGGTATTATTGCAAACAAATAGGCGATAGGTGTGAAAGCCACCCCTAACTGTAATTGATCAACCTCTAAATACAAACCATGCTTCTATAATTCATTAATGTGTACTCAATCATGTTATTTTTATTTTATTCTACATGTTTTTAATCATACAAATGTTTCTCTCTCTCCACTTGTAAGTGAATAATCTTCGTATGAGCATCCCTTTTGTCCTCTCGTCCAAAACCCCAACTACTCCACCCTTACAAGAACATTTTTGCACGAATTATTGCGCCAATTATCACACATAATTGCTAACATCTAATTCACATTGTATGATATTTAGACAATTCTACGACAAATATACTTTTAAAGATATTATTTGAACATATTTCCTTTTTGACCTACTAAACATTTTTATCTCAAATCTAGTCACAAATTTTACGTAACGTAGAGCAAGAAGACACACTTATTATGCATCACGATTGATAGTGGAGGAGCTTGACCCTGTCTAGACCAACCAATGGACACCAATGCATTCACACGAAAGAGAATGAGTCATATACTTTCCCCTAATTGATCTGATTTCATGTTGATATACCTAGATTACTAATTTCTTCATATAATCCAATCAAATGGATCCTTTATGCATTGTGAATAGCAATCATAGGAAATTGTATAAGGAAAAGCTCAGGGCTTAAAATAGCTTGGCAAAGACAATCAGTCCTTAGCTGAGTTTAAAATATCACGAGCCTCTCTTCAATAAGGAGCCATTGCTAACTTAGTACACTAAACACTTTGGGAACTAGGAGATCATCGCTAAACATAGAGGCCAAAGTTGACATAGGCCCAAAGAGAGAATACAAACACAATTAAGTTGATGGCAAACTAGGTGACAACAGAAGCCCCATCTTTTTGTGGAGAGCGAGTATTGCAGATAGAAAAACTTGATGTTATATCAATATACCAATTTTTGTTTTGATTAGCTACTAGCATAGAGAGAGAAAGTATAAAAAAGCTTAAGAAAGAAAGATATATTAACGTCTTCTAAGACCAAAATTGGCCCATGAGACAAATGGTTTACAACAAAAAATGGGATATTTACCCATTCATCAAAAGTAAAAAATAAAAATAAAAATAGAGTTTTAAGCTAAATAGTTCTAGTAAAATAACAAACATGTTCTACAATGAAGAGAGAGAGGTGTATGTGTCTGGGAGAGTGTAATTTGCTCCTAGTGTGTGGAATGTAGAGATTCTTTGACTCGAAACTATTTCGAATCTGATAGCCACGGGTATAGAGAGAAAGTATGAAAGAAGAGGATGTGAGTCGTGACAAGATATATAGACAAATTACAATATATGTATGTATGTATGTATGTATGTATGTATGTAAATTGTAATGTTGTTTGTTGCCGATGTGTGTGACATGTAGAGTCGATGAGGAAGGTTTTTTCTTCCACTTTTTCACTCGGGACAGCCCCAAATGAATGAAAGAAAGAAAGATAGAGGAAATGCGATGTAAGTTTTGTATGGCCCAAAGTTCTCTATAGTGTGAAACCACCCATATACCAAGCTTGTATCATGTGTGTTTGTTGTTGTTGTTGTTGTGAAGGGATTCCTTCCATAAATTTAACCAAAAAGATTGTAAGGAGCTTGGAGATTTTTTTCCTTTTGCAATGCTATATGATGTATCTGAGGTTTAATGGAAGCTCTGTTACATGAACCTCATCATTCATCACCACCACCACCACCACCACCATCATCTGCTTCTCCTTCTTTAGCTTCATCAAGAAGCAATTACTAACATCTAAATCCATACATAGAAACCATGCTATAATCCAATGACAATGGGGGACAACAATGCCATTCATGATGGGAACAAATTCAGTAATTGTAGCTCAAGCACTACTACACTTAGCCCTAGGAATAGTGACCTCATAACCAACCACAACAACAATAACCTATGGCTATTCACAATCCACAGCCTGCATGATGTGGCTCTTGATGATGATGATGATGATGATGATGATGATGATAGTGGTGGAGGTGGTGATTATGTTAAGAAGCATAATCTCGGGCCGATCAATGATGATGGTGATGATGTTAAGTGTGATCTAATAGCTATGGATGATGATGATGATGATGATGATGGTAAGGACCAGAATTCCGGTGCCATCGCAGTGAATTGTGAAGTCCCCGGTGTTGATTATAATAGAAGCGGAACGGACAATAAGGGCATTCATGGCGATAAGCCCGTGATGGTGCACTTCGACGACCTAATGGCGGTCAATAAGCCACGCCTCCCTATTAATGTGGTCCTCAATAAGCCCCACAAATCGCAAGACCAAGGATGGGCATCCATCCGGGCCTTGCGCCGGAGGCTCGGGCCCGATATCCCCCTAGGTATCGGCCATTTCAAGCTCTTGGAAAGAGTCGGCCATGGCGACATCGGGACGGTCTTCCTGGCCCAGCTAAGGGGCACCTCACATTGCTTCTTCGCCATCAAGGTCATGGACAAAGAGGCCCTCTCCCATCGGAAGAAGCTGGAGAGAATGTACCGAGAGCGGGAGATACTCGGGTTCCTCGATCACCCCTTCCTACCCACGTTGTATGCGCACTTCGAAGCCGAGAAATTCTCGTGCCTCGTCATGGACTTTTGCCCCGGCGGAGACCTCCACGCCCTCCGACAAAAGCAACCAGCCAAACGATTCGGTCTCAAGGCCGCGAGGTGAGATCCTAGTCGATATATCAAGAAGTTGTGATTAGCTAGTAGAATATTATCGGAGACAGCATTGTGGATTCTAGGGCCCTTTCTACATGTATGCTAGGCCCAACCCCATCTTGACAAACTCATAATGTTGAAACTTATAGTAGGGGAATTTGTATCAAGAGGGACACCCTAGGGATCCATGGCCAAACCACCACACCTAGGTGATTGTTATGTAGACCCTATCTTCAAGATAGACTCTCAAAATCAATGGTGTCAACCACACTCTTGGCCCAAAGTCTACTTGTTTCTAGCTAGACATGCTCCGTCTCATCTATGCAAGCTCAATAATCACCTTCAAAAGATCGGATTACGTTGAATCCAAGGCAGAAACATGAGGGAAATTGAGCTCTTTGTGGCTCTTAGAATTACTAGTGAGTGTGACCCATGCGTTTATGCCAAAAGCAACAAGGTCCCTTTTTCTTCATGACAATTGTAAAGACATAGAACTCCGATGCTATGCAACATATATGTGATGTTTTGCATGTCTAATTCGGGTCTTTTCGGGGTGCTTTTCCTTCTAGGTTTTATGCTGCCGAAGTGTTGTTGGCATTAGAGTATCTGCACATGTTGGGCATTGTGTATAGAGACCTCAAGCCCGAAAACGTGTTGGTGAGAGAGGATGGGCACATAATGCTCACCGATTTTGATCTCTCGCTCAAGTGTGAAGTCGAACCGAAGCTATCGAGATGTCCATTATCTACTTCGACCTCGACATCCGGAAGATTTAGCCAGTTCATGAGGTCATTTAGTGTATCCTCGTCGGTCGCTTCGTCCCTCCCGTCTACTCCTATCGTGGGCCACACTTCATTAGATTGTATGGTTGGCTCCGCATCTTGTACCATCCATCCATTCCTCTCGTGCCTTCCAATCTCCGGCACCGCGAGTGCTCTCACTAGAATTAAAGCTCGTCAAGGCCATGAAAAGCATCGGAAAAGCCTCTTCTCCATGTTATTCAATTCAAAGCACATGGGGTACAGCTCGAAGAGTAAAGCAAGCTCCCGCACACCGAGAGCGGGTGAGGTAAGAGCATCAAAAGACACGATGGCCCTTTCTAGCTCTGAAATGAATACCAACAATGTGGAATGCATTGGTGTGAAAGATGGGGCGAAGGCCACCATAGATCGATTACATCATGATATGGTATTAGATAGAAGCGACATGATTGTTATGGACATGGAAGAAGATGTGATGATGAGGGCTTCTAATGTATGTCGTGACGAAATCCCAATGGGAGTGGAACTCATTGCAGAGCCGACCGAAGCCCGATCAATGTCATTTGTCGGGACTCACGAGTATTTGGCGCCCGAGATGATTGATGGGCGAGGCCACGGCAATGCAGTGGATTGGTGGACCTTCGGCATCTTTTTGTATGAACTCCTCTATGGGAAAACTCCATTCAAGGGAGCTAAGAATGAGCACACTCTCTTGAACATCGTCAAACAACCTCTTCGGTTCCCGGAGTGGGGGGGTCATGTGGATCCCGGTGAGCATGCCAAGACCCTTATCGAAGGCTTGCTCGAGAAACTTCCTAGCCAAAGGCTTGGTTCCATCAAAGGGGCGGCCGAGATCAAGCAACACCCATTCTTTCGTGGTGTCAATTGGGCACTCATCCGAAGTGCCGAACCACCGGAGATACCAAACTTCGGCGGATCAAAGTTGAGTACGCAATATCATCAACAACAACAACATCAATATCAACAAGATGACCTCAAAACCAAGGTCTTCACTAGGACACCCTCCAAGGCAGCTTCCCACTTTGATTACTTCTAAAGTTCTCTTGAGGCCTATAAGTCACTGTGTTTTCCCAACCCAAGATACTTCTATAAAGTCATCCCTTGCATTAGGGGCATTGCTTGAATATAATTTTACCATTTAAAAGTGATGTGTGTGTTTATTTGTTTGTAAGTGTGTGTTATATTGGACAAGAGAGTATGTACAAAGGAAATAGTATTTGGCTTTGAGCCTATGCTTAATGTTATCATTAGTCACTTAATGTTCGTCAAAACAAAGACAAAAATTAGGCTTGTACTAATGTAGGGGAAACTCCAATTTTGATTGTTAATCTACCAGAGATTACACAAAACCTTCAAAAAAAATACTCATCATTGTCATCAATAAAATAAAACACATATAAACATGACTTCTCGAATTCATAGACAATTATGCAATTTTTCTCTCCTGAGAATTGGTTGCCCTCGGGCCTCAATCCCTATGTAAATGAATCGTTATTTGTGGTATCATGATTCTGTTACGGATGTGTTGGTGACTTATGGAATGTGAAGTCACTAACGGTTCAAGAAATAGGTCTTCATATTTAGAAACTTTTAAGTGTAGCTTGCCCTCCAGGATCCACTCATGCCATGTAACATGGGTTCTTAGAAGTTAATGAAACCCTCTTTCCTGAAACAAGATCTCAGTCATAATCTTTTAATAATTGTTGTAGAAGTTGTACTTTTTATCTTGTCAATGATATGCTACCTTGATGACGCGTGCCCATTGGCAACAAAAGGCATCATTGTAAGTGTGATGATTGTAAGGTTTCATGTCTTTAATGTTAGGGAAACATTAATGCAATAAGCATTTCAATGTTGAGATTCCATATTTTTAGGAGGTTGGACCTTAAGGGAATGCAAAAATAGGAAATATATAACTCAAAACATGTTTCCCTCCATTCTAACGTAAATGTCTCTTTAAGATTATGAAAATTCATGTGAAATTTCTTGGCCCAAGGTAAAGAGCGAGGATACAAAATGTCGCTAGAGTTGGGAACATTGATTTCGACAGTTTGTAAGGCCACACTATTATTTCTTATCTCGACAATAGTGCAAATAGTGTTCTTCCTTTGGTTGTCTACATATTAAGTGTGATAACATTCAAAACAAAAGCTCTTTCGTAAATGAAATGACAATCCGCCTTTAGGGCTACAAAAGTACGTAAAAACCGATGATAGTATCTGTAATGCCTTTATAGGGAACACGAGCTTTAAGCTATTCTAGGAGTATAAAAATGTGTTTGATGATATTGTTCTTGTATCTATGTACATGTGTACTTACAAATGGTTCTTCAACTCAAACCAAACTTCAATATTAGCTTATAAAATTAAAGTGGGTGTAATATAACTCTATTTTAAGTGGTAATAAAATCTTATTTTAAGTGTATATTCCAAGGTCTTTAGGACATACCGGTAATAAGTCGACCTTGATTCCTAGCACTCCAAAATATAGTCCCAATCATCAACTGTTTGTTTGTATTCTATGCACGATGCCCAATAACATTTCGATCCTTTTTATGTTTGGCTTATTATTTGAGAGAATCTTTGTGCATTTGTCTCGACTTCGAGGTAGTGTAGGGAATCCTTTTGGTCTTTCTTGGGTAGCACTTTAACCTATTCTATAGTCTTCAAGCTCACATCCCAAAGAGCATGTTGGCAACTAAGGCAATTAAAGGTCAATAACAAAACGGCACAACAAAATATCATTGGGTTTGTCATGGATAGATATTATGTATCACATCCCTAACTCGTCGCTTAACCCCGCACTAGAGCATTAATATGAATACTACTCTTCATAGTTGGTCACTATTCAAGCTTATAGTTCGTAATTACTCAATTTCTCACTTAAAGAGGTGGAATTTCACTAACATAAGTATTTCTAGGAGTATTATATATATATCCAATTTATTGGATGTTGAAACTGAGGCGTTTTATGCATATGCAAAAATGTGTTTAGAGCGTAGTTGTTAAAAAATGCTTATTCTACGTTTAGAATACATTTTAGAACTTAGAACTGCCCTTTTATAATATTTCACATATTCTATGTAGTTTAAAAGAAAACTTTAAAACTTTAAGAAGTATTTAACATATTTTACATGTATTTAAAGCATTCTATACATATTTTATGTATTTTATCTATAGGATACGTATTCCAAGTATTTTTAAAAAGGGAGAATACTTAACATATGTACATATGTATTCTACACGTATTGTATGCCAAGTATTATTCAACAATGGTCTATCGTTTATTTTGGACAAATATTTGCTTAATGTTATTGATTGTTTGATGGGTGTTAAATAGTTATTATTGAACACATCAAGCAGCTAGCAATCAATGTTATTATTGGGACAAATCAAGCACATTGCATCTCATTCGATCGGGTGGACATTGTGATGTTTTGGGTTTATGCGGAAAAGTTATGTAATGAGGATGTCAAAGAGTGTTAAAATAATAATGAATTATATTGGGCATAAATTTACGGAGCCATGTTTTGACTTCTCAAGGTACCCATTTGTTCCTCTTCCAAACTTGCATGTGGAAGGTCATATATGCAGACGAAGTAGGAATACTCAAGTGGAGCATGTCGAATACAAGCAAATTTATTCAATATAAGTACCTTTCTCTCCAATCTAATTTGTTTCGTCATGTATAAAACAAAATGTTATAAATTATAATATATGCTAGTTGGTATGCATGTAGGAATAGACATCATCTCAAGAAGCTTTAGGAAATTTTCTCCACCATATGAAATGTTCACTTTCTCTTACATTTCCTATGTTACTAGACAATATTTTCTAGAGATGACATGTGATGTAACTTGCTTGGTGACATGCCATGGAGGCAACACAAAATCATAATTATGTAGTTGTAGGGAATGCATGAAGCTCCAATCTTTCAATATTATATCTTCGCTTCAGCAATAAAAAATAACAATTTTATTTTCTCCGAAATATGTTTATAACATTCATCATCAACAATAGATGTACAGAGGAATATAACTTAGGTAGCCATAGGTCATGGAGGTGGTCATTATTCTTTATGGGAAACAAATGAGAACATGTATGGCTCACATTGCTCCCACATAAGCCATTCTAAAGAAGTAACATAACCTAACTAGCCATAAGGCATGGAGGTGGACATTGTGCTTCGAGGACAAAATCAAAAAGCATATGTCTCATATCGATCCTACATAAGCATTTATATGGGATACCAAAGCTCACATGTGATGTCGTAACTTAAAATTAGCCTATATGAACCAAAATATTCTTCCCTAACATTATGATTGTAAAGGCATGGTGCTTTGCTAGTCATGCCACCAATATGGACTGATCATTCTCTAATATAATCTTGTTGTTCAAGCTAAAAAGAAGAACAAAAGATAAATTGGTTTATGTGAGAGTGTCAGTTACGAAGTGCAAGAATGTTCTTAGAGAGAAACTTTCCTAAGAGAGAAAGAGAGAGCATGTGCTAGAACATGATGACAAGAGAAGCTTTATGGGTATGCATTTTGTTTTGCTCTTGTTCAAACGAACCAACACACACAAACAAAATAAAGAAAATATGACGATACATATGTTTGTGTTTCACCATTGTTGGCTTATATATGATTATAATTGTACAAAATTAAAGTTCTTGGTTGTAGGTAGTGCTAGATGTCACATGTTGTTCCTAGGTAGTGTTCGATATCCTTACCCTATTATTGTATCAGTAACATGTCATGATAGACACCGAAAGATGTCAACTCCATTTGTTTTTGTCCTTTGAATTCATGTTTGTCGTTCTTGCATTTACCTAGGGTGTTTCATTTGGCTTAATACTCACAAAGTGGCATTTGAAATGGTTCATTTTGCAAAGAAAAATAAATGTAGAGATTGGACTTAATATACCTTCCATGATGTGAATACTCGAAAGAAAGGTTACATATATTCTAGATGCTTGAGAGTTCGAATCTCGTAGGCGAGCTTTGGCATATTTTTCAAGAATCAATTGCCTTATTCATGAAGGTTGTCAACATCCCAAAAAAGAATAACCTTGAGTTGAAATCAACGTCACATTATAAGTAGCCGATTTAAATCTTCCATCCCATCATGTTAGCCTTTGGAGGGTGGGCACCACATTTCGACGAAGTTAAGGTTTCATCCGCGCTAACTTTCATAACTAGACTTATTTTATATACTTCTTTTCAAAAAAATTGGTTTAACATTCGAATCCATATGGATGTTGTCTCAAATTTGTAAGAAATAAAACAGGTAATCGATTCATTCAATCAAGAAGAATTCAAAAAAGTAACGACACCTCAATTGACCCACCCGCATCATGTCCTATTAATTATTTTTTGAATTTATTTTGTTTCTTGTTTATTACAATAACTTCCCGCGAATGCAAAAACAAGTGCCAATCCAATGCTATTTTCAAAGCATTATTGGCGGTTAACCATGAATCTGAACACAATATCGATTTCACGATTCAAACCTAAACAAGTGCACAATTGATTAGGATATTTCATATGTACACATGAGTTCTTCATGATTTTGTCTTATCCAAGAACAACATGCAAATGGCTTTATAAATCCAAGGGAAGCATAGACATGATAGTTTCTCCATAGAATATGGCTTCACAAATCGTAGAGCAACATGCAAAAAATGACAAGTTCCCCTAAGGATTGAGAATGATGGAATAGTTTTTCATTTAAAAGCCACTACACACTACCACATCACACATAAATGGTTAATAGCCATATCGTTGAATCCCTTAGGCAATGCTAGAACATCCAAACTAATAGTTTCGCTTACAATAGTACTTTACGAAACTACTTTTAGGAGCACGAGGCAAACACAATAGCAATACCTTCCTTACATATGTTAATTGCTTCCTTGTTTAATGTTACGGCCATGACGATAATTTATCCCATGGTAGTTTGTAATGTAGTATTATACACGCCAGGATAAAAGTCAGAGGGTTAACCAAGAGTGTAAAGAAGGGTGAATTACTTTTAATCCCAGGAATTAAGACAACCCATAAGGGCCAGTGTGTGAACTTGCATGGGAGCCTTAGGTCTCGCTATAAATATGAGGCCTAACCACCCGTTTAGACACATTATTTAAGTACGTTGAGATTGTGACCTTGTGGTAAACAAGCTCTTTTGTGGCGAGCATGTGCCAGTACTAGGTACGACTAGATGCCATGGCGGTGGTATGAGACATTGATCAATACTTGAGTCTATCTTGATCCTTTCGCTTGGGGGTGGTCGAGTGGATTAACACCCTTCTTTCTCTCTCTTGCTCTTCATCAGCTATAATTTAATTCCTTGCCTTATGCTTAAATTAGGAATAATCTCTATGCATTTCTACCGCGTTGGTAATTATTAAAGTGTGTTGATAACGAAGGACAATTTCAACGGCCTCTTTGAAAGATTTTCTTATCATGCACTATCCAATGATACTTTGAATTGGGAATGCCATTGACAAAACAAACAATTAACCAATTGTCTCCTTTGGATAGATGAGGCCTTAGGATATAGATCAAGCTATGTGTGAATTGCTTCTTTGGTTCTCTCATTTTTTTCTCCTATAAATGGCTTGACGACAAATGATGGTTCACCTTGATGTTCATCTGGTCTATTCGTATCTTTCCACGCTAATGAGATGTGCTTCTAGAGTACCATGAGATTGTCAAAGTTCAGAAATCGCATTAAAGGTAGAGTTAATGAAATTTTGTATTTGTAAAAAATACAGCTCAATTGGGATTGACCTAGGCGTATTTCCTTGAATCCCTCTGCTTGGGAGGATGCCATGGGGTGATCGTTATTATGAGCCATAAAAATATAATGTCTGCCAAAGAAATATGATTAGGTTAGACAAATAGTTGGGATTGACCTAGGCATATTTCCTTGAAACCCTCTACTTGGGAGGATGCCATGGGGTGATCGTTATTATGAGCCATAAAAATATAATGTCTGCCAAAGAAATACGATCAGGTCAAACAAATAGTGATAACATAATGTCGTGATGTAACCATCTCATGGGCAAACATTAATCATTATCATGATCTCATGTTACTACCCCTCTAGACACATGAGATGAGGTTCGAGATCAGGTAATTATAGTAATACAAAGGTGTTTTAAAAAACCATGGGGTTGAAAAAAGAATTTTTTTCCCCGATCTCTATATATTCAAAGCTATGTACCCACATATACTTTTTAAAAGAAAAACATATGGGTTCAAAATCCTTATTTCCCCCTCATTGACTAAAAAACTATGTTGGTATCCTCCTCAACCTCAAGTCTCATCATTACAATGACATACCATAAGGAGCAACCTAATGGTCAAGCCAACACTAGGCCTCTTTCCATAGTAGGCTCACATGGCCCATCACATAGTTACTTCATTATGATTTCCTTTCGTAATCATGATCTCATGGTGACCCCATAATCATGTTGCAAGTGCGGATTTTTGGATGTGGGTTTCATAAGGGCAACCTCGCACTAAGTGCTTGTTTAATTGTTACGTATAGCAAAATCAAGGTGACCAAGGGGGATAACCGGAATTTTTTGTTAAAAATGGATGGTGACTACGCCTTTCCCACAAAAATGAGGAAGACACCCACCAAGATCCTTAACCCAAAAGCACAACATTCGATATACCAATATCATGTAACAAATTCCTAATATATACGTTATATGTTTATGACTTGTATATGATCACATACATATACATGTGATCATATATGTATATATATAAAAGAATAATTAACAAAACATATTAAACCAACGAATAATGTAATTGAGATACGTAATCGAGGCATGTCGCCTCTACCCACATGCAATATCCAAAAAAGAGAGTAAACATAATGTCTAATTGACGTATTGACCTCTTACGCATATGACACACATCGCATATCAAATACATAGCAATTGAGGTATTGACCTCATACACATACATAACATATGTACATTTTATACGAACAAACTATGACCACTACAACATAATTGAATGATTTACATGTTAACATATTGACTTAAACATGATTGAGAATAGGAGAAGAAAGAATAGAATAAAAATAAATATATTATTATTCGTGAAAATAAAAGAAAGTACCGAAGATCCTTTGTTGACGAGTTTCTTGATCAAGCTCAAAAGAACATCAATCGATCACCATTCGAAGGAAATCAACATCAACAAAAGAAACATTAGAAAATCACTCTAATACCATATACTTGAGATTATTACTAATATAAGCATAAGACAATGAATTAAATGAAATACAATAAAGAGGAAGAGAGAGAAATAAGGGTGCTGATTGTGTAACTAGTGTTGTTCACCTTGATTAGAATCATGACGAACAAATGTATTTATATATGTTCCTACATGTGCATGCATGCTTTAGAAGTTTCTAGAATATTCCAAATATTTCTAGAATGCATGATTCAGAAGTTTCTAAAACTTTGCAAAGATTTCTAGAATAATAACTCTAAATAATAGAGTCACTTGATGTGTGGAGATGCATTGGCTATGACATGGGAGGTTGGACGTTTGATTGTTGTACGTGACATTATCTTTCATTTAAGCTAGACTTCCAAGCTTGGGTGGACATCGTTGATGAAAATTTTGGACTACCATTGAACATTAGATGTAAGTTGCTGAAACTTTAGAAGCACAAACAAAGATTGAAATCCCTTGATGTAATAAACAGAGCTTAATGAGGGTTGTTTGATGTCGATTAGTGTCCCGAAATGTTGATACAAGCTATGCAAGGAAAGCATCACAGTCTTGTAGAAGGGGTGACGATGACGATATTTAAACTAGAGGTGACAACTAAATCGACTTGACAAAAACAACCAAAATAGCATCGAGGTTGAAGGTTGTTACTTGAAGTTTCCACAATGATGCTTGAAGGTTGTTATTTTCGATCTAGAGTTGTTGCAAGGTTGCCATAATCTATTTTAGGTTATTGGTGAAGTTAACCATGGTGAGGCTTAGGGAAGGGGAAGGTGAACAATTTGTCACGGATAGCTAGAGTAAAGCATAAAGGAGACAAGGAATATGACACAAGAGACAAGATATTGAGAGAGAAACAATGAATTGTACTTATGATTCTGTAGCTAGCGTTGTTTATCGAGATTGAGCTCAAGATGAATAATTGTATTTATACTTGGTCCTGAGCACTACATATGTATACATTCTCCATAAGTTTCTCAAGCTTTCCAATGATTGTTGCAATGCATGCTTCAAAAGCTTCTAGAACTTTCTAAAGATTTCTAGAACAATAAAATGTACAAGTATCTTATCATATATGTTCCTTGTTATAATTACATGATGTCTAGAGATGCATTAGTTATGACACTTGGTCATAACATAGTCTTGAAGATATTTTAAATCATAGATTTAATAAGAGTATTACATGGTGCTTTGAGGTGAGAAAGAGAGCATATATTATGCATTTGAGAACACGTGTAATCATGGAGAAATTTACGTGTTGGGTCTACACGAAGTACCTTTTTGACACTTTAATGTCACCGATTCTTCTGTATGGAGCAGGTAGCATCCCTAAGGCGACTTGGAAAGAGTTTGAAAAGCATTTTCCTTACAGAGTTTCTCTAAGTCAAGAAACATACACTATACACCCTCCTGCTTCTTGAGAGGGGATAACTTCCCACGATAAAATCGAACATTGTGCTCTCCAAAGAGAAAAGAGTTACAACTTGCTTATTTATTTATCGTAATTAGCTTACTCTAGTGATACACTACTAACACTACATCTTTGGTTTGAAACCCAAATTTCTCACTTCTTTATTGGACTCCACAAATATCTCTTATTACACTAGATAAGCCACTGTGGAATGTAGGGGTCGAGACTCGAACCCATGACCACCTGGTCTCCATTGGGCAACCTTACCAACTCTCTCTCTCTCTCTGTCTCTCTCTGATTATTCAAGGGACAAGTAGATCGAGGTTTTGCGGTCTCCGAGAAGCAACATAACAAGAGGAGGGACTCACTCGTGAGGGGTTACGGTATGGGTAGACATAAAGTAGATCGAGGTTTCATAGCCTCCATCATCAAGACCTCATAAGTTGCCATGGAGAATCTCTTTTCCCTCTCTCTTAATGAATCTAAAAGCATGGAACTCAAGAAAAGAGGGACACAAGAATTTCTTCTTCTTCTTCTTCTTCTTCGGTTGCAAAGCAAAAGCCAAATAAAACAGAAAAAAGAAGAAGCAATCTTCCAAATGTTATTATGTATAGAGAGGGCTAACTAAAATTCTCTTCTTCTTATTTTTTTTCCCCCATTCGTACGGCACTTTGGATGTGTACGGAGAGAACAAAAACGCAGACCTTTTTCTTTCTTCTTCTTCTTCGTTCAAAAACCGAATTGCTTCCCGTTCCCGCCATCGCCGTTTACCTTCTTCTTCCTTCCTTCTTTCCTTCAAGCACGCCATCGCTGTGCACAGACATTCTCTCCGTTTGATTCCTCCCATCCTTCGCTCTCCTTCATCAAGATCACTATCTCTGTGCAGAAATTGTTCCATCGTCGGTATCACTGTCTCTATCTTCTTCTGCTTCATCACATCGTCATCGTCCTCTTTATCTTCATTGCCATCGCCATCGCCATCGTCATCTCAATCTCCATCTTCATCTTCTTCTGTTCCTTTTGCTCCGTCATCGTCGTCCTAGTCTTCTTTATATTTGTCTTCATCGTCGCTGTCTTCGTCTCTTTATATTGTTAGAAAAAAATTCAGTCTTCTGAATCAAGCTTCTTTGCAGAGTAAAAAGAAGAAGACAAATGCAGATCTCCGAGGTATCTAGCGACCATTCTGCTAACACAGACAATGAACTTGGCCATCAACCTACCACCAATTTCTCGCCTTCTTTGCAGAAGCTTGAGCAGCTTGTTGCAGAAGTTATGCATATGGCTCCCACGATTAGTCCTGACACAGTGAAGAAACTCAGGGAACTCATCCCATCCTTCCAAAACTCTCGTCTGAACGAAGATCAAAGATCTCGGATTTGGAAGCTTGCTCGCCATATCTGGAACACCTGTGTAGAAATCAGTAATGTGCAAAGAACATCTGCTCAACGTACTGTTGCTCATGGTGGAAACGAAGGAGACGTAGTGGAAGAAGGAGATGAAGACTTCTCTGCAAAAGTAGTAATTAACGAAGAGCAAGCTAAACTACGTCATGTAGCAAGCGATCTTCTTCTTATTGCAGGTACTGTTGGAGGATCATCCGTTCATTCTAGTTTGCTTCAGACAGCAATGTTCTTCTACAGAACTGGAACGATCTGGCATAACCTGCACAACTATGCCATGGCTATGTCCTGCTTTGACAAAGCTACTGAGCTAGGAAATAGATCTAAAGATCATCACGAAGGAATGTCAATCACGTCACGAGCTCAAACAGAAGAAGAAGAGAAGTTCCTATTTGATTTGTATCTTGCTAGAGCAAGAACAGCATGGGAGCTTCAGCAAAAAGCTTTGTCTCGCAGCTTATTAGGTCGCGCTCGAGGACTATTACGATTGCTAGATTCTCCAACTTGCTCTCATTCAGCAGAAATGTATCAAATCTTGGCAAAAGACTGTCTTCGCTTTGGAAAGGGACTTCTGGCTATGGCCAACAAGGCTGCATATGCAGAATCCATAAATTTTCTTGAACAAGCTTTCGAAATTTGCTCAGAAGGACTCATGGCATTGCAAAACAGCAGCAATAAATCACTCGAATTAAGTATCGGGAAAGAAGGATCTTCAAAACAGTTGAACAGTCTGAAGTTTGACATTCTGCGTTTTCTTGCAGCGGGGCATCTCCATAACGAGAACTTTGACAGTGTTCTGAAATGTGTGGAGATTCTTAAAAATGGCCCGGACCATGCTTGTATTCCTTACTTGGCGTTAAAGGCATACCTTGGCTTATCTCGATTCGAAGAAGCAGAGAAAGAGCTCTTCATTCTCTCTGCCCAAAGGTTCTCTACTGCTAAGATCTGTGCAGGAGCCATTAGTGCTCTTATTGAGAGCTGTATAAGCTCTGGCAGATCACTTATGCAAGATGCCATAGCAAAATCTTTCTCCATTGTACGGAGCCGTTTCCCAACTAACAAAAATTTTGTCCTCTCCGTTCTGGAAAACCTCTTACGCACTACTAATTCTATGGATCAACAGTTCAAGAAACGGACAGAAACAGCCCTCCTTATCGCCACAGATGAAGATGTTGTTCAGAGTATAGCTGCTGCCAAAAGTTCCTCTAATGGCAAGGCTACTTCTATAAACCAGGGGGATACAACAGGAGACTCAGATCAGGACAGTGATGCAAACGCTCAGCGATCTGTGCATTGCCTCCTGTGGAACAGGTTGACTATATTTATTGCCTTCTTTGTTGTCTGTCGTTGCTCTTTTCATGCATTCTCAGCAGATCAGTTCGTTAATCTTTGCTCTATTCTCAGCACTGCAATACTGATCATGTCAGTTCTTATATCCAAGCTGGATTCACGAAGAAAAAGCTTAATTTTAAGTCATTTCGATATGCCTAATCTGATGATTATTGATCTACACGCATCATTAAAGGATTAATCATTCTGTTCTTATCCATGCCGCAATATAAGAGGCCAATCTGATGTCATTTTCTTTCACATATTAAATGGAGTGCGTCAACTAATCTGATGTTTTATTGAGCTCACAAAGTTGCCTGCCACCTTGTTGAGATCATATGTAGTGCACAAGAGTTTTTCCAAGCCAAGGATTATCTCACTGCTACAAAGCTTTTTGAAGCAGCACTGATGTACCTTTCCCCAAATGATACCGATTATGCTCAGCAAAGGGCGAAGAATTTACGCATCCTTTGCATCTGTCATCTTGCAAGTCATGAATATGACAGAGCCTCAGATTACGTTGATGAAGCAAATAAGGTGCGTATTGTTGAACACAAATCTCGTGTTAAGACTGTGTATGGACAAAAGCTGCGATGTTTCTTGATAGTAACAGCTAATTACGGATTCTTAAATGCACAGATTGAACCAAATATCGTTGGAGCATTCTTGAAGGTGATCATATTCCTACAACATTGGAATTGTTTGGGAAATCTGCTTCAAATTTTGATACAGTTTCTGCTAGAAGACTAGAATATGATTATAAACTTTTCGAACATGGATGTTATCTACAATCAGTCCAGATTAGTAACTGTTCTTCACACTTTCCCAATTCTGACTTGATGATTTAGAGACAAAGGTTATCTTGTGCAAGTTATTCAAGAAAAACCACAAAATTATGCACAATACATCACCAAAATTTTAACTCGGAAAACCCTCAAGGAGGGATAGAAAACCATAGGACCAGGTCCAGAAATAATTCACTATCAACAGATAAAATTGTACACGAAAGTTTTTTAGAGATTAGCTAAATCAATGTTTTACTAATTGTGCGTCAAACCTTTCCAGTTCAAAATCTACCTTCAGACGAATGATGAAGAAAGAGCAACCAAGGAGGTAGAACAAATGTTGAACTGTCCAAATTTTGAGTCAGATTATTTAACATTGGCATCCCATGAAGCAATATCTTGCAAATGCTTCAATGTCGCCATAGCTGCATTATCTCACATGTTAGAGATGCCATCTTGTTCATCATTAAGTTCAGATAGTAGAAGAGAGGCAGTGATTATCAGGAACATCATTGCATTGTGTGCTCAAGAATCAAGAAATGAATTGACCACGATGCTAAAATACTTCAATTTCGCTCGATCGAGACTAGCAGAAGTGGGGTCTGTCCGATTCTTTGGTACTGGAAGCATGGGAGAGAAAGAAGCTCAGTGGTATGCTGGGAGTTCCTGGAATCATGGCTTGGATACTGCACAATTGCAGAAATGGAGCTTTTGTATAGATTTCCTTAAATGTGCTGCTGATTTCTATGAAGTACTTCCTGGTACCTTAGAGAATCTAGAACTGAGAAGAACGTCTATGCTTCTAGCAATCAGTGCAACGTTAATAGGAGGTATTTATAAAGAAGAGGCAAACAGTAATGCAGTTATCAGAGAGGCAGCACTATATCTGGATAAATGTGTGAAGGTAGACGTGCATTTCTTGTTGATAATTTTAGAATTTTTATATCATCCATAGATGATGATAATTGATTTATCTTAATTTCTTAAACAGCGTTTTATCGTTGGCTTAATCATTCTAATATAGGAAACAGATTAGTATATTAGTGTTGAATTCTTAAATTCTATAAACATATTTTGACGTTGTCTTACGCATGTTCTTAAAAACTGTAACAAATTTAGCAAACTTTAATTTGCCTAACAGCTCAAAATTAAATTATATTATAACTTCGATTTAAACTTCTAATAGCTTGGAGTTTCTGCCAGTATTTTAAGAGCATTCTCACCAATATATTTTTTCCGTCTTCTGTTACGGTTAATTTAAAGGAAATATCATTCTCTTTAATCTAGTCTATTTTTCTCTTTTACACTCTGAATCTCATCGTATCTTCTTCTTTCCTATTAATGTTACTGTCGTTTGTGAGACTAGAATTTTGTTCCTTCAAAATGCTAGCAAAACCATATTGTTCACAATGTTAATCAAAATTTAACAATTTTCTTTCCCAATATTATTGAACCTAGATGTGAGACTTACCTTTAGTGTATTTACTTTTGATAAACCTAAGTACAATCTCTACAAACAATGACTTCAAGCAGTGAAATTGATGTTGCAAATATACGTATTACAGGTGCACCAGAGCATACTATCAAAATCAAGCACGATCTCTTCTAACAATGACACAGTAGAAGCTCACCTAAGCTTGATCTCCTTTGAAGTGAGAAGGAGATTGAAAGATTACAAAGCTCAACTAGATATAATTCGTCATTGCAGCACCTTACCAGGGTTCCATCCAAAATATTTCTTCTCTATGGGTTCAACAGCATATAATAATGAAGGATCAGAGAAAAACCAAAGCAATAATGATAACTATGAGGTAGCAATGGCAGCATTTGATGCTGGCCTTAACATTACATTATCATCCCCATCGCCTGATTATGGTTTGGTTTCTGCAACAATAAGGACACTTATAAATCTAGGAGATTCAAAGCAGAGAGATGGACCAAAGGTCATGAGTTTTTATAGGCAAGCTCACCAGATATTGCTTGGCCTCGGTGCTGATGTATACCCAAAGGAGGAGATACAATGGCTAATTTCCACTGCTTGGAATAGAGGTTCTTTGCATGCAAGATTCTCTAGGTTTACAATGGCAGAGAAATGGATGAATTTAGCCTTGGATATGCTAAAGCATATTGCACCAGCTATGGAAGCGTACAGACCACTAATGATGGAGAATCTCAGCCTTGTTCTCAAAGGAAAAGCCGATGAGCCTAGCCCCATGGATGAGTGAGTTAATAGTTTGATTTATTAGCCTTACTCATTCTCATAATATGGTTTGTTTTGATTGGTGTTGATAATGTTTAACCACTTTGCATTACCCAATAACACTTCAAGAAATAGATATTCATGTAGTGAGTTAGGTATGGGATTTAGTACTAGGTAAAACGCTCAGATGATACCATTAATCTTTAATACACTTTAGAAAATGAAAATGGAGAACTTTAAGATAAACCTTAGTGAATCTAAAACATTAAACCCTAAAGTAGCCCCGCTTTTGTGGTTGGATAGTTTTCTCTTTCTATCTAGAGTGAGCTATAACATCTTTAATTTGGGCTTTTTCCATTCATACATTATTGTTATGGGGGGGGGGAAGTTGAATGCCAGTATCATTCCAAAATCCCATAGGAGTGATGGAAAAAACATTTCCGTTTCTATGTATTTTCATGTAATCTCATCTTGTCTTGTTATGCATATTGTAATGAGTCTTTTCTTGTATCTTGTTGTATAAATGCTCCCATTGAATTTAGTATCAAGTCTTATAATCAAGTTCTTAACAAACATCATCATTAAGTTCTAATAAATCCATGTGACTACACCTTGTGATTGAACGTATCTAGTAAATCTTCATAATTTATATTCGAAAGCTAGACTTGTCCCACAAAGAGGGTTGAAAATGTTGTGTAGCAACAGATTTGTGCAAAATCAACCCTTTTATTCAATCCCTTTTGTCATTTTTACCCTACCTTGTGTGAATTTCCAATGTGTTTCTTTTATTCCAATAGAATTTATCACCGTTTTTTGCCATGTCATATTGAGGGATCAGCTGGAAAGCTCAGAACATCATATGGATTGTTAAATGCACAATGCACTTAGTTGAGCATTTACTTTTTAGTATTGTGAAAGTTCATTTAAAACAGTGTGGCCCGTGGGTTTGGCATTTTAAGGATTAGTGGAAAACTAGTGGCGTTTGTATGACTTGCCCAGGTTTTATCTGTGTCTAGTTGTTAGAGCTACCATTGATCCTTAAAGAGCAAGCTATTGCCTTCACCCAGCAAATAAAAGCATGTCAGTGACAATTTTGTAAAGCCATTACTTTAGGAACATGCATTTTGAAGGCATCATTACTTGGCTCATCAAAGATAAAGTTCAAGTGATTTGTCCCTTCTACAAAAGGGAAAAAGTTCAAACGAAGGTTTGGTTTCTAATGTAATAAATGAAGAAGCAGCGATCTAGAAAATGAACGTTGGAAAGGGCATTCAAAACGCTTCCGAAGCACAAGGATATATAATAAGGTGGCATATTTTAATGGAGACATAGATATTACAGTTTCTCTACTTGGTTTTTAGCGTAAACAATAGTAATAGGTTAAAATTTATACATTTTGGTTATACTGTTGGTAAAAAGCATCATATCTACAAGCTTTTTAACCAAGATATCACACCCTCACTAGACATGGATTCAATGACTAGGCCAGATTCAGATCTTGAGCATGATGATATATCTAGGAGTATTTAGATAAGCTTGCTCAATTAATACACAAACAAGTATGGTAAGAGACAACATAACAGCATATCATATATGCATGCACTACTTGTAACCATTGATAAATTTGCATTCCCATATGTTCAGCATCAAATCTCAAGCACATGTCTGTAGATGTTATAGTGCTTCTAGAAATATATTGTGAACGCAAAGCATATGCAATGTTCTATTTATTATAGAAATGATGGCTTGGTTAACATGTTTGCACACCAAGAAAAAGAGTGACAAAGCCCATCGTGAGATTGGTTAATTACTTCACAATCACACTTCATTAGTCACCGGATGTTTGCACACGTAGTTAATTGGCAATCAGATTATAGTGGGGTAGATGCAAAACACTTGATTAATCATCTCAACTTTTGGAGTGTTATTATGTGACTTTGATAGGTTTGGGTGATGGAGGAGAAGTCATGCCTCCTTTTTAATTGTCCTTTACATTCTTCTTTAAATGATTTCATGGCTCTTAATGAGCTTTCTATTGGTATGTTTTATACTAATCCTGAATTGTAAAAATTGTCCCTTGTCCATAAAAAAATTTATTTCGGAAATCTCATTGCTTAAGTTGTAGATCTTATTAAATATCATGTATAGCACAAACTCCAAAGGTCACCTTCTCAAATTATAAATTCATTCTGATTCAGTTTGGACTTCAAATTTATTAATCAATCACATCAAGCTTAACTAAGAGTCCAAAGATTGAATCTTCTTCAAACTCCGCATTATAACTTGATGCAATTTAGTTTTACTTTGTTAAAACTTTGTTGTCGTTAGAAAAGAGGGTTTCAGCTCCAGAATCAAGACGATGGAAGAAGAGCAATTGCCAAGATCAAACAGCTTGGGCATTTATGTTTCCATTTTTCAAGGAATTTAATCCTCTTCTCCTAAATACACAGGAAAAACAACTTTCCTGTCTACAACTCATTAACCAGAAGATTAAGTTACAAATTTGCTTTCTTTGTTTACTTTATGGGTGCGCTAACAAGATGGATTTAAGTGGATCATCATATCAAGACAAATCTACTGCTTAAGAAAAGCCCTAGATTTTGGGTTACAAAGTGGTTAATGATGTGAAGACGAAAAAAGGGGTTCAACAATGAAGTGGGAGAGGGGACTCTGTCTGACGTACACGATGTTCGGCAATGAGGCAATCGACAAAGTGATCCAGACGTTCTTTGTTTGTCAGTTGGAGCTGGCGTTTTCCACCAAAAGGTATATACTCCATGCTGGGTTGGTTCAACATGTCGTCGGCAATCTTTGTCAATCGCCGTACATTTGCACTACTCGGATCATCCATCTCCATCAGACACCGGCTTGGTATTCCAGAAACCTGTTTCAACACCAACTTATTAAATATTATATATGCATACATACATATAACTATATATAGAACATAGGTTTGTGTCTCTCTCCACATATAACAATTAAGATACAAGACAATCTAGATTAGGACGAAAGTTAAATCCTGAGCCAAAACTAATTAATTAATAATAAGTGATAGCATGAAAAATTTGTTCATGTTTTAAAGAACTAGTACATTGAAAAAAACATTAACCAAAAGTGCTAGACAAAACCTACATGGAATATACAAAGCACGCCATACATCAGAATTATATGGTTAAATAATAATGCAGCATGAACATTGCTTTTCATGAAGAAATCATGGATAATCATTCATTTTTTAAGCGACAAGTACATTGAAAAAACATTAAGGAAATATGGTATAAAGCTACATAGTAGATACTAACAATCCATACATTTGCACACAGATACACACATCCATACATACTATGTATAAACACATTCACAAATTACACAGTGATGAAATGGTTTCTATGAGATACCAAGACATATGAGCAAGCCCATACAGTTCTCTACAAAATATACATATATCTATCAGCTATTGCCATAGGCCTATGAATTTTGATGACTTATCAGGCAACTTTTATCACATTGCCTCCAAGGAGATTATGTGTGCAAGAGTATAAACTTCTTAGGGTTAATCAACCAAGAATTCTGATGTCTCTTGAATTATTCATGTTGCACCATTTAGTGACCCTTAACTCAAAGACTTACAAGGAAAGGGTGTATCCTGATGCATGAAACTTAAGAATAACAAACCATTGAGACTTTACGGTTTTGGGTGCCTCGTCAGTTCCAAATATGTAAAGATAGGAAAACATTAGACATGACTTTCAAATTTCCCAAGAAAGCATTCAGCAATACTTTTGAATCTACAAGAAAGCAGTTAGCAAAACTTTTGAAT
Organism: Azolla caroliniana; assembly: GCF_043228905.1. NCBI lineage: Eukaryota > Viridiplantae > Streptophyta > Polypodiopsida > Salviniales > Salviniaceae > Azolla > Azolla caroliniana. The sequence continues at coordinate 2,603,786 of NW_028230451.1, read as the reverse complement.
CTCGATAAAAGCCTTTAGCATGTCTAGGGTTAATAGTTTAGAGTGAATAATGAATTCCAAGTATGTAAAGTTAACAAAGCATTTAGCATCACAATTCTGATCTCTCTTGGATGATTCAACTGGATCACTTAGTGACTATCGACTCACAAATTTACCAACAAGCATAAAAACCAAACCATCCAGGATTTTGAGTTTCAGAATTTCAGGTCCAAAGTTTGAAGTCAAATGTTTTGGGTTCAATATTTAGAGTTTTTTAAGGTTCACAGTTGTAGAGTTTAGATTCAGGGTTTAGGGCTCTGGACTTTTTAGAGTTGCAGGTTTTTCAGGATTATGAGTTTTTTAGGGTTTCCTGATTAGGTCCAGCATAAACTACAAGTATATGAAGGTAAGAAATTCACATTAGCCAAGCAACTAAAGGCATTTTTGTTTACCTGAATGCGGACATAGTTGGATCGATGCTCATTGAATGCCATGCTCATGAAGTGGTCAACCATGTCTGAGATACCATCAAGAACGATCCTCGCAACAGGTTTCACCCACTGGAAAGCACCCCATTTCCTCACCCTCTCATTAGGGTAAGATCGATCGAATAGACCGGTACCAAGCGAAAGCACCATCACATCGCTGACTGATTTCACGTATGAGAACTCGGCAGTGTTATGAAGTACATGTGTAACTGCAGCTGCCGCCGGGTTGTTCATCACTAAACCCCCATCTATCCCCACTACCAGAGTCTTCTTGTTCACGGATACAAGTTTGGACGGCTTGAAGAACCCTGGCACGGCCGATGTTGCCCGGCATATGTCCGCGAGTGCAAAATCGAAGCTATCTGTTTGCATCGCATCCGCTCGACTGAATAAGAACGTACATGCACTCGAAAGATCATAACAAGGCACTAATAGTGGCTTCACGGTGTCTTTGAGTGTTAGTTCTCTTCCATCCCTACTCAAGTATTTTTTCAGTATCCCTTCCATGTCCTTGGTCGAGTATCTCGGGCTGAGAATTCCCCGTAGCCACGCAAATGGCCTTTGCAATGTCGGAACCCGAAAGATAAGCTTTCCTTTCTCAGCAATAAGCTTCCATGCCTCCTCACTCTTAAACAATGGCCTACCATTGCCATTATTGGTTACTAGCATAGTGGCTACGAGCCCCCCTACACTAGTTCCTGCTATTATATCAAAGAAATCAGCTATTCTCACATCTGGGTTTCCTGTCTTCTTCTGGAGAGAGTCTTCTATGTATGAAAGGACCCGGGCTGGAATGATTCCTCTCATACCACCTCCATCTATGCTCAAGATACAAGCCTTTCTAGACATTCCTAGACTTGAGATGTCATCATCTAACCTAGGTTTGGGTTGTATAGGGCTTAATAATCTCTTGTTCTTGCGGAGCTCTAAATTCTCTTTATATTGGTTCCATCCTTCCTCTAATGCTGCCAATGTCGCATCTCCATTCATCTTTTTCCTTACTCCATATACTTCCTCAGGAAGTCCCGTTGACAGATAGATACCTTACTTTCTTTGTAGATTTACTCACCTTACAACATACAACATCTGGCAAAATAGCTCATATTTGCTTCCTCTGTTGATGTATTCACTCTTTCCCTAACATAGAATATTCAACAAAGAAGAGCTAATTGATGGAGATTTGCTTTCTGAATATTTGCCATCTAGTGTACAACATTTTTGGAGCCGACTAGAATAGCTTACTAATATAGAGATTTTCTCTCTTTTGTTGTTGCATCCTGCATAATTTTACTCACATTCTTCCACACAAAATCAACAAAAGGAACATAGCTCCATAGTAGACCTTTTGCTACGATAGCGAATGTTCTTTTCTTCTCTTTTCCTCAATATGGAACACTTACATGATGATGACTCCCCAGCACAAGTAAGCATGTATGATGCCATTTACGAGAAGAAGAAGAAGAAGAAGAAGAAGAAGAAGAAGAAGAAGGTTTAATCCTCATCTTCAATTGAAGATAATATATGAACAAAAGAGGCTCATCGTCTGGGAAGGTTTGCGAAGAAAAGTACAAATGCTGCTTTATATAAATATATGTATGTATATAATTTCATTTGTCGTAAGCAATGGATTTACACGCGAAGGAAAGAAAAAAGAAATGGGAAAGAGGAGGAGGAAGAGAGAAAAGTAGATGGGAAGAAATCAAGAAAACCCTTTTCGCTTTTGTGAAAGGATTTTAGGGTTTTGGGGGGGGGGGGGGGGGGCATGGATGGACGCAGATGAGATCAAAAGAGAGAGAGAGAGAGAGAGAGAGAGAGAGAGAGAGAGAGAGAGAGAGAGAGAGAGAACATCCAAGGAAGAGGAAGGAAATAGAAGAAGAAAAGGTCAAAAATATGTAATACTAATTAATGGCTATGGAACACAAAGAGATAAATAACATCATCGAAAGGAGAGAAGAAGAAGAAGAAGAAGAAGAAGAACAGAGACCATAAGAGTGTGTGTCTGTGTGGGGAAAGACTTAGCTAGACACCTTGAAGAAGAAGAAGAAGAAGAAGAAGAAGAATCAGAATCAGAAAGAGTTCTAAAGGCTAATACCACTTTTCTTCAAGCATTTTTTAACACATTTTGAAGAAGAAGAAGAAGAAGAAGAAGAAGAAGATTAAAAACAGGCACACATCTATATACATACATGATACACCATTAGTTTCCCTCTGAGTGGAGGGAGAATAACTACTCCTACCTTTTCTTTTCTTTTTCCAAAGGTTTTGTAAAGTCTGGAAATTCCTAAAACACGAACAATAATATTTTGCCTAATCCCTACTTTTGGACTCATAGGGATGGATAATTCATACACATACTTAAGGCATAAGAAACCCTTTTAATTTATTGACCTAGTACATACATGCATTGCTATATTGACCTAGTTAAGTACTTAGTTAGGCCTAAACTAAAAACTCTCATATCTCGTTTTAGCTACATGATTGCTCGAGTTTGTAGATGTCGAACTTCATTTTTGTCTCGTTGTTGAACTTCTTGTTGTATAGGAGACCGGCAAGAATGAAAGTTTTAACATAATAAGTGGAACTTGACTTTGTTATATCTTTGAAAAAGGTGACTCGATCAGAGGTAATTTGATTGTGGACTCTACAAGTTGGCTTCTTCAAAATAAGGTGGTTAATTTCTCCCGATATATCTTTAGTAAAACCTATCACTCTTAACCGGGGAGTTGTCTTTTGCCACTTTTAATCTCTCTCTCTCTCTCTCTCTCTCTCTCTCTCTCTCTCTCTCTCTCTCTCTGCTTACGTAACCAAACAATCGACAACAAAAATCGACGATTCTTTCGCTAAGAAAATGGTGCCTAGTACCTATCCCCTTGGGCCGACAAGAGAAAAAAAAATTGGGAGAATAAATTCTTGTTTCATGTGCGTTCTATTGTGAAATGTGAAGTTTTATTGGAAGGATGCATTCTATATCTTTATGTCACAAAGCTCGAGAAACTACTACAACCTAGAGCACATGTGTTTGATTTAATGAAAGCTAGTTGGAAATTATGCCTTAAATTTTGTTTTGAAAGTCAAATCCATGGAACATTGATGTTAGGAACTCTTGATGGTAGTAAGTCCTCGACTAAACATTGATGACTCTTGATCATATGTATTGTTCATCTTACAAACGGCTATTGTGTTCACTTCATAAATATTTGTGTCGAATAATTTTGTTCATACTTTGATTCTTCACAAACACACATATCTTTGCATGCATATTATTTAAGGCTTACTTTTTAATTGCTTCTTACCAATGTGTACATAAAATCGGCATTTTTATGTAATACTGATTTGGGATGTACTTTCCAACGTAAGCTCATAGGAAGGTGGGTGAGACCTTGTTCTGATGCACTAAAGAATGCATCACGAGAGGTTATCCTCTTAAGCTTTTATGAGAATGAATGTTGAACTTTGAAGGTCTATGTGAAAGTTATTGAACTACAAACAATATTGTGTTACAATGTTATAGGAACTCTTAATTTGGTGCTTGAGATTGGATATGGTTTTGGTCATGAATTTAAAATATGTACGCATAATTAACTCTCACTAAATGCTTTTACATTATTGAATTTGTCATACTTTCCACGATACAAACTGTGAAAATGATATTGTTTCCCTTTATAAACTCAAAATTATCCACAATATTTTATTAGCTGATTATCGAAGTACTTTAGAATCACATGATGTGGGAAGATTCATGATAATAATTGGTAAGTCCTCATAGTATTATTATTTGTGCAAAGTAATTATAGAATCGATGGGTTAGTTGTGAAACTACTCAAGCATCACTTGCTCAAAGTAATATTGGAAGACATGTATTGAGGTGAGGGTACCTAAGTTGTATTGATGATGATAAGATCTTGTATATTCTAATTATATGCATTTGCAAACTTAATAAAAAAGGGTTTAAATATACTACGAAAAAGCATAGGGTCCAGAAATGAAAGTAAGAACTTACATTATTATTGCACATGTAACTCCTTGAAATTGTTATCTTTATCTTTGTTCCCCTCATGTGGTCTATAGTGCAAGCGTTGTTGTGCCGGGGGGGGTACAATGTACCATGAGAATATACAATTGGAGTCCATCCATAAGAACAATTCTCCTCCCCTCCCCTCTCATCCATAAGTATGACCCTTAGGTCCTTACTCTTAGAAGATAAACCAAAGAGCATGAAAAGCCTTTAAAGGATGAGAATGCTCACAATTGTAAGGAAGATGAATGAGATAAGGTCCAAGTCTCATATGCTAGGATACCATGAAGGAGGCAACTTGATCACAAAGCATTGATTGACATGTGCTTCCAACCAATGACTTGGGCTTGATAAATCATCCCAATTTTGAAAAAAAAAACCTTACTAACTACAAGCTAGTAGGAAAAGTGTACTTATTGTATTTTTGGCCCAATAAGGCATATTTGGATCCTAAAAGATGATATATGTCCAACATAATGATTCACCACATAATAAGTCTGGAATATTGATATGCATGCAATATTTCCATAACGAAACATACATAGTATCGATGTTGGAGGCATAACAACTAACAAAGTCAATGAATGATCTAAGATGCTAGAGGTGTGTATACCATGAGAACCATCAACGAATCAGACGGATGACATAGATATCAGAGTTGTTAAACCGGACATAAAAAACACCAAGGGCATGTGACATTTGGGATAGGAAGATACTACAAAGATGTCGAGATATCATGAGAAAATGTCAACTCGCTTTGCCTTCAAAGTTCAAGGGACCACCCAAACACATACACACATATATGTATGTACGACATATGTATGTATGTATGGATGGATGGCCTTGACTTTAGGGGGCTCGTGTCTAACTGCTACCAAATATTAAAGAGGGCAAGTGAGGGAATTATGGGCAGGGATGGTGTAGGTCCCTCAATTGAGGGCACGTGCGATCTGCACCGTCCAATGTGGATAATAAAAACAACGCAAAAGTAAAAAAGTTGTCACCCGACACCCGACCCATTAGTATTAAGACACCCTGCCCATAATTGACATACATGTACTCTACTCAAATCAAACACTCGACAGACACGAAACCATTAAAATTTTCTTTAATGTGTACAAAAATAAAATTGACAACAAAATGTTATACCTGTCATAGACAAGATGCCACATGGAATATAGGGGGTTGTACCCATGACCTCATGATCTTATTGGGCAACCTTACCAGATAAACTACATCCATCTATGCATTATTATGTTGTATAAGATTCAACTTATTACATTGTAGATTAATCACTAGAACTTTCAATAAACTTCTAGAGAGTGCATGAAGATGCATTCTCTAGAAGTTTCCTAGCTTACATGCATACCTTCACATTCTTGTATAAATACTCAGGTGCACCTTGATTACAATCAAGGAGAACGACACCAGTTACGGAAACATAATTCAATTCTTGTTCTCTTGTCTATTTTCTCTCTCTCGTTCTTGTTCTCTTGTCTATGCTCTCTCTCTCTCTCTCTCTCTCTCTCTCTCTCTCTCTCTCTCTTAGTACTGAGCCTCGTCTACTCGTCCGTGACAATCTCTATCCCTTTCTTGTTCTCTTGCTTATGCTCTCGCTCTCTCTTAGTATTTAGCCTCGTCTACCTGTCCGTGACAGTTTGTTCACATTCCCATTTTCTAAGCCTCAACATGTCGGATCTTAACAAGAGAATAAATCAACACATGGAAGCCATGCATCAACTTCAACTTGAGAATAACAACCTTCAAGTATCGCTACGGAAGCTTCAAGTTGGAACACCGATGGAACTCGACGAAAAAAACAACTCTCCTCATGCATCAACAAATGTTCTACCTGTAGAGCTTGGTCCCTCGTCCACTCTTTCTCCAACTCCTCTCCATCCCACTACAAGTATGGAGCCCAAGATTAGTTTACCTGACAAGTTCGATGGCACGAGGAAGCACTTTCGGGTTCATAAATCAGGTCAAGCTTATTATTGAACTACATCCCCAACGGTATGCAGATGTTTTTCGTCAAGTTGGTCTCATTGGGACCCTTCTGTCAGGAGCTGCACAAGCCTAGTTTGCATAGTTGGTCGAAACTTCATCACCACTTCTCCAAAATTTTCCTGCCTTTCTGACAGAGTTCGAGGCGACATTTGGGGATATGAAACGACACCGAACTACCATTACCAAACTCTATTCATTACATCAAGGTATATGTCTAGTATCCGTTTATGCCTCTGAATTTAGACAATTAGCATGTGATGTTCAGTGGGATGGCCAAGCGCTTTACGACCATTTTCGTCAGGGCCTTCGAAGTGAGATAAAAATTTACTAAACTTTTCGGAGCCTACGTCATTGTCGCAAGCCATCACGCAAGTAGTTAGTTGTGACAATCGGTTGTTTGAGCTTTGTCAGGAGGAACCATCAACTTCAAGGCGGTAACCCTCTTCGAGATCTCCTCCATCTTCATCGTATGATGACCCCGTGCCAATGGAAATTGATCGAGCTCCCGCCCCGCCACTCACCGAGGCTGAACAGAGGTATCACCGATGTAAGAGACACGAACTAATGTAAGCATTAGATAAGGATAAAATATAGATCTAGATAGAAAGGAGAGAGAGAAAGAAGGGTGTTGATCCATTGGACCACCCCCGAGCGAAGGGATCAAGACGGACTCGAGCCTCGATCGGCATCCCACACCACTGTCGTGGCATCGAGTCGTACCTGGTGCTAGTGCGCTTGCTACAAGAGTTGACCCACCACAAGACAGAGTCTTGACGTAGTCAACAAGATGATCCAATGAGGGTAACTAGGCCTCTTATTTATAGTGATACCCAAGGCCCCCAGGCAAGTTCACACTTGGCCTAATGGGTTGTCTTAATCCTGAGGATTAAAAGTAATCCTCCCCTTCTTTACACTCTCATTTAACCCTCACACTTATCCACGTGTATAGAATACTACGGTAAATTCTCACCACGGGATATTATATGGTCATGCCTGTAACAACCGATCCAACAAACTATGTTTATATTGTGGTGCATCCACTCATCTCATTCGTTTTTGCCCAGTTAAGAATAATCAACGACAATTATCTACAAACAATATGACTAGACGATCCCAACAACTGGAAAACGATGGTGTCCAACCACAATAGGAGCCATGTGGTTGGAAAATCCACATTCATGTTGCTCCCATAGTTCGGCTACATCGATAGAAGATTTCTCCTTCCCAGTAAGCATCCATTTCAAGTCTATTTCAATTAGGTCCTTAGCACTTCTCGATTCCAGGGCAACATCGCGTTTTATGGACGAAATGTTCGTTTGTAAACATAAATTTCTAGTTGTCTGATTGTCCAAGCCAATCCCAGTGGAAGCTTTCGATGGATGCATGCTTTCTTCTGGAGCAGTCACCGAAGCCATTGTCCCACTTATCTTACAACTCAAGGACCACTAGGAGTTCTTAACATTTTACATTATCACTTCACCGCGACATCCAATCATACTTGGTGTGTCCTAGTTGAAGGCACAAAATCCAATTATCGATTGGCACAACCACTCGATTACTTTCTCGCAAACCAGCTCGGAGGTGCCAGCAGTATCTTATGTTGCAGCAACAATATGGCACTAATCGGGTTCAGGCGCTCACCCTTCCATTAAAGAAGGAATCAGCTCCGAGGCGGACGCTCATTTCCTAGTCACAACGAGGAAAATAGTGCATAGTGCCTTTGAGTCAAGTAGTCCAATGGAGAAAAGTACTGACTCACTGTCGTCAAAGTATGAAGAGTTTGGGGACGTGTTTGAGAAAAAGAATGTTGATCGCTTGCCCAAGCATCGACCCTACGATTCTCCGATCGATCTGCAAGAAGGTGCCAGTCCTCCCTTCTACCCAATTTATGAGTTGTTAGAACCAAAACTCCAGGCACTCCGAACTTATCTCAACGAGAACCTTGAAAAGGGTTTTATTCAACCCTCAAAATCACCACCTAGAGCTCCTATTTTGTTCGTGAAAAAGAAAGATGCCTCCTTACGCCTCTACGTCGACTATCGGGGTCTAAACAAGATTATTGTTCGCAACCACTACCCACTGCCTCTCATCCCAGAGCTGTTGGATCGACTCCGAACTGGGCGGATCTTCTCTAAGATCGACCTACGGGGAGCATACAATCTAGTACGGATCAAACCTAGAGATGAATGGAAAACCGCCTTTAGAACGCGCTATGATCATTTCGAGTATAAGATAATGCCTTTCAACCTCACTAATGCTCCTGCAGTATTTCAACATATGATGAATGACATCATCCGAGAATATCTGGATCACTTTGTTGTGATCTATCTGGATGATATCTTGGTCTTCTCTTCGAAAATCAAGGAGCATATTCAACATGTCAGGTTAGTCCTCGCGAAACTTTGAGAGCATGGACTCTATGCTAAAAGTGAAAAATGTGAATTTGATCGTACTTCTGTAGAGTTTCTTGGGTATGTCATCTCGACACAAGGAGTCACAACGGACACACGGAAAGTCAACATGATTCAAGAGTGGGTTGTCCCAACTCGGGTATGAGATGTGCACTCATTTCTTGGTTTTGCCAAATTTTATCGTCGTTTCATCAAAGGATTTTCAATGATTGCACAACCTCTCATTGCTCTTTACCCGCAAGGATGCTACTTTGGAATGGACAACAAGTGCACAAAAGGCATTTGACTTGCTGAAACAAATGTTTACTATGGCACCAATCCTTTTACATCTTGACCTCACTAAGCCTTCCAAGTCGAAACAGATGCTTTCGATTTCGCCATTGGGGCAATCCTCCCCTAGCCAGATGAGGTTGGTGTGCTTCACCCAATGGCTTACTACTCCCGCAAATTCACGGCCCTAGAAATCAACTACCCCATATATGACAAGGAGCTTCTCGCTATTATTGTTGCTTTTGAAGAATGGAGACCCTATTTGGTCGGGGCGCAACACCGTATCCAAGTGGTTACCAATCACAAAAACCTAATATACTTTTCTACCACATGAACTTTAAATCATAGACAAGCGTGTTGGTCAACCTTCTTGGCAAACTATGATTTTGAGATAATCTTTCGACCTGACGCTCAACACACGACAACCGATGTCTTTTTCCGTCAATTTGAGTTAGAGCTCACTCCAGAGGACGAAGCCTATCTCCAACAATCCAAAAGTTTGTTAAAGGATGACCAATTCTACAACTTCATGACTTGCTTGCTCCGGGATGACTCTTTGCTCAATCAAATAGCAGAAGCCATTACGACTAACAAGTTTAGAGTGGCTGGGGAAAAGGGGTGGCATGAGTAATTGCAAGGCTTGTGGAGCGAGATTGGAGGACATCGCCCATTGTTTAGGGAGTTGCCCGCGAGCCTAAGAAGTTTGGACGAGGAGCTTAAGAATTATGGTTCGATGTGGGTTGAAGTTCAGGTATCAAATGCAACAATTGTTTGGTTAGCTATTGAGTCGGCTGCATGGTTTCATGGGTGGAATGGAAATAGCCCTTCTTTAAAGGTGGTGAATGGAACAATTCAACTTGCGGCTCAAGGAGATTCATTCTACATACAGGAACGGTACGTAGATGTTTGGTTTTTAGTGGTTGGCCTTATTGTTTGGCAAGTGTGGGTATCTATGTGCAAGGAGTCGTTTACCAGGAAGCGAACCCCATTGGTTGAGAGCTTAATGATGATTTGGTTTAATCTGATTTCTACGCTGCAAGGAAAGTTTGACAACCTTTAGGGGCCCTCTGATGCGAGTGAAGAAGCTAGATACCGCTTCCTTCTTAAATGGAGAGGTTCTCCGATGTTACAAATGGTGGATGGCAATGCAAAGTGGATTTATCAGCCACCCCGGTGGCTGTTTCCTCCTAGGGTACCAAACACAGAGGTAGGTGATGAATTGTGAAGAGATTGGAGGGTGTCTTTGCTGAATCTGGGTTGTGTGAGGCTCATGTTGAGGGGAGTCTGTCGAGTGATTTTGTGACGAGGCTTTGTTGCTTCATTTATACATGATGTTTTCTTGTACCCATTGCAAAGTGGCTTGTAACATATGAGTTATATATTATCCTATGTACTTATTCTTAACTAATGGAAGTATAATTTTTTTGGAAAAAAATATATAAAAAAAAATGTCACCATATAGTTGATATTGTCTAAAAAATAGAAGATGCATTTGTTATTCTATGCTACATTGTTTTATGTGTTAGCTATCAAAAACACATTGAATATTTTCAAGTTTAAAATTTCAACCACTGAATGAATGAGTCATGCGGTATATGTTGACTATATGCTTAGATCCTTTTGTGCACAAAGACCAAAAGCGCTTTTACTGTCTTTAGTCTCCCCATATGTAGCAATCACATGAATTAGAATTGAACATGTATTTCAATACAATATGATACATGAAACAAGAAGAAATCCATAATAACATGTATTTTAATACCATATGATACAAACATTGGGTAAAACTCGACGAACCATATGATTAGTATCTTCATTAGGTAAAACTTGGTCATCCATCCATATACACTACAAAACTTTATGATATATAAAATGTGCCAAAGAGTATATTTATATACAAAAATTTTAATCTAAATTCCAAAAATCCCAATCCAGTACCTCAACAGAAAAATTGTCAATTCATGTTTACCATACACACCAAATATTTATGGCATACAATATGTGCCAAAGAATATATTCATATACAAAATGTGCAAAAGATTGTATTCATATACATGATCAAGAGTATACAAAACGAGGCCTTGCATCTACAAAATGTGGTCTCTACAAATTCGTTGATTCATATACATTTCGAAAGCATATACAAAATTGGTTGATTCATAAAAATAGCGAGGCAACTACAATATGTGTCATATACAAAAACTGTCATGGCTATGAAATCGGAAATCCCAAAATCCTTCAATCCCATTTCGCCATGTTTGTTCGAAGGAGTTGAACATCCTCATGTGCAAACCACTTCTCTATACACTCTAAAAAAGGTGTGACTATAAGAACCCACCCATTACTGATAAGAGTTACATGCAATCCACATGGTAGGCCATACTTACAAAATCGGATCCTGTCCCATCCTTGTGTGGCTTTATCAAAAAACCCTGTAGAATTAAAACAAGGGTTAGCACACATGCAGACCTGTTATACAATAGAAAGTATGAGGAAGTGGCATACCTTCCTTAGGAGTGATGTGCATCACTCTAGTTGACATCTTCCATTTCCAAGTGTTTAGACTTCGCAACTATCTTTGGCAAGCAATATATAACGAAATAGATAAACCCTAAACCCATTTTAACAAGCCATATTAACATTATTAAGAAATTACATATCATGAAAACACAAAACCTTGAGACATATACAATTCTTTGCATGACCCTAATTCCTTTTAACTTTGTCATCCCATCTTTTGATTCCAAAAACCCTAAACCCATTTTAAGATTTAAATAGATTTAATAAAGTTAAAAAATCCGCTTCAACATTTTAGTGTTGAACCCTAACCCATCCCAAACAATAAACCTTGATTTGAAAACACACTTTTACAAATAGAAAAGACGAACATGCAACTGTAATAAAATACATACCTAAATGATTTTCCAGTGGTGTTACTGATTGTAATGCAGATGGCGACGCTGAATGTAATGTCGAAAAATCTTTGATTTGAAAATCCCTCCAAATAGCTCAATCTCTGATTTGAAAAATGATGAGAAAACGGCAGACGCTTGCTTTTATACCCTAAATCCTTCTAAGTTTGGGTGTTTGATTTGGCTAGGGTGACTAAGAATTACGAGCAGGGCGACTGAGAATTATGAGCATGTGTGTTTGACAATTATGAACAGGGTGTCTGAATACTGATTGTGACTGATGGGTCGGGTGTCTGGATACAACTTTTTCACTCTCACGCATTTTTATTATCCACATCGGACGGTGCAGATTGCACGCGCCCTCAACTAAGCGACCGACACTGTCCATGCCCGTGATTCCCTCGCTCTTTAATAGTTGATAGCGATTAGACACTGCTTTAGGGGGGCACACATACACATACACATACACATACACATGCACATACACATACACATACACATACACATACATGCACATGCACATGCACACACACACACACATACACATACACATACACATACACATACACATACACATACACATACACATACACATACACATACACACATGCACATGCACATGCACATACACATATGTATGTATGTATGTATGTATGTAATGATTGATTGATGGATGGATTGGCTAAAACAAAATGTGATTCGTGTAGGATTGATTGATTTAGGGTTTTACTTGAAACCTTGTGTTGGTGTCATGTGAGATGGATGGATGGGATGGAGTGGGTGGGGCTTTTTGCAGGCGCACTATAAAGTTATGTGTGGGCTTACTTTACTCACTTACATACACGTCAATATGTAAATAAATAGACTGTTTGATGATCTCTTTACTCGTAACTGCTATGTTCTAGAGCTTCTGTTTACTTCATTACTTATTTTTCAAACCAAGTTTGGCTTTTGATCGAAGAAGGTCACTTGAACTGTAATCAACTATAATATATGTATACATATATATACATATATACAGTATTTATGGTGTATTTGAGACAAAAATCCATTAAACTACATATTCATTCTGGCACAAAAAATATGTTCAGCCTATATTAGTTTAGGGCTGAAATACAGGAAATCCAATCATCAACATATCTCAAAAATACATTAGAACTGGTGGCTGAATCTATTGATTATATATATTATTTATGATGTATTTGAGACAAAAATCCATTAAACCACATATTAATTCTGGCACAAAAAATATGTTCAGCCCATATTAGTTTAGGGCTGAAATACAGGAAATCTAATCATCAACATATCTCAAAAATACATTAGAACTGGTGGCTGAATCTATGTATATTAATCCCATATGTATAGCACACAACACAGTAAACCCCCCCCCCTATATAGCACCAAATCTATCAGCATCCAATATTGTTTTCAACCCACACATAATAGTACAAAATCCATTTAAATGCCATTATTACTTTAACCCGTATACAGCAGAAAATCCATTTAAATCCAATATTAATTTCAAACACATGTACAGAACAAAATACGCTAAACCTTACGTAAACTAAACTCACGTCTAGCTTTGTTCAGAAGCAATAGACATTCATTGTATAACGATTTTCTACTATTATATGAGGTTGTGGTTTGCTAAACGGTATAAGCAATCATATGCTTAGCTTAGGACAGAATGCTAAAACCCTATATATTTTTATCATTATCTAAAGTTGGGAGTTGCATAGTGAACAGTGTATAAGCATTTTTGCTTATTATTATAATATCTACTATACTTGAACGTCAACAATGATGCTCCTAGTACATATGCTTTTCTAGAAAGTGGTGATTTAATGCGTATATCAACAGCATTGCTAGCGCTAAGTTCAGAAGACCATGGCTGATGATGTGATCATTTGGTAGCTTACTACTGGCGGAGACTTTACTTCGCTGTAATCAGAAACATAGTCTATTACATTATTGAGATTTGGTATGCATAATTTCTGGTCGGAGCTTATATTAATGCCTACAATATATCCGTTAAGAGTTTTCTCTTCAATTCTGTGTAGCACAGTATGTTTAGAAGCTAGTTTCGATTGCCCATTTTATTTTCCAAATTTCTCTATTTCCATACATTAACGCCAACCTCTTCAGCATTATAAATAGAAAACAATAAAACCCAAACGTCACACAATATGAGAATACATTGTCAATGTTGTGTCTTGGTGTTGTGTGTAGAGGTCATGTTATGTATATCGTGCGTCATGAGTTCAAGTTTGAAAATAGGTGCTTTAGTGAGCTTCAATTCAACGATCAATGTATTTGTCCAACAAGCAATACAACTTGCCATAGATGATGTGAACAATGCAGAGGGTGATGTTCTACATGGATCAAAACTTGTTTTGGAAATGTTTGATTCTGGGCAAGATCCAGTGCAAGCAGCATCCTGTGGTAATTTCTTTTTCCCCCCTCAACTTTATTCTAAGATAATCATATCAGGCTAGAGAAGAACTCTGAAATATCGCGGGATTTTTCGTTATTTCCAGAATGTGCCTAAATGTTTGCCATTTCCTCAAATGCCCGTAGCCTGTGAAAGAGCAATCAATCATATGTGCTATTTGAGCAATTATATGTGCTACTTGAGCAATTAAATTGGCCTATTCATGCCTCTTTTGTTTCCCTCTTTCTGAGGTGAAGGAAGGGAAATCGGAGAAATAGCAAAAAACTCAGGGGGGGAGGGGATTTCTGGAGTTTTTGCCCATATATATAATGTTCAGATTCATTATGAAACTGATTAATACTTTCACACTTCATTATCTTCATGTAGTTGTTGAGCTTATGAAGGAAGGTGTCGTGGCCATAGTGGGTCCTCAATCCTCATCTGCAGCATCTTTTGCAGCTCACATAGGAAGAGCAACTAAAGTACCTTTTGTTTCATTCGGTGCTACTGACCCAAACCTATCTGAGATGCAATATCCGTATTTCATCCGTGCTGTGCCAAGCGATGTGTTACAAATGGACGCCATAGCGTCTTTTATTGCGAATTATGGATGGAAAGAAGTGGTCATGTTCCACATGGATGATGATTTTGGCATGAATGGAGCTTCTTCTTTGAGTGATTCCTTACAAGCAAGAAGTATGAAACTAGTCGAAAAAATTCCTATAATTCCATGGATGGACACGTCCAGCATTGATCAAAAACTTGAACAACTAATGAACCAACAAGCAAGGGTATTTGTATTACATGCATACCCGGATGTGGGATTGGCTATACTTCAAGAAGCATACAACCTGAATATGATGGGTTATGGATATGTATGGATTGCTACAGATCAAATTACAATTAGCCTAGAAGATACGCCCCTTACTCTAGGAGTAGTGAGAAATACTCAAGGCATCATTGGCATACGACCGTATATACCCCCTTCTTTGAAACTACAAAGATTTTTCAATTCATGGAACAAGAACTTCCCCACCCACTTCCATGAGCCAGACCACATCAATCCCTATGCACTGTATGCTTATGATGCTGTTTGGACAATCTCGTATGCTCTTTCTTCTTATCTGAAGACAAATGGGAAGATTAATTTCATTTCACCGAGGAAGATGCCCACTCAATCTGGGGGCAAATCAGAACTATCCAAAATGAAGATATTTGAAGCAGGGGAGGTATTCAAAGATGAGATTTTAAGGACACAGTTTCTTGGGACATCAGGTCTAATAAAGTTTGATAAGAACGGGGATCTGATT
The DNA here is from genome assembly GCF_043228905.1 of Azolla caroliniana. Lineage (NCBI taxonomy): Eukaryota > Viridiplantae > Streptophyta > Polypodiopsida > Salviniales > Salviniaceae > Azolla > Azolla caroliniana. The sequence goes on along the minus strand of NW_028230451.1, from coordinate 2,587,963 downwards.
GGAGGAGCTTTTGAATATGTAAACATGGTGGGTAGAAATCCACATGGTGTAGGCTACTGGTGGCCTAACCACAAGACGATCTCATTAAACCCTCCCAGCGAGCATGAACTCCTAAATCTCACTAATATTCCACAAAATCCTGGTTTCTTATATCAGAGTAGTTCTTCAAATGTGACCAAAATGCCGATAATATGGCCAGGTGGTCTAACTGACACTCCGCGTGGTTGGGCACTTCCCAAAAATGGAAATCCTCTAATAATTGGTGTACCTAGAAAGGCTGGATATACTGAACTTGTTGGTGTAACTATGGATACCCAAAATCAGACAGTTATCGATGGTTTCTGTATACAGGTCTTTAAAGCTGCTTTGGACCATGTCCCCTATGATGTGCCATACAAATTTGAATTACTTGGGGATGGTATAACAACACCAAAATACAGTGATTTGATTCAGAAATTGGCAAATCAGGTATTAATTGTGATTATCTATGTTATCTATGTTATTCACTTTTGAATTCAAAGAGTATGTCATTGTATGAGTGCAAATCTAAAACATACGCAAAAATATACATTTGTTCCTGTATCGTGCTTCTCCTGGTAGATTTCCCTCATGTCAATATTATCCTCAAATAATAGAGACATAGGCTAAAAAGAGAGCTTCAAAGCACCAAAATTGATATTCAAATTGATAATCATTTTATAAATGCTTCAGTATAGGTTCTTGGTTCGGTGCAACTTACATTTCATTTAATTTATAGGACATCTGTATTACTCACATTACAAAAACCATAGGCTGCACAAAGTGTGCCTGTCTCTATAGACTGTCGTAACATAGCTGGGTCAATGAATGTGTACAAAGAAGGTTAGGTTACATGAAGAGTCGATTTAGTGAGGTTCTTCACTCAGAAGAGTATGTTTCTTGCTCATGCCAGTTACTTGGACACAATATAGACTATAATAATAAAAAGCCAAGTGCTTTAGATTGTTCCTTATATATATGTTTCTTTGATTTTCTCTTTATGGCCAGGAATATGATGCTGTGGTTGGGGATGTAGCTATTCTTGCAGACCGTCTTCGTATAGTCGATTTCACACAGCCGTACATTGAGTCTGGATTGGTTGTGCTACTGCCAGTGAAGGATAGGAGAGCAAATAGCCCTTGGGCTTTTCTTATACCATTCACATCCACCTTGTGGTGTATTGTACTTCTGTCTTTCATATTTACAGGAGTGGTCATCTGGATACTGGAGCACAATGTAAACGAGGAGTTTCGAGGTCCTCCAAGGAAACAACTTGTCACTGTCATGACGTATGTATTCCTCTGTCTGTTATTCATATTATGGCTGTATCCTAGTGGTACTCCAAGTTTTTACTAACTCATGCACCAGAGTTCAAATCTTACTATATATCTTTTTGATGAATGCATGACCTTCTGGTACCAACTGAGCTGCAACTGTCTGGGCTTCCTCTCTCTCTATACTTTTTTTCATCCTTGTTCTCTTAAAGAGATCCGTGGCAACCAACAGAAAAATGGTTCAGGAAAAAAAATGAAGTATACAAACACAATCAGTTGATCCATTTTATCAACAAACTTGTCTTTCTTTTAACAGTATTTCTTTTGTATTGCATTCCTTATGCATGCGTAAATCCAAAATTGTACTTCTATCCTCTTATCCAATCCCAATCAACAATCAGTTGATCCATTTTATCAACAAACTTGTCTTTCTTTTAACAGTATTTCTTTTGTGTTGCATTCCTTATGCATGCGTAAATCCAAAATTGTACTTCTATCCTCTTATCCAATCCCAATCAATAGGTTCTTTATCTATGAAAACCATGTACCCTGTCAAATATGTGATTTTAAGGATGCATCACCTAAGCATTTTGAGCTACTTGGATTGCCAAAAACATCTCCTTGCCTTCACTACAAATATATGGTATATGTAGTATTTCATCATTTATATTCTGTACATGTAAAACTGCCTTCATATAAGAGAGGACTCCTAGTTTGCTCAATTACTACGTAAAGCAAACAACTTCCCAATGCCAACCCAAATTTCATGTTCTCTGCAACAATGAAAAGTCAGATCTCAATGACCTCTCTCTCCACCTACAACCATGCAAAATAAAGATATTAACACAGTTGGCTGTTGAGCACAAGTCTTAGAAACCCACTTGAACATGTTATTGAAGCTCTAAGCTTTAGAAGATCCCTAGGTATGAATAACTGCTCATTTAAAAAGAAAACAAAGCTTTTAGAATAGAAACTCCGTTAAAACAATAAACGGGCAAGTTAAGACATTGTTTTGAGACCAAGTAACTGTCTGAAAAATCAACCCAAGGCTTTGTTCTAAAAGCTCTTGGGAACCTACTTATATATGTATATATGTGTATGTGTATGTGTATGTGTATGTATATGTGCGTGTTTGTGTGTATATACATATATAGATATACCTATACATATGTACATATGTAAACGTTGGCTTGGAGGTACCAAACATTAACTCAGGCCAAGTTCACATAGTTCTTCTGATGATATTGTCTGTCATCCGTTGATTTGTTATAACTTAAGAATAGGCTTTGGCAGATATGAATGATTCATTGTGTTTTATTTGAATGTGACTTTGTGTATATTCTTTTTTTTGAGATATATGTATGTATCTATAGATAGGTAGATACAGAGAAAGAAAGAAAGAAAGAACATCTTTTAAGTGGCCATAATGGCCTATAAGACCAAACAAGAGATAACATCTTCTTGGTATTCGTGCACTCCCGGATGACACAATTGGCAAATTATTTCTTCTATGATATTTGTGCATATTTGACCAGCTCAATTTCTAACTGATGTGAAGAAGTTTGTAGCTTCCCGATCACACTGCCCAGTGCATGTGACAGATGTATGTCCATATCAGAGGGTCAGATAATGAATCCATCCTCTGATTTGTGTAAAAAGTATGTCTTAGCAGGAGACATTGTGGAGCTGACCCATGTTTTGTTTCCCAAGTTGATTAATATCAGTTCACATCACTCTATTCTTTTCCACTTTGGTCTTGTTAGATAGGGACAATCCAAGCTGTTTTGGAGTGGGGTACTGCATTTATGCTTATGCCACGCTGCTGGAACCATTGTTGTGTTTCAGCATACCAGCAATGAATATCTTCATGTTCAATAAGTTGATCATAGATTTCCCAAACAAGCTTGGAACATAGGATGCAAGGTACAAAAACTAATAAGAGCAAAATCCTCTAATCTGGCTGAGTGTGTGACATCATGAAATGGTTTAAGAGATGGGGAGTAAAGGATCTATTGGAGCTCTCATGTGATGCTATGAAGTATGTGATCATTGAGGATAGATTACTACAGGCACTAAGGATGAAGCAACAAGATGCTAAAATGTCAAAATTGGAATATTACATTGCAAATATTAACCCCTGATATTGGCACTATGTAAGGAAAAATATGCCAGGACGTATCCAATCACATCATCTCACTACCCCCATGAGCCTTGGCTCTCGTTGAGCCTTAGCACTTCTTTGAACCCTCTCACACAAGTTAGGTGTTAAGGTAGATCATGGCATCATCACACAAACATGAAGATATGCAAGGTATGCTACGAAAGTCTAGTGGAGGATGGATATCATTTATTACACACTCAACATATAAGGGAATTTGTGAGAAACACGGTGACCTGCTAAACAGGTGTGATAATGTGAGCGTCATACTCGAATTTCCACCACGAAGGGTGAGCACAGATGTGCATGCATTATTTTTACATTGAGAATTTTTTCTACAGAGTAATAAACCCCCTTCTTAGGAAGGAGTCACATACAAGATGAGATGTTGCTTTGGTCCCATAGGTCAAAATTGGCTGCATGATGGACGATAAAATTTCTATTCTATTCTTGCAGGTGTCAAACATAGTTGGTTATTCATCCTTGGTTTGTGTGTTGAAGTTTCCTAATAGTATGATATCCCCCATAGTAGAAAATCTCATGATATTATCATGTAATGGTAGATATGGTGATTCTCCGAAAGGCACGGATCTGAAATTGGCAGGTGGAAAGTAGACAATTGCAATTTATAGTTCCATAAGGTTCCCTCGTTTGATTTGTATCCACATATAACGTGCATCTACATCCTTCTGCATAACATGCACTATATCATGAAGCTCCTTTTTGTACAACACAACCACTCCTTTGGAGTCTCTAGATTTTCTTGTTATCCATGGTTGGGGACCAACAATAGTGACTCCCATCAATATCCTTGAACATCGAGAAGTTTACTAACAATGCATTGATGGGTCTTTTGTATACATAGAAATATGTGTTCTTGAAGCTATCTTCAAAATACCCAGTATTTGATCTTGAGAGCCATTGTATTACCATATAGTCATGTGTAGGTCTCATAGGCCATACACTACCATGCAGCTCTCCTCTATAATAATGACCTTACCATCTTTACATACAGACTATCTTCTTCCTTTCATGTGTTTGGAGAGTATCCCTTGGGGGAGTATTGACATTACCGTACCATCTCTTCGTTTGGATAGTATTGATTGGGGGTTTACCTTTGGGATCAGCTGTAAAGAGAGGCAGACTCACAATAGGCAATTTCTTCTTTTGCATTGTTCAAGTAGAAGGTATTACTCATCATTTCATACAATGTCCGAATGCTCTTCAATTTGAACAATTCGCACAGCTTGATTCAAGATGGAGATCATTTTTTCTATTCTATTGTGCAATTCAGTGTGATCCACTCACTACCCATGTAGTGGTGATACTACTCAGTTGTGGTACCATTGTATTGCTTTTCATACACATTTATTAATATAATTGTGTTTTCTTTGACATTGCTTCCTTGGAATGAGAAGGCATACAGGCAGTATTATAGCCTCTTTGGTTCATGTTTTGGGAGAAAAAGGATAAGAGAGTAATTACATGGATTTCATGGGATCATTTAGCTACTCCCGAACAACTAGGTGGTGGTGCTGTTTTGAACTTGGATGTGTTTGATGACTAGGCGGTTGTCGTTGCTGCGAGATATGTGTGGACGAGATCAACCATTGGGCTTGTGTGAGGCAGTATTTTATGGAGATCGATGGATTGCTGCATAGAAGGGCAGAGATTCAAGTCATAGTGGAAATTGGTTAATAGTAAAATCTTGGCAAGAAGCTTTGTCATATTTTGAATGGGCACCATCATCTAGTTGACAACTGTCTTTTTCATTACAGAAGGAGTTACTTGTTTATTCTGTATTTTATATTGGCAAGGAAAAGAGATATTGGGATTTTAGTTCAACCATTTGTTTCGATTAGGGGTGATGGAGTTGGGTGATGTGGTTGATACGAAATCTTAAAGGTTTTTAGAATTTGAAGATGTTAAAAGTTCATTATGTGTTCTCCCAAATTCTGGGTTTAATTGGGAATAGTTGCAGAGCATAGCTTTATTGCATGAATCTTTATTGGTGCTAAGGAAAAGGTGGATGGATTGGTGTTGGAAGGGCATAAAGGTTCATTCCAAGGAAAAACGTTTCTTCTGCAACATATTCTTTTTCTTTTTATACCTTATGTGTCTTTTAAGTATTGCTGTGATATTTTAATAGCAATCTTAATGGAGAACTCTCGTATGCAGGTTCATTTTTTCAACTCTTTTCTACAGCCATAGTAAGTGTTTTTGTTTTTGCTTCTAAATTGGGCATTGGTTTGTTTTTGTAACATAAAATGAATAAGAAATAGGAAAACTGGGAACATGTAGAGAGATCAAAGCCTATTTCATTTATTTTTCTAATGCATTGCAGAGGAGGAGGCGAGATCGTTCCTGGGACGATTTGTATTACTCATATGGTTATTTGTGATTCTAATCATAAACTCAAGTTATACAGCCAACCTAACATCAATACTGACAGTGCAACAGCTTGCACCATCAATAAATGGGCTAGAGAGCTTGATACAGACGAATCTTCCAATTGGGTATCAGACAGGGTCATTTGTAAGAGACTATTTGATCAATCTCAATGTTAATCCGAGGAGGTTGAAGGATCTCGAATCACGTGAGATGTATGAGAGAGCGTTGAACCTTGGTCCTTATTCACAAGGGGGTGTTGCAGCTATTGTAGACGAGCTTCCATATGTTCAGTTGCTTCAAGCATCCAACTGCCGAAAGTACACAATTGCTGGCCAGGAGTTCACTAAGAGTGGCTGGGGATTTGTAAGTTGTTGTTCTTTCTTTGTAATATTTTATACATGCTTTTTTTTAAAAATCTACTTTATATGCTTGAAAGTTGCTTTTTCTTTTAAAGTAAAACTCTATCTAGGATGTGTATAGTAGCATTAATCCTGCAACAAACCTCCCACATAAATACCAATGTGCCTTCAAATAGAGGATAAGGTTAAATCAGAGGGCAACTGACGATATACCATAGAGGTTACTAGCAATATATCATGCTCGTGAGAGTTCAAAATACTTTCACCTTGTTTAGAAATGATGATATAGCTACCATGTGTTTGTTTGTCTCTGTTTGTGACGACTATATTCTATGTGACTTGCTTGACATGTTGCCATTGATCAAACTAGGCCTTTCCTCAAGGATCTGATATTACTGCCGACTTATCACAAGCCATATTACAAATGTCGCAATCGGGAGAGCTACAACGTATTAAAGATTATTGGTTTAAAAATGATGAATGCCAAAGTGAGAATGCTGATGCTACATCTAATCAGCTGGACATTGGCAACTTTTGGGGTCTTTTTCTCATATCTGGAGTGGCATCTGTGCTATGTGTAATTATACATATGTTTATAATGCTTCAGAAATATAAGCAACACCGGCAGGTGCAAGGGATTAATGTCTTTTCGAATCCGCGTTTTGTCAATCGTTTCAAGGAATTTCTCGAGTTTGCAGACAAATATATGAACGAAAAGAAAAGGCATGAGCATTGTAATAGTTCAAGCACGCAGCATTGCCCATATTGTGGCAAGGTCTTACATGTCTCATCATCGTCAGCACTATCTTCTACTTTTTCATCCTTAGAACCCCATACACTGGCACAAATTGATTGAAGTTATAACTTTAGGTAAAGCAAATATTTAGATAAATATACAAATGATTTGAAAATATGGTCAAAATATAAGTAGCTATTTGTTCAAGGTTGTGGAAACTTTGGGCTACTTGTACCATTAATGATTTTCAGAAATTTCACCAAACAATACAAAAATCATATGGAAAATACTATTAACCCATGTACTTCACTATTTTTTTAGGGTTGAATATCCTATTCCAATTCCTTATGGCATACCCTTCATGGAGTTCCTTGTTTTTCTTACCCTTAAATAAAGACATGTGTACAACATTCTTTATTAGTCTGCAACTTTTAGTTTCAATGAAAGTAGCGTATTGCAACAGTGGCAACTTATCTACCTTTTTAATGCATGTTGAAAAGCTTAGATGATGAAGAGTTTGCAATTGTCGTAATAGTTTGATGAAAGCTTAAACATAATAATGTAGAGATCCGATGTGTAGTGAACATATGGTCCTAGATGATCAACTCGAGTTCAAATGTTATAAACTAGATGCCATCCTTAATTAATAGGACAATAAACATTTGTTGCAAGTTATTGAAGTCAAACTTGAATTGCGTTGCATGCATTTTAGCTTTTGTTATTGAAATTTGTATTGAATTGAACTTATCATGGAATATTTTTAAAAGTTTGATAAACAATGGTTTACACTAGAATTGTATATTAATGGGGCATCATTGGCTGGTTTAAATTACACCAATGTTGTGATTATACAATCTAGATGTATATAGATAACATTACATATAATGATATTTTGGGTTGATTTGTTTCTTGTATCTGGTCTCATAGATCCTTATTAAAGAGAATGACTATGTGTACATACATAATGCATGGGAGATATATTGACGCCTCAATTAATGGATGCTCACACGGTTATGGTGAATACATAAACCTAGAGTTCTTATTGTATATAAAGGATTTTTTTGAAGCTTTTATTTCCTTTAAAGTTACTTACTTGATAAGATGTTGAGAAGGTACCCAAACACATATATATCAAGAGAGAGAGAGAGAATCGTCGTGGTTCAACCAAAATCCAAAATTCTCAACGATCGAGCTAAATCTGCATCTCCCAAATTTTTTTTACCCTAAATGAAACAAGTGATTAAATTGAGAGTGTAATCTATCCTTTCCATGAAATATAATAATCATGAAGACATAAGCAATTGCTCTTTCAAGTAATTACAATGCTCTCTACATATGATGATAACAACTATAGAGTATAACGTCAAAGCAAGGTCCTTCACCTATAAAAATTGAAGAACAATCATGGGTTGATTGCAATTTAAGGAGCCATACTTAATTTTTACAAGTGATAACTAATCTCTAGTACTATCACTATGTGATTTAGTCTCATTGATGGCTATTGTCCAAGGCTAAACAATAGTGGAAGGTATGTAACTTTGATTATGGATGGTGGTAGACCTTGAAATGTAGTCAACATTTTGAATTGCCACTTCTAGCAAAGTTCTTCATTTTGAGTGTATCAATTGGGGGTTTACCTTTGGGATTAACAATAAAGGGACGTGGACTAATAACATGCAATTGATTCTTTTGAATTGTTCAAGTGGAAGATCGTACTCATCGTTTCATACAATGTTTGATTATTCATTAGATTTGGGGGGGTACATTTCTTAGATTCCATAAGTTTTGTCATGATGTTATTTAACATCAAGATAGTGGCTATTTGCAACTTTGCATAATTCACATAGCTTGTCCCAAGATTAGAGATGGAGATAGTTGTCATTTTTTCGAAGATATCAAAAATCACAAAATAGTTGGGATATGCACAATGCTTTTGTATTTGATGGTGACATGGAGCTAGAACACATCTATGAAAGTTGAAGGGAAGATTGATGTGGCAAATTTGTTTATTGGAGAAAGTCAAGGTTCATTCTTCATGGGAGTGTTTTTCTTGCCTATGGATGGTTCATCATGAACCACTATCCATGGGGCGTTAATACCACTCAATTGTGGTACTGTTTTATTAATATAATTGTATGTTTCCGCTGTGTGCGTGTGCGTGCGTGTGCGTGTGCGTGTGCGTGTGCGTGCGTGTGTGTGTGTGAGAGAGAGAGAGAGAGAGAGAGAGAGAGAGAGAGAGAGAGAGAGAGAGAGAGAGAGGGAGGGAGGGAGGGAGGGAGCACAATATTATGACAATATCTGGCAATTAGTGAATGTGATGCCTACTCTTGTTCTAGAATTGTCGTTGGTGGAAAGATTGGGTAATAATAAGAAATCGACGCACACCAATGGTGTATATTGTAGGTGAATTGAAGATAGATCTTGGTTAGTGATGAAGGTTTCGTACGCATGACATTTTGCCCATTGTATACAACGTTGGTTTCAAGTTTTGGATGTAGGATGACACTCTTGTCTTCCATTTGGTGTGAAAGTGATTCTTTGGCGAGCAATAGGTGGGTGGGTTGCCTATGACAATACTTAAAATACCTACATATTTCCAACGAGACATGTTTTTTTTTTGTATAATGATGAAGGAGGATCTTACACACAGGTTCCTTACATGCCCATTTGCTAAGGTAATTTTGTGCATGGGCCGGGCCGTATCATTGTTGGTAGTGAAACATCAATTTCCTTCGATCATGGGCTTCATTAAAAATGCTATGACACCTTCCTGGATTACCTTATGTCACACCATAGCTGGGCCTCTTATTTTCTCTCTTTGTTTCTTATCAATAAGAATAACAGTAATAAACTCATTGCTTGCAAAAATGGCAATAAGGCAATCCCATACCCTTTGCAATTAATGAAACAAAAGCCGAGGGGCATCTCGAGAAATAAGGAAAAGATGAGGGGTATTTCGGTAAATAAGGAAAATCCTCACCTCTCTCTCTCTCTCTCTCTCTCTCTCTCTCTCTCTCTCTCTCTCTCTCTCTCTATACACACGCACCCATCATCATCATCATCATCATCGTGAGCACCATCCCCATCGCCTTCTAGGGTTTGCTTTCTTCCCTCAGATCCCTGCAGAAGAAGCTTCGCTCCTTCGATCCTAACGTTGCAGTCTCCCCTTTCTTTCTTCTTCCCACGGGTTTCCGATCTGAACACATTGGTCTCATCGAAGCTTATCAACGGTGCAGGTTGGTTCCTACCTCAGATTTCTCTGCAACAAATGCTTGTTTTTTTTCTCTCTCTTTTCATTTTTATTATCTATGGTTCCTGATTTGTGAGAGAGCGCAGACCTTTTTTCGATAATGCTGATCTATTCGTCTCAGAAAACCTTTCCTTTTCTATTATAGTCTAGGGTTTTCGATCTGCAGTTTTTTGAGAAACATCTGATAGGACCGATTGAGATCTATCAGAAAATCCTATTTTCAAACCCTAGATCCCTCTTGTCCATCATCTAGAGTTTCCAATCTGAGGTGATTTTGTGAATGCTGACGCATTTCTATAAGAAAGAGTTTTTTCTACTCGTCATCATTTAGGGTTTCCGATTTGCTTCTACAAGAGGTTTTTTAAATAATATTTCTCTCAGAAAAGCATCATTCCCATGCTCTAATTGTATTTTTCATAGTGTTAAATTTCAATCCGTGAAGTGTTATCGATGATTTCTCTCAGATACACTTCATTCCTAATCGTAGATCTCTGCTTTGTTCATAATCTAGGTGTACTGATCTACAAACTTTGCAATAATACTGATATATCCCCCTCCGAGAAGGTTTTTTGTAAGCCTAGATATATTTCTCTCCTAGGAACTTCGGATCTGCAACTGAACTTAGATAGATGTCTGTGCAGTCATTTTGGGCTCTCTGCTCAAAAGATTTCAGAGAACCTTTCTACTATACTAATTTTACTCGTTCTAACCCTAAATTTCTCTTATTTGTTTGTTTTTTTTGTTTTTCTTTCTCTTCACAGATATGGCCTCGGCAGTTGCGGCTGCCAGGCTCAAGAACCTTCAGGCTCAGATAGCCAATAAAACTTGTGTGGATTGTTCGCAGAAGAATCCTCAATGGGCTTCAGTCTCCTATGGCATCTTCATGTGCCTAGAATGCTCAGGAAAACACAGAGGTCTTGGGGTCCATATAAGTTTTGTTAGATCAGTTTCCATGGATTCTTGGTCTGAAATCCAGTTGAAGAAGATGGAAGTTAGTGGCGGAAATGCTGCTCTGAACAACTTCTTTCTTCAATATGGAATCTCGAAAGAGACAGATATTGTTGTGAAATATAACTCTAATGCTGCGACAGTGTACAGAGAAAAGATTCAGGCCCTCTCAGAAGGGAAACCATGGAGAGATCCACCTATTGTGAAGGACTCCCCAAATGTAAAAAAGGAAAATTCTAGCTATGGAGATGGAAGAAGATATGGAGATATTGCCAAGGATAGCTATGGCAGCAATAGATCTAGTGGCTATGGATCTTCAGACAAAGGATGGGATGATTGGGGATCTCAGGAAACTGGAAATGATGAAAGAGGTGGAATGCGAAGGAATCAATCTGCTGATTCATTTGGCGGGAATAGTGGAAATGGTCCACCCAGATCTCATTCCAATGAAGAGATATATGGAAAATCACAAATTTCTGCCTCAGTTGCGAACAAGGAAGCTTTCTTTGCAAGAAGACAAGCTGAGAATGCTAGTAAACCAGAAGGTATTCCTCCATCACAAGGTGGAAAGTATGTTGGTTTTGGCTCTGGTGGTAGCAATCGCCCTCCAATCAACAAAGGGCCGAATGTTGGTAGTGGTGGTGATGTCATCAAGGACACTGTTTCTTTGGTTTCTGAGGTATGCAATTGATTTCATGAATTCGGTGATGAGATCTTAAATGCTATGGATCAGTCATGAGTTCAATGATAAGATTGTTTATGCTATTCATGAATGTGATTGTGAGATGTCATAGATCGACAGTGAGGATGATGATAAGCTCCTATATGTCATCTGTAGATTATTCTTATATATCTCCCTGGGAGATCGGAATGTGTAATTAACCTTATATATGCCATTGATAGACTATTATCATATATACCCAATAAATTTTGGATGTGTATCTAGGATCTTGCGTTGTTTAGGAATGAAGCTTGTTGCAATCTCAACGTCACTTTGCATGAGCTTTGATGAAATATCTTTAGGAAATAGTTTGCAAATTTGAAGCATTTTTTAGTTCTAATGCTTTTCCCTGATGTTGCAATTTGCCCTCAAAGAGGTGAGACCTATTCTAGCATGTGATCACTTGCACCTCTTTTCCTTTAGCAAGGCAATATTCTGACATATATTATAGAATCTGCTTGGTCATACATGATAAAACATGGTTTTTCCTTTATCACAGAAATCTGTTCCTAATAAACTTATTTTTGGCAGTTTGTGGTGTTCTAATCCTCTCGTTACTTCAGTATTCCTAACATTGGTATCAGAGCCTACCCTATCCTCCCTTAGAAACCATGTTTCATCTACCAGTCCAAGCTAGTCTTTGGGCCATCTTGCCAGAAGACAGTTTTGTAGTCTGGGAAACATTGTCCAACCCATATTAAAGGCATGCCGTCGTTTGCAGTACATTTTAGAGTTGTTTTGAGTCTAGTAAGCAAAATTTTGAAGAAAATCTCCAGCTCTATTGGAGATTGAGCTAAAGCTGAAGATCCTTGTTAGGAGCAAGACATCCATGAGATGAAGAAGAATCATAACACTATTTCCATCATAATGAATTCACTTACTTCAGAAGGCTAGTGGATTTTCTAGGTTTTGGTTACTGATCAAGCTTCAGATAATTATATTTTTATGTCCGAATGACAAAGGGATTTCAAAATGTTCATTGGTTGAGCAGATGTTAGAATTCAAGATATTTTGTCTTTTCCGAAAGTCTCTAGGACATCATTTAGAGCCCTAGCAATTGGAAATAACTATGGTGTATCATGTGTTGAGAAAATTTTAAAAGTTTCATATTTGCTAAAGATGAGAGGAGGGGACAAATGTCTCTTATCTTAATCAATTTGGCATGCAGCCTGAACAATCATCAAAGTTTTTGGGACCTTGCAAATGCAACTTGGAACATTTGTAAAGATCTAAGATTTCCTTTTGGGGCATGCATGACTACCATTGAAATCATGAAGGAAATTGACATAATTGATGTGATATTAAGAGCCACTATATTATTATTTATTTTGTAGTGTACAATTATGACATATCATCATCATGTATGCCATTGATAGATCTTGGATATGAGCATATACAAGGGGAATTTACAATGGTTAATCCATCAGAATAGCATGAACATTGCAAGAGGGGTAAGTCCATCAGAATGTTAAAATATTGCAAGGCCCATGAAGGTCAATAAACTCTTAAACTATGGTAGTATGGGGGCTAGGCTAGATTAGGAAACCACTTGAGGATACTCTGAATAAGAGTGGCATGAGAATGTAGTGGAGTGGCCAACGGCATGTAGTAGTAGAAAATTCATTAGGGTTTGCAAATGAGAGTGGTGTTGTAGGGAGGGGCCAAGTGAGAGTAGTAAACAATCTTGTAAGAGGCAGATCCAAGCGATTAGAGAGGGCATGCTTATGTTTATGAGGAACCATATTTAGCTTAAATGTGTGAGTTATATATAAAGAACATGCCTAAATTTGTGTCCTTTTATAGAGCACATATAAGTTTGTATGAACTATATTTTGATCGTGAGCTGTTTGAACTGTATATGCTCATCTGTTCCTTTGATAGATAATGAATGTGAATACTAAGCTCATCTGTGGCACTTATAGATCATGAATGAGCTTGTGTACTAGTCAATGAGTCCAGATGTGTGACTACGATAGATTTTGAATGTGGTTTCACATATATGATTAATATCTCTTGTCTGATGATAATCTTATCTTTACCATTGATAATAACATAAATGTAATAATAATCTCATGTATACCATTGATATATCATGATTGTGATAATAAGTTCATGATGTATTTATGACATATCTGTACTATATTTTTTATTAGAAGTTACTGTCTGCAGGGATTGAGCCGATTTTCACTTGTTGCTGCATCTGCAGCACAGACTGCAGCGGGGGCCATGCAGGCAGGAACAAGGGATATTACTGCCAAGGTAGAGCTTTTGAGATTGGTTACCATCTTAGTGCCTGGATTAAACACCTTTTCACCTGAGAAACGAATATGAATCAATAGAATTAAATAATATGGGAAAACTTTGAAATACCCCCTAGTTTTTTGGTATTCTCATAAGTGCTCCCCCCTCCCCTCCCCTTCCCAAAGTTTTGGTTATATGCTCTGATTGTAGAATATGAGATTATCTTTTAATATTTGGGGGGAAAGATATTTTGGTGATGGGAACTGATAACTAGTTAATGGAATGATCGTTGCCCAGAGGAGTTTACTGCACAAAGCCCTTGAGGGGACGCTGGCTCCTGCAGGGAGCGGAAGCCCAACGAATGTCGGATGCAAGGCTCTGCACCTCATTAAGATCGTATTAGCATATTCTCCCGAAAGATTAAGTAGTTGAGGGACAAGGAAAATAGGGGCAGTTAAATTACCATTGTAGAACTACCTTCTAGTAATCAGGGTAGTTGGGATAGAAGGGCTTAGTGGTCTAATAAATTGATGAATAAGCTAATAGAATAATTAAGTAAAGAAAAAGGAGTCTAGAGGTAGGGTCTAAGACATTGATAAAGTTGCTAATAGAATAATCATTTGAAAATAAAGGAATCTAGAGATACGCTCTTAATCCAACTAATTATTCCTAGGTCTCTGATGTCTTACTACCAGGGTAGAACTGGTGATACTAGCTCCAAGTTGTCATTATGTTATTCACTTTGGCCCAAGAAATTGAACAACAGAAAAATCAAATGTGTTAATAGAATAGCTTCAATGCCAGAGGTCATGTCACCCAAATGACCTATGGGCTAACTTCAAGGTTTCCCTCATGACATCCTTCCAAATGTTTATATCTATGGAAGTTAACCCATGGAATATAAATTATATATCTATGCTGGTAATGCTAATTGTCCCACCAAATGTTTATGGCAACTAAGTTATATTTATTCTTGCTGGATAGTATCTAGAAAGTGGCAACTAAGTTATAAATTATATATCTATGCTGTTAATGCTAATTGTCCCACTGAATGTTTATGGCAACTAAGTTTTATTTATTCTTGCTGAATAGTATCTAGAAAGTGGCTATGACCAAAAGGTGAATGAAACAGTTTCGGTTGTAACCATGAAAACCACCGAAATTGGTCAGAAAACGTGGGGGCTGATGAGAGGTGTAATGGCTTTGGCATCTCAAAAGGTTGAGGAATTTTCAAAAGATGGAGGTTCCAGCTGGATATCAGGTTATCAACGAGGTGATCATGGTTTATTAGATGATGAAATGGATGGACGCAACTATGAAGGGATCAAAGAAGATCGAAAAAGTGAGTACTCTGGTGGTAGCCAATGGGATGATTGGACAAATTCCAAAAACACTTTTACCAAAGAATCTTCACATGACATCAATAGCAAATGGGATGATTGGGATGATGAAGTTCACTTAAACAACCAATCAGGTAGAGAGGAATTAAAAAGCAAAGGGAGATTTTCCATGGATCCGTCACAAAGTATTGACAATAACAATAGCAAGTGGGATACCTGGGATGATCCTCCTGGCAAATCGAGTAGTATTGGAGCAGGTGTTAAATCTTCTCATACGAGTACCGGAGGAAATGATAATTGGGCAGGATGGGATGTGAAGGATGAAGGTGATGATTTCTTTGGGTCCAAATCGTGACTCTAAATTGTGAGTTAGATTCTGCTACATAGGGATATTTGATGGACCAGATCATCTGATTGTATCTTTCTTTTAACCATATTTTCGTTATTTTAGCCTCATAAATGAGGTGTATGGTTTTCTATGCATATGGACTGTTAATTTTTTGTTTAGTCATCAATAATCATCTTTGTTTACTATGAGAAAAGGTAACTCTATTGATCAGAAACCTTCCTAATCTCATGTGATGCATTTTTCTTTTCTTTACAAGATAGTATATCAGTAGATGATAGTGATCCTCTCCATGAGTTATGATACAGTGGTGTACATAATGTTGCATCAGCAATTGAATTTTTTTGACTGCATGATATTTGTGGGCAGGTGATGTGAAATCTTCGATGTATTATCCACTTTCACCAACGTAATGTCCATTGTAGTTGGAATCGTTGAAGTTTGTGGCAGTTGAATACTTTCGGGTACAGTTTTTTGTTGAAAAGAAAATGCATTGCAAATTAAAAGTGATGCAATCTGGACTTTCACATCCTTTGGCTTCGTTTGCTCATATACATGCATATGGACCTACAATTCGTTAGCATTCTTGATATTTTAAATCTTCATGTCAGTTCCACAGAAATACTCTTTGAAATTGAGATATTTAATACTGAATTAAAACATACGTAGAATTTGTGCAAGTTGATGACATTATGCATCCTCTACAGCAATACTCTTTGCAATTGAGACCTCAATAACAAAACATATCCTCTTATGTCCCATCAATAACAGAATATATCCATCTTCCTATTACTCATCCATCTAGCAAGAAGATTAAAAATAGTAAAAAATTGCAAAGCATAAAACCCCTTCATATTATTCTGACACATAATCACCCTTCCAATGTTACATGTGAATGTAGCAACGTATCGACCTGTAGAAGATTGATGTTTATCCAAACGACATTACCTATAGGTAATGTAATCATCTGATAAAATCTTAGGACAAGAATGCACCTTGCTCTGTAAAAACATATTACATTAAGAATCCCTGTTACCATAACTCTTCACTTTCCCATCTTCCTTTCATGCGCACATACCATTCATCATCTCCAACAGAATCATACCTAATTTCCTTTTACCTATAATCTAATGACATCATAAATGTTCAAACATCAAAATATACTATAGTATTTCTGCCAAATCTTTGTTTCAATTCTAGAGCAATCAAGATACAAACCTTTTAACCACCACTACAAAAGTAACACCACTGTGCACAAGCTTCTGTTAAAAAATTATTATCTACACCAATTAAACAAATCAGAAAGTTTCTTCAGATTACACCATAAATGTTCAAACATCAAAATATACCATAGCATGTCTGCCAAATCCTTGTTTCAATTCTAGAGCAATCAAGATACAAACCTTTTTAACCACACTTACAAAAGTAAAGAACACCACTTTGCACAAGCTTATGTTAAGATGCACACCAATTAAATAAATCAGAAAGTTTCTTCAGATTACCAAATCAGACAATCCACAACATCTTCACAAATAATCTCAGGTTTTACATTGTATAGAGAGAATGTTTCCCGGAATGCCTTGTACATTAAAAAACTACAATTGCTTTGAATTTTGACACATTTATCGTGTTTGAAAGGAACAATGGCAAAACCCATTCTCTATCCTCATAAACCATAGCCAAAAACAGCTCTAATCTTGTGAAAGATGAGATCTCGCCATCCTTTCTGAGTGTTCTCGACAACAGTTGCATTCCCAAACCTGTTGAAGATTAAAAGTAGACAATTACACCATAGAATAAATATAACTAAGCTAAAAATAGAGAAGAAACGACATTATTTATGCAATGGGAAGATATTCATTATGAGTTAGAAGTAGAAAGCTCAAGAGTATCTCACGCTTGTTAAGAATACCTGTCCTCTTCAGGAACATCTGTCTGCGTTAACTTAACCACAGTTACTCCTATTTCTGGCTCTTCAAATGTCAAGCTAACCTACACATTCAGAAAATAACAATATTTTCAAGACCAACTACCACAAATACATCAAGAGGCACAACATTTCCCTTCCTATAAACTACCTTATATTAGCAGTTATCTTCAATAAACTTTTCTAATTATGTTTTCAAAATGTGTCTATATCATTTCAGTATCATAATCTAACATATAACTTCCACATTATTTTAGTTGCTACAGACCAAATTTCCATTTTATTCTGGTTTTAAAACAATTCACATCTTTGAACATAACGAAAACAAGGACATTGCAGTAACAAATGCATTTAAGTACACAGCAAAAGCATGTGTAGTTAAATGGACGTAACATATCACACAAGCACACGCACATGTTTTTTAACTTTGATTAGTGAACTCACCGTAGAATAGTGCTCATCTGGCCAATTCTGGAAACGCCATTTTTGCATGATCAGTTTATCTTCTTCCAACTTCAAATTAATTCCAGACACAGCTCCATCAAAAATGGAGAATTGACCTCCAATTTCTTTACTGATGATAGCTTTGCTTTGAGTAAATGCTTTCCATCTCTTCTCATCCATCAGAGTACCATAAATATCTCGAGGCCGACAGTGGAATCTCTCAGTTAAAGATATGGTTTTAAACCCTTCTCTCTCCTTCTCTTTCTTCGCAGTGCTCTTTTTAACATTACCAGAGGCCTGTACTGATTGTTCCATCCTCACATTATCATCAACCTTTGAGGTTTTTGCAGAAGATCTGGCATTCATTTTGCCTTGTTGGATATCTTCTTTAGCTGGCCCTCCTTGTTGCATATCATTTACAAACTCTCTTAACTTTCCTAACACCATCGTTTTACCTTTGGCTAAGAAAGCATCTTTAAACCTTTGTCCAACAGGCGTTTCATCTAGAACAGAAACTCTGAGCTCTGGATCTTCATCAGCATTCTCATCAGCTATGTAAGGAATCTGAATTTTACCATCGACTTGAGAGATTACATTACCTTCGCCATCTTTAGCTTCACCTTTCCATGAAAGAGCGACAGTAAGTTCATAGCCAGGTATAATCTTACCTTTCCTTATGTTAACATAAGCTTCTCCTGTGACACTATCAATCTTTGTGGTTCGTATCCATAGTCCCCCCGATCCTTCCATTACGATTATATTCTCTAGTAGATCTGCGAGGCGTTTCTTAGCCCATTGAATGCAGTCCTTCTCCGCCCAGTGCCAGTTATGAACGTTGGCTCCATCTGGTCTTTCTTCAACGATCCATCTCTTGTCCCCTTCCCCGAGCTTCGCCATGGAGGTACGGAGCTTATGGTCTTCCTTTCTTTATTCTTTACTATTTCTGAATTTGATCTATGGCTCGGCACAGGGCTTGGGAAAACGGAGAAAGGAGAGGAAATGTAAGGTTTTGGAAGACCAAAGAAAGAAGTGTGACAGAGAAGTTGAAAAGAACGGATGGAGGGAGACAATTTGCGAATGAAGTCAACACAGAGATTGATGGAAAGAAAATTAGGGTTACGACGAGGCGCAGCGCAGGAAGGAGGGAGAGAGAGAGAGAGAGAGAGAGAGAGAGATGAAGAAGGCAACAGAATGAAAGAAGTGGTTGTTTCTAGAAGCTTCTTAGAGACTTCTGGAAGAAAAGGCAGAGCCAAACCAATACATTACATACATATATTGGTTGTTTCCAGAAGCTTCTACTGATTTATTTTTTAGACTTCATGAAGAAAGAGGAATCTCCAAACTTCATACATTTGGTATCATATTGAATATAATACATAATGTTCACTCACTTGGACCCCGACTCCGGCATCCATCCGAAAGAACCAACGATAAAAGCTCTCGCACTACCAATGAAAAAAAAACCACGTGAAACTGAAGCTCTTTGTGCTGCTAATTATGAAAAAAAAAACCCCATGCTAATATGTGTGCAGATTTTCGTTGGTCCCACGTAACCTGCGACAAAATTCGATCAATACACTTGTCAATATCGAAACCCCATGTCTGCTTAGGTGTTAGCAATCGCCTTCACCTAAAAGCTTTCAACGGTTCTCGTAAAAATAAAACTCGGTCAAATAACCAATTTTGTATGGTACATTTGTTAGAGGAGACAAAAATCGTCGTCGTGCATTGTCATGAAGTTACACACGTGCATGTGAAATATGGCGGAACCATCGAGTACTTGAACCAGAGAGGATGGGTTGTGGGACTCGAATTGTTGTGTTGCCGACTTTAGGCTACCTATCGATAATTGGTTTAGAGGCCAAAGGGTTTATCTAAGTTGTTTTTGACTATATTCATATGTAAATATTATCTATGAGAAATCTAACACTCAATAATAATCATCCTCTTCTAACTCTAGAGGTGTAAGGTTTGAATCTTGCCGTACATGAATACATTTCTCGATGTTGGAGGAGGAGAAGGCTCCAAGTGCAGAAGGCTCGAGGAGGAGAAGGTTGGATGACAATAAGTTCCCACCCTTAGGGGTTGAGTGTATAAGGTGGAATTGGAACCAAAGTAAAAGACGAGAAAGATGATTTAGCATGAAGCCTAGGTCTTAGTGTCGAGTCTAGTCAATTGAAGAGGCAAGCGATGACTAGCTTGACGCAATATTGTTTAGAAGCTTTGCACGATGGTTAGTTGCATGTCACGATAGCTCCTTCATAAAGGATCAACAATTACCTTCTGTGGACAAGTGGGCCCAAAGTGATTGGAACCTCGATGGTTGGGCATGTGCCAAACCTTGAGCGACTCAACAACAGGGCATGACCAAATATGCAAAATCAGAGATATTGGTTTGAATCTCATTAGTAAAGAAAACACTTGTAGAAATATTAGGGATAATTTGCTTGTTTATTGTTCCCCTATTCAATAAAGGTTAACACATTTGCCAAATTCAATGTGAAAATCCTAGTGGCGGGAAATGGGGGAACAAGCAAAATTCGTTTTTCCGACTTTCACTAGGTATTAACAAAAAGAAACAACTACAACTGACAAGTGATTCCATAAGGCTCACACAAAGAAAGCATTTCCATATGCGCCATAAGGACATTGACATGTTCTTCTTGATGAGAGCTTCATCTAGCACTTCTTTCATATTGAAGACAATGATTGGGCCACTTGACCTACATGAGTATTTCTGTGGAGGTTCCATGGGAAAAACAAGTATTTATTCACTTTTGACAAGATGTGTCAAGGTGTTTTGTGTTGAGCCTATGAGATTAGCTTGTCAATCGCTACGAGAATTCATCATTCCCCTTTTCCTCACCAATTCTTTCCTCAAACAAATATCGTGACCTTTGAATTTAAGCTGAATATAAAAGTAATTTTGGCAAATTTTGTGACTATAACATTCACTATTGGAATTCCCAAATCTCTGACTTCTTTATCTATCTACCCATTCTAAACCACTCCATGTAACAAAGTCGAGATAATCCCGTTGTCTATGGATTAGATTAATCCTTTATGTATTTTGCTTTTTGATACCCATATAAAATTAATTTCTGTAATCTATTATCTAGTCTACTTGTTATTAAATTGGGACCGTGTCAAAAATTAATGCTCATTGAGGAAACCATATGCTCATTGACTTTTAGTTTTTAATAAGGAGGTCAAACATCTGGCCTAGCGTTCTCACTCATGAATACTTCAAGGTACAATTGTGCAAGGAGTTCTATATGCTTACGTTTGCCCTTGTTGTTGTTGATAAGGGACTAACATCAAACTTAGCACAAAGATATAAAGTTAAAAACCATAAGAAGTTCAAATATTCTTTGGTTTTTAATTTATATTGTTGAACTTGTAGGGCTCCTATGCATCCACCCAATCTTCTAGTTTTGGATGACCTACCCAAGACAATGAGCATTAATAAATCCTCTATGAATTTTCATTCCCTTCAACATTATCCACACGCACAATACCATGACATATGTCGTGTAGTGGTTCAAGAATTATTAATAACGGGCAACCTTCAGTTCCTTTGTCTTCTTCGGGTTCAAGTTTGATCATTTCAAGAATGACTATTGGCCAGTTCTAATGGTTAACAAAACTCCACCATGGGGGAAATGAAGTACCTCCAAGTTGTCATCTCTAGAGAAGTTGAAGGATACATATGTATCTCCTTTTGTCTCATCAAATCTTGCAAAGAAACACCAAACATGTTGATGTATGCCATGGGGGCCTATCACAAGGCAAAACTTTAGGAACAATTACCGGAGGATTCAGAATGTGTGAGGTTCGTATATTTAGTTGCATCATGGTATTGGTGAGCTTGATGGATGTGGTAGGCTACAAACCAATCATTTATTGGATAAACACACCACAACCTTTTTCTAGGAAAGAAGAATTCGCCAAGGTAGGTGTAGAAATCTTCGAAAATGTTTCCACGAAGATAATTGAATTTATTCTAGTCGATGGACCATTGAGATGATTCCCCATATTGTTGCTTTATTCTTCTTCTATGATGCCAACAACTTTGTTATGGTGCAACCAAACTCTAACGGGATAAACATTTTCTTCTGGTTGATGAGCTCCATGGGTATGAGAAGAGTTTTTTAGAGTTCTTGAAAAGAAAATTAGAAGATGAAAAAGAGGAAGAGGATTTTTTTGTTGAAACTATCGACGACCAATGCCAAAAAACAATACTAGATTGAGAAAAGGAAATAAAGAAAATAAATTTTATTATAGATGAGGTACACAATAGCTATAGGTTAAGTTGAAGATTGACATTGAACCAACTGCAACAACATCGGTTGGGTATTACTCAAACACATTTGGTTCATCAACCACACATGTATCAAGAATCCTCAGAACTCATTGAGATAGTAAAGTTTATTCTAATTGGTGGAGCCATTGAGGTAGCCCCTCATAGTGTCAGGTTATCATCACTCACCTGTTGCAAGTCTCGACCCAACCTTTGATTCTCTTGTTCTAGTGCCACAAGCTTGGTTTTGCGGCAACTATGATGCACACTCATCCCTTGGGAATCATGCATGTTTCCACTTGTTGATCATGCTTAGCACGGTTTAATGCACAATTTGTGGTTCCATACTTCCTAGATATGCATCAACCTATGGCCATGTTCAAAATGGGTAGTTTGAGTGTTTTTGTTAATCCAAATGTGGCATTCTCGGGTACATACCTTTGGAAAAATGGTATATTTCTTTGGGATCTAATCACAAATGAAGTGATGGTGTGCCTTTATTTGCTTCATTTGAGCATGAAAAAATTTAATCCGCTCCAAAGAAACCTTGTTATGACTATCAATATGGTGGATTGGGCTTTGCCACGTCACTCCATTATACCACTCCTCCAATGAACTTGAATATATATTCAAATTTGCTTCATTTGAGCATGAAAAAATTTAATCCGCTCCAAAGAAATCTTGTTATGACTATCAATATGGTGGATTGGGCTTTGCCATATCACTCCATTATACCACCCCTCCAATGAACTTGAATATATATTCAAATGCCAATTTCCTATTGTATGCATATTCAAGTAAGTTGGAGCCCAAAAACTTCCAATTATTGCTTCACTCACTTCAAGATGCAATGTTGAGCCTTGTGCCCACCATGGATGGAATACATTGTGTTACCATTTATGGACGATTAATGAACTTTTTACATCCATTAATGTGAAACTTCGTACTCTAGGAAATCCTTCTTGCTCATTCTTAAGTTTTAACAAGGTTGGTGGTGTAGCAGTGATAGGTTTGGCTTTGGGTTGTGGAACCACTCAAGTACCTTGGTAATGTATTCACGTAGAAGCAAATGAATTGAAAATTTCTCAAGTGTTCCACTATATGTGGAACACTTCAAGGCATGGATGAACTCCAAGGACTTTCCTGTGATCGACATATCATCCATCTACACGTTGAATAAGATTAAGTTGTTACTTTTGCATTGCTTCATATACAACTATGAATTCATTTCTATAGAAATTTTTTTATGTCCTCATAAATGGATCAAACTTCTAATACCATTGTCATAGTGCTTGCTTCAATCCATATAGACTGCCTTTAGGCAATGAACCATCTCCTCACCATATTTCGTAGCCCAAAGGGTCTCTCCTTATTTGGCATGGTGTTTCATGTGAATTGTTTAGTTATTGCCACAGTCGGCCTCTCCTAATGTGTCTTGTTCTTTAGAAAAAAGGCACAATCTATATTATATAGGTTTGTTTAAGTGTAGAATTTCAGCAAATATATTTATCACACCTACTTTTAAAAGTATGCTTTCATGGATAACACAATCCATCAAGTTATTCTTTTTGTTCATGGTAGCAATGGCAAAAAATAAGCAAACATATGTTAGAACTAATGGAGAAGGTGATAGTGACCCCAACACCCACACAAACTACAACTAATACGTGGCTTGGTTTGTTCACAAGAGATGGTGAAGCGTTCACCATAAAAGGTGGGATGACGAATGGTGATTTTTTGCAAATGCGCCTACATTCTTCAAATGAAGTCGAAGGGAACTGGTATCCCATTTGAATCATCACATGTATGGACAAGAAATGGCACATCGACCTTGAACTAGAGAGTTGGGAGGATGATTATAAGGTATGGGTTGATGATAATTGCTCGCTAGAACAACTCGATTGAGACCCTCTGGAATATCCCTTATCAGAAGAAAAGGGAGTTCTTTGCCTATACTACGGGCATAGGAAGGTGCCTACTACTCCAAAAGCTAGCAGCTAAAACCCCAATTAAAAATAGGTGGGCATCACACAACATACCTAACTTCTTCTTGCACAGGTTTTGGGAGAAACTATGGATTACCGATCTCCCCCAAAAAATGAAGTCATTTTTTTGGCTGCTCAGCCATCGTGCCCTTCCAACTGAGGAATGGAGCAACATATGTGGACTGGACCCAACTTGTTGCTTGTGCAGTGAAGCAATTAAATCATCTCAACATTGCTTGTGGTCTTGCGTACACGCGCAGGAAATATGGAAGCGAAGTTTACGGATACTAGCTCGCAACAAAGGTTATGGAGAGGTCTCATGGATGGCAACCCAATGGCTCACAACGGACCAGGAATCATGCTTTCCCTAATTCAACGAATCAGACCCCTTCATGCAATTGGCGCGAGGTTCAACTATTAGGTCGACCAATTCTCCATCCTGGTCACAAACAAAGTCAATAGAGGCGAAGTCATTGTGGACCATACTTGCAGGTCTAACAACATGGTAGATATGGTAGCACCGTTGCCACATGATCTTCTAAGGGAATCCCATCTCGTCAATAGAGGTAATCATGGAACTTTGGGATCACTCATCGCCTTCTTTCATGGGTCATATGAAGATATTCAAGGCGAAACGGCAACATCTAGGGTACGAGCAACCTTTATTTTGAAATGGAGTGGAACGTCGATGTTGTGAATCGTGATTGCAAGGTGACAAAATACAATGGTGTTATCTCCCCTGAAATGAATCCTCCCAATGACGACTCCCCCCATGCAACATCCCTCCATCATCCCTGGACTATAGAAGGATCCTTCTAGGCTTCACGTTTTTAGAGTTAATCGAAGCCACAGAGCCCTATATGAGGTCTGACCCTTGTACATATGATACCTCTTGTATTTTTTCCTAGCTAATGGATAGCATTTTTTTTGGAAAATAATAAAAGGAAGAAGAAGAAATCATAGGAATAATAATGTCAACAATAAAATATCTCCCTAGATAATTCAAAATCTATCCTATTTTCTTTCAAGTGGCATGATGCTTCATTTCATATTTGAACTTAGGAACATGTTGTTGTCTTACTTTTTCTCTCTTTGTTTTGCAAATGCTTAAACAAACCTTAGCCCATCTTCTTCTTCTCCTCCTCCTCCATCGTTGGTTTAGATCTCCTCCTACAATATCTCTCTCTTCTCTCTCTAAAAACATACAAACAAAATCAAACACAAACTCTACATATTCATGGGCATATATACAAAAATACTAATACACGCCAAAATACAACAATCTCCAAACAAAAAACCCTCTAGTTACTCAAAAAGAAAACAAGATGTAATCCTACAACTCAACAACATGAAGACACGCATAACGATGATATATAGACAATGGAAACCACATTTATTGACATATCCAAAAGTGAATATCCTAACTCCAACATTTTGACAAGATGGTGAGCTTATGATAAACTAGCATCCATAGAGTACAAACATAATGCAATTACTAAAAAAAAAGGATAGTCCTAACTCCTATCATTAAGGTAGGTCTATCCATGAAGAGGTTCACAAATAAATATTGTAATGTTTGTATAACTTATTAGCCAATATGGGGTTCGATACACTATCTAACTAAGATTGTTGTATGAATTGATAATTTTTGTACTAAGTGGCTTCTATTTATGAGAGCATGGTTTCTTTGAATAAGTGAGGAAGCTTACTTATCCAATTGAATCACTTAGATGAAAACTAAAAGTTGTTGACCAAAAATTTACAAATAGTTCCTTTTAATAATGATGATATACAACTTGATAGAGAGGAGGGTTACGATATTGTAATTGACCCTCGTATTGTCAAATCCATGATGGACAAGCCCTTGAAGGGAGGGAATGATCATGAGCATATGATAGCTTTTGAGCCTTCCTTATTACAAGGTGAGTCTCACATGGAGTTAGCTATGGTAGAAAAGAATGAAGAGGGCAAAACTGTGATATCTCTTGAGGATGGGTCATATGGATGGGTTGTAGTATTCTTGAAGGTTAACTCAGGCTGAAACAAAAGACTTAGCAAGCCATGGTAAGAATGCACAAGGATTCATGCTTGGGAAATCGGTTGTGCAGTCATATACTATGGTTATGAATGGAGGTATGATGGTGGAGGGAAATAGCACACTCTCTTCATCAATAAAGAAAGATACATACGCAGAAGTTGTGGCTAGGAAATCCTAGAAAGGATTCAAGATTGCTGGACAAATCGCTAAGCCTAAGAAAGTAACAATGGAGGAGAAGAGGGTGAAAGGAAAACAACTTTTGTTAGCCTATGGATAATTTTCGTATTGTCTCATGGAATGTTCAAGGATTAGGTGGTGCACAAGCATAGAAATTTAAGGCTAGACTTAGGCAAAACTTGTGTAAAAGCTTTATGCGATTTGCAGATATGGTTTTTTTACAAGAACATCATTTGAGTTCATCAAGGTTAGATTCATATGGATCCTTATTCAGTGGTTCTTCGGCCCATTTTTGGAACTCCGCTATTGGCGAATCCTACAATAAAGCTGGTGTCTGTATAGGATTAGCCCAAAAATGGTCCTCTTATGTGATTGACTATAGGATTTAAGTGGAAGGAAGAGTGCAAGTTATTATTGTAGAAATCCAAAATCTACAATTGGGTTTTATAAATGTATATGCTCATAATGCATCATCAAATAGGAGGAGGTTGTGGTCTTATCTGTGTGATACTTTGCCACATGTGGATCATTGGTGTATGGTCGGAGATTTTAATATGATTGAGGATAAGTTGGATAGAAGTGGAGGTAGCCAAGTTGTTTTATATGGTTCAGAGTTAAGCTTTTGGGAGAGGTTGTGCTTTAAGTATGGTTTTCAGGATACTTGGTAAGCTTCTTTGTTTTAGCAAACATGTTGAATCCTTGCAATTCTCTAGATCAAATAGGCGGTTGTTGGGTACTAATCTAGGTCGATTAGACAGATTCTACGCTGATGACTTCTTTCTAACATTAGGATGTTCATTACAAATATTAGTTGGGACAACTTTCTCAAATCACTCACATCTTATTGTCGTCTTTCCTTTCTTGTGAAATTGCAACCGCTTCCCAAAATAAGAAAATGTTATCCAATATACTCCTATCTTGTAAGAACCATATTTGGGTGTTATGAATGACGTCTGTTAAAAAAGGTTGTAGTCTCATAACCAACAACTTAACATATATTTTGTAAATAGTATTAAATATAGTAATAGGTCGCCACTTCCTAATATCAGCCACTACCCCTTCCAATTAGGAATAAGATATATCATACCTGTTGTCCATTTACTTGGCATAATTCCAGTGTCAAACACCTCTTGGAATGCAACAGTAATGTCGTTCCCAATAAATTCCCAATCATTCCGGAAAAAATATGCCGACAACCCATAAATACCAAGGCATACATGGGCGCCAATTGCATCCAGAGCAGCTCATACTTCAAAAATTGAAATTGTCTTAACTAAAACAGTTCCCATATGTAGTGAAACCCATGCATGCATGGTATGCCACACACATTGACGACTCTCCAATTGATCAAGTGTAAAACATTGAGCGGACAATAGATTGCTATAAAATTGTGTGGCAATATCCCTTATTTCCCCAACATCCTCCATGATAGGTTCGTCATCCCTCTGAAGTTGTTTCATCCCATTACAAGATTTTTTTTCAATTACAAATTTGAAAAAATCAGTAGAGACTTTATCCCCCATTTGTGCGCACTTTGCAACAAATGAATTATAAGTGCATTGGGCCCAAGCATCTTGTAGTTTAGAGAGCTTATCCATTGTATTATGCAATTCAGACATCACCCACATCGCCCACGACATACGTTGTTGAAAATGTTGCAACGAAACAACCCCTTGCTTAGTAGTACTCAATATCTTGGTTTTTAGTTGATATCGGTCCTCCTTTGCTTTACTACAAAACCAATTACTAACATTGGCAATTGCATATGCAACCCTATTACACCCCATAAGTTGTGATACACTTGTATCCTTCAAATTGCTAAAACATCTCATTTAATGACAACATCAATATACAAAGAGCAAGGTATAGGTTTCCTAAAGGCCTTCCATTTTCCCCCTTTTTTCAAAACCCAGGTTTGTCGCACAATTTGGGGTGGGAACATTATGTATGCAGAAATCGATAGAGTGTTTACGATGTATTCCTTTCAGCCTTCTCAAAGTGGTCTATTTTGGTATGGTATGTTTTCATCTTTATATGTCTTGTTGGGGGTCAAGGGCTATAAAAACTCTCATGACTGTCTTTATTTCGATGTTTTGCATTCTAGACGACTTCATTCTATCCTTATGGAAGATGAAGTTGTATCTCAAGAGAGTATGTTGCCTGTTCGTATATTGTGGAAAAACGATAAAAAAATAGATGTTGAATCCACACCCAAATGATATAAACAATTTATCTGAATTGTGGATCTACGAGAATAAGCCCATTTATAAACTTTTGTGGGATCCCAATGAATGGAAATGGCAAAGCATATCAGCACAAGGAATGTTAGGTTGATGCTCATGCATACTCTAAGAGGTCAATATGAGGCAATACATGGTGAGCCTCATGTTGTGTTTTGCAAGCAACAACAATTTCGAGAATTTTGGAAAAAGGCAGAGGTCTTCAACTTTTCTGGGGACATAATAAAATGGAGATATGCTCCACCAAGATGGCTTTTTCCGCCCCATGTCTTGAAATGACCATGTAAGAGGGTTTCCGCTATTAGACATGTTAATTCATGTGGGTACGAGGGTTGTAATTTATTGTATGGATTCGTTGTAGCCTTTGGGCATCTTTTCAGTAATACCACGGTGAATCTTGACTTTAAAAAAAAAAAGTTGTTGACCAAAATTGTTGGGAAAATCATACCTCCTTATCTCAAAAATGAGAATAAAATGTTCTTAAGCATGAGCTCTTGAAAATTTACCAGTTATGGTTTTAAAAACATGGTCGGATATGAGAAATTGACAACAACTTATCAATGGAAGGATTATTGGATCTATAAACATAAATGGATATTATTATTGAAAAATTTAGTCTTCTTTTCAAGCACTTTTTCTTGTTGCTAATGCTTTATAACCACTACCTCTTGTATGGGACCCCATTTACTTGTCGAAGTAAATTACACCATACACTCCACCTCTCATGTCACTTTCTCAATAGAATCATATTGTATGAATCTCACACTTTCCTTTTGCTAGTATCTAAATTTTCGATTTGCAGATCTCATCCCTATAGTTGCATTTGTATTAATAAGAAGGTTGATGCTTTATGTGTAGTTATTATTATTATTATGCCATACCATTGACACTTTGCAAAAGACACTAAAATAAAAGGTCATGTACTAGATTCTCAACTCTTTAATAGTGAAGACATAGACATCGTTATTACACGAAGCGGGCCATTCCTAAGGTTCTACAATAGTTATATGCACACTTCAGTACATGTATTTGCCCACATCATATGCCGAACTTATCAATGCTACAGTTTCCATCATTTTGATATCCATTGTTCCTAATGCACAAGACATTTTGTCCTATTTCTAATGCTTCTTGATTTATATACAAAATGAGTACACATGTATTCATTAAGTTTTTCAATCTACAAATCATATCATATACACATAAACACATTATCAAGCAACAATTAAAGTGTACGATGACCTTACAAGCCACATCATTAAGTTTACTTCTACAACCCTCTCTATCCTAGGTACTAGTAGCTATTGGGGTTGTGAATTTATTCATCATCTTTAATCTACATGCCATGTATGGGATTTGGATGTAGTAAAGTGCCATAATGACTTTATGAGATTTTGGAGGATGCCTAATTACTTTTGATGGTTCCCAAGAAGTTAACCATAGTTATCATGTTTTGGATGTGTCATGGGCATTTGTTGATGTGGATGTAAATGATATCATTAGGAATGCAAATATGTTGTGAATGTAAATGATCAAAATAATGTTGCAATATGACCAAGGAATAATATATATCATGATTGTAGAATGTTTGTCACATATTGCAAATGTTTAAAATAGTAAGTTATGGCCTCAATTCATTGACTTATAAAAGATGCTTCACGACGACAATATTTTAATATCCTCAAAGGGTTGTAAACATTGCCTATGGAAGCAAAAAACAAAGTTACAAGGAAGTCTCATTAGATAGTGTTGAGGGTGTAGCCTCAAGTTCATATAATTTTTTCCAGGTCACTAGTGTACTTAAGTAGAGCATGGATGTGTCGTGGAGGAGGGGATGGTGCATAAGACTTGGAGAAGTTGTGGGAGGTCCATGCACGTAGTATGTGATGGCGGGAAGCTAGAAGACCTCAAACGTTTATTACGCAATGGTGAGATGTCCATTAGAGACCAATGTGCAACCCCTATATTCCACAATGCCATCAAGTCAAATAAGTGTCATAGTGAGTCATGTCTTAATAGCAGTTTCAATCAGTTACATGATGTCTATTTTGTCTTTGTTGGATGAAATACTTTGCGTCCTTGCACCAATAGAGGAAATACAAATATGCACTAGAATTTACACAAAACGCCTATTCCTCTTGTTTCTCCTTTCTAATATTGTCATTTGTTACAACTTACAACTAAGAAGCCTAATCCTCATCAATATTTTCAAATAGGCATACACCTCTTGAACTTAAGGGCATGTAATAAACTCTAGATTGGGACAGCTGAGAGTCGAGACCATGCCAATTCTAGGTCTCTCGAATTCCTAGAAAATAAAGACTTAAGTCTTACACCAGCTTAGGCATAAGGAGGTACACCTAATATGGGTCTCACAAGTTCCGAGAAACCAATGGGAGAAGTCTAGTGCTTTAAATGATAGTATACACCCAGAAAACATGCCATAAAAGCCAATCAAATCATCATACCATAAAGGACGGAAGACAGAAAATCAATTATAAGATGTGATTCCTAAAAAGACTTCTTCCGTTTCTGTTTGCACACACCAACGCCTATATGCTTTTTAAAACAAACTTATGAAAGAACATAATTCCCTTTTCTGTTTGCTTGTGAAGGGTATAGCATTAAAATACAACACGAGGTTACAAAAAAGGATGTTGTATTACCATTGGATATCATCATTGCATGGGGCCCTAGAAGCCCTAAGTTGTTGCATAACTGTACGACAAAAACTAGTTTCTTCTTGTGCCAATCCACCAACAATGTGTAGATTTGCCATACCCAAGAGCTCTTTCAAGTAGTGCACATACAACACAATACCGTGTTGCTAATAATAATAATAAATATTGTGCTTCTATCAATTATGTCACATGCCTGATTAGTGTAAGAAATCCAATGCAAATTGGAAATGTTACAAGTGACATACCTATAAATGCAGAGGGTCGATAATCCAAGCGTAATGAGCCACTAGATTTTTAAGGAACTAGGAGGCAATGAATATAAGTGACAACACTATACAAACATTGCACGTACCAAGAAACTTATGCGACTCATGTAAATAGGTATCCACAAATAACCTAAACAATGTGGCTCTCCATTTCAAAAATAATAAGATTGTGTCTGTCAATTATACAACATGCCCAATTGCAACAAAATCAAAAATAGATTGGAAATTCTATGGAGGTAATAGATTGGCTTGTGCAATGACTCGGTGTAAGGGACAAAACATAGCACTTGTCAATGCAACTTAACGAGTTGAAATATGAGTTATGGCATATCATACAACCATAATTTTACGTATCCTAGGTGACAACATCCTGAAGAGACATTATGCAAAAGAAGCAAGCACCAACGAAAAATTGTAGCTTGTGAAAAAGCGACAAGCACAAGTAATCTAGGCACTCTAACCCTCCATTTGAAAACTTCGACCCTAATGAGACACAAAAACACCACTAGAATAAGAACATCACAAGAATGTCATCACATCATAGGGTGGTTGATCCTCCACTCTTTTTCTTTTCTTTTCCTTTTCCAAATACAAAACTCCCTCAATTAGTTATACAATTTTACATCTGAGAATGTTATATACAAATCCTAGAAGGGACTCGATCGTCCCATCTTATGTGGAGGCCCACTGACTCAAGAAAGAGAGAGGACGACTATTGTTGGATGAAGGCTAATTGTTGTCTTTCGGCTCCATAGGATCTGCCTATGATGCCATCATATTGGCTCTTTAGCATGACTGCAACGTCACTCCATATCTCCTGCAATAATGTTGCCTAGTGCATGGTTTAGTTGGAGACGACCCGCCCACATTGTTGTTTCCAGAGAGTCCATAGTGTTGTTGATCTAGCTAATTCCGGCACAACTTGAGCTTTGGCATTGATGGGAGTTGAGTGAATATTGTCAGTGGTGGAAGACGATATCTCTTGTGCCTTTATCACCAATGTCATCCCCTCCTCTTGATGTTCGTATCTGTCAATTGGGGCATGCCATGATAACCAGCATGCATTCCCCCACTTTAATGTGCCTTGCACCTAGCATAATTGCAATACTCGACCAGCCCCCCACCATATTCAATGGGTCTCTAGGCAATCCGACATAGTGTCGGATTGATTACCATATTGACAAACCAAGTGCAATTACCAATCAATAATCTCCAAATTTTTCAACCATTTCTCTTACACACACACATACACTTTGAACGCACATGTAGATTATTTTTCCAAACACGTTCGAATAACTTATTATGTTTTCAATTTGTTATTTACTCGGCGAGCAAAGGTTGCAAAAAAGAATAGAAGAATCACAAAATATTGGAAAATCAATAGGTTTAGAGTTAGTTTTCATTGTGTTGTTTATAATTAAACATGAAAGTACTCATCACGTTGCACTTATCAAGTTAAGACAATCAAGTGCCAGCAACTCATAGACTGTTTATAAAAAGGCTCATATATTACCTTCCTCTATGTATTCGGAGTTGCGATGCAAGATTTCTTCTAACAATGGAAAGGACAAGAAATGTCACCCAAGTAAACGACAAATATGAAACAAGTTTGATGTAATAAAGTGTTTTATATTTCACTGTAACTTCCCAATCCAAGGGAAGTTTTGTCCGCATCTTAAGTAGTTGTCGACCAATGAATTTTTGTCTTTAACACACAAGATAAGAAAAAAAAAATCGACCAAACATTAAGAAGCTCTACATTTTTTGTCTCTATGTCCTTGCACAAGATTATGAATGTCCATGTTTACAAGGTCCTATAACTTGATCATCTTAGAGTCTGACACAAAGACACGCAATGGGAAATCTAAGAAGACAACTCATTTGGTTTGTTCTAAACTTATATGTGAGATATCTAGATATCGAGAGCCACTAGTATGAGGTTAAAGGGTCGAGGAGAGGGCATTCATATTAGATGTTGGCAGTTGTTAATTTGTTCACATATTAATGTGTCTTTGTAACAACTCTATAAACCAAAGTCACTACGACATGAGACTCACTAACCTCCTGATATTTCAATATGTATATAGGCATTCTCATCTGTCTTTTAATCCTTAGGTTTCACACTTGGTGGCTATTTGCGGGGGCTAGAGCCCTCATGTGCACGCACAACATGGATGTTGGAACTACCGGAGTCCCCCCAAGCTATTATGAAGGCGATATTGTGCATTCTCATGCAATAAAGAAGCAACAAGACCGGGCCATGTTTTAGTTTGTGGGGATGATGCAAGGACATCCGAGGTATGAATCTGAGGCTACGTATTGTCCGGGAAGACAACCCCATGAAAAGTCATAGACAAAATTTGCTTCACAAAGCCTGCCTTGCCTGCCTACAAATCTTTTTATTTTATTTTAAGATCATTATTATATGATTTACTCTTATTTGTTATAAAAAAAAATTCCATGTCTTTCCTTCCAATCTCCATCTCCTCCTTTCCTTTGCCCTTTTCCCTTCTCTTTTCTTTTCTTTATTTCTGTCTTTCTTTTTACCTCCCCCTCCTCTTTACTCTTTACATGTGATTCTTGTCCTTTCTTGCCTTTTCTAAACTTATATATGTACATTGTACATATAATATAGATAGATAGATATATATATATATAAAGTATAGTTCTTTGTCTCTTCTCTCTTCCTTCCCTACCTCATAAATTTTCCTTTTTTTGCCCCCAAATTTCTTCTTCTTCATCCTATCTCTCTGTTCCATTGAATTTGCTTCACTCCTCACTAAAAGACCTCCCCCAACTTCCTCACATCATGGCTCTGTCTCTCCCCACCTTCCCCACTTGGCTATGGAGAAACCCTAACCACGAACCTACCCTCGACTCCAACCCTAGCCCTATTCCCAACCCTAATTCGAACCTTAACCCCAACCCTAGCCCCAACCCTAACACTAACCCTAACCCTAATCCGAACTCTAACCCTAACCTTACCCTTACCCCGAGCACGCATCTGTCCTTCTCTTCTTCGCCGGAATCGCAATACGCGATTCTGGACGGGGAATCTAATTATCAATTCCAGTGGATTAACCCTAGCCCTAGCCCTAATTACAGCAACCACCACCAAGCAGGGGAGGGTAATCTATATGCGGCCCAGAATCAGAATTA
Organism: Azolla caroliniana; assembly: GCF_043228905.1. NCBI lineage: Eukaryota > Viridiplantae > Streptophyta > Polypodiopsida > Salviniales > Salviniaceae > Azolla > Azolla caroliniana. Next base: position 2,552,964 of record NW_028230451.1, on the reverse strand, counting down.
CCGGGAATATCACGGGAACAGGACCCAAAGGAAGGTTATAACATATCGGCGGCAGCAGCGGAGGCGGCGCGCGAACCGCCCCCAACTCATCCCGAGCCTCGACCTCGACCTCGACTTCGATCTGGTGGTGGTGCCATCCCCGCCGTCGGATCACAATTGGTCGGGCTCCGAATCGGAGGGCTCGGATTGGTCGGTCGGGTGGTTCGAGCCGCACGGGCCCGAGTTCTGCGCCAACGAGGACAATAGCAATGACGGGGACGCGCCCGAGAATAGCTTTGCCGTCCTCGTGCCTTGTTACGGGGCCCGGGCCCGGGCCCATGCCCATGCCCATGCCCCCACCCCTCCTCCTCCTCCCAATTTGGCCACCCATTTGGATCCCGGGTCAACGAAATCCCAACTTTGGGCGGCCGTCCTATCTAACGTTGCGAATGACCCTCACTCCGGTAAAATTCGACAAAACACACAAACATCTCGGTTTTTTTTTTTATTAGGACCAATTGAACACCTCACCCACCCACAAGTTAATGAAAGGGTTTTGTCTAGTAAAGCTAAACATCCAATTCTAAACCAATGAAGCTTGGTTAACAAGTAGTTTAAGGGTTTTCGTTGGGACAATGAACACACCATGGGAATATGTAGTAGTTAAGGTAAGGTTAAGTAAGAGGAGTCCGGAATTTTAAGGGTTTTCATCTATGCCAATGTCCACCTAGTCAAGGCCCAACACTACTACATAACTTTCAAAACAACCCCATGTATTTGTCCAAGCCAAGGTGTCTTGCCGGTTAACTACCAATGAATACTAGGTCTATGTCCGGAACATGGCTGTGGGTGATTGACGTCGCGATTGCCTAATTTTTCCTTTTCGTTTTGTTTGAGCATGACCAAGAAATTTTCATTAATAAATGAATGGTACATATTGGTGCCGGAATGGGCAAAATGTCAGCACACTTTTTCCATGGTGAGCATACCCATTCGAGAGACCGTGACTTAGTGACTAGATGGGATTCACAACCCAATCAAAAGAGAAACTTCATTGCTAGCTGCCAACATAATATGTTGTTCACATGTTATGTTTCATCTCCTCAAGTTTTGCATCTTGGTAGTCTTTCATACGAGGGATGAGCTTCTTCACTTTCTTTCGTTATATATTTGTTTTGAAACATCCAACATCTTTTCTTCTCTCACGATTTGACCATGTAGTAAACCTCTTGATCCATGAGTTGGATCTTTATTTACATCAGTAAAAAGCCTTATCATACTTCTTGAGCCATATTTCGTCCACACATAGTCCAAATCTAAGTGTAAGGGGCCAATATCTTAGCTTAACCAAGGACAATTTCTTTCCGAGTGAGATTATTTGGGCATACCCTTGATAGATTTAATAAATTCTTTCTGTTATTTCGGCATGTGAGGAACTTATTGAGGTGAATTCCTACCTTCCTCTAACATCTAGTAAACATCTCATTGTTATGTATGAAGTCATCCTTTTAATTAGATGATTGCACGTGTACCTAACTTCAATTTCTCAAATATTACTAGAGTAGCCCCTCATATTTTTTAAAGGATCCAACATAATCATAAAAGTTAATTAGGCTTAATCATTGATTGTTTGGGCTTTAATTAATTATTGGTTTACAAGTTAAGTTTTTCTTAGTTATAGATTAATAGAATTAGTTGCTTAGCATATTGATGGCTAAGTAATCAATCAACATATTAGTCATTGATTAGGACAAACTAAGGAATTGGTCTATTGATCGCTCACTATTTTACTTGGGTGCCAATTAAACTAATTAGATTGAGGGATAGTTTGGTCATCTTAAAAATAGAATCCTAACAAATTTGCAAGAGCATATTGATGGTTTGTCCCTTCTTCTTCTTCTTTTTAAATATAATAAGTTATGGACACATGATCACATTGCGGATCTATTGTTATTTGGCAGGGACAAATCACTACCTACAACAATGGCTTTCTTCCTTGCAATCGTAATGGTGTGGGTATTTCGTATTTCTGTATGCATTGCCTCATCCATACAACATAAAAGGTTGGGTCAAAACCGACCCCAACAAGTTCAATGTTGTGGATATTGTTCAAGGAATCTCCCCGGGGTCTCTATCCCATGTATAGGTTTCAATCTTGACATTTTTTGTACATAGTATTTGAAGGCTAAGAGGAAAACATCGCATTAGAAGGAAAAATGGTTAGAAAGCTAATTAGTATTGTAAATAGACCATGTAACTGGGTTATTCTATCTCATGTATAGGTATTGCCATTACATGCTTTTTTGTACATAGGTTTTCAAGGAAGATGGATAAGTTCTCTTTCCCCTCAAATGAAGAAGGAAAAGGAAACAGAAAAGGCATTTGACTAGTAGTGTAAATAGGTTGTTGCATTTACATGTGATTATCAAGGTATTAATAGGCGGGATAGCTAAATTGATGTTTGCCAATTGTATTATAGATGAGCACATTGCTCAAATTTGTGGGTGTGTCCCGTAATTGTAGCATTGGGTTTTGTACTCTTATCAATCAAGATCTATGTTCACTTATAAATATTCCACGTTAATGTGTTTTATTTTTGGGCATGTGTTTTCCAAAATGATAATTGCACACAAAGGGATTATCTCAATAGCTTTGTGAAAATGTACCATCATCGAAATGAGCTCAAGGTCCAAGGTTTCCTTACCTAAACCATTTCGGAAAATAAGGATCATCCAAGGTTTCCTTACCTTCAACATCCCTTTTGGAGATTAGTAGAGCATATGATGATGTTTTCCTACCAAGACAAACCGTATGGACCTACCAGGACCATTCCCTATCATTTCACACACCTCACCCATGGTTATTTAATCTCATCCCTTCGATATAGACATCATTCATTATTTGATGGGTATGCCAAAGTTTTCACCTAGTTAAATAAGCTCACAGAAAATCCAAACCTAGCAATGAGACCTTTCATGTTTTGATGTTTCTCCGAAAACCGTATCATACAACACAAACATGAACAAAAAGGCTACAATAATCCCCAGCACACAAGCAAGGACAAAAGCCACCTGATCCAACCATCCATAGAGCATATCTTTATTTCCTTCTTTACATACAGATACATATGGCGAATTTATGTATACTATCATCTGGAACATAGGTAAGACCAAGCATTATGAATTTGCACCATGATACTGGAAAACAATGAGCAATGACCATTATGTGTTTTTGTGAATGCCTCAATAAAAAAATGTTGTGCATGTATACACTGTTTAAATTTTAGGGCTTCAAAACACTGCAAGATTTGATGCCCTGATGAATGGTATCCTCCCAATGATAAGGTTTTTTTCAAGAGATCCTCTGTTAAACTTTCCTAGTGGAGTCATAACCATGATACATAAGTAGTGTTTGATAAGAGATCGAGCTTTGGCAAAAAAGAACCAATCTTGTGGAAGAAATGTACATTGGATGATGAATATTGCTTTCAGTTTCAAAAAGTAAACTGAGACAAAGGGGGTTTACATCTCAAAGCGAGATTGTAGCATCATTGGTTATAATGAAGGTTAGGGTTATCGCAAAATCTGAATCCTGTTCATCTTTTTGTATTTACTGATAATAACATACTTCTCCTTCTATATCCATTACTATCACCCTTCCTTCCAATCCGGTATGTTAGATGTTGCTTCATTTATCATTTTTACCAAAGTTGCCTGAAATTAATTGAACTTTGCTCAATAAAAAAACACTCTGAACAACCAGGCACACATCACAAGCACATGGAACAAACAAACGTCAAAGTAGATACGTAAAAAGACAAGTTTTATCACAATAAAGAACTTTCTACAAAAAAACATGTTATACATCACAAGCACAAAGTAACAAAGTAACATCAAAATAGATGAGTAAAATAAGACAGCTTTTGTAAAAATAAATAAAACTGGCGGCAAGACCACAACTAATAAACAAACTTCAAAATAAAAAACATGTTATACATCACAAGCACAAAGTAACAAACTAACATCAAAATAGATGAGTAAAATAAGACAGCTTTTGTAAAAATAAATAAAACTGGCGGCAAGACCACAACTAATAAACAAACTTCAAAATAAATAAGAAGCAAGACATACTTTGTGTTACTAAGTAAATGAAAACCCTTTGAAAAGGACACAACATAAGATCACACGCACATGGTAACAAACAAACTCTAAAACAATGTTTTAGTTACAGTATATCAAAAGGCTTACCACACTTTCTGGCACACCTGGTGGAGGGAGTGGAAGGTTTCGGGGGGGAGCTTCCAATAGATATGATCTCTTGTCAAATCGCCATTCACCAATTTTCCCATATGTCAAGACTCCCTGGGATTTGTTTTTACAAACTTTTTATTTTTTGAATATTGTTTAATGATTTTTACTTTATTTTTTGTACACTCTAAATTTTAATATACATGTTTAAGCACAATAGTCTTGACAATGAAAAGAGCCAAACTTTCAATACCTTCATAGTGTAATCACAACCATATGTGTAATGTATGATGTATGCATCTCCAACCTCAGCGTCCCATGGTGGCTGATATAATAAGACCAAACGTGTTTTTTTTATTAAACCATCATGTCATCATCCTACTTCTTGAAAAACAGCAGAGAGACTTTCAAGTTGCAACCTTGAAGAATCGTAAATTCATGAACACATTGTGTAATAAATAACCAGATCTATTAGGAAATGTCTCCAATGAATACATAAATAAATCCTTTTCAAAATCAACCTTGAAGAATCGTAAATTCATGAATACATTGTGTAATAAATAACCAGATCTATTAGGAAATATATACAATGTCTCCAATTAATACATTAATAAATCATTTTCAAAATCAAGGATACAAGATTCCATAGACAATGAACAATGAAATGATACACGAATTACAAGTCCCATAAATTACATACATTACAAGAGCTTCAATTGATCAATCTTAGAGACCATGGGAAGTAATTCATCTCATAGTGTGCACAAAAAAGACCATCATCAAACTATTTAGTGTAAAAAGTGAGTATTCAATGATCAATCTAAACCTTTCAAATTATACATGTATGCATAAGTCATAGATGTATGTGATTAGTATTTTATCCTCGTACATGTGATATGTGTGTCTGAGGATATAGAGCAATGATCAATTGTTTCTTTTAGATGTATGTGATTAGTATTTTAATCTCGTACATGTGATATGTGTGTCTGAGCATATAGAGCCATGATCAATTGTTTCTTTCTGGGATAAAAGTAGCTAGGGAATTAGAAGGTCAGAAGATTGATGCCTAAAGAGAATAATATGAAGCGTACCTCGTTCTAACATTGTTGTTAATGAATGTAAATTGCCATAAAATATTAATTCTGTGTTTTAGCATGTAAATTGCACAAATACAAAGATTTGTAAATTCTGTGTTTTAGAATGTAAATTGCACAAATACAAAGATTTGTAGAGTCTGTGTTTTAGAATGTAAATTGCACAAATATAAAGATACATAAAAAGAAATTTTAAAACAGCAATTAAAAAGTTATTCTCAGTTTCAAAAATCAACCAAATTATTCTTTGCCCGATCATTATAAATCAACTCACCTGTATCATGAAATCCTTTCTCAATGTGTGTTGAATCCCATGTGTGGCCGAGGCAATGGCATAAGCATACCTAAAGCATGAATAAATAAATAAATAATTTGATGGTCAGAAAATGCAAAAAAGTAGCATAAACATTTATTTTCACATATGACCTGAACTTCCAAGGCTTACATTTCCAAAACCCAACCAAAAGTTTTATCTGCATCCGGATCAGTCTTCATCTGCAATGAGATGTTCATCCATGTCGGTGCAATCTTGTCGAGTTGAGACTATGCAAGGTATAATTTCAAGAAAGTAAATACAGGTGACATATTTTCTCTCAATAGTTTTTTACTTACTCTCAAACGTTTTTCTTTTAAGAATGAACATGTCCACACACAAATGGTTTTTTTATTTTAGGGTTTACAGTTTAGATTTTTTACTCTCTTTTCTTTTAGTGCTTCCTTTTTTTACTCTCATTTTTTAGACATGAACATAAGGACCTTCACATAAACACACGCACTCACTTACTTTTTTAATGATTGCAGGGGAGTTTCCAATCGGATCAATAGAGGAAATTGGTCCCATTTGCTCTGGATAGAATTTTCTTATTACATTTTCAAACTTTGTTGCATTTATGTAGAAGAAAGGAAATGCAGCTGGTGCATCTTCTGTCGCTAGATTTGGCAGTGGTTTTAGAAAGATATGGTCAGGTTCAGCCATCAGAATATAGCTGCAAAATTTAAAAGAATCGAGGAAAAACTCAGCAACCCAAAAAGATATTGAAAGATTACATAGCCAACCAACCAAAAGGGTATATAAGAACAAGAAGACTTACTCTTCTTCAATGACAGCATGTTGTAACCATTGCACAAAGGCCCAAGGACGATTTAACACCACATAGCCCTGGCGAAATTTAGAGTATATAATAGTTAGATTGTAGCATGAATGTCAGAATATCTATGAGAATCATGAAAATAACAAGATTACCAAATAAGCAAAAAACTAAAGATTACAAAATATGAGTTTTTTGCACTGCAATAGTTGTGAATGAAACCTCAAAGCACTAGTTCACCAAAATAAACCAAAAAACCCCTAGCTTTGAAAAATGGAAACACCAAAATACCCCTAACTTTATTCAAAAAACCCCATTAGTATTTCCCTGTGTGGGAAATAGCCCATCTTCCCTCATTTCCTTCAGCATTATGAGAAATAAACTCAAACCAAAACCATGAGATATTACAATTTCTTCCAGGATAAGAAAGAGTGGAACAAGGAGCGAATGTATGTATATATTTACATAGACACACACATATATAAACTCGCAAATCCATTTTCTTATAAAAATAGAGGTACATTAATCAAATCTTATCTATATTGAATAACCCTCTCTAATCCCATACGACTGTTTCAAACCCTGATACACACACACACACAAACTTACACACATAAGGAATGTTATGAGATCACACAAGTGAGTAAAAGAGTTAATGAAGAATAAGACTCGCCTAGTTTGTATATTCATGAACCTACATATACACCTAGTAGTGTCATGAAATCACACACATAAGGAATGTCATGTGCTCACACTAGTGAGGAAAGGAGTAATGAAGGATAAGGGCCATCCACTTTGTCATTATGGACCAAACTCAAACCAAAACTATGCGATCCTATGATTTCTTCCAGGATTAAAAAGAGTGGAACAAGAAGAAAATATATATACATATTTACGCACGCACGTGCATCATTAATTCCGAATTACTGTGTGTGTATCGTCATGAACAATATACTAGCCATCATTAACTCTGAATGACTCACTTATATGAATATTATGAGCAAACTAGCCATCATTAACTTTGAAACATGAACATTGTTCACTTTCATGTGTGTATATCCATAATAAGATCTAGGGAAGATTACCTATATACCAACAAACACCATGATAGGGAATTTCACTCAAAAAACAAACCAAATCTTGAATTTTTGTTTTTTCACCAAAAAATGGCCATTCTTTGCTTTGCACAAAAATAAAAATGAGTAAATACCAAATTCCCTCAGATTTTTACCTGGTCCATACCAGGTGGGAGCTCTTCAACCACGGCAGTAGGGATCTCATTCATGAGATCGTCGGGTTTCCCAGAGTGAAGGATCCGTGTGAAACCACCCATTTCTGATCCGGCCTTCTCGCTGAATTGCTTATACCAATAATACATTATCCTGCATTGCCATCTATTGTAAGGAGAATCAGATGAGGTCAGAGCCACATGGAAAAGCCTCTTCTTCTTCTTCTTCTCTTTCTCTTCTTCATTAATTGGTTCTTTGATAATAGGTTTTTCTTGCAATAATATAGATTCAGATTTCTTTTTTTCCATTCCATGATGTGATTCAGTCACAGTTCCAAGGAAAAGTCCTGCTACCATATTGATATCAGATTCGATTGGATCAATTCCGAAACTGAGAGTTGAGGATTCGGGACTTCTTTGCAATGATGTCATTGTCATAGTAGTTAAGATGTTGTAAGATGCAAAGAGAGCAGCCATTCCTGTGAGAATCAGAAGAAATAGAAGCATAGCTCTAGCTGCCATAATGCATATATATATATATATATATATGACCTTTCCAAGAATTAAGAATAAGAAGGAATTAGATGATATAAACGATAATATAGATATGTTATGTTACTAAATCTTAAGGAGAAGAAAACACTAATAAGATGGGAAAACCCCAGAAAAATAAATTTAGAGTGGTAGGCTAACTATATGTGTGTAGACATGGATATAAACATCTATATATTTGAGAATTAGAAGTAGGACAATGAGAAAAACAGAATTAATCATGGAAGAACAGAATTAATCAAGAGAAATATGGAAAAAAAACAACAAAAATATCTATATATATCTTTGAAATGAAGCAAGAATTAAGAAGAAAGGCGTCAAAAATAAATAATAATAATAATAATAATAGCAGAGTAGATAGATGAGCTGCCAATATATATGTATATATAGCTTTAGGGTTTAGCTAGATGGATAGATATAGACATATTTATAAAGAAGCCAGAATGAAGAAGAAGAAAAAGGAGATGGAAAATCGAAAACAGGAGGAAAAGAAAAGAAAAGAATTTAGCAGAACAGAGCTCTACTGGATATGGCTAGATATGACTAGCGGGAGAGATACCATGAAAAGAGAAAGCAAAGGAAAACAGAGAGAACTCATGAATTAATATACATACGAGAGAGAGAGAGAGAGAGAGAGAGAGAGAAAGAAAAGCAAAGGAAAGCAAAAAGCAAAAAGAAAAACGCAAATATTTTGGGCCTGTTTTTGGAATTCGGGAAATTAATAGGATAAATTGATTAACTAATTAATTAGTTAACGACCAAATAATAGATTAAGAGATTTTAATGTGTAAAAAGAGTCTCTTGTGTGCCCTAAAAGAAAGAAAGAAAGATATATATTCAGTCTCTTCTAAGACCAAATCTGGCCCATGAAACAATTGGTTGCAAATAATGGGGATAAAGAGAGAGACCCAGAAGGACGATGGTTTTTGTTCTAAATTATCGGCCCCTCGTGAATTGGTCGCCAGCCCGAAGTTATCTGTTTCTCAGTTGTGACTTCTTCCCGGAGCCCAATCCTTGCACTTTCTGAAACAACTGTCTTGCCTTCGCTCTCCCTAGGGTTGGTTTGTTTCTTCTTTTACAGCTCTTTGCGATACATATGTACCCGTCCTTATTTTGTCCTAGATCCTTCTTGTGTTCTTCCCGTCGGAGCTTCGGGCTCACACATGCAACACTTCTCATGGACCTCACACATCCCTCCTCACCAATGTTTCTCGTGTTCCTTTTTCCAGAAAAGAAAGAGTGTGTATCCATAAGATGGACGGGGGTGAGAAAAGCAAAACCATGCTTTGCACTTCACCCTAACGGAGTGGGATCGTAGATGTTTTCACGATATAACAAGAGACTCTATAGGAGAAGAGAGGACCTAGTCCTTGCTCACAAAAGTGGGGAAGCTTCGCGATTATGCAATGGAAATGAAGTTACGGGTAAATCTATGGAAAAAGCAAATATCCTCACCTTAATTTGAAGTCAAGAAAAACTTGCACATTCTCTACATATCAAGATAGTTAGAGAACATCTAGGACAGCAAAGTGAGAATCTCCAAGGGGTGCTTCTCACGAGAGAGGGATAAAATCTACTTGAGAAAAGCAAAAAAGCTTTATCCTTATCTAAAGCTGTAAAAGCTTATATGTTTCTCTATGTAACAAGTGACTGAAAAAAGCGAAGGACCTACTCATGAAGGTCAAAAAGTTGTCATATCTTGCATTTAGTAAATGAAAACCGGGATTTGTATTATTGCAAGAAAATTGATCCAAACACACATAAAGTTGAATGTTAAAGGTCATTGCATTCTTTGAAGGCAATGATAATGTATTAAAATCTAGATATGTTCTTGGTCCCTCTCTAAAGACCAGAGTCAGGTGCTAATTGCTATCAACTTTGAAAGTCAGCAACAATAAGTGTACCATGACGAGGCAATTGAAGTGGCTCCTTTTTTAGCAATGCATATTACCAGTGGGGAATCCCAATGTGAGGTAAAACCCCATGAAACAATATACAGAACTCAATGCTCAAAAGCACTCAAAGTAAAGGAGCATATGCAAGGGGATTTTTGCAACTTGGAAACCATCATAAAGAGATTGTCTCAAAGAAGACTCGAAGAAATGAAAGTCCACAATAGTCGGTGGACTTAATTCAAGTGGCTCGCTTTTTCAAACCCCTTGAAATTGGTAATACCTAATCAACACAATTGAAATGGGCTTCTAAGTAGGAGATTGGGAGTTGGCATGACCCGAGAATATGAAATCAACTAGAATTTGATGCATGTGCAATGCAAATTGTAATATATTCGAGTGAGGCCTAAGGAGGTAGTATTTGAACAACCTCTTGAATAAAATGGAGGAAATAACAAACTCTTATACTGAGTCAAAAAATGCAACCTATACCATATAATTATTCTAAAACCTCAAGGAAGGCCAATCAAGTGTTGAGCCCTTCAAAGAGCTTACGATTATCTATTGAAAGTAAGGACAAGGACTTGAAAACACCTTGCAATTTCATAAGGGACACATGATGTGTCTACCATATGCTCAATTGTTTGAGCCATCGGATTATTATGTCAAAACTCTACTCAAATTTGTGCTCTAATGAGCTAAAGTTTTACCATCCCCATTGTATAAGTTATTGGGTTTAATGATATAATTGGAGTATGAGATCCATGTGATTGTTTGATTGTCTCTTTAGAGTGTGCCATTAGGTACATAGATTAAAAGGAAATTTGATTAGGCAATATTGGAAACCAAGCTCTCTAACCACCTTGTCCTCGAAGGAGTGGCCTTTACGTCAAGTAGTCTTATAACACATTAGAGGGTCTACTTTACTACAAGATACTCACTCTTGCTATAGAGATAACAAGTTTTTTCATATTGTGGTGTTGTTTTAATACGTACACTAATTTAGAGAGAGAGAGAGAACTGATCAATGCATGGTAGGATAATGCTATAACAAAACATCTTTACTTTAAGACCAGTTGACGTACTTTAAGTTACAATAAATTAAAGCATGTCTATGTTTGTCAATGGAGACTTAAAAATTTCTCATAATAAGGTAACACATCCAACAAACTATTGCCTACAAGTTCATGTGTTTTCGTTTCTAAAACACAAAGTTGTAGTGATAATTCTTGTCTTTTGTGATCTTATAGTCAAATATTCAGGCCTCGAAGAATAAGTTTGATTCTACTTTTATTATTGGAAGTTTTGTTTCAGACAATGCACACAAATGATTTTCTTTTACAAGCATAGATTTACAAATCGTTACCATGACCCAAGGATTTAAAACAATACTATAGCCTTACGAGGAGATGTTAACAAATCAATAAATTACGAATAACATAGTATTAGATGCAAAACACGAAGTGAAGGCAACAACACACACTTTTCGATACATTCGGTGACACCTTACCAAGGACAAATGAGTGTTAGTAACTTGTTACGAAACTAATTGTTTCAAATCATTGAAGAATACGCCCGAAATAAGGCTACAAAAATTGAGTGCGGCGTAAATGATGTATTAAACTGGCTTTGATCAAATTGAGTTTGCAAAAGTTGGGCGAAAGCTAAACGAGTTATAGTTGTGTTGGATGTACATGTTGAATAAACTTCAATTCTACAAGAATGAAACACCATTAAAGTAGTTGAACCCTATCAAATCATTGTTGTGCCTTTTTTACCCCTCTACATTGCTATTTTGAAAAACTCATAAGAAAATTAATTATGCTATCAATCCAAACTAAATTAGCCACATTGATGTCAATGTTTATATTCAGTACTTCCTTCACAATAATATTTAATTAAGGATTGATGTACAAGTTTTTCTAGATTTAACAAACTTTGAGACAGTGCAAGTGCCAAGAAGGTGTTTTTGAAAAGAAAATGCATGTGTATTTGAGTGAGTGCTTGCTTGAATTTGCACAACACTTATGCATAAAATAACATCAATACAATGTTCGAGTAAATTTATCCCAACAATAAGTATTGCAATTTATGACAATAAAAAGTCACATTTTGCCATCTGGTGTTTGTTTAGAGAAACAAATATTCGAGAACAAGTAATCTTGTTCAACAGAGTTTCTAGTTAGTGTACATAGCAAACAAGAGGCAATAAATAACTTCTCATAGTATGCATACATGGTGCGTTCCAATGTTCTCATAAATACTAAGATATTGTACATATATGATGAACTTGCCAATTAAGGTTACTCATTGGATGTAGTGGTGACCTTATGTTAGCATATTCCGCTTATGAACAGAAAGTGATGGTCCATGGACTAGCTTTGGAAGAACATTTTGAACTTCGTTCAATTTTCTCCCTCTTTTTATGATACATAAATATAACATGTGACATGTAACTTGAATGCAAAAAAGGTAATCGACCAATAAATTTTCTTAATGTGCGCGTGCCTATTGAGATTATAGTCATTATATTTCTCACAATATTTCCCCTTCCGCTAAAGAGCAAAGATATGCCCTCTTTTACATCGCTTTTAATCTCGTCAAACGATACATATTATATCAGAGATTTTTTTTCATCAGATGTAATATGAAGTACATATGCATTGCTAAAATGTGTGGACGTTACACTCATGGTGTTTTTTAAAGTCTCGAGTACCCATGTAGATATACTAACATCATATCATGCCTATATAATATAACTACGTTTTTTAATGTATTCAATACCATTATTGTTTTCTGGAAATATAGGATGAGAACATTTGAAAACTTGTTGTAACCAAGTGTATTGTACCTTGCGTAAACTTGAAATTAGATAGAATTATGCAAATCAAGACGCTCTTCCCGAGAAGAATAAAGGCAAGGAACACCTCAAAGGATCACACTTGCAAGTATTGAGGCTTCAAACAATTAGTGTCGAAGACAAACTTTCATTACAATGAAAAATCCACTTTGTATCTCACATTAGATGATGGGTTTCTATCCCACTTTGAGGTTTCCCACATGTAATACGAAGACATGTGCATTATTAAAAAGTGTACGCATGTGTGAGTTTGTCAACATTTACCTCATTTTGCCTTCACATGCTTTATGTTACTTCACTATTCACACCAATTCATCTAACAAGTGCTCAACACAAATTGCATTTAAACCATGTAGACTATGGGCTTGCATGTATGTCCTTGAATGGAGAGAAAGAATAGGCATTACGTTTACATATGAAAACAACACATGAAGTTGGGGGAGGGAGCATGTTTCCAATTTCCAAGATATGACATTAACAGTAAACATACTTTAGCTATCGTGTGCCAATATATTAACATGTTTGATGGGTTGTATGATCTTTTGTGCATGACTATTATACGTCTTTCATATTGGCAACATGCTCCTAATGTTAACATAAAATATATATTGACTGAATGGAATATGATAATGTAGTCCTCCCAATGGATTGTATCAACACCCATAAATAACAAAACAATGCATGGGTTTGCCCAAATGGCTCTTTCTCCATAATCTATGAATTGAAACACTAATCTACAATTATTTTCCCCCTTAAAATAAAATTTGGTTTTGGATATATGCTTTTAGCTTTCATGCATCATTAATGCTAGTTTGGAAGGATGCACATATGTAAAGCCTATAGTATATACATATGAATCTCTCTCTCTCTTTCTCTCTCTCACACACACACACACACACACACACATTGTTGGTGCAATAATCACAAAAGGAACATGTATTTAACAACCAAGCATAGATAACACAATGTATGGATTGGATGACATCATGTAACCTGTCATCATTGATCATGTGCTCACTATGCCAAATGATGTAAGATTGTTCCTCTTTACCACCTTTTCAAACTACACATTTGTCAGTTATAAATAGTAATGAGCTCTTGAAAACCTTTATTGTAATGTTCTATGTCCTTCCACTTTATGAGAACAAAATGAGTGTTCCAGAATCCATATCGTGATGTGTTGTAGAATTTATCAAAATAATGGCACCCTTGAATCTTGATGTGTTATAGAAATGATCAAAACAGTATGTATGACTAGTTGTATTATTTATATACTCTTTTCAAGAATTGTGTTGTCTAAAATAAAAATGGTAACTTATTGCAATTGAAGAAACGACAAATTAACACTTGTAGTCTTTTTTATTTATTTAGAAAACATATCCTTCCATTAGTTTAAAAGCCCATATCAACTACAAAATACAAAATTATGGAAAGGCAATGATTATCCTTCCCAACCCATCTCATGTAAGACAATTGCTAGCCATGAATCCTTCTTTTGATAGAATTGATTGAACACTTCCTCAATAGTTGATTGAACCCATCTTGTGTAAGTCTTCTTTTGCGAAGACTTAACATACCTTTACTGATAACAATTAGCATTCCAATTCTCTCCCTTCACCCTAATATAAGATAATGTCTTCCAATCAAGTTGATGCTAAATGTGATCTTAAATGTACATCACATTGTTCTATAAATTAGACACACATATTAACATTATGCACAATAAGTACAAACAACTTCCTATGAGTTTCTTAATCGGGGTAACCCACAAGAACAGAGTAAGAAGAACATTATTGTAGAAATTTGTAGTCATACTATTATAAGCGAATCCTATTTGCACAAAAATGGTTGGGGTTATATTGTCCCTCATAGGCTATATCCTTAATGTGAAAATTTAAGGTTTTTGAATATGAGATGTTTGATTTCACAACTACTAAATCCCATCAACCATGCCTCCAAGAAAGGAGGCGTGGTTATCATTATTGTATAATGGTCTTTGAGCCCAATATTGGACATGTACTTAATTGCATGCACTACTAAGCAGGACTCAATGGCATCATTCTATAGCATCATGATCTATTAGAACCGCACATTCTCTTGAAATCCTTGTCTTGTTCACTATAACATGAACATTACCTACATATTGGACATGGTGACTATTGAAGTTGTCAACATCTTTGACATCATTAATGAAATTTCAAACTTTACCTCATGGTCACCACCAACATCATTACTGCATCTAAATTTTAACTAAAATAATCATTAGCATAGTGATATCATTGTCTCATAGATTCAGCGAGAGAGAGTTACTAAAAACATAAAAAAATGGTAGAAAATAACAAGGTCGAGGAACTCGATATTGAAAGAAATTAATAGAGAATTACCTTGAAAATATATATACTCACACGTTGGACCACCTCAAGCTTATCTCAATTTGTCTCTCAATGCGAAACTTGCTCACAATCACAATCCTTGTAGGATGGAATTGGTACCATGGGAAGTATGGGTTGGGCTTTGCCAAGTTGGTAAGCTACGAGCCCCCTAAGACCTCAAGGGTTCAAGGGATTGATTGCTAGACGGATTTGGGAGTTGTCACTGTTGCAAGAATAGGGGCACTTGTACTACTAGGATGAATGACCTTGTGGGAAGATTGTGTCCCCAAAATTAAATGCTAGTTGATCAATTCTTTCTTCTAGTTCTAACCTCCCATTCTCTTTTTTCCAATGAGATTCAAGCTCCAAAATAACAACTTCCTCTTTAATGCGGTGCACTGTTTGCTTAAAGCAAAAACTAATCAACCTCTTAAAAAATCAAGAAAGCCCAAAACCTATTAATTACCAGCTTTTTCTATTTGTACATTATGTAAATAAACAACAAGTTAATTTCCCTAGAGGTTACCTTATATCATAACATTGTTTTCAAGAAGATTTACATGACTCGTGTGATATCATTGTGCCATGGTCATTCAATTGGTGTAAGGAAGGGATTTTTTACCTTATTACAAAGAGTCCCAATTAATATCTCTCCAACAAAAGTGTGGCCACAAATTGGATGTTTAGTTTCTTATAATGGGATTTTGTGTAAGATAACATAATCTAGACGAGTGTCTTGTGGGCAGGAACATAGAATTAATTCTCCTTAGTTCTTCAAAAGATAAAATTTAGGGTTTGTCATCCTATATATATGAATCTTCACCAACCTTCCTTCCACTAGAACCTGGTCACCCATTGGAGGTTTGATTTGTTATTGTGGATCCTATTGCTTTATTTCTTTGAACGATCCAAACAAGGTTTTATTTATTGTTAAATGTGATCAAACATGTACAATCAACCTCTAGCATTGTGAAAAAAACAAAAAGGAGTGCATTGAAGGCGATAAACAAGTTAATTGTTTGATTTATTGATGATTTGTACAAATTGTTTTAAAAAGAAGAAGAAAGATACACCTTAAATATTACTTGAGAAATGTACGTATAGAAAATAGAAGGAGACATTTCATCTCACCTCTATTGTAATACAAAGGCTAATACCAACATCTGATCAAACATATGATATCATATAATAAACAAGTGGGCCACAAACTACAAGCTATGCAATAAAAAAGAAGGTACGACATAATTCCACCTCATACCACAAGTTGTATCTGAAAATAAGTGAAGCCTCTAAAATCATCAATGCTTTACTTATTAGGGAAGCTGCTAATCAAAGGATGACAATAGAGAAATGGATACGCTATGAGGAGGAGGGTTCTTTGATCCCAAGAGGTAGGGAAACACCAGACAGGATCACAAGATTTGAATTGCAAGACAATGAGACACCAACACAGAATAAGGCAATTCGAGTACTAGCGTATGCTGGGCATAAATGGATTGTAGATCCTGATCCTATCAAAGTACAACGAAATTGGCACATATGTACTCACGAAAACACATGGTTACGTAAGATTAGTTGGGACCCTTTGCAATGGACATGGCATGATCCTTACGTAGGGCAAGGAAGCAAACACATCCCTTTATTTCAATTCACAACTAGATTGGGTCACCATATTCTAGCTACTCAAACCACCCGAGAGTCGGCTGCTGCAAAGGTCTGGCACACATATCATGTTCCTCACACAATTATCACCAAGTTTTGGAAAAAAATCTGGAAACAACAACACACACGACGAATCACCACTTTCCAATGGTTATTAATACATAGGTCACTACCGGTTGGTGCATGGCAGCGTGGGAACCTTAGCTCTCCTAATTGTTTAGTGTGCCCAAATGCAATAGAATCAATTTGACACGCTTTGTGGGACTGCCCAGAGGCCCATCGAATATGGCAAGGGGTTGGCCGCTTATTGCAATTATCTCAGGTGCAAGGCTTAATCATGTGGGGAAATATATGTTGGCTATCATGGCAGGCCCCAATTGATAAATACAAGCATCAGGAGGGGATGGCTTTGGTGATAAAAGCACAAGAGGTTTTTTTCTCCACCATTGACAATATCCACTCAACTCCTATCAATGCCAAATCTCAAGGTGTGTTGGAATTGGTCAGCCCAATAACTCTTTGGACTCTATGGAAACAACGGTGTAGACGGGTCTTCTTGAACAAAACCACGTAGCCAACAGTGTTAATGCAAGAGATATGGAGTGAAGTTGTAGCCACTCTAAAAAGCCAATATGATGGCCTCAAGGGCAACTCCGATGGAGTTGAAAGACAACGACTAGCCTTCATCCAACAATGGTCGACCTACCCCTTTATTGAGTCGGTGGGCATCCACATAAGATGGACCTATCGTGTCCCTACAGGGATTTGTATATATTAATCTCATATGTAAAATTTTATAACTAATGGAAGGAGTTTTTTTCTGAAAAATAAAAACAAAAAAGTGAAGCCCTTGCCACCGTTTCTTAAAGCCCACTTGACGTTGTCAAGAAGAAAACCGTCCACAAGCAGAATCGGTGCACAGGAGCGTAGGAACCGGCTCTTCTCGAATGTTGTCCATAGAAGATCCTAGGCAGGTAGATTTAGTGGGTAGGAAGTAAAGGGGAAACGACTCCTTCCTTGCCTATAAAAAGGAGGGAGACGAGAAGGGGGGGGGCGGGGGGGGGGGGGGATCGCGGAGAGTCGAGGACGAAGTGCTATCGGTTTGCGTGCGAAGGCTTCTCTCTCTCTCTCTGGTTCGCAAACTCCATAGCTTCCTTCTGTGCAGGTTTCGGGAGGCTCGCGCTGCTCTGAGGAATGCCCGAGTGCTTCCGGCAGAAATGCTGATGCGGGACATTCCGAAAGAGAGGCGTCTCGCCGGGTTTCCTCGAGTAGCGATGCCGAGCATCCATGCGGAGGCGCTCGAGGTGCGGGCGGAGAGCCGTACCTAGGAGGAGTTCGAAGGCCGACTCCTAGAAAAATACGGGCTAGACGACGCGCTCCAGCTTTCGAAACGAGACTTCATGGAATAGGTGGAGTCCCCCGGCAAGGGAAGAAACGCGTCGGCACTCCTCCGGGAGTTCGAAGAACACTTTGCGCGCCTTTCGGCGCTTGACCGAACCGTTCTGGATACGAGTCGGGTCCTACTGTTCGTCAAGTCGGTGGACGAGCGGGACCGGGATCAAGTTGGCTCCTTGCTGGAAACCGAAGACGGGCTGACAACCGACTGGGCTGCGGTTAAGAGAGTTTGTGGCTGTTTCGACAAACGGCGAGAATGGGCTGACAACGGGGCAGCCGGTGCGGGCTCTGTCACAGCAAGGAGGCTTGAACCGGCACCGCAAGTGCGAAGGGAAGAAACCCGGGAATGGCTCGAAACCGGTCCGGCTTCGACCGGCATGGTCAATGGCTCGTCCGGAGGAGCAGCGCTGGAGGAGTTGACGCGGGCGATAAAGGATCTCCAGATCGCCCAGACTCGAAGGGAAGGCGGCGAACCGGCTCGTGACCGACGACCGGCAGCGGGGAACAGGTGCATGTGGTGCGACGAGGTCGGCCACATTCGGAAGGACTGCGGCGATTTCGCAGAGGCGTTGAGGAACCGGGTGGTGTACCTGTGGGAAGGCCGGGTGCACGCCGGAGACACCAGGAGGGCCCTGAACCGAAACGACGGGCGAGGAGGTATGAAGAGACTGATGGAAGAGGCAGCGGCCCGACACGTAGAGGCCATCCACTACTCGGCGTCGGCCGGAATTCGGGTCGGGGGCAGCGAGGCCGGAACAGAGGGCAAAGACGGATTCTGGTCGGCAATGCTGGAAGGTCTTGCCGGCGCACGGCTAAGGAAAGATGAAACGGACCGCGCTGAGAGACGGGTTCGAGAAATAACCGGGTGGAGCGATTCGGTCGAGGAGAAGACGGGCTTCATAGAAGCCGCCTGCCGGAACTACGAGGCTCTGGTAGAAGACAAACGAGTGGGGAAAGCCGGAGCAGCCGGGCCCTCACAACGGTACGAGACCCGATTCGGGCAACGACGGAACGATGCCGGTGGGTCCGGCACGCAAGATAACCCCAGGAAGGGCGGATACCAACTGGGGACAGAAATAGAAAGGACTACGGACCTACGAAAGGTCCTAGAAGAACGGATCCTCGACAGCAAAGTGGAGCTGTCATTGCGAGAGGTGCTAGGGATCGCAAAGAAGGAGTTCCACGACTCCATTGTGGACCTGGTGAAACGAAAGAGGCTGTCGACGGAGACGGAACCGGAAAGACCGGTGGAGGTGCGGACGACGCACATCGACGACATGGCGCTGAAAGATGAGTGGGCGGAGAGCCACTATTCAAGGCCGCACTGGGCCGAGCGACCACAGAGACCCTGGTAAAGATCGGAGATGTTCCGGAACCGGTGGTGGCATTGGTGGACCACGGTTCGGAAATAAACTTGATGTCCATGGACTTCTATAAGAAGGGAAAGTGGCCGATCAACACCAAGCACAGGTGGAAGATACGGGCGGCGACGCGCGCCACCGAGGAACTGCACGGGGCCTGCCCGAACGTGCGAGTCAAGATCGGCGACGTCGAGATTGACCGGCACTTCTTCGTACAGGAGACGTCCTCGCACCCGGTCATATTAGGGGAACCATACATCACGGCGGAGCGAATGGAGACCAAGGTGCTGGACAACGGTTCGGCCTACGCGAGGGTCAAAAGCCAGGACGGGCGCCATTCGGTTCAATTTCTGACGGTGCGGCCGAACCACGAGAGAAACCGCGAATCCCTCGGTGGCGAGAACCGGGAGGATTTTTAGAGAGGGCTGCCAAGGCGTGGGGCCGAGACAGCCCGGACACTCGGGAAAGACCCCATGACTGTACGATAGAACCGAAACCAAAGGAACCCTGTACGATAAGTAGGAAATTCTGCTTCTCCAACAATAGAGGGTGTATGATAGTCGGCATCGTCGACCGAGAAAAGACAAGGGCGGAAGTGCGACTTCGAGCGTGCGGAGTTCTCGGCCCGGACGAGGAAATCAGCGGAGCCGTGGAGGCGGTCTCCTTCGACGACACCTTGGGAATGCTGGGGGAGGTAGCCGGAGAAGACCTTAATGAAGACCGGACGATACCAGTATGTTCCGAAGAGATGTACAAAGTCATCGCGAACTTCAGTCGGGGGCTCGGGTCGGATCGGGCGGGCCGAGTTAGCACGAAGTACAAGACTATGGACCGGAAGGTAAGGCCCGTCGCGGCACCCTTACCGGAGGGCAGTGAGTCCCGAATCAGAGGGGTTGCGTGGGACCCCAGTTTACGAGATCCGGCCTGCATAGGACACACCTTCACCGACGGGACGCTCCGAGAGCTCAAGATCGGTGGGGGCGGGTTCCTACTGCCGGCGGAGGAAGACCGGTTTCGGAGAATGCTCGGAAGGCACGGGAAAGCCTTCGCGTTTTCGCCGGAAGAGATCGGGTGCGTAGACCCGACGATTGTGGAGACGATGGTGATATTCACGGTACCACATGTGCCGTGGAATCTCAAGCCGATTCCAGTACCGAGAGCCCACATCCCAAAGTTGATGGAGCTATTGAGGCAAAAAGTCGATATGGGCATTCTCGAACCGTCGAGTGCCCCATACTCGAACCGATGGTTTATCGTACCAAAGAAAAACGGAACATTGCGCTTCATTCAGGACCTGCAACCGGTCAACAGAGTGACCATTCGGAACGCAGGAATCAGACCGACCATAGACGAGTTCGCAGAGGCCTTCGCCGGAAGGTCGATTTACTCGGTCGGTGATCTGTACTCGGGGTACGACCAGTTCCAGCTAGCCGTGGAGAGCAGAGACATTACGACGATGCGAACCCCCCTCGGCCTAGTGCGAATGTGTACCCTGCCACAAGGAGGGACCAACTCGGTAGCCCACATGGTGAATGCAATGAACAAGGTACTGAGGGATTGCATCCCGGACATCACCATGCCGTTTCTAGACGACATCCCGATCAAGGGGTGCCCGGTGGAGGAGAAGGACGAGACAGTCGGGCTGGACGGATGCCGGCGATTCATGGCGACACACATCGACGACTGCGAGAAGGTGCTACAAAGGCTAGAGGATGCGAGGCTCACCTTCTCCAGGGAGAAATCGGCCTTCGGGCAATCGGAAATCCTGGTGGTCGGACACCTATGTGGACCTTATGGCCGGAAGCCGTCTCCGGCAAAGGTAGAAGCCATCTCCGCGATGAAGACCGATTGTAGCTCGGTTACGGAAGTTCGGAGGTTCCTGGGGGCATGCGCGTTCTACCACATATGGATCCCGCATTACGCCCACGTTGCGGAGCCGCTATACGGGTTGCTGAAGAAAGGGCGAAAATTCGAGCGGCGAGACGAGCACACGGAGTCGGTCCGGAAGCTGAAAGAAGCTCTTGCGGCAGCACCGGCGCTCCGGAAGGCTGTCTACGGGAAGGGTACCCCGGTATACATAACAGTGGATACGAGTCCGACCGGGATCGGATGGGTCGTCAACCAAGAGGACAAGAACGACATTCGGTTCCCGATCCGATTCGGCGCGAAGGTTCTCAGTGAACGACAGCGAGGGTACGCCCAGGTTAAACGCAAACTCTGGGGTATCGTTTTGGCAGTAAAAGCCGACAAAGACTACTTGATCGGGACAGAAGTGGTTAGCGAGACGGATTGCCTGCCGATTCTCGGCATGGTTTCCGGATGCGCGACACCGGACCTGGCGATGCTCCGGTGGATAGCGTACATCAAGTCCCTGGACCCGGAAATACGACACATTTCCGGAAAGGACAACGCCATGGCCGACATGCTTTCGAGGGCAAGGTTTGATGACGAGGGCGGCATGGTTTCAGAGGACGAAGAAGTCGGCGTGGACTTCTTCGAGGCGGCGTACGTAACAACCGATGGGACGAGCACTCCGGCACTTAACGACTTCGACGAGAACAGGTACGATGGCGAGTGGCTCCAGATCGGGGGATTTTTGAGGACAATGACGCCGGATGCGTCATGGACGAAGGACGAGGCCAACCGGATCCGGAAGAAAGCTTACCGATTCTTTCTCCGGGACGGATACTTATGGAAGCACCCGAAGAAGAGGAACGGTGTCCCGCTCCGGGTGGTGGCGATGAAGGAAGAACATGAGGAGCTGCTGACGGCCTACCACGACAGCCCTTGGGCTGGACACCGTGGAACGTGAGCCACGTTCGAGAAGATAAAGGGGAAGTACTGGTGGCTGGGACTGTACCGGGATGTGCATCGGTTCGTGATGACTTGCGAGAGCTGTTAGATGCACTCCGTAGTCCGACATCAGGACGAGCTTCACCCTACGTACCCTACGTACCCTCCGACCATCCACTTCAAATGGATGGTAGACCTGGTGACGATGCCGATGGGAGTAGGACAGATGCGGTATCTGGTCCTGGCTCGGGAAGATCTGACGAACCAGGTAGAAGGCCGGGCCCTTCAGAACAAAACGACCTCAGCCGTATGTCGATTCCTGATTGAGGACGTGATATGCCGGTACGGGTGCGTCGGGAAGATCGTGGCTGATCGCGGGGAGTTGGACGCCGAAGAGGCCGAGGAGCTGTTCGACCGGCTAGGAGTCAAGCTCTCGCTTACCACTGTGTATAATCCGGAGGTGAATGGGAAGGTGGAGTGCGGACACGGACCGATCGTCAAGGCGTTAGTTCGGGCATGCGGAGGTCAAGTCGGGAACTGGCCGCGACTGCTGCCTTACGCGTTGTGGGCGGACCGAACTACGCACAGTTCGGTAACCGGATTCATGCCGACAGAACTCATGTTTGGGCAGAAGCCGGTCATGCCGATGGAACGTACGATCTCCTCGTGGGCAACCGTGGACTGGAGAGACGAGATGAGCCAGGAGGAACTGTTGGCGGCGCGTATACGACAACTCGAGCGAAGACCGGAGGACGTGGAGCAGGCTGCGGAAAAGCTTCGGGAAGCAAGGATGAGGAACAAAGCCCGGTTCGACCGAACGCACCGGCTCCGACCGAAGAAGATCGAGGAAGGCGACTGGGTGCTAGTCTACGACAGCAGCCTTGACAACCAGCACCGAGCGACACGGAAGTTCGCAAGAAGGTGGTTCGGGCCTTACGTGGTACAAAGCGCCAACGACAATGGGACGTACCATCTGGCGGAACTCGACGGTATGAGAATGGCGATACTAGTAGCAGGGAAGCGGATCAAAGCGTTCAAGAAGCGTCACGACGACGAGCCGGATCCGGTTGGCCTGGACCGCGACGACGAACGATCCGAAACTGAGGAAGAACCGACGGGCGGGGAATGAAGGCTGGACCGGTTTTCTCCGTCCCGACTCAATTTGGCGCATGCCGGTGGATGCGCGGTTAGGTGGGGGCGGATGTCGTGAAGAAAACCGTCCACAAGCGGAATCGGTGCACAGGAGCGTAGGAACCGGCTCTTCTCGAATGTTGTCCATAGAAGATCCTAGGCAGGTAGATTTAGTGGGTAGGAAGTAAAGGGGAAACGGCTCCTTCCTTGCCTATAAAAAGGAGGGAGACGAGAAGGGGGGGGGGGATTGCGGAGAGTCGAGGACGAAGTGCTGTCGGTTTGTGTGCAAAGGCTTCTCTCTCTCTCTCTGGTTCACAAACTCCATAGCTTCCTTCTGTGCAGGTTTCGGGAGGCTCGCGCTGCTCTAAGGAATGCCCGAGTGCTTTCGGCAGCACCTCCAACCTGCTCCTGTCTTTCTGTGCGTTTACGAACAGGCATCGGCATCTGTTCGCCGGCCTGTTCTGTTGTAATCGACTTCGTGTTTTTGTTGCTTCTGTGTTCTTGTTGTTGTCTTTGTTAATACATACATACATTCGTGTCTCTCTGTGTCGCTGTCCCACTCGCGTCTTTGTGTCGAAGGGCCGTGTCCCTGTGAATCTACGCTCGCATGTAGTGGGTCTCTTGTCCCTTCTCTCTTGCTCTTCGGTACAGGACCCCTGAGGTCCCGCCTCATTCCACGCATCCGCGAGGAAAACCTCGACAACATTGCCTTAGAGCATCAACTGAACCCTGTAGATCATCATATTGCCCACATAGGGTATGGACAAATAACAACCAAAATTCAATAAGAATGGTGCGGAGATGTATGTGAGCATTATTAAAAACATCACATCTCACTTTCCATATCGTCCAAAGAGCTAAGGACGTAATAGTACGCCAAATAACCAAAATTTCAATTCTAAACCGTGGAATAAAAGATGGAAATGAAGTGAGATAGAGGTACCCATGGGAAAAGTGTAAGACATGAGAAGCATGCCTACTTTCATACATCATAACATCTCCATGAAAGAGACCCCATAATACTGCACCCCATGAGAAAATAGAACGAGAATAATGGTGTCTCATTAATAAAAACAACTTACTTCAACATTGCTTGATCCTGGGACATAACCAAAACAAATGCAAAATAGATTCCATAGATGCACCACAATGCATTCCACAAGCATATTGCTGATTTTGCCTCAACAATCACCAATTGGAAGAGCACAGTGCATCAACAACCAACGAAAACAAATCACTTTTTCAGCAACTGCATACTCCACAACCATTTCCAAAATTTTGTGAGTTGCAATGCATTCACATAATTTGCAGTCCAATGGTTCATGGCAGCAAGGCATTTATACTTTGATTGAAATATTAAATTTCTACCTATCTTAACCGAATATTGGAAAAACTCCAAATATTTACCATTTCCACCAACACTCAGTTTTTTTCATTGATAATCAGCAAGATCCCAATCCAAATTGTAACGCAGCTTTTTTTGAAAAACCCACAATGAATAACACTGTAAACATTCTTGAAATGGTGGATCCAAGAACCATTTTTTTCCAGATCTTGCAACTACTCGAATAACTAAAACATTGGAGGACATTCACGTAGACAACCTATGCATCATCAACCAACTCCAAACACCTTGCATTGGCAACATAGATGTACACACAAATTTAGAAAGCAAAGCCTTACATTGTGCTTCTGGATCCACTAGCCCCAACCCACCATTTTGTGGTGGGGCAACCGATACTGACCAAGCTACTTTAGGCCTTTTATCTTGACATGTTTTAGCTCCCAAAATGTAATTGCGAATGAGGCGTTGCGCCTACAAAATACATGATCTAGCAAACAACGTAGTAGAAGTAATATACCAAATAGTAGCCAAAAGAACTTGGTTAGCTACAAGTACACAACCTACAAATGACAGGTTAACCGAATCCCAAAGCAACAATTTTCTCCTTAACTTTACAAGTAGAGGAGCAACTAACATATATGCAGTAACATGAAGTCCCCCACTTGGCAACCTAAGTAACCAATAGTGGTTCCATCAGGAACCTACTTGAATTCCTTCGAAGGCATCCAAGTAGGCAAAGAATTTTGTGATACCCAAAAACCAAGAGATGCCAATTTATCTTTGCTCCAGATTCCAAATAGAATTCCTCCACTACTTCTTGCAAATTACTTAGATTTTCATCATTACCTTGAACATAAATTGCAATATCATCTGCAAATTCTGCATCCAACAATTGTTGTTGCATAGGGGACAAAGGCAAACCCTTCAGAGAAACTTGAGAAGAATTTAAGTGCATTGAGAATGTTTCCATTACTAGCAAAAACAGGAAGGGGCCAATGGACAACCTTGATGTACAGAATGTGAAATAGAGAATTTTCTAGTTTGCCCACCGGCTACCAAGACTAAACTAAAGGCCTCACGATATAACGAAGCAACAACCCTAATCCATTGAACAGGAAAACCTAATCTCAAAAACGAACCTTCCATGAAGTCCTAATCAACTTTGTCGTATGCCTTTTCAAAATCTAATAAAAGTATTGCAAGATCTTCTTTATTCTTCATTGTCATCCCTGTTAATTCCCAAAATTGTAAAACATTATAAAAAATACTACATTCTTGCATAAAGCTCGTCTGTGAATCATGCACAATCTCTAGAAGAAAGGGTTGTAATCTCAAAGCCAATAACTTAGCATAAATTTTGTAAATTGTATTCAATAAAGTAATGGGCCGCGAACCCTTTACCTCATTCGTAACAACATCACCTTTCTGAATGAGGCATATCAATCCCTCTTTCCACTTTTGTGGCATACTACCTATATTGAACATTTCTTGAAATGCTGCAAGTAGATCATCAACAATCAAATCCCAATATGTAATGAAAAAATCTCTTCCCATTCCATCTACTCCCGAGCACACATATGGCCCAACACCTTTGATAGCCTGAAATGTTTCAAAGGAGGAAAATGGACGAAGAAGCTGAAGCGATATCCGAGATGTTACCTTAACCACAATAACAATCTATACTTTTTGGTGTATCTGTAGAGTTTCAACATTCATAATAAGTGGCTACAATATGCCTCATTTCATCTCTATCCATTGTGACAGTGCCATCGGATCTTTTCAACTGTACAATCTGAATTTTATTTCTTTTAGGCATAACATTTTGGATTTTTTTTTGACATGGTGTCACCTTTTGCACACCATCTTGTTGCAGATGCTTGAAAAAAGAATTGAACACATTTTTGCGACAAAGAAGAAATAAGCATCATAGCATTTTGTAATTCACAATGAATATATTGAGAAGGAGGTTGTTTTTCTTGAAAATTTTGAAGAGAAGCCAAACCTCTCTTAGCATTTAACAAATTTCTAGTGTAATTACTTTGTTTTATCGTAGCTTATTGTATAAAGAAGTTGGAAACTGAGAGAAGAGCATTTTGTAGTTTCTGACAGTTAGAATCTCCTACAACCATTATCCAAAGTGACAAACTTGTATTCTGCAAATTCATATCATCAACAATAAACCTTGGCACATACAATCAAGAAATAGAAGTATGGTTGTCCATACATTGGATGAAGACAATACATTGGTTGTTAGTGATCACAGAACGTAATAAAAGTGTTCGTAGAAGCATTCAAACATTTGGAAACGAACACGTTTGAAAAGGGGAAAATGTGTGTCCCTTTTTTGTACTTTAATTTCTACTCTCTCTCTCTCTCTCCTCCTCCCCCCCCCCCCCACAATCAATTGTGATGACATGTGAATAGAAGGAATGATGGGGGTGTGATGAATTTATAGATAACAGTGCCTCCTCCTCCTCATGAATCTTCTTCTTTTGCTACTTCTTCCTATCAAAACATGATCAATAATGTTATTCATCTGCCATATCTTGGCGGCCATGATTTCTCCAACCATTCTGTTGTGCTTCTTGATCCTCCTTCCCACCTCGTTTACAACTACGTCTATGGCGATCTTATTGACCACGATTCTATCGCCATGCCATGGATGCAGTGCTCCATGGCATCTGCTACATCTTAGCCTCCTCAGTATAATAACGCCACCAAGAAGTAGGTGGCACAGAAGGAGAAGACGAAGAAGAAGCAAGCGTGGATGAATCAAAAGAGAGGTAACATAGGAGCGATGGGGAGTTTTGGGTAGTAGGTGTGACTCATGATCGTGGAGAGGATGATGGAGGAGATCCTTAGAGCTAGGGATGTGCACAAAGCTCACATTAATCTCAAGAACACCATGATAATGAGCAAGAAGAGCATAAGCTTGATCTGTCATGTCAACGAGAATTAGATGAATCATAATCATGGTGGTCCTGAGAATCAGATGGATCATAGTCATGGACCATGGTGATCCTCATAATCAGAATATGAATATGAGTCATCACAATGATGACGTCTCTCTCTTCTTCTTTTTATCGTAATTAGCTTACCCTAGTGGTAAGTTGATAACACTACAAGCACTGTGTCTTGGGTTCGAAACCCAATTTCCTCACCTCTCTATTATATACTTCATATATATCTCTATTTCACTAGATGCCACTATGGAATGTAGGGGTTGAACCCATGACCACCTGGTCTCCATTGGGCAACCTTACCAACTGAGCTACATCCATTTGGGCAACCTCCTCTCTCTCTCTCTCTCTCTCTCTCTCTCTCTCTCTTTGGTAAAAGCACACAATTATATTAATTGTATGTAAAATCCACTTAGTTACAACACTTCTTAGTCTCCTCTACCTATCATATGCCTATGTAGGGAGAGGGACGTTCTATAATGCTATTAAAAAACTTGAATATGCATTTGAGGAAATGATCCCCACATGCTCTAACATCCAAAAAATTCCACATGAGAATACCTTTAAGCTTCTTTATATAGGCTTTCACCCCATGTTTATTATCAAACATGAAATCATTACGCATATTCCAATTGTGTTGTAGACCCCAATAACGTAAAAATTGGAACAAACGTCATGACTTTTTTTCCTTCTCTCTCTTAATTATTGTCATAATTAGCTTACCCTAGTGGTAAGTCGATAACACTACAAGCACTATGTCTTGGGTTCAAAACCCAATTTCCTCACCTCTCTATTATATACTTCATATATATCTCTATTTCACTAGATGACCCTGTGGAATGTAGGGGTTGAACCCATGACCACCTAGTCTCCATTGGGCAACCTTACCAATTGAGCTACATCCATCTGGGCTCTCTCTCTCTCTCTCTCTCTCTCTCTATCTATCTATATATATATATATATATATATATATATATATATATATATATATATAGTAATCCCTAAGTATTGAAACTTGATGACATGTGATTCAATCAAAATACCATTCTTTACCTTTTTTCCAACTTATAAATTCAATCCAATGTTGAGATGATTTACCATACACGTTTGATTGAATCATTCTCGAATGTGAATGCACATATGATACGTATGGTTCATCCTATGCTAGTGATGTGAGGGTGAGACCTCACAAACCACTTTTAGTTCATCGGATGGATCTGAAGATGATTGCATAGCTTGGAGAAGTAATAGTTCTGATACTTGAATTGTAAATATTGTATTTTACATCAAAATGTCAATTCATGAATATGTATAAATATAGGTGGTAGTCCTTTTGTAACTTTGGAGTGTTTATTATTTAGGCATTTTTGGAAAGCCCTTAACTTTTGGACATGCTAAAAATCAATATATTTTGGGGTCATTTTTTAAAAACCTTTACGCATGCGGCACTCCTTTTCGTCAAACAACCTATTTCGTGTCTTTTTTTGTCGGAGAGTTCTTAAAATGTGACATATTACCCGTTTCAAATGACCCAAACTTGCAGATAATTTAATGTTATGCAACAATTGGCAAGAGATGCCCCAAATGCAAAAGCGTATAATATATATAGGTTAATACAAGTAAAAAGAGACCTATGTGGCTAAACAAGAAAACAGATGGGATGAGGTCATTTCATTGTCAATTGCATTAGGGATCATTTGTTGGTTATCACCTTTCATGTAATGGCTTGGGCCATTTCATGGTTGAATGCTAGAAATATTGGTAATGGAGGTGTCTAATATTCCCCCTAGCAATGTGTTAGCACCAAGGCACGTAGTGAAATCTGATAAGGAATGTGGTAAAGAGTAAGGATGTGGATGTGGTAAAAGAAAAAGTTGAAGAAAGGAGACAATATTTAATGAACGAGGATGGACATTGGATCAAAGTGGGTTCTAATGCCAATCAATCAAGGTACCAAAAGGAGAAATTCCAAGAACAACAAGGGCAAGTGTGGGAAAGTTCCTCTAGAAATCCTATGGGGTTATTAAATATATCTAATTATGATCATTTGAAGGGAAGTTAAAACTGTGGCAAGGGTCAAATTATCGCAAGGGACAAAACATTTCACTAGTCTAAGGCTTGATAAAAATGGTAAAATCAATTCACCATTAGAGAAACAACCTTCATAAAGAAATAATTCACAATTTACAAAGACATCCATGGATAGCCAACGAGCATTTGTGCAAAATATGTTTGCAGTCATAAGAGGTTATTTTGGAGAAATACCAAAGATATTTGCACAACGTTCTCGTTGTGCAAACCAAGAAGAGGCTTATTAATGACCCATTAATGAGTGATAAAGATAGTCACATAAATGTTCTCCATCTAAGATATGGTTTCAAGCATCATTCTTATCACCAACAACAATGCCAAATAGATGTGTGGTTTATGTGTGTGCGATATTGGAACATGTTAATGAATTAATTAAGTTTTGTAACCTCCATGTTGATATCGTTGAACCGAAAGATGGGGACCGACATACACCCTATTAGTAGTAAACCAAGGGAGAGTAGTTGTCAATCACCCTTCATGCCTCTAGCTTTGCAACCTTAGTCTAACTAACACTTGCACTTAGTCACTCTCTCTTAATAGAAGATTAGGGCTTAGACACACATGCACATAATAATATCAAGATATAATATAACCACCAAGGGAGAATAGTTGTCAATCACCCTTCATGCCTCTAGCTTTGCAACCTTAGTCTAACTAACACTTGCACTGAGTCACTCTCTCTTAATAGAAGATTAGGACTTAGACACACATGCACATAATAAGATCACGATATAATATAACCACCACTTCTATTATGAGGGAGTATATGACACACATGCAAAACATAGAGTGGTCGGGTTTTAGCTAAATAGCTTTAAACCTTAGTCACCATTTAGCTCTAGCACAAACTACGTGAAAGGACAAAACCCAAAAAGGAAGAAGAACTACCTAAACCACCAAAATGTGATTTTCATAGCTTTTAGCAATGAGGTTGGGCTTCTTTCACATTAGGTTGGCATTTGACTATAAGCTTTTTAGTGAGATTTACTATATGTTGAGAAACAAACTCAACTTCCCGTGAGTGGGAACACACTCTAGGATACTTAAGTGTGTGAACACCCCACCTCCTTGTATAGTAACTAGAGTGTCATAAAAGTTAATGTCCTATGACACATATTCTTTAAGTAGTTAAGACACGACCTCTTTCCCAAGAGGCGGTACTAGTAAGAGAACTTAGAGAGAAGGTGACTACATAAGCACCTTCTCCCCTCTTTTTGTAACTGTGTTGGTTGTTCTTGCTTTCTTTGTAATACACTTTTCTGATTTTCTATAATCGTGAGCTCTCTCCCTCTCTTTCTCTCCACACACACACACAACTATTCCGTTGCACAGAATCCATCCGGTTCTTTACATGGTATCAGAGTGCGTGGTTGCTTGATCGAAGCCCATCACCTCTGTGTGTGTTGTACCCAATTCTGAGTTCAACAAGAACCGACTGATTGTTGTAGCAGCCATCTCCATAGTTCGCATCAAGAAGAAGCTCAACATGAACACACAGATGGGAAGCGCTCTTCCAACCGAAAAGCTCGATGGAAACAACTTTGCATCTTGGGAGTACAAGATGCACCAATACCTTGTCGGCCAAGGCTATTGGAGTTATGTCGAAGGGGCAAACGAGAACCAACCCAACCCAACACATGTCGACAACCCAACTTGGGAGTATGCGGCGAGTTGTGTGTTGTACTGCCTTGCATCATGTGTCCATTGATCACAAGCTCGATTACATCCGAGAGGCCAAAACGTCAAAGGAGGCGTGGGGGAACCTCAAGAAGATTTTCACGGCCAACACGACCGCAATAAATCTTCAACTCCGTCAACAGTTGAATGGCATACAATAGAGGGACATGTCAATCGGCAACTACATCTTGAAGATCAAGGAGTTGTGTGACGCCCTTAGGTTGATCAATGTTAACATTAACGACGATGAAATGGTGCAGATTTGCCTTGGAGGCTTAACACCTCGGTTAGGGGCCATTCGGTCGGCTGTCCTCATGAGGGAGAATCCTCCCTCCTTCGATCTCTAGTCGATGTTGTTGGTCGAGGAGAATCACGTTCGAACAAGAAGCAATGCGCAAGAAGGACAGATGCTCAATTCGAACTTCGATGGAGGAAGAGGACAAGGTCGGGGAAGAGGAGGTTGATTTGACCAAGGCCGACACAACCAAGAGCAACCCCAAGACACAACTTCTATTGCTGACAAGACGTGTCACGTCTCGAACGCGCAAGGCGGAGCGTCTGGAAGAAGGGGGAGCAATCAGGCCAGACCCAGCCGACAAAACATTCTCGCTCAGTGCGGATACTATGGTAAATTTGACCACTGTGAGGTAGAGTGTCGGAAAAAGAAGAGTGAGTCGGCCTCCATAAGCCGACAACTAACAAGCTACGCCTCCAACTCCGACTACGACAATCATGGCAGAATGTTTGTGATGAGGCACAGAGCGCCATCGATGACAGCCTCAAACCCGACCAACACCTCCAAACCAGAAGATGTATGGTTTGTCGACTCGGGCACATCGAACCACATGACATCCCACGAGGATTGGTTCAAGGACCTATGAAAGTCCGAATGACTCGGCTATGTGGAAACTAGGGATGACACAATTCACCCCATTCAACATATCGGCAATGTCCCATTTGGGGAAGAAGGCAACCAAACATACGTCAAGAACATTTTGCATGTTCCTACAATAATAAAGAACCCGGTCTCAGTTGGCTAGATAGTCGAACAAGGCATGTAAGTCCGCTTCAACGATGAAGGATGCTTCATTGAAAAAGAAGGTCGACTTATGGCTCACGGTCAGAGAGAAGGTCGGATGTTCATCCTCGACTCTCACAATATGAACTCGGCAATGTATGCTAAGGGCTAAAGGGTTGACGTCGACATAGAGTTGTGGCACAAGAGGATAAGCCACATTAATCTCCAAAAGCTCAAGGGAATGCAGTCGAAAGGAGTGGTCATTGGAATCCCGACCTTCGCCGAAAAGGAAATTGCAGGCGTGTGCGGAGCTTGTCATTTCGGCAAACAACACTGACAACCGTTCCCAAAGGAGAGGAACACAAGCAAAGGGATCATGGATGTAATACATTCAGATGTATGAGGACCAACCCAGACGACAACATTCAGTGGTTGCCGGTACTACGTAATGTTCATCGACGATTTCTCCAGACATACCTGGATCTACCCCATGCGGTAGAAGAGCAAAGTGTTCAGACACTTCCAAAGGTTCAAAAATGAAGTCGAAAAGGCAACCGTTTGGCATGTCTGATGGCTTTCTACACCTCAGCTGAACGGAGTAGCCGATCGCAAGAATCAGCACATACTCGAGGTGGCAAGGGCAATGATGAATGAGAAACATCTGACAGAGTCATATTGGTCTGAAGCGGCGAATACGGCCATTTATCTGATGAATCGTTGCACGAAGTTACCCCCTGCAAAAAGTTCTATGGGAAAAAACCATATCTATCTCATGTCAGGATATTCGGTTCAATTACATATGTACATATTCCCGATGACCTGTGGCAAAAGCTCGATCTCAAGTCGGAGAAATGGATACTCGTAGGGTACTCACTCGAACAAAAAGGGTATAAGTGCTTTTACCCTTCCACCCAAGAAGGTACGAGTGAGTAGGGATGTAGTATTCGACGAGTTAGCATCCTGATATACAGACGAATCAGCCTCATCCGACACAATCGAAGCCAAGTTCGACACAGATGCGGATGAGGATGATCGACTAAGGTTCACATAAGAGGAAAGTCTAATCTCAACCAGGTTGAGTGGACCACAAGAATCTCCAAGCGACCAAAGCATGTCGCAACCGAGTCCAAAACAGGACAAAGGAAAGGCCAAAATGGGACAATTGGTGGGGGGAGTTTGTGAAGCAAGTCAATGTCCATGGGGTTATAGGGGATATTTATCTTTCTAATATTCAACACTTTACCCCTTATATTCATGGGATTCCTCAAGCATCCATTTCCAATTAGAATATGAGATTAATCCAACAATTTCTATATAGGTGTAATGCATTATTGGTCTCAATCTCATTTGATGATGTATTGTTGAATATTCAAGTGACATTGTCTCAAGATTTACAAGATCTTCCAGTTCGTAGTTATCAAGGATTGCATGTGATGGGCATGAAACATGAATTACAATATCACAATTGGCAATCACATAAATTTTTTTATGGGTTGCATGCATCCCATGCCAAATGAATATGGTATGCCTAGAGGTTGATGGAAATTTGAATACAAACCCCAATTTTATTATTGATAATAAACCTAAAGATTTCATTAATCGCACAAAACCCCGAGTTACTATTAAATTTCACAACTCTTTTAAGCCAAGAATGTTCCTTCAATGATGACATGAGGCAAGCATGATGAATGCTATTTGAATAAATGAAGGGCAATGTTGGGCAACATGTTAGGATCGCTTTGGAAGAGGATATAAAGTAAACAAATAAGTGGTGGAGTGTGTATTGCTACATCTTTCAAATGATAAAAGTCCACATGGGGATGGAACTAGGAATGAGTTTTTAAAAGCTTTTGAGTAACAACTCAAAGGTCCTCGTACAATGTTATTACAAGAAGGGAAGAGTTATTGTAATATGCATGATACATAGAAATTTGGTCATGTTAAACTCATACCAAAAGTCACATCTCCCTTGTCTTTTGGTCAATGGAGATTGAAGTCATTAATGGGTGGATTGTATAAGATGTTTGTCAAAGTAGAAGCAAATCAACTTCAAAAGATTTTACCTTCTATTGTCCATGGTATGAAATATGGGTTTTTTTGCAAGAGGGTCATCCTTCATAATATTTTGAATGTGTCATTGGTCCTGGATTATGCAAAGAACTCAAGACAACAAGTTTTCATGATACAACTATATATAGAGAAAGTTGGGGCTAGGTGTAGTGTCATGTGTTATGTTAAATGGTGGAGTTACTACGGTGATACCAGTGGCAAGGTCAATAAGAGAAGGATGCACACCGAGTCCATTATTAATTTCCATTACTGTAATACCCGATTTGTGGTTAAGATACATTAGTTAGCAACATATATGGAAGTAGTTGGTATAACTCTACCATCTATGAAAATATTGATAACTCAAGCATTGGTAGACGATTCATTCTTGTTTCTCAAAGCTTTACTTGACAATGTAACTAAAGCCACAGAGGTGTGGAATGTGTTTGCCTTGGCATCATGATTACATATTAATATGTGGAAGTTAGTGTTTATTAGATGCATAGAGAGTGATTTGGTTGATCATGGAATATGATGTGGCCAAATATTAGATCAAGGGAATATATATAAAAACTTAGGTTACCTTGTTTGTGTTGATATGCCACATTCTCAAATTTTGAATTGGATATTGAGTACAATTTTAGATAAGTTTTTGTATTGGAAGTCTCAAGCTTGGTCGTTTTGTGCTTGTCTCAAAGTGGTATGAGCAATAATGTTACCAATAATTTCTTTTTTTTGCCCGTCGTAGCCACGAACAAAGAAATCACTTGATATTTGGCTTGTTCAATGAAGTATACATTGTGGAAGAAAGAGTAAACAATTGGTATGAATTGGGTTTCATGAAGCAATATATGTACCCCAAAACATTTAGAAGATCATATGGTGCCTTGAAGATTTAACCTTTTAAGATGTATGTGCATAGGCATTCAACATTGGGTATAAATAAATTGTTATTTTGTGGAGGTGGGGTATATACCTTGGATAAACAAGAATTACATCTCTATAGTGGCATGTTGTTAATAATACTTGGGCATTTAAATGTTCAGAATCTATTGTGGTTCAACAATTAGTGGTCTCTTGGCAACAATGTTTGAAATTGTTCAATGGAGAGACCCCATGAGTGCAGCAAGAGATAGTAATTCGTTAACAACAGTGGTGTTCGCAACCTCAAGGACATTACATCTAGGATGGAAAAGAAAGTCTCAAGTCAACGTTTAATTGAATGATAAGGCATGACTTAGTAATTGCGGAAGATGCAATCTCAGAGTCACGTAAGCAATTGATGGCCTTTCCAACATTTTGAAGTAGGCGTCACTTACCACTTGGATGTGATGTGGGTATTAGGGAGTGTGGTATATTTTCTCTCAAATAGCTTGCACACGACAATCTTCATTCGTTCCCTTAATAAGTTCTAAATTGTTACTGTGAATCCTAGCAATCGAGATAGATAATACGACAAGGTTTATATATTATCATGTTGTTTGAACACGAGCATATATTTAAGCATAGTATGAACCATATGTACCATACGTGCATCGCATTCGCGAATGTTTCAATCATTTGTGTAAGAAAAACACCCTCAAAGAATGATAAATACCATACATTTGGATTAACTATTTATTATGAGGTAAATAAGGCTAAAAAATGGAAAAAAACATGAAAAAAATGGGGGGAAACAAAAAAAAAAAACCAAGAATGTTGGGATAACATTCGCATTCGTTTTCAACGTATGAAACGAATGTTATATTCTCATTCGTGAACATTCGTGTAAGAAAAACACCCTCGTACTATGGTAAATACCATACTTTTGCACTCATTACTTAGTATAAGGTAATTTTTTTAGGGCAAGAAAGTTAAGGTAAAAAGTGTAAAAGACAAACACAAGAATGTTTTTACAACATACGCATTCGTTTTCATACGTATGAAAACCGAACAAGAATATTACGTACTATGGATTTAAGAGGAAGTGGAGGGGGGTATTCTCGGGAATAACGAGGAAGTGGAGGGTGGGTATTTCGGGAATAAAGAGAAAGTAGAGGGGGGTATTTCGGGAGATTTGAAAATAATACGATATTATTTATAATTCAAAAAAAATAACAAAAAATTATTTGCAGGCCTAGTGGCGCCCCTGCTACTACTACTTGCGCAGGATCGATCTCTCTGCAAGAAACGAAGAAGAAGAACCTGCCTTCTCCGACGCAGGCGACGATCGAGAGATCGATCTCAGGCAGAGGCAGCGGAAGATTGAAAGAGTGCCATGGCGGAATCATGTGAAGCTCCCCCCCCTCCACCCTTGGCGCTCTCAGAATCCGCAGACCCCGATGAGGACGAATGCTATGGTGCCCTCCAACGATCCTTCGTTCAGGAGTGGAAGGTTCTGGAAGCCCTCGTTCAATCCATGACCTCCTCTGCCGGCGACGTCGACATCGCTGAAATCAAGAAAGCGCAGAGAATCGTATGTCTTTCTTCTTTCCTTCCACTTCTCTTCGAATTCTTTCGAGACAAAGCTCTCGAAAAACGTAGTGTACTTCTTGTGTTTCTTGTTCACACACACACACACATAACTTCAGCAATTCGTATATTAAATATACAGTATTTCCTCAGTTTTTTGTTTTGTTTTTGCTTATGCATATATAATCCTTCATCCTACATTCTAAAAATCTGCACTTCTTTCCCCACCTACTCACCCCCCACCACACGCATATCTTCATCAACGCAAAATCTTACATCGTACAGTTTGTTTCTGGATTTGTTGTTTATGTATCAACCTTAAAACTTGATCACAAATTTTTAATTTTCTGATTTTTTTGTCATCATTTTGGGTGTATAAAAATCCCAAAGCACAAATTCACTTCCCCAAAATGATTTTGGATTCTGTGCAGTTGGAAAAGTATCAAGAGCAAGGCCAGCTGTTGGAGCCTCATTTAGAGAGCATGGTATGCCCATTAATGGAAATCTTGCATAAACAAGCCACAGGGAGCCCTAGAATGGATGTGGTAAAGAAAGTTTGCAGCATAATCTATACATTAGTAACAGTTTGTGGATACAAGATAGTTTTCAAGTTCTTTCCACATCAAGCTTCTCATTTGGAGCTTGCTGTTTCACTCTTGCAAGGATGCCATGATGAAATGGAACAAACAAGCATCCTCCGAGAAGAAAGCACTGGGCAATGGGAGACTAAATGTTGTCTTCTTTTGTGGCTTTCTATGCTAGTTTTGATTCCTTTCGATATAGCATCTGTTGATACTACACTTGCCAATTCTGATTACATGGTTGCAAACAACGAGATTCCTCTTGTCAATAAAATACTTGCATTGTGCAAAGAATACCTTGCCAGCCCTGGTCCGATGCGTGAGATGGCTGGAGTTCTTCTTTCGCGG
Organism: Azolla caroliniana; assembly: GCF_043228905.1. Taxonomy (NCBI): domain Eukaryota; kingdom Viridiplantae; phylum Streptophyta; class Polypodiopsida; order Salviniales; family Salviniaceae; genus Azolla; species Azolla caroliniana. The sequence goes on along the minus strand of NW_028230451.1, from coordinate 2,514,790 downwards.
CTCTTAACACGCCCAGACATGCGACCAACCCTTCAGAGGTGACTATTGTAGGTTTGCTCAAAAGATCTGAAATATCCTTGATTTTTTCTTTATTTCCGCAAATGCCCCGAGTTTTCATTATTTCCCCAACCACACTTGGTCAATCACATAAGAGCATTTTAATGTGCTATTTCAGCAATGATTGGTTTAATTCATCCCCCATTCTCTCTCTCTCTACAGAGTTAACAAAGGGAGTTGGTAGAAATGATGATAAGTCAGCAGCATTTGGGGAAATAAAGAAAAATGCAGGAGTATTTCAGAAATTTCCCCTTATACAAATAAATTTTTATTTCTTGTTTCATAGTGCCAACAGTCTAATTTGTTGTGTATACTTTATTGTCTAGGACAATATGTGTTGAACTTATGTATAACCTTCATGAATAAACTCTAGGTGAGTGTAGCAGGATTTAACTAAGTTGATATCAATGCAAGGAAATAACTTTATATTCATTTATCATAGCACCATGATGGAAAATATCTTTTAATAAGTTAAGTTACAAAGTGAACAATGACAGTTACCTGCAGAGCTATGGAATATAAACCAACTGAGCAAGTTGGCAAGACATCTCTATGCCAAAAGATATTAATGCCGCATAAAATACTTTTGTGGGTTCTAATTGCACAGTGAAGTTTCCCTTCAGTTATACAATTGCATTACTAAACAGAGTGCAGACGTTTACATTGGTCTAGAACAAACATGACAGAGCCATGGAAAATAAACCAAGTGAATGAGTTGGCAAGAAATCTAAATTGCAAGAGATTCAAATACCTCATAAATTAGTTTTTGTGGATTCTAACTGCACAGTGAGGTTTCCCTCCAGTATATATTGTACTACTAAACAGAGTGCAACGGTTTACATTGGTGTAGAACATGAGAGACCAATGGAAAATATACCAACTGAGTGAGTTGGCAAGACATCTCAATGCCAAGAGATTGTAATACTTCATAAATTACTTTGTGTGGGTTCTAACTGCACAATGAGGTTTCCCTCTAGTTATACAATTGTATACCTGAACAGAAGGCAAAGGTTTACATTGGTCTAGGACATGAGTGGTATACCCTTGCTTTGTCATGATATTTGGAATATTCATAAATTCTTGCATTGCTTGATAAAGTGACAATGAATGAGATGAAATAGGTCTTTGCTTAAAGACAATGTGCATTCTTATGGAGATTCCTAAATGAGTTATTGTTTATAGGAGTAACACTTCAATTTCAAAGTATTTCACTTGCTACCTTAAGGAGACGTTGATGTGTTGAGAAATTCATGAAAACTATAATTCATTTGTATTCCTCACTTATAACTACATTTCCTTTGACTGTATGGTTGCATGTATTCAGTTTGACTTTTATATATCCTTTTTTCATGTTTAGCTTTTGAGCTCAATCGAGCATAGATGACTCGAAAACTTATTAACTCCTGTTATGATATTTTGGATTCATTGTAGTTCCATTTTTCTTTGAGGAAATCTTTAAATTCTTGCTATACTTCACACAATATTGAAGAGCACATCTGTGTTATTGTTTACACTCCGTGAAAAATTGAGGGATTTATACATTAGGAATCTTAAGGTCAATACACGAAGAATTGATATTATATGCATTTTGAGTTAATATCTGGCAATGTCAATTTGCAATAGCATATTATTTTGTGATAGTTATCATGTATCCTTCAGAATTTTCCAGCCTAGTATAGTCCCTATTTTCCTCTATATAGACGAATCAATCTTACCTTTCTCATCTTCCTAGACACAGTGGAATGGCTAATGCAACTTGGAACTTTTAACCTCGTCTTACTAATGTCCCGACTTGTATATAGATGCCATTTCTTCTTCAAAGTCTCATATTTTGTTGCACAATATCCACAACTGAGACGAGCATGATTTATGGTAATGTTGACCAACAATACAGTAAATTATTTAATAAATTACAAGTTTCATGTCACTGTGCACTGGCAGGCCTCGTGAGACATAGAATCTAATTAGGGAATGCTGATAATATTTCAGTTCGAATTAGTAAAGCCTTGGTTCTGGATGTACTTGTGGTGACATTTTCCTATCATTATAATTCTGTTAACATTTCTGTGGTCAAACCATATATTATATTGAAGTTGGATATGCACTGCTGGAACTGATTAATAATAATTTTTGTTGTGGACTTTTTCTCACAGATTCATGATGTGGACTCAAGATGAAATTTCATCAGCCTTAGGGAATAGTGCCGGAGTTTTTCTGGCACCAGGTATAATGGGAGCAATTGCAGCAATTTTTAAGGTTAGTGGTTGGTTGGCTGTTAACTCGATCTTGCTTAGATATTTTGTTTATTGCCTTGTGTTACATGCTTATTTCTTTTATTTCAGATCGGAAGTCGTGACATTTTACAACCTGTCACAGCAATAGCTTTAGATGAAACAAACCAGCTTTCCAAGTCTTCTATTGCATCTCAAAGTTTGCTTTTACGGAAGTTTCTGGTCAAGCTAATACAACGTATTGGGCTTGTATATCTGTCCCCCAGGTCAACAGCATGGCGTTATAAGGTAGAACTACTTTTGCAGATGATGTTTAATATCTTTGCTTGGTTGTATCTTGCTGTTTTGTCTTTGGAGATTATGGTACACCCTGCTGGCCAGACATTTTATGATCGATTATGGTATGGCTTTAGTTTCCTGATAGGTGCACACCCCCTTATATGTCTTGAATCCCTTGCCAGACCTAGTGATTTGTACCCATCCTTGTATGTCTTGAGAGTCACAGTGCCTCAGTTTGGTACTCTCCCCTCTGTTTTCTTTCTCCTTGAACAAAGCTGTCTTTCTCCAGTCAGTTGGTCATCGTGGTTTAACCCCAATTCTCTGTATTCACTGCTGCTGCTCTTCCTCTCCTCACTACCATCTGCTTTTTTCGAATCATCGCAAGGGCCTGGGAGATCAGACTCTTGAATTGTCACTTGGCCTCCACAGAGAACAGCTACCTCTTTGTCGGCGTCATGCATCTCTTGATCTCTTTGCGTTTCTGCTCATCAACTGTTGTTTGAGGACGGGGTCCTTGCAATCCATTGCTCGGTCTAGTAGTGCAGAAACAATTTCCCATTTTCTGCTATAAAAATAAATGAAATGAAAGATAAAACTCAAAGTAATGAACTTGGGTGTAGAATTTTATCAATTGAAGTCAATCATTATCCCATTGAGATGCTTGAATTCTTGTCATAGGGAGCTGATAGCATGATAACACAAAATCTTTCAGTGGGACTAGAGCGTCAACATGGTCATCCACAATTACTATCATTAAATTTGCCTGTTACTAGTTCAAAGGATGTAGAGATCAGCACAAATGAAATGGATCAAGCTACTGAGGAAGAAAACTTTGATGTACCAGAGCAAGTGGAGGACATTATTGAGCATTTATTAGCGAGCTTAAAAGATAAGGTTGAAACAAATGGAGTATATTGGTTTCCTAAGAGTTGCATATAAACTCTAAATTCTACTTGTTTATGGATTTTGGGATTTTAAAAAAAATTTCAGGATACAATTGTTAGGTGGTCTGCAGCGAAGGGCATTGGTCGCATAACAGGGAGGCTCACCTCCAGTCTAGGAGATGAAGTGGTTGGTTCTGTTTTAGAACTTCTCAACCCAATACAGGTTGAAGCCACAAGCTAATTACTTTCAGCGCACAACTTTTTACTTTATTTTATTTTTGTAGATTGGATAATCAACTTCTATTTGTTGTACTTTATCTTAATTGAGTATATCTATGATATACAGTTCTGATTGAGTTACATGCATGTTTGAACACATTACTACTCAAGGTTCTTAGGGCACACATGTGCACACATAAGTTGCATTAAATCAAGTGGGAAATTATAGTTCTCTAAGCACGCACACATATACATTTAAAGTCATATGGAAAGAAAGATATATGGAGAGAGAGAACTGCTGATTGTATGTAGGGGGATGGAGCATGGCATGGAGGATGCTTAGCATTAGCTGAGCTTGCTCGTAGAGGTCTCTTAATCCCCAATCGTCTTCCTGAAGTCGTGCCTTTGATTGTGGAGGTATGTCTCTAAGTACATTTCTGTGCACTCATTTTAGCTTAACAAATTTGAATTTGAATTATATTATTATAATAGCATTGAATGAACACATGGTTAATAGCATAAACCACAAGTAAGACTAGAAATTTTATAATATGTATGCAAAGATGAGGTATTACAACAATACAAGGAGGATACAAAAATTGCAAAATCAAAATTTCACATGATTAGTAAACCCATCTGAACATTTATTGTCTGATTTGTTGCAATGAAGGCTCTTCATTATGATGTTAGACGGGGTTCACACAGTATTGGGGCACATGTTCGAGATGCTGCAGCTTATGTATGCTGGGCTTTTGCACGTGCATATACGCCCATTCTTATGAAGGAGCACTTCCAAACATTGGCCCCAGCTTTACTTACTGTTGCTTGTTATGATAGGGAGGTATGTTATATTATGACTAAGGTTGAACTCTGTAATACTCCTAAATTTTTCTTTAATGAAAATGTCAGGGATGTTTTAGGGTCTTTCTCTATGCCCAACAACAAAGATTATAGGTTCATGCCTACAGTTGTAATCATTATTAATTCTTTGTACCATAGGTGAACTGCAGGAGAGCAGCATCAGCTGCGTTTCAAGAGAATGTTGGAAGGCAAGGAGATTATCCTCATGGCATAGATCTTGTAAATGCCACCGATTACTTCTCCCTTGCATCACGATCCACTGCATATTGCTCTGTTGCTGTTTATGTGGCCCAATTTGAGGAGTACAGAATACCGATGGTCAAGGAGCTTTTAAATAGCAAGATCCGCCACTGGGTATGCTTTCTGACTGATATCAGCTTGGTCATTTTTTCACTACATAGGTGATTAATTTTGTAAGATTCTGTTAATGGCGCAGGATATATATCTTTCTCAGCTAGATAACAGGTCTTGTGTATTATCATAGTAATATGCATATCAACTTATGGAGTGTTGCATATGTTGATTAAATGACCTTTCAAATATTGCATTAGTTCTTTTCCCCAACTGGTTGTTGTGATATGAATTTTAATGGAGGACAAGTTCTAGCCCAATGGACTATTGTTGGGCATGTATCCCCATATTTCCTGACCTGCATTTTTCTGTGTCAATTCATCATTTGCAGGCACAACTATAATAATCTCTCTTAAAAGACGTTAATATATCTTTCTTTCTCTCTCTCTCTCTCTCTCTCTATATATATATATATATATATAATGTATATATATCTATATATATATGTCAAAACTATAATTAGTTTTATACAATCTTTATATTGATTTGGCATGGTCCATAGGTATTCCATGGGGTAAAAATATGAATTTCTTTCTTTCTATTCTCTCTCTAGTAGGGGCCTATAGGTATGTGATTAAGTTAATAAACCTGCTAGCATACCATTTGCCATTAACATTAAGCTCGCTCTAAGCCACAGAAGCTAATTAAAATTTTGTTGCTAGTATCGAGTTGGACAACATACTGAGACTGGTAGTTAGATATGTTTATACTATGCAACATGAAGATGGTGGAGACAGAAGATCACATTGTCGTCAACTGCCCATCAACTGCCCATACCATTTCCAGTCTTCTTCAAAAATTGTGAGTCCCCAAGTTTTAGCAGAATATAGACTTAGGCATTGGGGCGTATCTTGTGTAAGAGGAGAGAGAGCTAGATTTGTATTGTATTTTGGTCCTTTGGGTATATTTTTTTATATAATATATACCCAAAGGGTATCTTGTGTAAGAGGAGAGAGAGCTAGATTACAACAATGGTTTTATGCGTGTATTTCTCCCCTTTGTCTTCTGTGAGTAGTGGCTCTTGTGGCCTCGCTCCCAATTCGTTATCCCTGTTTGGTTATTTTCCATTTTATTTATGTTTCATTTACGGTATGGAAGAGTTGCTTTTCTTCATTTAATTTCCCTGTATCAGATTTCACATAGATGCAATTTCTTGGTCTAATAGTTCATTTTGGCCTTCAAAGAGGTTAATATTTTATTTCAGTTCGTTTTCTCTCTCATCAGAGATGTATGGGGCTGTTTCTACTGGAGATCCATAGATTTAGAGTCTCTCCTGAGTAATAGAAAGCCAGCAGATCCTGCAAAAAGGCAGATGGTACACTTCTTTAGAAAACCTTGCCAAGAAGCCTCAGAGCAAGTTTAAGTCGCACCTCGTAAGGGATATTACTTAATCCAGCAGTTCATTTGGCTTGCTCCAGGCATCAGGCATGATCCTTACAGCGGTTCACCATGCAGGACATTGATGTCATATAGCATCATCCTTTGAGAGTGTTCATTTGCTGATCCTTTTATGTTCTCTACCACTCCTAAATATGTATTTACCAATATTGTACATCGTATCCTCTCCATTACGTGTATCACATCCTTGTTATTTAGGGAAGCTACATAATCTAGGTGCAATTTGTTTTTGCTTAATTTTTCCAGAATCCTCTGTAAGATTCACGTGGGTGTAACTTTTGGTCTCATAGGTTGCGTTAATCTATTGAAGATGTTAATATAACATTTCATCTCTCTTTCTCTCTCCTTTCCACCCCATCCATATTTTCTTTTATCGATTTTAATATCACATTTTATTTGACCGCTTACGTAGCATGAAACCTAATTGAAGGTCTTCTCTATTCTTGAATTGCATTTTTATAGGATAGAGGAATACGAGAACTTTCTGCAGTGGCACTTGCACTAATAGCGAAGTATGATCTTGTGTACTTTGGAGGTTATGTATTGGAGAAATTGCTCTCATGGATTGTTTCAGCGGATTTAAATCTTCGACATGGTGCAACTCTGGGTTGTGCAGAATTGATTCTAGCATTAAAGAATAATGGTTTCACCTTTCCACAAGGTTATATTCACTAAACAAGCATGTTAAAAGTTTATGAACTTGTTCATTGGGAGTCATTGGCTTGACATCTATCTATGTGTGAATATGATCATTTCTAAATGTTTGACATTTACATATACAGGTATATAAAATATATGCACACACACACATACATATATACATACGTATTATGTATAAAGATTTCTCAAAGTGGATAGACATATATGATGGATGATTCTGCAGACTCTCTACGTCCATCTGTAGGACCCTTGGGCTTCATCTAGACTTGCAAGTACTTCTAAGTTTCCTGTGAGACTCTTCTAAGTGAAGGGTCCCCAACTATGTGTCATTAGTGAGGTTGATCATGATATTTATCCTAGACTTTGTTCATGTATCCTCATTTTCTCTCATATCGGCTCAGCTTTCCATAAAATGACTGTCAGCTTTTCCTAGTCTACTGCTAGATTGCATATACAATCACCTAAAGAAACATTTAAAAGTTCTGAACACATGCATCTCCTTACATTCCTCACTTGGGCTACTGAATGTGATTCAAGACTTTGGCCAACAGAGACTGTGGGTTGGAAACAATGAAATATTTTGAAACATGCAGAAGTAATGCAGTTGGGAAACTTCCCTCTGAGAGCAATTCAATTAGGGATGTAATACATGACTCCTTGTAGGGACTGCATATTTTATTATTTGTGTTTTCAACTTGGAAGCTTTGACCTGTGCAGAGAAACAAATTGCACTGGCTGATGTTGTGCCTGCAATAGAGAAAGCTCGTTTGTACCGCGGGAAAGGTGGTGAGATAATGCGTGGAGCAGTGTCACGATTCATTGAATGTGAATCGTTAGCACAGATTCCTCTGCAATTGAGCTCACAAAGAAAAAGTATCCTTGATACCATCAACGAGAATTTGAGACATCCGAATTCTCAGATCCAGGTAAACTCTTCTCTGCTTTTATTAATGCTCTTTGTATATTTTGCTTCACTGGAGAAATGGACCAATCATTATTCGAAGAACTTCTCTGTAATGTTACATATGATGTTCTGTAATTTATTTTTACATCTGTAATGCATCCTTTGGAATGCATCTTAGTAGTTTCATCATATAAATGTTGATTTTATGAAGTACTTGTGCAGACCACGTGCTGTATACACATTATGATTCAAGGTTGATCAGATTGTTAAAAATCTTAGGGATTTTATATTTCTTCTTACCAGGAACTTGCAGTAGGCGCACTCAAAGCTTTCATAGATGGATATATGCTACCAGCTAAGGCAGCCAATATTGAACGAGTCACATGGAAGCACCTGCAGATTCTGCAGACAGATGCTAATGTGGCTGCTAAGCGTGGTTCTGCTCTTGCTTTGAGTGCTTTGCCCTCTGACTTTCTACTGCCCTATTGGAAAAATGTCATCGATTCCCTTTGCTATGCAATTCATGTTGAGGTTGTGGCATATGCCTCTGAATCTATTGGAGATTTCAGGTTAAACAGTCTTTGTCAATGTTGTAAAGCTTATTAAATTTGCAGGAGAATCTAGAGGAGAGGGATGCAGAGACCCGTGTTAATGCTGTGCGTGGACTGGTAGCTGTATGCAAGACATTGTATGAAGCGGATTTAGATGTTTGGGCGTCTCCTATGGAAGGTGTTGCATCACTGAAGGCAGTTCTGAAAGAGCAGGTTATGGAGTCTCTTTTTGAGGCTCTCGATGATTATGCAGTTGATAACAGGGGAGATGTGGGGTCATGGGTTAGAGAGGCTGCCATAGTGGGACTTGAAGAATGTGTTGTACTGCTATCCAAGAGTATGCCCATTGGTAGAAATCTTTTAACAGAGGAAAGACAAGAAGACAATGTTACATTTGATTCTAATTTAGCAGTAAGGGTAGTTGGGAGTTTAGTAAAACAGGCACTAGAGAAAATAAATCGTGTTCGAGATATTGCTGGGAAGACTATTCAAAAGATTCTTTATAACAAGATGGTAGACGTACCTTGTATACCTCACAAACAGGAACTGCAACATTTGATACCTGATGATGCAATGATCAATTGGGGAGTATGTGAGCTTAACCTTTTGAGATTATCATATATAGTCTATTTTCTTGAAGTTGCAACATTTGAATACTGATTTTCCTCTTGTAGGCACCTGATGATGCATTTCCAAGACTTGTGCCATTGCTACAATTTTCAACTTACCGATTATATGTTATGTCAGGCTTGGTAGTTTCTGTAGGAGGTCTTACTGATTCCTTAGGCAAAATGTCCTTGAATTGCCTTCTGAATTTTCTTCAAGGAGATGCCAGTTCTGCTGTGGAAGAGTCCAGCAAAAATGATTGGCTTGGAGTAATCATTACTTCCATCATCAAGCAATATGCTGGCAATGACAGAGTTATTACACCCACATTTAAGGTAATCTATTCACTACAATATGATCTTGTTGTTGTATAAGGTGTTAATGAATGAGTGATTGAAGTTGAGAATCATTTTCACTCTTTTTCCTTGGTTTTCCATGTGCTGTTGTATATTTCCTAAGAATTTTCATTTGCCTGTCTGTAGACTATTGACCTTCTATATGGGAAAGGGGTGTTCTCCAGCAATCAGGCGAGTGACATTATTATTCAGTGCTTTTGTGTCATATTGGTTATTGGTTTATGAGAATTTGAAGTAAATACTAGAAAATAATGATATGAATGTGAAAGTTATGAACCAGGTTTTACCTCAGAAACAGAAATTTGTTTGTTAATGTTCTAATCCTTAATATGTGGGACAATATTTGAATAGAATTTAACATTCTAATATAAAGTCAATCAGTTAATGCTCATTCTATTCTAAATCCAGATTATGCGACCTGCTTGTGTATTTGATATCCTAACGTCAGTGAAGAATGAGATCAAAGCATCGAAGGATGTTGTAAAAATCATAAGTGGAATTAATGTGCTTGCTCACTTGGCATCAATGCCTGAACCAGTGGGAAAGGAATCTCTTTCTCAGCTCTTGGGGTTGTTAGGACATCGATACCCAAAGGTAAATAAAATTAGTCTGAAATTACTCATTCGAATTTATTAAGAAAACCCAAAGTTGGCTTGGAAGTTACTGTATGTACCATTATTATATGAAGACATAATTAATTCTGAATTGTCAGTATTTGGCCTTGAAGATCACAACATCAATTGTGTTTAACATCATTTGACCGAATGATTCATTCAAATTTGTTAAGGGAACTCAAATGTCAGCCTGAAGCTGAGAATAGACGGGCTTTGAGTAGCATAATCCATTGACTATTATTGAAATATAGTTCTGAATGTTGGCATTGTTTTGAATCATGCTTTCCTGAAGGTAAGGAAAGTATGTGCAGAGCAACTGTACTTGGTGATACTTCAGAAGGGTGAGGAACTGGTGGCTCCCTGTGATCTGGATTGTGCTGAAGAGCTAATCAGTGAGACAATCTGGGATGGACCTATGGAGAACACTAGGAATGAAAGGGAAAAGCTGGCGGCTCTATTGAATGTGCAAATTGGACCAATTTCTTATGCATTGACTCATGATACACACATCATCAAGTCAGTTGCTCGCGATGAAAATGCTTCCTATGCTGCGTTATTGAGAGAGTTTAGTTCATAACATTTTCAATCTTGAGAAATTACGTCTCTTGCCCTCACAAGTCTGCTGGCATATAAACACAAAATATTCATCAAGATAAAAAATTCTCAAATTCACAGCCAGAAATATTCATCAAGAAATTTTGCAACATTGTTTTAAATTTCATATGAAGCTTGTCAATGAAAGTGTTTAATCCAATTGATCTTTTTGTGCGTCCCCAACTCAAGATTAATGATCTTCAATCAATTTTTGTGAGTTTGGTTTAGCCAAAATATCTCAATACATGTCTTGGTACTCACCTCTCAAATACAATATTTGCTCAAATTATGACAATGACCATAGCTCACTTTTCAGACCTCCCTCCATGAAGACACTAAGTAGTGAGGTTCCTCCCTTCCCTCCAACCAATTCCTTTACAAACAGAAAAAGGCAAATTTTCATATTCTTGTAGTAGGAATAAGTGTATAATGGAATCAAAACCAATACCTAAAAGAAGCTCACAGAAGCCTTGGGAAGAAATAACAAGGAATACTAGGTGTAAGCATTGAAATTGTTCAGGTCTCCAACTACGATCCCACATATGTGCAAGTCAAGTAATAAATATAACCAAAACACTATCCAGAGAGAGCCACTCTTTGATTTGCATTATGAAACCACTAATCTGGAGTGGATACTACACCATTTGCTCAATGTTGATGGGCAGATTTTTGGTTGTAATTGCATAATTTTGTTTTGAACTGAGGAATTTTCTTTTTAGGAGTCGATTCAAACCACCAAGTGAACTATGCTTCTCTTAGTGATTGGAGATTGTATTCAACGCACTTTGTGGGACATTCAGTAAAATTTTGCCATCAGGGTATTAATCTTCATCTCATCAATCAGAATGAAGCATCATGTTCATCAACCACCATGTACACTTCGTGGGACATTCAGTAAAATCTTGCCATCATCTCATTGATCAGGATGAAGCATCATGCTCATCAACCACCATGTACACTTTGTGGGACATTCAGTAAAATTTTGCCATCTTCATCTCATCGATCAGGATGAAGCATCATGTTCATCAACCACGATGTACACTTAGTGGGACATTCAGTAAAATTTTGACATCAAGGTATTAATCTTCACCTCACCGATCAGGATGAAACATTATGTTCATCAACCATGTACACTTTGTGGGACATTCAGTAAAATTTTGCCATCAAGGTATTAAACTTCATCTCATCGATCAGGATGAAGCATCATGTTCATCAACCACCATGAACGTAGTATAAAGACATGCAAGAGATAAATATCACAGCTTCACATGCTGATTGACACTGAATAATTTGACAAGTATGAAGTATAAATGTCATGCGAATTCCAGCCAAGAAGGTTAAGCATGTGTATGGAAGACACTAATACAATGAACTAAACCTGACTTCCCATTTTTCAATGTGATCATTTGGAAAAGTACCTTTGCTATATCCTGCAGGATCATCTACAAAGGACATTGAGATTATCAAAACAAAGATCCATCCATTACACAAGTCAAGTATTTCACAATATCATATTAAAAAGCAGATCAACCTTGTCTTCATTTTCGAACACTTCGAAGTCTCATGACATTGCTACATGAATTCAGACCTGCTCGATCGACATAATAATACAAGCTTCCAGGAGCTGAATACTTTTTATTATGAGCAAGAATTACACGAGTTTACATTCCCCTTCATTAAATTCAGCTATAAGGTTCACACAATGACTATTCAAACTAGCATTGGCCTAAAAGATATGAACCCAGAGCTTTCTACCGAAGGATATCTCTATCATGCAGCTGTGCATGGTACAGGGTGCAAGTTAGTGGCCTAACAACAAACCAGACTAAATTCTTGTGCTCATTAGATCTTTTCACAATGGCATTAAGATAATTGCTGCATTTAAATATTTCAGGACACAGCCTTTACAGTGTGTGGCTCCCGAACACTAGACATGTGAGAACACTCTTCAATGACGGCACTTGTAAGCATTTCCGCCGTAAATGTATCATCAGGCTTGAACCCAAGTGCCTGTTAAATATCATTTTAAGATTTCTTAATTTTTACCGAGAGAGTATCTTTATGTATAAAGCATAGTAACCAGTTTTTCACCTTGTGGTAATATTCTATTGCTACAGCAGTGTTTCCCTACAATATATTTGAACAAACAAATGTGTTAATCATCAATGAAAGCTATCAATTTCCAAGTAAAAATACACAAAAAAACTCAATAACAATTTACTTGCAAATGGTGAGTAAACCCAAGGGCGGCATAGGTTCCGGCTCCTCTTGAGCACAGGGCCAAGGCTTTTTCATAGAAATTTATTGCCTCTGCATAGAACCTGTTTTGTTTACAGAACAATGAATTAGTACACACCAAACAGAGCTAAAAAAAACTTTTAATCTTGACTCAAACAAAGGCAAAGGTTTCCATACATTAGCTTACGCAATGAATGCGCCAAGTTGACAACAGTAGGTTCCCAAGCATCAGTGAGGGGAAGAGGAACCAATCGTAAAGTTTTTCGAAAATTGCGAACAGCTGTTTCATAACTGTGTTGGAATCATTATTATAAGAATGTACACTAAGAACTATGTAATAAATTGCATAACATCACTTGTTCCCTACTCTTTGTTCCTATAAGCCATTACACCCATTTCATTGAATATTAGTGGATCCGTGGGACATATTCGCCTTGCATTGCTAAAGAACTGCAGATTTCCAGTTTTATCTAGTTAAATTGGGAATTCAGAGGCAAAACATGCCTGAATATACAAGTACATTCATACATAGCAACATAAGATCAGTTTCATTGAGAACGCACCTGGTGTGCAAGATTAAGATTATTTGTTCTTAGGTACTCCATTCCAATGCAGAGGACAGGGAGATGGCATCTGTACAGCTTAAGAAAATTAGATTGAATATATAATAGTTTATCATGGTACTAAAAGCCTTTCAGCATAGTAACTGACCCTGCAAAGAGACGTGCAGCAGTTCGGTATGCAGCCATTGCTTGATCACTCTCATCTTGAGCAGCATATGCATGTCCAAAACCAATCCATGCAGAAGCAAAAGCACCATCTAAGGTGGTGGCCTTACTGCAAAGAAGTTGTTCCATAGATACCAACACAGATCAATGAGAACTCACAGTTGAATTAACATTGACAAAACGTTTTATAACAGATTAATACCAAAAATAGCGCCGTGCGTGATCAAATTGACGAATGCAAAGATAATAGCACCCGACTGCAAACCATGATAAAGCCCTGTATATCCAGATAAGATGGTTATGCCTCATGTTATACACCTGAATGAATAATGAACTCAAATAATTTCAGAAACATCTTCATTGACTTGATAATCATTTTTCTGTGTATGTGTCTGTCGAATGAAGAGACTATATCTATATGTTGGAAATCTTTGTATAATTGAGGCCAGAGGATCTACTCTTAAAGGGACTAGGAGAAATGACAACACTTTCATCTGCCCTTCAATCTCATTACAGTAAAACTTGGTAGGAAATGGGCTAGTAAAGGCCTTGCAATCTCAATATGATGGTGAAATTATAAGGCTTTAAGATTTACAGCCTTTAGGTCGTTGGTTAAACTTTGTCTGTGTCACATTCATGATAGTGTATTTGTAGATCATAAGCTTTATAAACTTTGAGCCAGGGTTTAAAATTCTAAAGAAATCAGACTATCATACATTAACTGTAGATAGCAATCAGAGTTTTACATCAGAAAATTAATAGTTGCAAACACTTTTGTCCTAAAACATGGCTTTAATATTTCAGCTACCTACAATCCAAGTGTTGAAAATCATAGAGACAAGGCATAAACCTGGAAAACCTCAGTAAAAATCTATGCCCATCATTCAAGTGAATATACATCGATCGCAAAAAATTGCAAGTATAAATATGTACACCAACAATACTAATGTCTCTGTCACTATTCTGGGAGTAGAGGATGGCAGTAATTATTATGCTTCCTGTACAAATTTTAAATTTACATCTCTGAAGCTTACTTTAATGGATATTCCTGAACCAGATCGTGCGCCTTCAAAAATAGCTCATTTTTCCGCCCGAGCTCAACAGCTGAAGCTAAATGCATTGGCATACACTTTAAATGATAAGGGTCGGTTTCTAATAGCCTGATTCAAATGAAGGAAAACAGAAATGTTAGTCTGCAAGTTATATGCTTGCTTATGAATAGCACAGTATATCTTTAAATACACTGATATGCAATAATGTACATGAACTTACATTTTTGTTGTTTCATAACACTTTTGGTACTCTCCAAGATGGTAATAATAGTCTGATTTGCAGGCCACCAAATCCGAATTATCCTTCAATGAGCACACGACTACATCCCCATCTAAACCTGAGTCAAATGGCTCCTTTTCTAACTCAGAAAACTTGGACTCCATTGCACCAGATTGATCATACTATCCTTGACAGTGATAAGAATACAAAATCAAATTCTATTGTATCATTTAAAAAGTAATTCTCATTCCAGTTCAAGATATCTAACCTTCTTCAAATTGCAAGAATATAATAGATACAACCAGTGATCCTCTTCTTCAAACTTGAGAGATGACAGTAGATTTGTTTCTAGCAGCCAGAATCAGAATAATAAACATTACATGTTTCACTCCAATATACATTCGAAAATTCCAGCAGATGTCAAGAAAGTACCTTCATCACTAGTCAACATGTGATTTTCAATAAGACGTTCAAATGCCTGCTTTAAGCAATGAAAATTATCAAAGAATGCCAGTAAATGAAATGATCTTAAAGCATTATATAGAAACTGAGAAAGAGTGTCAACAAATGAGAGGCAAATTAAATTTTAGATCCAATATTTGATACTTTTTACACAGGTAAGGAAACATTTTTGTTTCCTTGAGCTGGATTAATTTTTTTAATAATCTGAGCATAGAAGCAAACAAAAAATCCAGCTGAGAACTCTCTATAAGGAACCAACACCCAACTCTCTACCTAAAGCCTGCTACAGTCAAACCATACTATTCATTTTTCTTTTAGAAGGATCACGTACATTCTTGTTTTATACAACTTTTGTTGCCTAACCCCATCCCCTAACCTACTTTACATTGCTTGACTCCATCCATCTCATTGAGTATCAGAGAATACAGAGCATACATTTTGTAAAGAATGTAATTAAGTGTTTTCAAGATGATGCATTGAACTCAATAAATTATATTATCCACATTCATTTTAAAAGGAATGTCTACATCCATTTAAGACAATAATACAGAATCCAGCTCATATATGGAGAATACAACCCCTCCATGATTGTTTGTTTATATATGATCATAGAAGATAATGCCTTCATACGTGTTTCTGAATAAGGATCCTAGATAGTTCTACAGATAAATTGTTAAACTATTAACAATTACACTCTGGAATTATTTGAAAAATCTCATACCTCATAGCAATACGGATCCGTCTTTAACGCAGCTTGATACCTACAAAGTCAAAAGAAATTCAAGACATGTGACCAAAACTCTGTCTATCATTTCTCGTAAACATGTTCCACTATTAAACAGCACTAATATACAGAATCAAAGGATCACTGACAATATATAAGACCTTGTACAAGGTTTCAATTGTCACTGGTAGATTGATGTATTGATTGTGGTGAACCAGAGAACAATAAACAGGCCCAGAGAAATGTACAGAGAATAATTGTTAAAACTAGAAACCTTTCAAATCACATCAAACTTTACTAGATGATGACCCAGACAACTTTACTACCAAAACTACACATATTTGGGTTCCATCACTGTGACTCATGGCATATCCTCCTGCCTTGCAAACCCTAACTTCATACTTTCTGTACATGAAACGCGAGCTCATTTATGCATGTGCATGTGCACATGTGATGTTAGAGCAAACTAACCAGGAATACAGATTACAAACGAAGTGCGTCCCATTTTACTTTTTATATAAATGCCCAACTTTTGCTTATGCAGCACCACATTTCAATACAGCACTTTAGAAATTTCAGACATAATTTTATAAAGCTTATACATCTATATACTCCAGGAAAGCCTGGTACAAGCATAGTCATCACCAATGAAGAGAACATAACCACGTGATTTGTTTGTTCATACTAGGAACTCCTCCAACTTTTGAAACCAACTGTTTCAATCTAATTTAGAAAAAGTCAGTGTCCAATCCTTACTAGTCCATAATGCAACATGCAGCAATACTTACCACCGCAGGTAACCTGTAATTGTGTGAGTCAAGTTATCATGAATTCAATGCACAGATGAGAGTGGGGAAAAAAATAATGAAATATGCTTAGAAATGCAGGATATAACATGTTACGAACAGGTCAAACTGCAGTAAGATTATTTTTACAAACCATAGAAGCAATTAACAGTGGATATATAAATACTCTCCCAAAACATCACATAATTATGGATCGCATGGAGAATTTATACATCTATATTGATGCAATACCAGGAATTCCAGAAATCAGCTATAAATGATATCGAAATTGATTATATGGATACATTCAATAGAGAAAGGAATTAATTTGTAAAACACAAGTGAGACCATACTAAAATCAGCATGTACATTGAGATCATTAAAAAACCCCAATTTTTCAGTTATGCTACAGCAGTTTTTGTATTGTAAAACTTTCGTAAAATAAAGATATAGAACGTACTTAAACTTGAAGAGCAAAGATAGACCTATAGCAAAGCTCACATGAGAAAGAACAAAAATATAGAATTTGATTGTGGAATTCAATAAATGGCATGCAGAACGTGCAATAATGACGATGACAAGGCCATCAAGATCCACATATTCAATTTGAACGAAACTCTTGATTTGAATAAGAGATCATTAAAAAAAACCACTTTTTCAGTTATGCTACAGCAGTTTTTGTATCGTAAAATAAAGATATAGACAGTAATTAAACTTTAAGAGCAAAGATAGGGCCAAAGTTCACATGAGAAAGAACGAAAATATAGAAATGGCATGCAGAGCTGCAATAATGACCATGGCCGGCACAAGGCCGTCAAGATCCGCATATTCAATTTGAATGAAACTCTTGATTTGAATAAACGATGGGTGTGTGGGAAAAAGTCTGTTTTAGTGCATCTTCTTAGAAGAATATTAGGGCTGAAGTACAAACTCACCATCGTACTGCTTGCACACGGTTCTCCAAAGCTTCAAATGCGCGACCTCGAAGCAGACAGATTGCTGCAGTTATCTGATCCAGGGTTTAATCTCTCTCTCCCTCCCTACCTACCTCTCTCCCTCTTCCTCTCACTTTAATTGATAATTTAGGAACCAGTACACCCTAACAGAACGCAAGCACTTAGTTATTGGGGAAAGCCTGAACAAGCGTCTAAGCTAATCTAGATTTACTCATCTAAGAATTATGGTCAAATTTTAACTAGAATGTGTCTGCAGGGTGGGAACTTGCCTTACAGATATACCTAGCAGAAATTGATAAAAAGGAATCCAGGTCTCACTATGGGGCCCTCACCACAAACGACCCGAATGATCTATGACCAATCTGACAAAAGACAAATGAAGTTTCATGATACAAGCTTCCTAGTGCCATGAATCATGTTTACTACCGGATGAATATCTTCCAATTTTGCCAACCGATCGTACTGTACAGGCACATAATTATAATGTTTGCTCAAATTATTTCAAGCAATTCATTAGTACAGCAAATAGCTAACGAATGAAGGACTATCATCCACTTTAACAATGAAAAATATTGGTTAATAAAAACCATACATCAAACATGTGATGATGTAAAGAGAATCTGGATTTTCCCACGTGACTCTAACAAGCAAGCAATAAGAAATCAATGTAGATTTACATTTATCTCTCGATCCTCTCCATCTTTTCCAGAGAACTCGCTGTCTTGGTCTTCCATGTGTACATTTCCATGTTCATCAACGTCACTCTCCCCGAGCATAAGCAAGCATTCATTCCACTCTTTGAGCTCTTCCTGATGCAAACCAACCCTACTTAATACCAGTCATGTTTATTTGCATACAATTCCTTATTTTTCTTTACTTTGTTTACTTGCATATATTCCTTACATCTTCAGTTTAACATTTGATTATTTCAGTTGAACATTATCACAACTTCAGTCTTGTTGAATTATACTTTTAGTTTAATGTTTAACCGCTTAAATTTGAATATTTTACAATACATCCATAAAACATTGCCTGCATATAACATTTCACAAGTTCAGTGGGCTTGTTGAAGCTTACTTAATTGCATACAACATTTATATTACTGCAGACTTGAGCCTTACATGCAGGCAATTCCTTACTACGGTTTACAATTTCTTGATGTCAATCTTGAACCCTACTTGTACATAATTTCGGGCTGTCAGTTTATCGTCTCATTATGTCAGTTTTGAAGATTACGTCAGTGTAACATTTCATTGATCAGCATACAACATTGTCATTATTTTAGTCTCTGTGCTTGTTTTTCTTGCAAACAAATTAGAAACAAAACATTACTTGAACAAAAGCATTTTTTGCAATACTTCAGTCTTGTTGAACCTTACTTGCATACCAGACATTTGGCCGCTAGATATCTGAATCTGAGATCAGCGGAAACAAGATTATGACTTTTGAGCAGATGCAGAGCTCTTCGACATTGTTTGTCGAGGAAAAGCGCCTGAGCGTGCATGTACAGATCCTGAGTGGAATTTACAGCCATGGTGACGAGCTTATCAGCGAAGAAAATTGCAGATGAGTACATGTGCTTGCTCAAGCAATCACGAACAGTCGCTCGAAGCTTCTCCAGCATCATAGCTTATGCTTATGCTTATGCTTATTCTTAGCTTCGCCAAGAAAGGAGCAATGGAAGGAGGATAATTCTGTAGCAGAAGGACGAGACGAAGATGAATGAGGAGAAGCCTGAGGTCTGAGATACTACTGTTCCTTTGGAGCCCGAACGAACCCTAAAGCCTAAAACCTGAGCAAACCAACGCAGAGAAACGAGAATAAGAAAAATTAAACAGTAGGGAAATTGGGAGGGAAAAAAACACAAGGGACCGAGGATTAGGGTTTCTCTTCAAATTTCAAAGTCAAGTCAAGTAACTGAACGGAAAGAGAGAGAGAGAGAGAGAGAGAGAGAGAGAGAGAGAGAGAGAAATTATATTATCATCTTCGTCTTCGGAGGTCAAATATGTATGACCTATGAAGAGAGAAACATGTCGAGTGGCGGGCGTGCGGGCGGCCTTCGGGTCCTTAACATATGTGCTCAATTCTAGTGAGTGTCCAATGATGGATGGCCCGGCCGGCCAGACAGCTTTGCTCTCGTTGTACCAATAGTATGTGCCCGCACCTCCTGGTGAAAAAATAATAAGAGCCTTGCTAGCTTGCTTGCGGATCTAGCACCTCTAACTCATTCACAAGCTTGATCTCCCCTCAACAGAGCATGAGCATAATTAATCTCTTGTAACCAAACCATGACCATGAGCAGCTCGTTTCCTAGATATCAACTTGCATAACCTCACATACATCGATGACCATTGATTATGCCCAACATATCCATTGAGATTTGACTATGGTGTGGACCCCTCTTCGCACGATTTGAAGATGAACGCGGACTCCAACTCCATTATTGGCGATCCAACATGGAATCAACAAATTCTCATTAAATATAACTAAATTATGATAGCAATGTGTAATCTGCACTTGGATTACTCTAAGTGAGTAACGTGTGCGGTATTGAGGATGCAACATCTTGAATTATAAAGAGGGAGTTATGATGTGACTAGAAGGCTATGAATGTTTATTGACCTAGTAGCCTAGTCAATCAATGATCAAGATGAGGCTTCACATTCTCCGTGGAAAGCAATGTCATATTGAGGTCATGTGGCTCATGAAAATCCTTAGAGATGCCAACATCTTGATAGAAGACTCGATATGACTCTATTGTGATAACCTTGGCAACATCCAACTGTCACGTACAAAGCACGATGATGTGAAATAACCCTAAATCCAAGAGAGAATTGCAACACAATACATTGATTTTTAATATATTTTAATTGACCGGTGCACAATAGATATATTAGCCAAAGTGCTTGTATTGTAGTAGACAAACTGGGACAATTTTCGGTGGCACAAAACCTAACTTGGTCTACTTTATCGACATAGCTTGATGGGGGTTGTCAAAACAATAAAATGTAATTCAAACTTGTTGATCAACATCATGATGCAAGAAAAACGAGCTTAAAGGAGTGTGTTGAGATGACAAGGCAATTGTCCACATTATTTGTAAATACATCAATGGTGGGACACATGCGTGCATTCTGAAGAGATTGAAGAAATAGAGTGCTTGCACAACATAATAGATTACATGCGTGTGTTGTGTGTGTGAGTGTGTGTAATATATATTTTAGGGAAAAGTACCAGGATACCCCTAAAAGTTTGTCTATTTACCAAAATGCCCCTGGAAGTTCTAAATTTACAAAAGTACCCCTATGTCCAAAAAAACAAACTTTATAAAGTAATTATACACTCAAATCTACAAGCCTTATTTACCATAATACCATTTAAACACAAATTTCTTTACTTATTTCCTTTGTACCTAACAATGTAGTCTTTCTTTTCTTCCTTGTTCATTGGGCTGATCAATCTCGTCTTCAACATCAGGATCCATAACACACACACACTCTCTCTCTCTCTCTTTATATGTGGTCATTTCTCTATGTTTAGGTTTGCTCTTTCTTCTTTTATTATGCAATCCCCTTTCCCTTCTAAATTCTCATTTTCCTATATCCTTCAAAGATTTTTCTTTTCTTTTCTTCTTCTCTCTGTCTCATTTCAATGGTTGATGTCTCTCATAGAATGGCTTTGGTGGAGAGAAGGTAGTTTGACTCATTGAAGGAGCTTTGACAAGCTGTGAGAGATGATGCAATTAGCTCGCATGTTAATTTTGATCCATCTACAAAACGTATAATTCCAAAAATATCCACAAAATCAAATATATCTATCGACTCAACAAAATATCTAATAATGCACAATCGTCACTAATTTGGGGTCCTACAACTGCGAACATTGCCTCCTTTCCCATGACACCTTATGAATCACTTAAGTAAAGAAATTTGTGTCTGAAGGGTATTTTGGTAAATAGGGCTTGTAGATTTTATGTATAATTACTTTATAAAATGTATTCTTTTGGACATAGGGGTAGTTTGGAACTTCCAAGGGCATTCTAGTAAATAGATAAACTTCCAAGGGTATCCTGGTACTTTTCCCAATATTTTATCGACAATGATGAGGCCACTTTTATGTGTGAGAGAGAGAGAGTCAATATAATAGATATTTTATCTTCCATGACGAGGCCAACATTGAGAAAGAGAGAGAAACAATATAATCGATATTTTATTGTCCATGATGAGGCCAATTTAAAAAGAGATAGATAGATTAGATAGATTATATTAGGGTCTTCAAATGTCAAATATGGCCAATTTAAAGAGAGAGAGAGAGAGAGAGAATATAATCGATATTTTATTGTCCATGATGAGGCCAATTTAAAAAGAGATAGATAGATTAGATAGATTATATTAGGGTCTTCAGATGTCAAATATGGCCAATTTAAAGAGAGAGAGAGAGAGAGAGAGAGAGAGAATATCATTGATATTTTATTGTCCATGATGAGGCCAATTTAAAGAGAGAGAGAGAGAGAGAGAGAGAAACAATATCATTGATATTTTATTGTCCATGATGAGGCCAATTTAAAGAGATAGATAGTGTGGTGTCCCTTTCATGCAAGAGCATGCATTTGAACACACCACTCTTTTAGCCACTCTCGTTTAGCACATCACCCATTTTAGCCCACCCTTTTAGCACACCATTTTGGGACACGTGTAGCTAGGCTGTCCCAAAATGGGTTCTTTGTATCTTCTATATATTGAATGATAAGTATGAAGCTAGCTGGGCTGGTTTGGTTTCCTTTTATGTGCATTTCACAATAGATTATATTAGCGTATTCGGAGGTCAAATATGGTCAATTTAAGGAGAGAGAGAGAGAGAGAGAGAGAGAATATAATCAATATTTTATTGTCTATGATGAGGCCAATTTAAAGAGATAGATAGATTATATTATCGTATTCGGAGGTCAAATATGGTCAATTTAAGGAGAGAGAGAGAAACAATATAATCAATATTTTATTGTTCATGATGAGGCCAATTTAAAGAGATAGATAGATTATATTATCGTCTTCGGAGGTCATATATGACCAATTTAAAGAGAGAGAGAGATAGGGTCGTGTATTAAAGACGAAATATGTATATTAGCAACATAGGAGATTACACCATGAACAACATTATAGAAGGTGACAGGGGTGCTTTATAAAGAGTGAAATTCTTATTATGCATCATGTTACAAGGGAGCGCGTTATACAATATCCTTTTTCTCATTAATTAACTTATTGTTATATAATAATAATTAGGAATCGACAATGGTTCAATTTCAGCTTAATCAATTAGGCCTCATCCAAACCAAACCGGTTAAGCCTTTACCGTTTTAAGAGTTTTCAAACTTGAACCAAACTAATCCCCAAACCAATTAAGGCTCACCCAGTTTGGTTTGGCATGAGCGTTGCCAAACTGAGTTTAAAACCGATAAGGAGGTTCAAGCATGATTTGAGCCGAACCACCAAACCATTTAAAAACTTTTCAATGGATTAGTTCAAGCTTGGGCCGAGCCATTGCAAACTCCTAATGATAGTACTTAATTCCTTATGAGAAAGTTGGACTTTAAATGCAATTGGCCCCACCCATCACAATGTGTTCACATGTTGGACATTGTTGAGTTTGATTGTCAACAACATTAAAGACCATATCTTTTGTCATACATTCATCACAATAATACAACCACCCGAATATTTTTTGTGTTCAATGTAACAGATTTATCATATCCAACCACTCCCAGCAACTATTGTTTTGGTTGCCAAAAGAGCTATATGAAATATTAATAAGAGTTTATTTACTTTTCATACGTAGTGTTACCATCCTTGTAATCGTCTCTCATATTACTTAATATACTTTACGTCATTTGGTTTATAACACATAGTGTCTCTCTCTCTTCGTAAAGCATACAATTACTTCTTCTTCTTTCCAAAAACCACTGCTTCGCATTAGTTAGCAAATAGAATACAACAAAGTTTGTCCAAATCCACAATGGGATCAACATATACAACTTGGAGAAACAAATCCAAAATCAAACAAAAACAACAAAAAAACTCAACCGATCCTTAAGCAAAATTGAAATAAACCCTATTTTACCCCGACTCTACCCAACTAACTCTTTTCTAACAACATTATTCGGGTAACATGACTATACTAACGCACGTTTGTGTCAGCTATACATACATAATTACAACCCATGTACAATATTGGGAGCCATCGGTGGAAACAACCACCTAGGTGCCTGGTAATTCCACTTAGGCCTCGATGAAGATTTAACTAGCATGGGAGAGCTACTCCATTTTAGCAAGAACTTGGACCTTGCCCTTTCTGCTTCTTTTGAATCCCCTTGAATTGAATCATACCGATCGTGCAACCGAGCCACAAAGATCAAACCATATATTTAACATCATCTCCCTACACGAGAGCTTTTGCTGCTGAAAAACAAACTTGCAACGCCTGATCCAGATGTGCCATGCTGTCAAACACGCCACCATAAAGCCAAATCTCCTCAAAAAATTCTGAATTTGTGCGTTATAAATCCATGTCCTTGAGGGTTTAACTGTTCACCCCAGCTTTCCCCTTTTAGGGACAATTCTTGTATTGAGCCCCACACAACGTTCCCTTTCACACCACAGGCTGCCACGATTCGAAGGCGTCTACTCCAAATGCTAATTGCCTCTGTACAATTCCAAAAACAGTGAGAGATTGATTCCAAAGCTTGTCCACATAACCTACAGCTAGCCTCACCACCACGAGAGCTCAACCACTCGCCTACATGTACTGCCTTATGGCTAAGAAGCCACAACCAAGCCTTAAAATTTTCTGGCATATCCAATGCCCTTACTCTCCTCCAAAACGACTTCAAATCGTCGTCTGAAATGCCTTTATCCTTCAAGTTGTTGCGAATCATTCCAACACCCACGGTTTTGGAACCAATGATTTATCTTCCTAGCTTGGTATTGTATTCAAAAAACTTTTTCAAGATTTTTGTTCCTGGAGTCAGCCGCCAAACCTCCAATGGATCCCACTCCAAATCATATAAGGGCGTGTTATCGTAAAACCATATTTTACAATCATGATCCAGTGTCTTAGGGTATGGGTTCAATTGCCACCACTTACCCGTCAACACTACCATCCACCTACCATCATCTGTTAAAGAACTTAGGTTACCCCAGAAACGATCCCTGCTAGTTGAGCACCTACCACGGATAAGTTGTGCATCACCCTCACCTACAAACCAACCTGACCAAACTATCTCTTCCGTAGTCAACTTATCCAATCCAAGCATACAATTAATTGTATTAATTGCATGTAAAAAACATGATTTAAACCTCTCTCTTAAGGAGGGACATTCTCTAAAACCATAAAAAAATATAAATACCCAAACGCGCCGCATTAGAATACCTTTCAACTTCCTAATATATGTTTTAACTCTATGTCTCAAACATGAAAACATTATGTATATTCAACTCATGTTGTAACACCCAATAACTTAAAAATTGTAAGGTGATCTCCATCCCATCATTTGTACCATTTTAAACATTTTGAGTAAAGACCCCTTCTGTATGCCTCAAACAACAACAGGTTATACTTGCTGAATCTCTCTCGATTATGACATACATATTTAATTCTTAATTTACTGGATGCCATTATGGAATGTAGGGTCGGAACACATATTGACTCCACCAAACAACCTAGTATTCAACTACAACTAGTAAAAAGCGTTGATGATTTACGATTAATTTAAAACTTTTAAGTATTGATGATTTATAATTGGTTCTCACATTTTTCATAGTGGCATCTTATGTTTGAGTGTGAATATGTTGACATTTTACGAAAGAAAGAGATGGTCAAATGGACTACAATGCACATGGCCTAATGTGACAATAAGAAAGCTTATCAATCATTAAGAGAGAGAGAGAGAGAGAGAGAGAGAGAGAGAGAGAGAGAGAGAGAGAGAGAGAGAAGGTTGTCCAATGGAGACAAGAAGGTAATGGGTTCCATGTCCACGAGTTGCTAGAGGAAATGGTCAAGCAAGGAAGTTATCCGCTAGATGTTGGGTCAAGGCAACCATCGTTAGGGTAGGGTTCCATGACCCACTCTTCGGCCACAAAGCACCACCTGTCACCCACACATTGGAGACACCTTTTAGGCGATAGTCAAGGTCAACTACAGCCTCTGGGTCAATGTCCCCTCCAATGTGCATGGTGGACCCCTCGTGCACCAATCCCGGCACGCGGATACTATCTCTACTTGGTCTTGTTGCTCTCCAGTCGTTCGTCTCTCCGTGCCAATACTCCAACCCACCTTCTGCATTCAAAGCTGATGCTAGCCCCTGCTCCAACACTTGGAATGTGGTCTCATCCATAGCATCCCAGAGTTGCAAATCATTCTCCGTCTCTCTCACTTGCAAGACGACGTTTGTCGTCGGGTCTTCTACGACCACCCCGTTATTATTGCCGCCCCGTTTGAGCCACGAATCAGCGTTCTTATGCTCAAGCTCGCCCAACACGGCGCATACAAGCACCACATACTTTTCCCGGGACGTCTTTAGTTGCTGGGTACTTGCCGTAGCCACCACATCCGGCATATAGCGGAATGCCACCTCAGCATTGCGGTCGGGATCGGGGTCATGAATCGCGGTTAGCTGGATATGGAACTGTGCGGATTTGTTCTTAGGATCCACCCCGGCAATGTAGATCGCCCCTAATTCAAGCTTCTCCTTATCTAGGGAGTCGGCGAAGGTGCAAGAGGCGCGGGGGATCCTGGCCACGATCGCAGTGATGAAATGCGCGGTGAAGCGATTGCCGACATTGGGTAGGGACGGGAATGAGTTCAAGACGAGGGTCGCGGGCGGAATGCTGCCCATTGCGAGGATGAGCTTAGAGGAGCTGTGGATGCGGACATGGCCACGGCTGGTCTCGAGCGCGGTGGCCGTGGAGTCCTGGTGGAGGATGCGGTACACGGTGCAGTTAGTGGCGATCTTGAGCTGTCCCGGGTACTTCCCGACCAGCGTGAGCAGAGGGCCGACAGTGGAGAATTTGATGAAGTCGAGGCCTTGCTCGTGCGGGTCCCGGACAGCAAGGGGCGCATAGATCGCCCTCGTGACCGCCTTGAACGCGGGGATGCGTCCAGCTAGGAAATCGAAGAGCTCGCGCTGTAGGTTCCCGAACACGGCATCATTCCGGAAGTTCCCGATCTTGTCGGATGAGACCACATTGAGGAGGTCCCTTGCCAGGGGCATGTATTCCCGAGCTGCGGCCACGACTTCTCGTGGCCAATCCTCAAACTCCTCATCGGTTGGCTCCGGACACCAACCGCTCCATGTAGTGGATCGGCCACCGAAGAACGGGACCATTCCGTGCTGCCATGTCACATAGTGAGGCGGCTTGCTCTCGGCAGTTGTGGCGGATAGCGTCCACGGGAAGGTCTCCGAGAAGCCACCGATCGCGTGTTCGAATGGGAGTGGGAGAGCCTGACAATGCTCCGGCAAGAAGAATGGGCCCCTCTCTAGCAGTAGTAGCCGAGCTCTCGGGTCCTTCTCCAAGATCCGAGATGCGAACGCGAGAGCACAGAAGCCGCTGCCGACTACGATGTAATCGAATTGCTCCTGCTCCCGAGCTTTTCTCCACTGGTCTTCGGAGAGGAAGAAGGTCTGATCCATGACACGTGTGCCGGTAGGATTTTGGGGGCCGGGTGTAGGGAAACCATAGCTAAAATTGGTGGAGCTTGAAGCCATGTATGTATGTATGTAGCAAGTTAAGATAGTGCCAAAAAGTGTAGTAGTGAATGTAGTGTAATGGGTGTGGATGGGCTATATGATGTGTGTGTGTGTGTGTGTGTGTGTGTGTGTGTATATATACTCAAAAACGAGAAAAATGAAAAGTTGGTATGTAGCAAGTCAAGCTAATGCAAAAACGTGTAGTGAATCGTGAGAGTTTTGAACCCTTGCCCACGCCTTTGAACGTTCAAAGTTGATTTAATATAAAATATCTTGCAAGAAAATGAGATCCATTAATACAAAATGTTTTGAGGGCATTGTGAGAAAACTGTAAAAGCCACTTTTGTAACTTTTCTATATCTATCTAGCATAGTTCGAGCCATACTATATATGTGAATATTTGTATCATACTCATATGTGAAATGGCTCCAAGCAAAGTATGAAGCAAATGTACCATTCACATTCACGACATTCTTATCATCCGAGTATGAAAAACACCCTCGAAGTATGGTAAATACCGTACTTTTTTGCACTCACGATTTATTATAAGGTAATTGTTTTTAAGGGTAACAAAGTTAAGGTAAAAAGTGTAAAAAAAAAGCACAAGAATGTTTTAATAACATACGCATTCGTTTGAAAAAACGTATGGAAATGAACGTTTGGGTTAACAAACGCGAAATTGACGTACTATGGCTCCAAGTATGATTGAAATCCATTCATCTATATTTACATAGATAACCAATAGGACTACTTCTTGAGAATATCATCTGATTAGTTTACTCCCAAGACCAAATGTTTTAAAAGTAGAGCTTTCAAGTACTTCTCTACAACAGAGGCTTCTATTATAGAGGCTTCAATCACTATTTATGTCACTATGGATTAATCAAAGGGAATAAGGCGTAGGGTGTTCAAGTGCTACTACATTGCCATAGATCAATCAAACCATTTTTGTTGCTCAAGGTTCAATTTTGTACTACATGGGGGGCTAATGCTTGCCTAGCCCCAAAAGGTTTAGTCAATGACTTAACAACATATATGACATGAGTTAACAACTAATTCAATAACGAACTATGACAACAAATCCTCCCAATACATAAACTCTAAGGTTTGAGATGAAAGAATTTTGAAGCACATCTCTCTGGCATTGTGCACAAACACTCCCAAGCTCGAAACCCTATAGTTTTTCAATCCCATTGTGTTGCTAAACCTTTTGAATTTTTTTATGTAGAATCGTGATCAATGCTTGCGTTGTTTATGCAAGCCCAATAGGTACAAACCCCAACAAAAGAAAAGGGTCTACCATGAGGGTACCATCACCATGGCCATCAACATGACAAGGACTATCATCATCACCATCACTCATCGTACCACTACTAGAATCAGAAGGGAACTCTAGATTTTGGGGTATAAGTGGAGCTGTCACAAAGCTTCTCAGGCAGACAGATGGGATGATGATTGGGTAGAGGAACATGGGGGGTTCAGTTTGGGGGTAGTAAGAAGAAGCCATGGTTGTTGCTCCACCATCATGGGATGATGATTGAATCAGAAAGGGAGATGGAGAAGAAAATGAACATGATGAAGGAGACATGGTTGGTTGGAGGTCCAGTTGCAGAGATAAGAGGGCCGCAAGTGGAGGTCGCGCGTCTAGTTCATTTCATCCTTCTCAAACATTAGTTTCTCACTCCTTCTCAAACTTCAGTTCACGACGCGGTGTATATCGGAAAAAATACCCCCCCAAAAAAACCCAAAAGGAAAATAAAGGGAAACGAATATCGCTCGTCATAGGTTCACATATGTCTACTAAATTGGACGTATGTGAATATTACAAACTAGGCTATCTAGGAGTCTCATTTATAAACATGATTGTGAGCTTCCCTTTAAACCACTGTATTGCTTGCCAAAACCGGAGGTCTTCATCGGACGGTAACGCCCGTTGGAGTGCTCCCAGTGTGAGCCAGGAGCTTGTCCTTTCCATCTCTCTGACCCGGTCAATGACCTGGTTGATGGTACTTGTGCGGAAGTCCATTACTGTGCAAACCGTGCGTAGGGGTTCCCGGAGCGCATTTAGGAATATAGTCCGTAATTCCTCCTCTGGGGGTGCGTGGGCAAGCTGACTATGCATCCGTTGAAACCGGATGACAAACTAGGGAATGCTCTCCCCTGCCTCCTGTCGGATGGTATAAAATAAGCCCACCATTACTGTTTGGTCCACCTCCTTTTGGAAAAAATGCAAGAATTTAGCTTTTAAATCTGCGAAGGTGGTGATGGTAGACGAGTCCTGCGTCCGGCGCCATCTCGCTGCCGGTCCCTCCAATGTGACGCCAAATTCTGCTATCTTAGAGCGTTCCTCTTCTTCCGGGGTCAATCGCTGGGACACATGGTTTGCTTCCCATGTCTGTTCAAAGGCATGAACATGAGCTTCCGCATCCGGATCATGTCTATACTTGGAGTACTGGAACGACATGTCGTCGTCCGGTATCAGTGCGCGGGCTGGCGGTGTTGGTGGTCGTTCCTGGTTTTTCTCCGGCGTCGGTGGTCTTTCCTGATTTGTTTCCGGCGTCGGTGGTCTTTCCTCTTCTTTTGAGGACGGAGGCCTCTCCTCCTCGACTTCCGGTGTCGGAGGTCGCTCTTCCTCTGCTGGTTCTGGAGGTTCCAGCCTTAGTAATTCCGGTTCCGGTGTCGGTAAGGTGTCCGATCCTTCGTCCTCCGGTCCACCCGGGGTTTCGTTGCTGCTACGGTAGTTCGTGTGCACGCTGTATTCCCCTTCGAAATCCGATTCATACGCTGAAAAGGCTTCTGCTTCGCCTTCTCCATTTGCCAACGCCTGGAGAAGGGATTCGGTTTCCCAGAGGCTGTTTAGGCTGTTGTCGTCGTCCGGGTACGATGTTTGCTGTAACCAGAGGGAGTCCTCCGCTACTCTCCGGATTACGTTGGAAAACGAGCGATCCGCTCTAATTTCCTGTGCCGCTTGCTGGAAAGCCTCACGTCTCCTTTGTCTTTCGGCAAGGCGTCGAGTTCGATCTATAACCAGGTCGTGGGTTGATCTAGTCATCCATCCGTGTCGTCGTTCGCTGCAAAAACAGGAATCGTGGTCGCCAAAAACTGTGTTAACTCTTAGGACCGGACAATGGCCTAAGACAGGGTGTCTACGGAAGACACTTCACCAAAGGGGTGTCTACGGAAGACACTTCACCAAAGGGGTGTTACGGCAATAGGATTAGACTCAACGATTAATCCGACTTAATTAGGCTACTTAACAAGATCGTCCTTAATAATCACACACGTAAGATATAACAATGAATGCAGAACGGCAATTAACACAGAGAGATAACAACACTAAGCTTTATTAATTAACCGCTGCTCATTACATTGTATCCGGGCCTTTAAATAGGTTTCTGGTCTGTAGTACAAAATGGTGCCATCCGCACCTGTTCGGGATTGGTCCGGATCCAGAACGGCATACCGATTCCGGTCCGTCCGTCCACACTACTAATAGCTTACATACAACCATTCCTAATAATTAAATAACTCCTTCGTTTCACACTCTAGACTCCTTTTGCCGACCGGTAACACTTGTGGCGAAGATAGAAAGCTCGAGGTTGTTGCTTCGGTGCTTTACCATTTGTACATTTTGACATAGTGATAGTTTGCAGTTTGTGGGTTGCCATGGTTTTTTTTCCCTAGTTTGGGTTTTCCACGTTAACATCCTGTGTTCTCTTCTCTCCATTGTGTCGTGCATTCTAAGCTTGGTTGTGGCCGATCGTTGTTCATCGGGAGCGTGTGTTCTTGTCAACAACTGCCACATGTATTTTTCTAAAGGTTCCTCCTTATGCAGAGCAAATATCACGCAATTCTATATATCCAACTTGGAAATGTTGTGTGAGGTTTTTGCATGTGACACTTGATTGTGGAAAGAGTTTCTACGTGGCCTTGAATTCTTCACATCAAAGTGTTACACTAGAATGGATATCATCCTTGATCTTGTGATTCGACAAGAGCGTGTGGAGGTGGCATTCAATATCATGAACACATCTGAAATTGCAAGGGGGTGAGATGATGCGGTTGGGTTCATCTTGTCATTTCCTTGTAGGTGTCCCAATATGTTGGATTTGTGGTCTTTCCATTTGCTATTCTTGGCATCCTCACTTGGTTGTTTGCCATTGGTATTAGCATCGACACATTTAAGATGGGATATGTTTTTCTTTTCCTTCTCCTTTAGAATAACATATTCAATTGGGTCGTTATATTGCGATATAGTCATATTTGGTTTAGTATAACTAACGTCACTCCATACAATAACCATATAATTAGTGCTTTAGTATTGAGCTCATTCCACACATTGGTGTATAGATGGTTTAGTGCTTATATCATTGCATACCATCATATTTGGTGCTTTATGACAAAGTTTATACTATGGTGAGGTGTGTAGGTTGTTTAGCACTAACTTCATTCTATACAACTATATTTCATTATATGTTGAGGTGCGAGAAATCCAAATTTGAATGGTTGGATCCAATTGAACATGATGCCACTAAGAACATGATACCATCCTTAAATCTAAGAGTCTCCTTAATTTTGATTTGCCATTACAAGATCAGTGAGATGTTTTGGAAATGAGACTTAGTATGTTGTAGGCATAACCTTACAAACCAATTTAATGGTATAAGCTAAATTTAATGGGTTAAGGGTAGGATAGTCAAGAAACTGATTATCCTCACTAGAATTATGACAAAACCATAGGGAACTATGACACTTGGGGACATGTGGCGGTTTACGAGCATTAGATGTTTTGATATATAAAGGGGACTAACTACCTCCGTCATTATGGCACTTGAGACTAGCTACCTATCTTATTTTAATTCATTATCCAACCTACAAGGATAACATAACATAATATTCAATGCCAATGGTATGAGGTGGAATTATGCCATACCTTCTTTTTTATTGCATAACTTGTAGTTTGTGCTCCACTTGTTTCTTATATGATATCATCAGTTTGATCATATGTTGATGTTAGCCTTTGTATTACAATAGAGGTGAGATGAAATGTCTCCTTCTGTTTTCTATATGTACATTTCATCCTTGGTATCTATAGAATCTATCATTGACGATCACATTATTTTTGCATAACATTACCTAGGACTCCAATACATCTTTTAGTCCTCATAGTTTAAACTTTAAACCATTTCATAACCAAATGAAAGGATTTTGCACCCTATGTTCCAAGCCCCTTTCAACAATTTGTGATCATACATATTCTTGACTTTTGTAATATACTTGAATACTTTTGTTTCCATGCGACTACCGATATGCAAGGGAGGTGCATGACAAGATATAAGGATGTTGACGATTTTATCCCTCATTGTCTACATGATAACATTCATCTATTTCATTCCATGCATTGAGATAGTGCCACCCCAAACTTGTTCCATTCGGGTAAGACCAAAATTGGACCACCATAACATTGAATAGTGACAACCTCACCTCCCATCAACATTGACGTGATATTCAAACATATAATAAACTATTTTTATGGGCTTATGGTCAACGCTCATAAAATACATTCCACCTATTTTCCCAATGCATGGACATGAAACTATGACATTTGAACATGGAATGAGAAAGAGAGAGAGAGAGAGATGAGATGAGATTTTAATCACGTGGAGTAGCATTAAATGTTGGAGGGTGCACTTTCTCTAATCACTTTAACGATTTTCTTTTTATTATTTATTTATTGTGCTTCATTAGTCTAGTTCAACAATAGAAAGGCTTTGTTTTCTACTTTACGTTTGACAATTTATTGATCCCCATCTCTAGTATACATATGTACAAATAACAATTTGGGGATAAGATTTGAGCTCAGATTAACCATCCTATTTATCTTCATCATGCACTATACATACATATAACAATTGGGAATAAGATTGGAGTGAAGATTAACCAACGTACTAATGATTTTCCACATGCACTCTCTCTCTCTATATATATACACACACACAGTGGTGGGGATAAGGTTTGAGCTTTAGAATGAATATCAAGGTAAGAAAGTGGACACTACATTTGGTGGGGCCATGGCAAGAGAGAGAGAGAGAGAGAGAGAGAGAGAGAGAGAGAGAGAGAGAGAGAGAGCAGGTGGTCATGGGTTCAAACCACCCTACATTCCAGAGTGGCATCTAGTAAATTAAGATATATTAAGAGATATGTATAGAGTAATAGAGAGGTAAGACAATTAGGCTTCGAACCCAAGACTTAGTGCTAATAGTGTACCAACTTCCTACTACGGTAGTCTAATTACGATTACAAAAGAAGAAGAAAGAAAAAGAGAGAAGGACAGTGAAAGTCATAGATGTGAGAATATCGGAGGTCATAAATTTTCACCAGACAAACTCCAATGATGGCCACTTGCTTGCAAGGAAGGGATTGAATTGTGAAAGTGTACGAAAGCTTTTTTGATACACTGACTAGCTAAAGATGGACGGCCACCTAGAATGGCCACTTGCTTGCAAGAAAGGGATTGAATAGTGAAAGTGTACGAAAGCTTTTCTGATACACTGAGTATGTGGTTAAAGATGGACAACCACCTAGAATGTCCAAGAGTAGAAAGCTTTTTTATCAAAGAAATTTAAATGGGGTGGGGGGGCATTTTATTGCTTTGATTTTCCTTTGACTATTACTGCCAACCTTACCTTTTACAAGTACTAAAGCTGCTGGCATATTGACTTGACCCACCAGAAAACCAAAAACCCAAGACTGGGTCAAAGGTCTTGCAACCTTATAAAAAGAAAACATTCAGTCCATAATAAACTGAAACAAAATTGAAGTCTTAACTCACAAAAAAGAAATTTCCAAAGCTCCTAATCAATTTTCTTCTTGACTTCCAGTTTCAACCCTACATTCAAAATTCCCTGCAAAACCCTAATTCCTTCATTTCACCATCACCACCACCATCAAGTAGATTTCATGGCATTTGACAGCTTGCCGATCTTACGTCGCGAAATCTACAGGGCTGGCCAGAGATTCTTCCAGTACGAATTGAACAAAGACGAGCAAGATGCATGCTTGTCTAAATTCAAGGCTCTGGATGGAAATGGGGACCAAAAAGTGTCACACCGGGAGCTTCGAGACAACTGTGGAATTATGGATTCATCCGTGGCTGCTAGGGTTTGCAGGTTTTTCGAGTTAGTGGACGGCGACGGCAATGGCTTCCTTAACTTCGATGAGTGCAAGGCGCTCTTCTTCCTGTTCAACAAAGCACGTGTCTGCGATGGATGCGAGGGTCTCATCATCCATGGCGGCCTCTCTTGCCTCCATTGCTTGCCCTACCACTATTTCGACTTCTGCTGTTACTGTGTTCATCATCAGCAGCACGACCAGCACTACCAGCACCGTTTTGAAGCCCTTCCAGCATTGATTAATGGCAGCAGCCTTCAGGAGAAGCTTCCACCCGTCATGCCTCCGCCGGCTTTCCTGCAGGTGAGAAAACAAAGTTCACCACATACCAACAGTCTCGTTCTTATATATCTTCTCATGATTATCGAGCGTTATGATTTGTATGTAAATCTCATGTATATACACTTAACGATCTTCAGCAGCAGCAGCACTACCACCATAGCCATGGCTTTCAATCCCTTCCACCCTTGGTTAGTAGCAATCCTCAAGTGGAGCTTCCATCCGACCATCAAGTCATACCACCATCGCAGGGCTTCCACCAGGTGAGAAAACAGCACCACTTATTCATCATTATCATGCCATGATGATGATCCAACATTATAATTTGTATGTAATCCTCATGACATATATACATTTAACATAATTGACCCTAATCCCCCTTCTTTATTGTTGGGTTCCGATTGTAGGATAATGCTCGGACCGATAATCGCGGCTTTATACAGACTACAGGAACTTTGCTGGCTGTTGTGGGTAATGTGGCTTCTGCCGTGATTGCCATCAATTCGTGCTCTATTATGTGAACCAGAGATCGCCTTGTATTGTTGGACATATTTGTCATCAATAATACCCCCCCATGACACTCAAAATAAGTGTGATTTTGGTCAGACATATTAACTGTAAATCTATAGTTATTAGTTATTAGTTATTTCTATGATCTAGTTGTTGAAACTAACTCGAATATTAATCAAACCTAACAGTTTAGTTAACTAAAGGTATTATTAATATCTTAAAAAAGATGTGGCTTGGTACAATTGTAACAATTACATTGCAAGATGCATTTTAAAGGCTAGAGCACATCTGACTCATGTACAAGTTCATGTTTTAGTTCTAATATCCATTCAAGTACCTTCTTACCTTTGTCTTCATTTCCTTCCAACTTATAATTGCTACACTTTTAAGACTTGGCCGGATGATAAATTGTTGAAATATCTATAAATTTGGGTAGTTGTCGATTCAACATCGGATTCACAGTGTTAAACACGTTAAATCACATATGGTGCACCATACTCCAAACTGTTGGGGACAAGCATTAAAGTGCCCTTATCCATATAACATGTTAGAGCCACCATAAGCAAAACAAGACTCATGAACAATGTACATATATATAGACGGGGACAAGCATTAAAGTGCCCTTATCCATATAACATGTTAGAGCCACCATAAGCAAAACAAGACTCATGAACAATGTACATATATATAGACGCAAAACAAGTTTGTGAGTATTACCATCAATACTCCACTCTATGACAATGCTCCACCTTTTATTACATTTGAGTCTCTTTTACATATATCATCAAGTCAAACATATCACTTGATCTACCCTCACTTAGTGAAACCATTTCTTTCACTTTCTTGTCCCAGATCTCATATGGAACCAAGAACATCTAGGGATAATAATAAAATCTACCCATAAATCTTTCACTCTGTGGCATTACCTTTAATTAGGGAAAAGCATCCATGTCCTTTAATTTGTAGTCTATATTCATTGTGTAAGGTAATTATGATCCTTGTGTGTGTAACTTACTTTGTTCATGATAAGAGGAGCACATGAATTATCCAAATGGTGATAAAAAAATTAGAATGCTAGATCTAGATTGTGAACCCACTCTTACTAATGCAAGTGGTGAGCAAACATTGGCATTGTCTCTTTCTCATAGCCCTCGAGTGTATATGGATGGTTTCTAACTAAGCTCTTGGATCTTCAAGTTCTCCCGCCATGAGGATATAATGGTGTGGAGACTCTCAATGCAACCATTGAGTCTCTTCACGACTTAATCCAATGATACCTTGACATTAGCTTACATTTAGTTCTTGCAAATACAAGAGGAGATAGGATCGGTAACAAGTGACACCATATTCAAACCTCATTATATGATCAATCCTGTTTCACTATCCTTATTACAATTAAACCACGTAGTGCCAACACAACTTAAGGTAGTAGACCAAAGGGCCACTTACATTTCTTAGTCTCTTTACTTAGTAATACAAAGAGACAAATTATTTGCGAGTCACGTGGGAATAAGTAGTTTGGTGACAACCATCATGAATCAAAATCTCTTTTTAAAATCACAAATTTCTTGCTGCCTCATTAACATCACAATTCCTTTCTTTTTGTTTCTTTCCCAATCCATTGATTGATATTCATATTCATGTGTTACAATCTTTAGGTTACCAAGCACTACCATGTTGTAACTATACACACGTACATATGGTATCTAATAATAATGTAGTTTGGTGACAACCATCATGAATCAAAATCTCTTTTTAAAATCACAAATCTCACACTACGTTGTCGCGAAGTTTCGTGCGCGTGTGTTACTTGGGTGGGACCACGGGGGTCTTGGACTAGGGAGTACTCAAGGGATAGAAAAAAACCGAGGTTTGCTTTACGACAATACTACTTCCCGACCCCTTCCCGACCAAGGTCTTGTTGCCCTTTGTTTTGTGAGGTTGGTGGCTCTCATTGATCACGACTCGTCGACCTTTCGAGATCACCGCACGAGCCAAGTGATCAAACGGGTACAAGCAAGATGACCACGCAAGATGAACGCACAAGGGGGCGATAACACAAACACGAATGCCCGTAAGTCTTTATGAGGAGGAGAGGTGCATGGGCACGCCAGAACGCTCCCTCGTCACAAGACGTCGAACGTATGAGGAAGACACAAAACACACGCACGAAATGCTCGTATGCCTCTATGAGGAGGAGAGGTGCATGGGCAAGCTCAAACGCTCCCTCGTCACGAGACGACCGAACGTACAAGGAAGACATAAACACACGCACAAAATGCTCGTATGCCTTTATGAGGAGGAGAGGTGCATGGGCAAGCCCGAAACACTCCCTCGTCACAAGACGGCCGAACGTACAAGGAAGACACGAACAAAGAAAGAAGGAAAGAAAGAAACACGAATGATATCGGCCAAAGAAATAAATACTTGTTCGATTCCAACGCAAGAGGACCCTTTATAAAATAGGGTTTGATTACAATGGCAACTTATAGTTAACCACAAGCTCAATCAAAACATAAATACTAAATGCCCTTAAAGACAAGAGCAAATCCGAACACGGCGAAGACAAACACACGAGCACCACCAAAACGCCAATCCTAACAAACCACGACCACCCGAACGGCGAGCACACGGGCTCGCAAGGACGAACGGGGCGAAGCAACGTTGAACCAACGAAGCTTGGGCTCACGAGCACTTCGAGTGCCGACGCGAAGAAGACGAGCACGTGGCGGTGGGGGGATGAAGGGGTATGAGAAGAAGAGAAGTGGTGAATAACGAGATTAAGAGCTCCGAAGGAAAATTGGCGATAGTCTCCTCCTCCCAAAAACGTCCTCCCGAATGAGCCCCCCTCGACCTCCTTTTATAGGAAAAAAAGAAGGGGGGTCGCCAATTTTGTCTTCAATGAAAAAGAAATAAAATTCCTTAAATCACGTTGCATCGTAAGACTAAATTTGAACTATGCACCTCTAGCCAATAGTCAATATGACTATCCACTAGCCCACTAACTCCCTCTTATACAAATTACAATATATAATTCTATCTCTATAAATTCTTAGCCTGTCTCTCCTCTACATTTTATCTCTCTTCTCTCTTACTTTTTGCACGGGCTTCTATGTATCCTTTCCACCCTTTCTTTTCCCTTTTATTTTGCATATGCACAACTAATGGCTTTTGTGTGCACACACATTGCACATGCACATTTTTTACCCCCCCCTTTCACCGGTTTTTCCCACTCTCGAGCACGCCACATCACAACAACGTCACAAAAATCATGAGTTTGCGCCAAATTGTGAATTGTTTGTTATTTGAGAGATAGATAGATAGATAGATAGAGAGAGAGAGAGAGAGAGAGAGAGAGAGAGAGAGAGAGAGAGTTTCCTTCCCTTCCCTTAGTTAGAGTCAAAGACTTGCGAAGTATTGTGTGTGCGTTGTGTGGCTATGGCGACCACTAGCCAGACTGTAGAGCTGAAAGTGGCCATGAGCTGCAATGGTTGTGTTGTGTTGATGGGTGAGGGGTGGAGCCAAGAATGGCTAGCTCCACCCCCCTCCCAAGGGGGTTTGAGTGTGCGGGGGGAGAGGGAAAGAGACACACCGAGAATGAGAGGGAAAATCGAGACAGACACAAGTTGAGGGGTAATTTCACTATTCTTCCTTCTTTTCAGGCCGCATGGGTGGGGGTTCCTTCTTTTCAGGCCGCATGGGTGGGGGTTTATATAGTACAAGATTAGGGTACAAAAAGCCGAATGGGAGGAGGGGGGGTAGTTACACCTACTTACCCCACTCTCTCACATTTGTACACATGCACACAGAAAGCCAAATGTTCATGTGTACACACTTTTCCTCATACATTACATATGTTATGTTTTCACATTACATGTCATAACGACATACATTTTGGCCTTACAAGGATTCGAGCCCAAGATGTCTTAGTCTATAGGTTAGACCTTTAACCATTATACTATCATATATGATATATAGTTATAATAAATGTATTATTAGTTATTACAAGACATTTAGAGTATTCTAGAACATTCTAGAGTATTCCAGAACAATCTACAGTATTCTAGAACATTCTAGGATATTCCATGATTATATTAAATATCTAAAATATTCTAGAACATTCTAGAATACTCCATAAGGACCTATAAATAGGTGTCTATTCATTCATCACAACTCATTCAGTTCAACACCAGTTTGTAGCCCCTTAGCCTACTCTTTGTAATCCTTGCTCTCTTATAATATAAACTCTCTTTCCATTTCTAGTGTTCTTTCTCTCTCTCTCTCTCTCTCTCTCTCTCTCTCTCTCTACCTTCTACTGTCATCTTATAATATAAGATGTAATGTGTAATGTGTCACCTTACACATTACATCTTAACCCTATATGGACTTATACGGGTAACATGTTGGAGCTATGAAGAGAGTCCTAGGGAAATTGGAAGGTGTGGAAACTTATGACATCGATTTGATTGTGCAAAAGTTATTGTGAAAGGAACTCTAACTCATGAGGAATTTTTATCATATAACTCTTAGATAGGTAAAGCCACTTCATATTGGCCGGTCGAGGACAAGGCCGAGAAAGAGGATAAGGTTGAGAAATGAATATGTTGATGGTTTTAAGCATTCCCCATGTAACCTATCATGCCATACAAACTACTGGCATT
Organism: Azolla caroliniana; assembly: GCF_043228905.1. Classification (NCBI taxonomy): domain Eukaryota; kingdom Viridiplantae; phylum Streptophyta; class Polypodiopsida; order Salviniales; family Salviniaceae; genus Azolla; species Azolla caroliniana. The sequence goes on along the minus strand of NW_028230451.1, from coordinate 2,474,701 downwards.
GTTCAGAATAATGCATTCTTTTAATGTTGTAAAAGTACACATGTCATGGTTTTTTAAGTTTTTTTCTGCTTGGTAACAAGTTCGCGTAAAAGAAACACATTCTCCAATCACATATATTTGATGAAAGAGAGAGAGAGAGAGAGAGAGAGAGAGAGAGAGAGAGAGAGAGAGAGAGAGAGAGAGAGAGTTTTGGGATTAGCTCTAAAGCGTCGTGGACTAGCAACGGGTAATTGCTTTTTTTGCACTGTTCAAATGGAAGATAATACTCATTGATTTATACAATGCCCGATTGCTTCTCAGATTTGGAGTTACATTTCTCAAATTTGGCAAGTTTTATCATGGTGTTATTTGACACCTAGACAGTGGGTGTTTACACAATTTACACAGGTGGACCCAAAGTCAGAGATGGAGATTGTTTTTCTATTTTTGAGATATTGGGGATTGCGTCATAATTGGAATATGCGCAACGCTTTTGTATTCGATGGTAGACATGGAGTGAAAGCATATCTACGAAAGTTGAAGGGAGTACTAATGTGGAAATTTTCTTTATTGGAGCAAGTGGAAATCCTTTCCTCTGTGGAATGTTCGTCTTGCCTATTGGCAATTCAACATGTTCCATTACCCATGTAGTGTAGTGTAGTTAGCGGGTGACCATACTTCATGGTCACACCCATTGTAAGTAGTGTTATTTACACACATTTATTAATATAATTGTGTGTTTTCACCAAGAGAGAGAGAGAGAGAGAGAGAGAGAGAGAGAGAGAGAGAGAGAGAGAGATTAATGTCTTCTAAGACCAAAATTGGCCAATGAGACAATTGGTTTACAATAAAAATGGGGTATTTACCCATTCATCGAAAGTAATAATAAAAATAAAATAAAATAAAATAGAACGTAAGCTAAAGAGTTCTAGCAAAAAAAAAAACATGTTCTATAAGGAAATGACTTTATACTAGTCCTAGTTTCATTTCCATCCAAGTCTCTCAAAAAGAAGCGGGAGGTCAAAGGGTTTCGATGTGGAGGTGGCTCGTGGTCCCAATGTAAAAGATACCACAACCATAGTTGCTAGGCAGCGTAGCTCATGTTCCCTTATCTTCTTAATTGTTTCTACTCCACATCGAGTTGCTTTGAAGCCCAACATCCGAGGGCATTTGGTTGTCCTTTGCATTTCTGCTTCCTCAAGAGAGAGGCCGAATGGTGTAGGTGTGTTCACATTCATCGTCTCCCCTTGTTCCTGAAAATTTGTATTAGTTACATGTTGGTGAATATTAAAATGATTATGGTTAACATTTTGTAGTTTTTCCTCCCTATGTTTGTTTTAGCTCTAAGATATACCTACCTAGTCTCTTTATATCCTGTGTATCTAATAGTTTGGAGAGGGTGGGAGAGGGTCCTAGTATGTCTTGGTATTTCGCCCTTATCTTGGCATAAGTTGGACACTTGCATGTAAAGTGATAAACACGTTCGCGTTCACAAGTGGAAGGATCGCGCATAAATGGAAGGATAAGGGAAATTTTAGGGCTTTTTCAATGATTTTACAAAACACATTGATACCAGTATCATACATGTTCAAACATACTATGAAAAAGGTTAAAAATCCACTATTTTCGTGATTTAGAAGTAACTAAAAAAAGACGAATTTCAAAAAGTTACATTCTCAATTTATATCACAAACTTTACAACCAATGTTATTTTATAAGAAACGATTTTTTAGAAATCATAAGAATTCAAAACACATGCTTTTATATTACTCGATTTGTTACAAGCGGAATGTAGTTACACTTAATAGCCAAATATACATTCATGATCACTCCTTTACGGAGAATCACTACTATAACTAATATACAATGACGATTCCTCCTCATCATCCTCGGATGTACCAATCAGTGCATTATCTTCGTCATAAACCAAATGGTTTGACTCTAGATTATATGTAGCAGATCTCGTTTGCCTTTGACTCGAGCCACCTTGTAGACCTAGTAATTTTTCTTTTATTATATCTATTGTTGACTTCCTTAATCGTCCGGCTTTTGTAAGTGTGAAGTCGTACACGATGATATCCACATCAGAGATATCAAGGGTCGAGGTGTTACGAATGTTTCGCTTCCTCTTCCTACCTCCCCTTCTTGTTGGGCATTCAATCATCTCCAATGTATACTTACCTGTAAAAGCATTTGCACTTCTAGTGTTGTACCAATGAACATTTATAGACTTGATCGTGTTTTCTATTTCATGCATTAGCACTTCTAGAATTTTACCAACCCAAAATTGGTGGCCATGTGAGTTCTCATCAGCCGACGTTGCAATCAACATCCCTGCGGTGAGCTCTTGCAAATTGCCTTGCCATCTAGCTTCGACTGCTTTGGTCATCCTTGGTCCCACATAAATGTCTCTTTGTTGTGGATGGACTAAGCTGTCATTAATCACATTTACTAGTTGCTCCGGAGTTCTATTTACGCGATCATGTTGCAGCGACCATGTGAATGGCGTTTCCAAATTCCAATTATCAACAGATACACAATTGTCTATAATTTCTTTCTGATCACTATAAAATACATCCCACTATGACGTGTCTTGTTGTGCGGCATATTTCTTGGAGGCCTCAATATGCTTTCTTTTTTCTTCTAAGGCTTGGAGCCATAACCGTTTTTGTTCTGATACCAAGTCACTCTGCAACTGTCCTTTCTTCTCAATTGGCATTTGCTTAGCTCCATGGACAATTGTACTCGGCATACAAAGTAATAACTGGCAACCACCTTCAGGTTCCCATGTTGTAGAAGATGAATATTGTTTAGCATACAAAAGTGTAGAACCACTTATTCCATTTTTCTTTATCATAAAAATGTGATTGAAACTTATATTGTTTAACTGAGCAAGCACTTTAACATTCCCACCACCCCCATCTAATATATATCTCTTAAAGTCATATACCTCCTTCAAGTGTAACACTTTTGGGCGTGGTGTATATGCATCACAAATGACATCAAATAGTTTAGGTAAAGTGAAAGCATCATGCCGAGACAACTGTCTGGAGAATGTGCTAAACATCTGATCTATATGGTCATGTGTGTGGCCAACCAAAAGGAAATTGACTTTCACTTTCCTAAACAATTCTAGGTTGACCAACATACTTAGATAGCCAAATACAGTTGAATTTTTGTTCTCTCTAGCAGTATTGTCCAATTGAATGTATAGAACAGGGGGGAAAGATTGGCCCCAAGACATCAAAACTCGGTGAATCACTGTAACTGTTAGGTTAGGGACATTGTGAACATTGGGGTAAGTAATGAAGACGTGAGGTCGAACAGACCTATTATAAGCCAAGCATCCCACCAAGTGCATTTGAACAAGGCACTCATCATTGACATCTTTGGGGAGCCTCCGCATATGCGGCAAGCATGTCTTCTTCTGGTCCATGCCATCTATCATTAAGCACATGTATTGTTCGGGCCTCTTCAAACACTTCTCTCTATGATGCATCGCCTTCTTTCGTTCTAAGGATTGTGCCTCACGATGCTCTTGTAGTAACTTCTTACTCGTATCCTTTTCCATTGATGTCTTTGCACCTTTAGCCAAACTTTTAAGATTTGCACAAATGGAGCAATACCCCATATGTACTTTACGAGGAATAATAACATTTGAAAACCGAGCTCTCCATAATCTTGTGAATTGGCTATAGGTGATAGACTTATTACGTGAGCCCAGCATATCAGATCGATAGACATCATAAACTTCCCGACGTGTATAATTATCAGAAAGGTGCATCCTACCTGTAGTGGGCATTACTTCACAATTTAACTGAAAGTAAGTTTTCATCCAACCAATAACATGTCTTCCAATTGCACCTTTCATACTTGGAACCTCTTTACAATTGAGCATCTGATCCCCGCTAAGTAGACGTTGTTGTACTCTGTGTAGCCGCATGTTACTAACACATAACGCAATTTTGAATGCAACTCTACATATCTGTTGCGCATGGAAGATATAATATTCGAATGATACTTTGATCCCCGTACATTTGTCAGATACTAGTTGCATATGTGACCCGAGGTAAGTGTCTTGCTCATCACCGGTCATCGAAAAATAGTATCGCCTTAATTCTCGCAACTTTGATTTTCCAATCATAGACATACAACCACGGGCACAACATATTTTTTTGACATCAAATCCAATCTGTTTATCTGATGTCACCAAGCTAAATCTAGCCAGACGAATTCTTCGTGGGATTCTTCTAATATGCATAGGGCTCCCAGATTTCTCTTCCTGCATAGAGGTTGGTGTAACCTTGTTACAATCTAATTCTCTGTTCTGACCATCGCCAATGTTATTCAATGTTTCCTGGGCACTACCTTCATTCTCCGTATCTTTATTAATATCGTATTCTTCAATAGAGAACTCTTCACATGTGTCATTATTTACATTCCTTGTAGATGAGCTCAGACAATATTCTTCGATAGAATATGGTGAGTCAGTCGACAGACAATATTCTTCAATCGAATATGGTGACTCTGTCGACAAACAATACTCTTCAGTAGAAAACGATAAGTCTGATGACAAACAATATTCTTCAATCAAGAACGGTGAATCTTCACTCATGGCTTAAGGTCTAGATAGGGCTCTGTAAGTTATGTGCTTAGGGTAAGGAAAAAAACTAATAAGCTCCTCTCTAAACATATACTCCTCTCTAAACATAAACTTCTCTCTAAACAAAAGCCAAATCAATAGAATGTCTATATTATGTAATATTCTATTAATACAATACATAAAAATTTATTTTTAATAAAGTAATTGTATTTAAAATATCAATTATTATATAAACTACATCTATATGAAGTTAAATCAAGTATAATATAAATGTAATCATTAACAAGCCATGAATATGTTGGATTAATGTTAAAATCATTGGCTAATTAATGGCACCCATTTTGATATAGAACCTCTCACTCATTGGTTCTTTAATGCTCACCATTTTAAATATTAGACTTATCAATCATTGGTTAATTCATGCCCACATCTTTAATACACAACATTTGAGATTCATAAAAATTGTTGCTTTTAGTAATCAATCATTGGTACATTCATGAACGTCTATCATTGTCTCCTTCATGACCTTTGAAGTCATTGTAGGTTGTTATGACTATAAAAGATTGATCAATATGTTAGTTTGACTTTGTAATCATTAATGCAATCATAAGTTACTCTAGTTAATGTGACTGTGGTTACCAACTAACTATCCTCAAACTTACCAACCTTGGTTAAGGTGACTATGGTTACTTTAACCAATGTGGTTGTTAAGCGTTGGGATAACAACACAACCAGTCACAAATAAGAACGCATCAACAAGGACGTAGTACGAAGAGGAAACGGCAAGAGGAAAGGAAAGCAAAGAGACGGCCAAATGTGAAAGGCCCATACCCTAAACGTGAAAGCTATATAAACCACATAGTAGTGGCTTTGTGGGGGTTCTCCCATTGGTAAAGATCTCCTATTGATTAGAGCTAGAGCTTCCTCTCCTCTTTCTTGTAAACCTTTGAGCTTAAGAGAGATTAGTGAAGTGTTGAGTTAGAGAACACTAATCTCTCCCCTTGTTGGTGCTAGACCTCTTAGCAAAGAGGGTTAATAATAGACATACTCTTGCTTCTTATTGTCTATACTATTGATCTATTGTTTATGAGAGAGAGAGCTTGAGAGAGTGAGAGAGATATCGTGCTAATCATTTACTAATCGTTGAGTGAGTGTGAGGCTCGGAGGTATCCGACAACCATCTCCGCCCGATTCGCCATCAAGAGGGTATACGCCGATCCGAATCCCGCACGACATCGAGGAGCTTACTCCATCGATACATAGATCCTTAACATCTATTTGGCGCCGCTGCCAGGGATACGACCGACGCTTGAAGCCCATTTTCGAGTGGTCAAAAACTCGGAGGCAAACCACTCAACGAAGGAAGAAATCGCAAGAGAACCACCATTTTCTGTTTTTTTCATCATTTCATAGTTTAATTAAGTCCCATTTTCTGTTTTTTCATCATTTCATAGTTTAATTAAGTCCCATTTTCTGTTTTTTCATCATTTCATAGTTTAATTAAGTCCCATTTTCTGTTTTTTTCATCATTTCATAGTTTAATTAAGTCCCATTTTCTGTTTTTTCGCTCGGTTAACATTAAACATTGTGGAGGTTTAGGCCGTTACGGGGCAAGCATAATCACCGCGAGTCTCGCGGCTTATGATCACTCCACGGGTCACAAAGCGACCGTTGGCGCCAAAAAGTTTGAATTTCCCACGCAAAGCTCGTCGAAGATTCATCCTTCGACGAAGATTCATCCTTTAACGAACATTCATCCTTCGACGAACATTCATCCTTCGACGAACATTCAACCTGCGACGAAGATTCAACCTGCGACGAATCTTCAACCTTGCGACGAAGCTTCGCCCTTCGACGAACATTCAACCTTCGACGAACATTCATTCTTCGACGAACATTCAACCTTCGACGAACATTCGTCCTCCAACGAAGATTCATCCTTCGACGAAGATTCAACCTACGACGAATATTCATCCTTCGACGAAGATTCACCCTTCGACGAACCTATAAAAATTTTTAAAAAAAAAAAAAAAAAAAAAAAGCTTGACCAGAAAACATGGCCGGATCCTCATGGACAGAAATGTTCAAAACCCGACCTGCATGCCTAGAAGAGTCCACGCAAACCGACCAAACCCACGATGCTGGCCCGCCTAACCCGACTCAGTACCACGGAGGGTGGCTAACTCCGGGGATACTACCAAACATGAACCTCCCATCGAGCCCAGGAACTAAAGCACTTCTCAACACACCCCCACTACAGGAGAGCCCAATGGTAGACCCACTCAGTGTAGAACAACATATACGAGACGCAGCGCAAGAGTTACGAGTGATAGAACACGAAATCAATCTATGGACGGTACAACTTGCGAAAGGAGGACAACCGGAAAGCACCACTCGAGATATCGAAGCTGCTTTGGCCGAAAGGAAGGATAGATTCACACGAGTGCAACAAAAACTTCACCGCCTAGAAACATCGTCGCACATACACCGCCGAAGTCAGGAGCACAGCCTCGTACCGCGTTCGAGCACAACGGGTGATAGCCCGAATGAAACCCGTGCACAACGACAACCGGCACCACCATGCATGGGCACAATCCCTACACCTGACCAAGCTACCCCTACACCTCCAAACGCCGAACTCGCACTAGCGCTACAATCCATACAAACTCTTGTAGCATTGATGGAAAAAGAGCGAGCACCCATAGACCATCTGAGAAACCTCACAAATGACAGTGGGAAGAGTGCTTCCATTTCTAAACTAGTACCTCGTTTCCTCGGTTTCGGCGATGCCTATGACCATGTCGAGAGGTTCAAACAGATTTGCCGCGCTTACGAACCCCTCACAGAGATCACCAAGGTAGCTGCGTTTGGACTCACACTTGACGACCAAGCCGGCATCTGGTTTCAAACCTTAAATGAAGACATTGCCGCCGATTTCGAGTACGTCATCGAGGATTTCTTGATAAACTTCGCTCGTCGAGGGAATAAATGGAACCCGATTGACCAACTTTTCGCCCTCAAACAAGAAGCAAACGAAACGGTCAGGGACTACATACGTCGCACAAAAAGCTTGCATCATCGTTGTAGTCCGAACGACAAGATGTCGGATGACAAGTTGATGAGCCGTTTCATTAATGGGTTGTTTGATACGACACTCCAAAATTTCCTGATTGCCCGGATGTGTTGATCGTTTACTGAAACCTGCACAGTAGTGATGACCTTTGAAGATTCGATGAGTGGATTACACATACCCATTCACGCACCCACGAACAACCGCGAGAAATCCTCCGACCCCACCCCTGCTCTACCCACACCACCGCGAACACCCCGTATAGAAAGACCCCAAGCATACGCCCAACGAGAAAATGTAAGGTGCACGGTATGTCACGGACACCACACGGGACATGAGTGTCCCCTCCTTCATCAACGACGGTCGCAATACTGTAAGTGGTGCAAAGCTTTCGTAATGCATACGCAAGAGAACTGCTGGCAAGCCCCCACTGGAAGGTACGGCCAAACGCCAATGGTGGAACACCCACGCTCCCCCCCACCACTTAGCCGCCCACCACTACCAGCGATACTCCCTCAACAACCCCCACTACCGCGCATCGGTGCCCGCCTCGCTGAACTGGAGTATACCACAGATAACCAAACCCAGGTCAGAACGAGAACCCCCGAATATGAAGACCCGTACAGGGAGTATGGCATTGAAGAAGAGGTGTTATCCCATTTTGTGGATTTTGAAGGTGACCAAATACCAGTGTACGTCCTGAGAGGGGAACAACGCGGACCCTCTATGGGATACCGCAACAACAATGGTCTGAGGAGGTCAGAATTGAAATGCTTCAACTGCCAAGGCCCGCATATGGTTAGCGAGTGCCCAACCAAACATGAGTACTACAACCAGATGGCCCAACAACCACGACACCTCCCACTCGACACGCCCCCACAACCATTGGCGCAAGGGCCCACCCAACAGTCACAAGACCTCATCGAATGGTTCCAAAGAGAAGCATCATGCCCAGGGTGTGGTAAAGAACACCTAGTACTTGATTACCCGGAAAAGAAGAAAAGGGTCGGCACAAATCTGTTGTCCATTGTGCCATCCACGATCGGTGCCAATGTCATCACACGAGCCCAACGAGTAGCGCACAATTTAAAATACCAAGATCAAGGTCTCCCCGTGACCGCGCGTAAGAGACGCAAATCTAGGAAGAATAATTCCACGCAGACCTCAAAACAAGATCAAGAACCGGAGGGAGACACAGAAACATTACCCGTCAATCCAAATCAAGAACTACCAGCACACCTAGCGGCATACCAAATCCAGTAGCTGAGAAACAAAAAGTAGAAGAATATATCAAACTCATACACCACGAACAGTTTGAAAAATCACTTAGCCTCCCCAGCTTAAACTTCGAGCAACTAGAAGAATGGGTAAACCCCTCACCTCCCCCCTTCGTCACACCAACTGACACCCCCGTTTGCCATCCTACCTCGATCAAATAGGTCAACACAACTCTACTCCAACAAATCTTAAATTTAAGATTGCGACTCACATTACGCGAAGTGCAGAGCTACATTGGCACCTTCACCACTGACAACCCCCTGCTACGACCACTACTCGCCAAAGAAATAGAGTTCACGCTCGAAGAACTACTCAAACTCGACGTTCAACCATGGCATGACGTCCTCCGACGCCTCAATGGTGGCCTATCGGCGGGATATGGTGAAGGGATACACACCCACACTCCTCGCACGTCCACAGTCACCAAACAACCCGAAGGACCGCCAGTCGATGTCCACGAAGCCCACTTCGAGAGCGACGACACTAGTTTCACTCTACCAGTCTGTGTCAATGGTAAGACGTGTGATGCCATCATCAACACCGGAGCAGGGGTAAGTATCGTCAGTTACGAATGTTGGTGCAAGTGGGGGAGCCCAAAAATGATGCCTTCCGAGGTCAAACTACGAATGGCAGACGGGTCCATCCAAAGACCGGAAGCCATGATTCCTTCGCATCACTTCACTATACATGGAGTGGAGTTCAATCTCACCTTCATCGTCACAAGATCATCCAACCATGTAGCCTACGAGTGCTTACTAGGAAGACCATTCCTACATATAAGCCGCCTGGTCATGGATTTTGGGAACGATATAATCTATATGCGAAAGGACAACAAAACCTTTCGCATCAAAGCGTACACACAAAAAGTGCATGAACAAGAAGGTAGCCCTCTCGTAGACGATTGGTCAGAAACCACTGAGTTCGAGACCAACCTCCTAGCGTGCAACCCCGCGAAGACAGTTCAACTCTTGACCAGAGGCCAACACTTTCCTCAAAACCCCACCACTTCCAAAGAGGAGAACGCACGTGAGAGAGACGACCAATCCGTCACCTCCGAGACGTCAGAAATGAATTGGGTGCATGCTCTCGCCACAACCGACGCAATGTATCCTATAGGTACAAAGTGTTGCGACGAGAACGGAGAGACAATCTCGTGCTTCAACATCACCACCCTAGGTCCCTGGCGAAAAGACGTAGACGTAGAGGACGAAGGATGGGTACAACGAGTCACACATCCAGGTGACGTCACGACCACTCAAGAGGCGGTGACGGAAGCGGACTTCCCAAAGCATTTCAAACTCTATGAACAAGGGAGTAGGGCAGTGGCTTGTAAGAGACCGCAACGCAACCCCCAAGGCCTAGGAGAAGTCTACGATGGACCAGCAAGGGTGAAAGAAATCAACCTTGGGAAAGGGGCAGAATCTAAACCGGTGTTCATAGCTACAGATCTCCAACCGAACGAGGAGGCGTCCTTGATCACTCTCCTCACGGAATTTAGCGACGTGTTTGCATGGTCATACGTCGACATGAAGGGAGTCCCAGCCGAGGTCGTCACACATAGTATCCCCATGCGAGCCGACGCCCACCCAATCCGGCAAAGGCCACGTCCAATGAATCCTAACTACGCCCAACAAGTGAAAGCCGAAATCAACAAAATGTTAGCCGCAGGCATTATCTACCCAATCGAACGAACTACTTGGGTCTCCCCAATTGTGGTCGTCCCAAAGAAAAACGGTCAGATACGCATATGTGTAGACTACCGCCAAGTTAACGAAGCCACTATCAAGGACAATTACCCGGTACCCTACATCGAACATTTACTCGAAAGAACCGCGGGAGCGGAAGCGTATAGCTTCATCGACGGGTTCTCCGGGTACAACCAAATCTCGGTGGTCCCTGAGGATCAACACAAGACCGCTTTCGCCACGGAATTTGGTACGTTCGCGTATAAACAGATGCCTTTCGGACTCACGAGCGCCTTGAGCACGTACCAAAGAGCAGCAGACCATATCTTTGCCGCAAGGTTACGCCAAGGGGTGGAGTCTTATGTTGACGACTTATGTTGCAATTCGAAATGGCATGACCACTTGGGGCTACTCCGTTTGACGTTCGAAAAATGCAGAACCTATCAACTCTCTCTCAACCCGCTCAAGTGTCAGTTCTGGGTCAAGCACGGAATAATATTAGGACACGTTGTGTCCCGCCACGGGATCTCGACAGACGAGGCAAAAGTAAAACTCATCCTCGACATGCCACCCCCAACGAACGAGAAACAACTACAAGGGTTCATGGGATATGCGGGTTACTATAGACGCTTCATTAAGATGTTCGCGGACAAGGCTAGACCTTCGCTAGTCGCCAGCTAAATGCCGCGGAACGAAATTACTCCACGACGGAATGAGAAGCTTTGGCCATGGTCTACAGCATAAAGAAATTCCGCCACTACCTGTTGGCATCCCAGTTCTCGTTTTTTGTAGACCATCAGGCCCTACTCTACTTAGTAAACAAAATTCATGCCACTGGACGCATCTCACGAACTCGAATTCGACTTCAAGGTACTAGTGAGAAAAGGGAAAGACCATGTACTCGTCGATCATTTCTCCCGGATTCCCAACGGAGAAGAAGCCACTGGGGTTGATGATGAAACACCAGATGCAACATTATTTGCGATCGATACCGTACCAGCATGGGCATCAGACATAGTTCGCGTCCTAACCGAAGGAGCGTCCTTCCTAAAACAACTACCACGAACACACGCGCGCGTCTTGCTAAAGAAATGTGGCCCCTTCACGATGCTCCGAGGCAATCTGTACCGTCGGGGTAATGACGATCTACTTCAGAGGTGTATAACAGACCATGATGTCGTCACCACCCTCGAACAAGCTCATTGCGGGGGCGGAAGTGGTCATTTCAATCACGAGACCACTGCGCGCAAGATCCTTCAGTCCGGCCTATGGTGGCCAACTCTCTTCAAAGACACAGACGCGTACGTACGTCGCTGTGACGAGTGCCAACGTTTCAAACACCCGCTAAAAGCGGATTTTAATACGTTAAACTCGGTGGTGGCATGGCAACCATTCGAGAAATGGGGTATCGACTTTATCGGCCCAATCAGCCCAACTTCCAACCTCAACCGATACATAATAACCGCCACCGACTACGCCACCAAGTGGGTTGAAGCGAAAGCTTGCGTTAACGCCGACGCGCGTAGTACTGCCAAATTCCTATATGAAAATGTCATCGTACGGTTTGGATGTCCGCTCGAAATCATTAGTGACCAAGGCTCACATTTCTTGAACGAGGTGATAGCACATTTACTAGGCGAGTTTATGGTGACACACCGCAAAAGTTCTCCTTATTACCCTCGATGCAACGGACAAGCGGAAAGCACGAATAAGGTGCTATGTGCAGTACTCACAAAGATAGTCGCTGCCTCCCGATCTGATTGGAGCACCAAACTCCAAGCAGCATTATGGGCCTTCCGTACTTCCTACAAAGTCACAACTCGCCACACACCATTCAAACTGGTGTACGGGCAAGAAGCAGTATTACCCATCGAGTTCCTTGTCCCCAGCCTCAGGATCGCCGTACAGGAACGATGGGAAGGGGACCCCCTCCCGTCACGCCTAGAGAACCTAGAACGACTGACAGAAACTCGCCTTCTCGCATTCCAGGCACTCTTGGCAGAGAAAGCCAATAGAAAGGTGTGGCACGACAATAAAGTCAAGAACAAAGACCTCGCAGAAGGCGACATGGCCCTCAAATTCTCCTCTCAACAACACAAGAAGAAGTTGAAGCTACGGGGCGAAGGCCTGTATGTGGTTTCGGAGGTTACCAAGACAGGAGCATGTCGCCTACACACGATCGAAGGTTTTGACATCCCCGGGTTCATTAATGGGAGCAAGCTCAAACGTTATGGACCCCTCACACTCGAGGCTCTACTCACGGCTCGGCAACGAGAGGTAGAGGCCAAACTTAAAGCCTCCGAAGGCCGAATGGCCCGGCTCGAAACCGACCTGCGCAACACGCAAGCGAAATTGAAGCGACAGGGACACGCCCATCCGACAGCCATGGCTCGGGCGGCCAACTCTAATGATGGGACAATACAACTACAATGTCGTGTCGACGACATGCCTTTGACGGCGGTAATCGACACAGGAGCATCGCTAACCCTTTTCTCCTTTGAAACATGGAGACGTCTAGGTTGCCCAAACCTCGAAGTGTGCAACGACAACTTCCGTGGCTTCGATGGGTCTACGTCATGTTGCCTGGGAATCTTCGGGTGTAACATCAAGACAGAATACAACGCGCACTTAATCCAAGTTCGGGTACTCCCACCCGGAGTGATGCACACACAATGCCTCCTCGGTTTAGATTGGTGTCGCATAAGCGAATGTCTCCAATCACCCAGCAAACACATCGTCTCTTTTCAAACAGGAGGTGGGTTGAAGTCCGAGGACCTCCTCGCAACAACACTCGAATCACATCCCGTTGTCCTCGCTGACCCCCAAAGCGTGGAGCTACCCAAACAAGCAACACACCGACACCCACCGGCTGCCCATAGCCAACGCGACACTAACAATAGAACACAGACACCCAAACTACGAGAATGGGTGAACGTCCATACTGTGTTCGCTGAAGGCCCACGCTACGGAGAGCGTGCGGTATGGCGAGTCAGGAAAATACTCACAACCGCACAAGGGTGGCACAATGGCGCCAATAGGTTCTGGGTCCCGAAACGAAGCCGACTCCCCAGTCTCGATCATACCACGCCTGCAGGGGACATCGATGAACCCCAAGCCGCGGAGTCGCTCAACCAAACAAAACGCCAACACCCACTGGCAACCCAAGACCAGCGCGACGTTGACGTCAGAACACGGACACCCAAACCACGGGAATGGGTGAATGTTCACGTTGTTTTTGCGGACGGGCAACGTTGTGGAGAACCCGCCATTTGGCGAGTCAAAAAGACACTCACAACAGCACAAGGTTGGTACAAAGGCGCCACTAGCTTTTGGGTCCCGAAACGAAGCCGACTCCCCAGTCGCGATCATACCACGCCTGTAGGGGACACCCGAAAAGCACACACATCAGCCCGGTATCCCGCCCAGGCTAAAGCCATAGGAAGCGACAAGCCTAAACAACGGAGAGACCGAACACCCCGTAGGAAGGTTTCACAAATCCTCCCCACCCCCTTAACAAATATGCCGCAAGTTTGGATCCTTAAAAGTCACGGATCCGAAACCTCACACGATACCCGAGTGACACTCCTTCCACAGTCGCATCCTCAAGGTTCCTCAAAAGCCCTTAATTTACCCAATCCCCTACCACGTTCCCCAGAGACCCCGTTTAGACCGCCCTCACCATCGGTATCCGAATCCTTTTTTATTTTTTATTTTATTTTTTATTTTATTTTTTGTTTTATTTTTTATTTTCTATTATTTTTGTTGTTTGTTAATTTTATTTATTTATTTATTATCTATTTAGTTATTTTTATTTTTTAATTAATTAATTTATTTTTAATTTTTAATTTTTTTAATTTTTTTAATTTTTTTAATTTTTATTTTATTTTTATTTTATTTTATTTTATTTTATTTTTTATTTTTTATTTTTTAATTTTTAATTTTTAATTTTAATTTTTTTTTAATTTTTAATTTTTTCTTTTCTTTCATTTTTCTCCTTCTTCTTCTTCTTCTTCTTCTTTTTTCTCCTTCTTCTTTGCTCTACCTCCCCTCCCTCCTTTTTTTTCACCCTCCTCTTTCTGCTATCCCCTCCCTTCTCACTCCACGCTTCCACGCTCTGCAGCAGTCTTCCCCCCCTCCCCGCTCACACTATTCCTCCCCTTGCCCCCCAATCTCTGTTGTGGCTTTCTCCCACCCTCAACAGCCCCGCCCCTCCTCCACCGGTTGCCTGCGCCGGTCGCCGCCTCGCCTCCCCCACACCTTGCTTTCCCACGCCTCGGGTAGGCCCTCCCTTCCCCCCCCTCTCTCTCGTTTTGACACAGCACACTGCACTCCCCTCGTACCTGCCCTTCGTTCCTCTACGGGGGCCATGGCTGCCGCCACGACGCTGTCCTCCTCCTCTTGTCACCGGCACACTACGGGCCTCCCAGCCGTGGCGGCCATCGTCGGCACACTACGTCTACACTACTCCCGTGACGGCCCTCGCCGCTGCCACGTCGCCGCCACCCCACCTCGTGGTGCTGCCCGTCCACGCTGCCCCACCGTCCCGACGTTTTTCTCTCTTTCTCTTCTTTCTTTCGTTCCCCCCGAGGTGGCTGCGACAACCGCCTCGTCGTTTCACCCTCCCCACGTCATTGGTCGTTTCCAGCCCACTCCACCGCGTGGTTCGAGGGACCCAACCCCTCGAACCACCCGTTGTTCGAGGGGCCCAACCCCTCGCACTCACCGTTGTCCGAGGGGTCCAACCCCGAGGGGCCCAACCCCTCGAACTCCCCGTTGTTCGAGGGGCCCAACCTCTCGAACTACACAGTGTTCGAGGGGCCCAACCACTCGAAGTACACAGCGTTCGAGGAATCCAACCCCTCGAACTACACAGTGTTCGAGGGGCCCACCTCCTCGAACCACACCCGGCCCAACCCCTCGAACACTCGAGGGGCCCAACTCCTCGAACCACACGTCGTTCGAGGAGTCCAACTCCTAGACCATGTAACCCTTCGTTGTAATGTTATTGCGAAATTAGGACCCAAAAAAAAAAAAGGGACCAAATTAGGAATTTATGACAACTACTCGAACTCGCTGCTTCGTCACCACATTTACCCGAGTTACTCTGTAGTTAGGACTCCACGTCCCACTCCCAAAAAAAAAAAAAAAAAAAAAAACCCAGCCGGGGGAATCTATTGAAACTACCCATACTTGCTAATTCATCGCCACAGTTACCTATACTAATATTTTTCCTCGCAGGTTGTCAACGATGACGCCTCCCCAATTTATCAAACTCCTCCACGCATACTACCCCGATGCAGGGTGCGGTTCCTTAGTCATTCCAGCGGTGTTCAACAATACCCGATGTACTTATCGGGTTCCCACGGCCGCCACGCAGCTCAAGTACCTCGAACCCGACGTGTTCGCCACGCTCTCACGACTTGGCCTCAAGTTCTTCCTCGGGATCGGGCCGTGGGGTGTCCTACCCGAACTGGTCAACCGTTTCCTCATCGGGTACAACCCCGATACGGGCCACGTCAATATGCAGCCTTTCGTAGACTCCCCTCCCGTCGCATTCCAGTTCACCGCGGCCGATGTTTGTGCTACGCTGCATTTACCCCTCGAGGGCACCCCCTTCCGCACCACGAGGACCCCGGGGGTTGTCCCCGGCATCATTCCTATCGCCTACGCCGAATATTCTGGACGTGAAGGGTGGCGTTACACCAAAATCCCTCTCCATCTCCATGACCGTTGTAGCGCCATAACCCAAATCGGCGACACCGCATCTACCGACGCCACCGCTCGTATCACCGGTGAGTACCTCAAGTGGGCACATGATCGACAACCAGTCCAATGGGCTCACGAGCTTGTCCGCCGGGTCCGAGAATGGCACACACTGTTAAGAGTCTATTACTAATCAATAGACCAAATCAAGTAAAAAGGAAGAAAATAGATTGGATAGAAGAACCCGTTCCACCCGACCACCCCCGAGCTATGATCTAGACATAGCCAACCTACCACCGACGTCCCATACCGCCGGATATTAGGATGACTAATACCTTGGAAGAGATAAACACGATCGTCGAGACGAAAGCCTAGCCCGCACCACCGGTGTCTACGACAGCAGCCTTCCGACGTGATTATGTCTATGAGGGTAGCTAAGCCTCATATTTATACCTTTTCCTAGGTCCCTTGAATAGATGTGCCTTTCTAAAAGGCTCTCTATTCATTGGTTGTCTAAATCATGATAGTGCATGCACATATCATTCATTCTATCCAATCATTAGTCCCCTTTTTAATAATAGTGAACATACCCTTCACTAATGTAAATATTAGTGATCTACCCTCACCAACGTTATGTGTACATAACATACTCCCCTACTTCAAAAGATTGCACTCTTGCAATATAAAGTGAGGAAATTGTGCCTTAAGCGAATGCTCGCGTTCCCATGTGGCATCATCAATAGGTTTATCCATCCATTTGATCTTGAATAGCCGAATCTCTTTAGAACGTAAACGTTTAGTACGAGAATCAAGAATTCGTTCAGGAACATGAGGTTTGTAAGAAAAATCCTCTAATGTTACAAGATCTTGGATTGTGATGGTGTTATCACCAGAGCCTAAAAATGGTTTTAGACGACTGACGTGAAAAACAGGATGAATACCAACGTTACGAGGTAAGGCAAGGTGATAAGCAGATGACCCAACTCGCTTAAGGATTTCAAATGGGCCACAATATCGTGGGGCTAACTTAGCGCACTTGCCCGTAGATAATGACGTAGAATCAGTCGGGACACGCAAAAAAACTTTTTGACCAATAGTAAATGCACGAGGACGTCTATCCTGATCAGCATAAAATCGAGCACGATCTTGAGCTGTCTTGACATTTTCTTTGGCAATATGCAACATTTGGTTCATGTCTTGCAAAAAATTGCGTGTACTGTCTAATGTATCACGATGAATCGTGACATCAACTGGGGCACGTGGCTGAAAACCATACATCAACATAAAAGGACTATATCCAGTGGATGTATGTTTAGAGCTATTATAGGCAAATTCTAAGATAGGAAGGTATTGCTCCCACTTAGAAGGGGTTTTTGCTACATAAGCTCGAAGCATGTCCTCAATAATTTGATTAACTCGTTCAGTTTGTCCATCAGACTGAGGATGATCTGCGGAACTCATGCTCAACGTAGTTTCTAGTTTCTTAAAGACCTGAGTCCAAAAGTCACTAGTAAACTTGGAATCTCGATCACTAACAATATCCATCGGTAATCCATAAAAACGAAATAACTCATCAACAAATTGATAAGCCAACTGTTGAGCGGTTACCGTGGTTTTTGTAGGAATAAATCTAGCTAATTTTGTTAGCCTGTCAACGACAACCCATATGGCATCATGACTCCTCTGTGTACGAGGTAAACTAACAATAAAATCCATCGAGATACTTTCCCATTTATTGTTGGGAATATCTAAGGGATGTAAAAGACCAGCAGCTTTAAGTCGTTCCGACTTATTAATCTGACATTGTAAGCATTGAGTTACGTATTTATGCACGTCAGAGCGCATCTTAGGCCAGAAAAAAGTACACGAGATGAGAACGAGTGTGCGTTGTATTCCAGGATGACCAGCAGATGGTGCATCATGACATTCATGAAAAATTTTCTGTTTAACATTTGGTAAATCTGGAACACAGACCTTTCCACTACGGTAGAGCAAACCGTTTGTAATGTGAAAGGTTGCCTTCGAGGGTAGGGTGCTAGTATCGGCATCTAAACCAGATTCGGCTTTCGTCCAGTATTTTGAGAAATAACTGGCATCAAGGTATTTCCCTCGAAGGTGATCTAAAAGATCAGATTTTATTTCCGTGAAGCTAAGCATGTTAACTTCTTTAATGCGACTAAGAGCATCAGCAACGGTGTTCATAGAACCCTTGCGATATCGTATGGAAAAATCAAAATCTTGCATAAGGTCAGCCCAACGGCCTTTACGACCAACAAGATCGGGCTGGTCACAAAAATACTTTAATGATTGATGGTCTGTTGTAACCACAAATTTATTTCCATAGAGATAGTGCCTCCATGTTTTAAGTGCGTGTATTACCTCAAACAACTCTTTCTCTTGAACCGAATACCGAGATTGAGCAGCATCAAGCTTCTTACTTTCAAAAGCAATAGGGTGACCACCTTGATAAAGAACGACACCAATAGCATAATCACTAGCATCGGTTTCAATTGAGAAAGGCTTAGAAGGGTCTGGTAATAGAAGAGTGGGAGCCTGACACACATGCTCCTTGAGTGTCTCAAATGATTTGTCAAGTTGTTCATTCCATGAAATTGGTTTGACAGACTTACGTGGATGACCTTTTAAAAGGTCAGTCAATGGCGTAGTCAATTTGGAATAGTTACGAATTGATTTTCGTAAAAATCCAACAAACCCTAAGAATGATCTAAGTTCACGAATATTACGAGGAATGGGCCAAAGTTTAACCTTTTCAATACGAGAAGGTTCAATTTCAACGCCATTTTCTGTAATTAAATGACCTAGGTACACAATAGATTTTTGGAAGAAGTCACATTTTGAATGTTTTGCATAGAAAGAGTTGTCACGCAACTTTCGCAAAACAAATCGAACATGTTGAACATGATCTTGCAAGGTACGGCTATATATCAAAATATCATCCAAGAAGACGACAACAAAATCACCGAGTTGATCTCGGAAAACATCATTCATCGCTTGTTGGAATGTGGCTGGAGCATTAGTCAACCCAAACGGCATGACTAAAAACTCATAATGGCCATAGCGCGTACGAAAAGCGGTTTTAGGAATATCATCCTCGGCGATGCGAATCTGATGATAACCAGTTCGTAAGTCAATTTTCGTAAAATATCGAGCCCCGTGTAAACGATCAATCAAATCATCGGCACGAGGTAATGGATATGCATTCTTAATTGTCATTTTATTCAAACGGCGATAATTGATACACATTCGCCACGAACCTTCCTTCTTCTTGACTAATAGAACTGGCGCACCCCAAGGTGATTTACTATACCTAATGTGGCCCATACTCAAGTATTCCTTAAGTTGTTTAGCGATCTCATCCTCTTCTAATCGACTAAGTCGGTAAGGTGGAATGCTCACAGGAGCAGCCCCAGGGATGAGTTCAATTTGATGGTCCACATTACGTTTAGGTGGTAAAGTAAGCGGTAATTCAGTAGGAAACACATCTTGAAAATCCTCTAAAATAGAGTCAAGTAATCGTTGCTCAAAATGTGGTAATTGTGTGGCGTCAATATTAAAATAATAAAATTGAACCGCAGGATCAATTACACACGAATAAATTAATGAACTAGAATACTCACTTAAAGATTTAGAAGACACAAGTGAATGAGAAGGAAGTTTGGAACATTGAATAAAATGTTTACAATTATTAAGTTCAAATGTGATTGAGTGATTAACCCAATCAATGGACAAAGAAGGGTTTTTATTAAAAAACCAAGGATATCCTAAAATGACATCTGCGGATTGTAATTTCATAACATGAAAGTCAAGCTTCTCCAAATAAGTATCTATTTGAATTGGCAGTTGACAAACAATGCCACTGATGTATTGAACGTTTCCATTTGCCATGTGAACTTGATAGATATGATCACTTGCGTTTATGTGGAGCTCCATTTGCTGCACAAAGTGATCATTAAGAAAATTGTGAGAACTACCGGAATCAAACAAGAAATGTGCTTGTGTTCCATTGATATATCCGACTGCTCGGAGTAAATCATTAGGTCCAAGTAGATGTGAAGGAAAAGTGCATTCACATAAACTTAAGTGATTGGTATGAACTTCAACAATATCAAAAGACTCACCTGTGTGACTCGTAGATTTGTCTTGAGGAGGGGTGTTCATTGACTTCCTCTCAAGACGACGACAGGTATCCTTTGTGTGGCCCCGCTTCTTGCAATATGCACAGAAGAGGTTCGGTTTCTTTGAGTCGCGGTCAAGAGTGTCACTGGATTGCTTACGTTTCCCAATGAACTTGACATTCGGAGTTTTGGCGAACTCAGGTTTATTGTGGTCTTTCTTGGAAGTCCTATGGTATCGCAGCACAATGTTGACGGCTTCCTCGAAAGTTGTGGGGTCCTTGTCATGGACAATCCAATGATAATCCCCATTGGGAATACCATTCAAAAAACAAGCGACAAACCATTTCTCACCCGTAAGTCCCGATTTTTGGATCTGGGTCCGAGCGTGATGCACATAATCCTCGAGAGAGGTAAATGGCTTACTAGACAATGTGAGCAAGTGTTGCGCTTGTTCGGTTTGAGAAGGTGGCTGCAAGAATTGTTTCTTAAAAACATCAACGAAACCTTCCCAAGTTGTGGGTAAGTTTTTTGCGGTCCTTAGGCCACGCCACCAAGCAGCAGCTCGGCCACCTAACTCACGACCGACATAACCAATTTTTACTGCATCGGGCTTGGGATGAAGCTCAAAGTGAGACTCCCAACGACCAAGCCAAGTGCTAATGGCCTCCTCGGTTCTTTCTTTCTTATCTCCCTTGAAAGGCGTGACTACGAAGGAAGGTTCACCTTCTTTCTTGGACTCAATAGATTCTTGGAATTTCTTTTCCAATGCCATATTGGCCTGTCTCATTTCGGCCAATTGATTCAAGGTAGTAGTGAGCAATTGCTCAATAGTGATCTCAGCTTGTGTGCGAGATGCGGATTGGGGTTGAGAGGTCTCATTTGGAGAGATCGTTCCAACTGCGTTCAAAACTTGTTCCATGATGCACGCTGTGGGTATGCAATAAAATAAGGAGGTTCAGAAAATACACAAGCAAAATGAATGCTTGAAATTTTGATTGAAAGAACTTTATCCAAGAAAGTATCTCATGTCTTTACCCCTCTAGACATATGAGATGTGATTCGAGATCCGATAACTATGGTAACACTATGGTGTTTTAAAAACCATGGGGGAAAACATAGCTAAGATGTATTTCTCGGATCTCTATCTTGAGTAATCATGGCGGCTCCCCGAGGCTCAACCATGGTTCTTACATCAATGAAATTTCCTAGATAGCCTTATATTAATGCCAACCCATCATGTATTATATGGTCGAGAAAGTGTATTACGTGAAAAAACAAGTGCACTCACAAGTAATATTCTAGTCTTGCGAGCAATAAGCAAACGTGATGATAAAATGATAAAATAAGGCACTACTCATAAGAGTTAAGTAGTGACGAAAACAAGGGTAAAAAAAAAGAACCCATGTGTTACCTACGAAAAAAACAATGTCACAAATAAATGGGAAGTGCAAGGTATGCACATATACATCCCAATATGATTGTTATAACTTGCACAATTGTGACATAAGCCACAAATTGATACAAGTGATGACGGTGTTGTGCGCAAAGATGTAATACTCAAATCCATGAGTAAAACATCAATAAGGGAACGCATATGGTTTTACTCGTTTTCTAAGGCTTGATGATAAGAGTTAAACCTAGATGACCCGTTGAAAAAAAATCGTTCAACAAGCCACTCCATACGAAAAAATAGTCTACACGTAAAGGTTACATTAAAAATAAACGATGTAAATACTTTATACATGAAAAGGAAGTGGAAAAAGGAGAGTTAATTGTGGGCGGGTAAATAATAATTACTAGAAAATCATATAAGTGAAACAATACTTATGAAATTAAGATTTAATTAGAATAATCAACAATTAGGTGTATGGAATCAAACATGCCCTAAGATACGAAACCCTAGGGTAGTTGACATGCACCTCCTCAAGACCACCACATATCCCTAGAATCGGCCAAGTAATGGCTAATTAAAGAGGAAAGTGGCATAGGTAAGTGACATATACCTCGTCAAGGCCACATCATCCCTTAGAATCGGCCAATTGATGGCTAATTAAAAAGGAAAGTGGCATATGTAAGCTACATATACCTTGTCAAGGCCACAACATCCCATAGAATCGGCCAATTGATGGCTTAATAGAGAGTAGAGTGGCATAGGTAGGCAACATACACCTCGTCAAGGCCACATCATCCCTTAGAATCGGCCAAGTGATGGCTCAATAGAGGGGAAGAGTGGTATACTCAACATCATATGCAAAACGGCCATGAGATAAGCGTGTGTGATTAGAGCAAACACGCTCGACCCAATGCACAAGAATAATTATTATCGTAAGAGTTCAAGAGAGGAGAGAGTGGGATATATATCGCAATATGCAAAAGGCCATGAGTTGAGCGTGTGCGATTAGTGCAAACACGCTCGGCCCGATGCATAACAATAAGTAAAATCGTAGCGTAGTAGGAGGTAGAAAGAAAGAGAATAAAACGTAATACCAATTTGATTCGACCATAAAGAACGCATAATAGAAAAAGAGAAGAGATCAAAAAAGAAGAATACCGGGTTTAGAGTGTTGTTTTGATCCTGAGAAGAGCATGACGAGCCTTGTTAGATCCCCCTCGCTCACACGCAAAAAACATCAAAACAACAAAAAAATTGTTAGTAAAAGCTCTGATACCACTGTTAAGAGTCTATTACTAATCAATAGACCAAATCAAGTAAAAAGGAAGAAAATAGATTGGATAGAAGAACCCGTTCCACCCGACCACCCCCGAGCTATGATCTAGACATAGCCAACCTACCACCGACGTCCCATACCGCCGGATATTAGGATGACTAATACCTTGGAAGAGATAAACACGATCGTCGAGACGAAAGCCTAGCCCGCACCACCGGTGTCTACGACAGCAGCCTTCCGACGTGATTATGTCTATGAGGGTAGCTAAGCCTCATATTTATACCTTTTCCTAGGCCCCTTGAATAGATGTGCCTTTCTAAAAGGCTCTCTATTCATTGGTTGTCTAAATCATGATAGTGCATGCACATATCATTCATTCTATCCAATCATTAGTCCCCTTTTTAATAATAGTGAACATACCCTTCACTAATGTAAATATTAGTGACCTACCCTCACCAACGTTATGTGTACATAACACACACGGCCCAAATCGACTGTCAATTTCGCATGGTTCCTCACCCGCTACTTGTGCGCAAAGTTCAACATCGGACCCCCCGCCCCTCCCTTCGTACGCTGCCAAGAACGCTTCCGCAAGATCACTGTCCCAGGTCAACTCGAACCCTTCGTCTACCTGAACGCGACTTTTTACGACAAGTGCATCAAGGCGAACAGGCACGGCCACCAGCACACAAACAACCCCCGATCACCCACGTGTCAGCCGAAGCTAACCTCGACACCCCTGAGGATATCACGAATCGTGTCAAGGAATTCCAGACACACGAGTTCACCCCCACCGAAATCCAAGCCTTGTCCACCACTTTCCACTATGTGTCACATCAGACCACAACCACGACTCCGCGTTCCCGCAGCTGCACCACTGAGTCAATCTTACGCGACCAACGGAACCCGCCAACCCCGCCTCCACCCACCTCGCCAACCCCTCCACCCCACGAATCCTCTCCCCCCGCTCCGGCCACAACTACCCCACCTTTCTCGTCCACCACCACCACCGACGACACCCCGCAACCCCGACCCTATAAACTCGCCCGCCACACCGCTCCCGACACCGAAACCCCCGACCGACCCCCGACCGCAACCTCGGTAGTTCCTCTCCAACCCACCCTCGCCCCCACCCAAATGACAACCCCGCTTCCACCACCCCCCCCTCCCGACCTCCGTGCCCCACCCGACCTCCCTCATTGCAGTTACTACCCACCCTACCTCCTCCATCGCCGTCCCCCCCAAACCCTTAACCGACATGGTGGCCGACCTCCTAAAGATGATTGCCGTCGTGAACCGCCGCCTACTTCAAGTTCAGGCACAGGCCCAACAGACCGCCACCGACCAACACGAGACGTCTACACGGAACGAGATCTTGGTCGCTGAGGTACGGAGCGCCCTCCATACCAACGCATGCCAAGCGGCCGCCCACGACCTCCTCAAGCAAGAACTCTTGATCACGCAAACCCGACACCAACAACTCGCTGACGAATTCCAACAAGCTCGGACAACTTGGCACCACGACCAGGAACGCGTTGCGCAAACACATACCAAACTTTCGGCCGAGTACATTCGCCTCACCACCCAACACCAACTGACCGAGGCCCGCCTCGCAACCGTGACGACTGATCTCTCTGAACGGTCCGAGGCCCTTGCCACCGCCATGGCCACCACTCACCAACTCACGAGCGAGATCATCACCCTCAAGGCTGAACGAGATGCCATGATCCACCAAGTCGAAGTCGCCAATGAACGCAATCGATGTCTCCTCACCAAACACCGCCGCCAATGCGCCGACCTCGAAAAGGACATCCTTCAACTACGCACGTCCAAAGCTGCCCTTGAACATGCCCTCACCCCCGGTGCGACGGACCCCTCCACCAGTCAGACCCCTCTCCTTACCCCAGTTGGCTCTCCGAATATGATCCAGGCACTCTCGGTGTACGTGACCTCGACCTCCCTGCTCTCCGAACTTTTCACTGCACCACGCACACCACGCACCCTCCTCATCCAAGCAACATGCGTCCTTCGGTCGTTAGCCGCCACGCGTCGCGTATTCTTTGACGAAACCACGCCCCCAGACCGGCAGACCTTCATCCGAGTACTCCCCGAAGACAACCACGCCCTCGCCCTCTTCATGTTATACCAGGAAGCCACCGAAGAACCCGCTCCCCCAGCCGGCGACCTCTTCCCCCAACACCTCCCCATTTTGTTCCTCAAAGGTATGGCCTACCTTCACACCGCCCTCACCCCCGACTTGGACATCGCCGACCTGATCTATTTCACCTACCCTTCTGATGTCACGATGCAAGTCACCGAAGACCAGTTGGCCCACCTCTTCACAACATTGGTGCGCTTACACCACATCGCCGACACCCTCACCCGCACCCTGTTGGAAAACACAAGGACCTCCGTACCCCCTTTCGGTTTCCTCTTGCTAGTACGCGCTTGGCAAACCGCCTGGGACGTCAGGGTTCGTACTCACATATTCAGCATCGAATACGCCACGTTCAACTGGCCCACCGACCTCGAGGTTGATGACATACCGGAATTAGCCCTATACCTCGACGTTTCCCACGAGTATCAACTCATGACGTTCGATGAGGCTCGTGCTCGTGCCCTCCTACCCCCGCACCCCGCTTCTCCCCCCCTAGAGATCGACCTAGAGGGGGACCACGACTCACTTGATGAACCCGACACCCAACCACCTCCTCGCCCTCGCCCTCCCTCCTCCCCACCTCCAAGCCCCCCCCCACCCCCACCACCTCCCCCACCTACTAGCCCACCTCCCTTCCCTCCTCACCACTCGCCCCCACACCCTCACCTCAGTGAGCACCACGTCCCCGACCACACACATCCCATGTTCGGTGACAACCCATTTCGCACACCCCCCTCGGCTCACCCCCTTTCCCCCCCACCACTCGACACTTTCCCCCTCCACACACGGGTCGTCACCCACCCCGGTCGGACATTCACGGAGGCCATCCTCCGCAAAGCTCTCCCCTTCAACCATCCCCTCGCACACCTCATGCTCCACCAACAACTCACCCACGACCTCCAAACCGCCCTTGATTGCATCGAAAGTGGTACCAGTTGGGACACTCGTCTCGACAATCAGTCTGCCGCCCCCATTCCATGGGAGTTCGACTTCTGCGAGACCCCCCTCCTCCTCACTCGCCTCTACAACTATTACCCCGAAGTCGCCTCTGAACCCCAAGTCGACGTCTTCCTTTACCCCCATGTTTACCGTGATAAGATGTCTACTTGGGCCGCCGCACACCCCACCCCCACTCGCGGGTGGCACCACCCCGTCGCCGACCCCCTCCTCGAACCTCCCGGCACCCAACCCCCATGGCGTCTCCCTTGGTTCGCACACACATCCTTCCGCGAATGGCTCACCCGCCACCCCCCCGAGCTGCGCACCAACCCCACCTTTTTTCCCCTTCCTCGTCATTGGCCATGGCCCTATTTCCACACTGCACAGGCACGCCTACCCACCCTTCAATTCAACTGGCCGTTGTTCCCCCGACCCCCGTGCACATCCCCGACCGAACCCGACATGATCCGGGTCATGCGACGATTCCTACGTACATACCTCGACGTCACGGACCCCGACATTCAAGCCAGCCTTCGTTTTCTACAACTTCTACTTATTCTCCTTGACTCTGGCCCGTACGAAGCCCCCCCCTTCCAACGGCACAACCACCCAGCGTGGGGCCTCGCCTTCAATTTGAACAAAGGTCCAACTCGCCACCAACTAGTCGGCCTCTGGACCTGCATCAACATCCTCCCCGCAAGCTACAAACGGGATTTTGAAACCATGATCGACACACGTTTTTTCCCCGCTTACATAAGCTTTAGTCAAAAGCCCCCTTCTCCCTTCGCCGGCCATAACACCTGCACCTGGCTCACCGGCCCCAAGAAAGATTTCTTCACAAAAACCGACCAACTGCAGGAAATTCGGCTACCACCACTGAACATCTGTCGTCTTCGCCGTTATCTCCGCCGCCACCCACCCCCCGACGAACCCCCCTACTCAATTCTACTCGCGCCCGACACCCGAAGCTCCCCTCCCACAGTGCACTCGGGAGTGTGCACTCATTAGGTTGGGGGAGATGTTAAGCGTTGGGATAACAACACAACCAATCACGAATAAGAACGCATCAACAAGGACGTAGTACGAAGAGGAAACGGCAAGAGGAAAGGAAAGCAAAGAGACGGCCAATTGTGAAAGGCCCATACCCTAAACGTGAAAGCTATATAAACCACATAGTAGTGGCTTTGTGGGGGTTCTCCCATTGGTAAAGATCTCCTATTGATTAGAGCTAGAGCTTCCTCTCCTCTTTCTTGTAAACCTTTGAGCTTAAGAGAGATTAGTGAAGTGTTGAGTTAGAGAACACTAATCTCTCCCCTTGTTGGTGCTAGACCTCTTAGCAAAGAGGGTTAATAATAGACATACTCTTGCTTCTTATTGTCTATACTATTGATCTATTGTTTATGAGAGAGAGAGCTTGAGAGAGTGAGAGAGATATCGTGCTAATCATTTACTAATCGTTGAGTGAGTGTGAGGCTCGGAGGTATCCGACAACCATCTCCGCCCGATTCGCCATCAAGAGGGTATACGCCGGTCCGAATCCCGCACGACATCGAGGAGCTTACTCCATCGATACATAGATCCTTAACAGTGGTCAATCCCTATAAATAGGAAGACCTCGTCATATTTCACTCACAAGAGCGTACAGAGCGTACAGAGCACACAAAGCCCACAGAGCACAAAGCACCAAAGCGCGATCTCCGCCTCCACTACCACACGATCAACCATGTCTTCAAAGAGAATCGAGCGCGAGGACTTCAGGTAGGCCTCTGACACTGTGGACATTTTTGTAAATATGTTTCGTCGCTCAAGAACTCGATACGGCGTATCGAGTTCATAATTTGTTTTTGCTTTTTAAACAGGAACTCGATACGGCGTATCGAGTTCGTGTTTAAAGTTTAGGTTTTAAACACGAACTCAATACGGCGTATCGAGTTCCTGTTTAAAAAGCAAAGAAAGCACAGGAACTCGATACGCCGTATCGAGTTCCCATTTAAAGTTTAGGATTTAAACACGAACTCGATACGCCGTATCGAGTTCCTGTATAAAAGAAGGCTCTGAAAGAGAAAAATTGTGTTTTTGGGGTAACAATTAATTATTGTGTGGAAAAGATATCAAATTGTCTGTCAAAATCAGTCTTTTTTATGTTGACTTGCCTTACTTTTATAAAAAAACATGCCCTAATTATAGGTGTTTTATGACCTACTATAGCTTAAAATAGTAGAAAATGATCCACAAATTGCCTTTACAATAGCAAATTCTCCTCAATATAGGTTTGGAATCTATATAAGTCATACCTACTCTTTAAAAGAATATATAACCCTGTTTACTTATTACGATATATATTTTCTAGTTTGAATAGCCCTGCCTAGAATAGATTTTTGAATATAGGACTACCATGTACTCTGAATGCATGATTGATATTTTCACTTCACCACTAATCGCCTGCTAGTGAGAACTGTTCTTCATCTTCATATTTATATTTTAATATACAACCTTAATCTATGTGACCATCTAACTTATGTTTTTGCATATACTTTCTTAAATAGGTCGTTTGAGAACCTGTCGGACCGACCCGTGAAGAAAATAAAGCTTCGCATACAGGGTTCTCCAATCGAAGCCCAGACCAAGGTAGCTCCTGAGACCATGAAGAGAGGAAAAAGCTTCTCTTCAACGAAGAGACAAAATCTCAGCCACATATTGATGTTAGCCAAAAGAAACTTGTCGCCGCTACTAGAGGTGAAGACCTTCCTGACCGTGATCTAACGGACAAGGAATGGTGTATGCAATATGTCGATTCAAAGAAAAAAGTCGTATTGTATACAGCAAAGAAGAAGGGGGAGGGGCAGCTTGGAAAGGAAACCCCATTTATGTATGGCCGTATTCTACGATTTGACTACGAAGATGTAGATTCGACCAACATACTGGTAATGATAGAGTGCTCCAAGGGGGTATGTAAAGTGTTCCTTTCAGAAGACCTTTTAGTAAAGGAATCTTGTGGGCCAGAAGAGTTCAAAAAAGATCTTGAAAGCTCACAAAACCTTATTGTTACCTTGAGGCCTTATATACAAGGCCATGTAACTCTAAGAGATGAAGTGCCCTCCCCATTGAAGGCCACAAAAAGGGTATCCAAAGTCCAGTCAAGACCACCAAAGAAGAAGACAACCAAAATGTCGGACACCGATTCAACAAGTGAAAACGAAGAGGAGGATAATAAGGGGACGCCAGGAGCTGAGCTGGCATCGGGTGTTTTGTCATCCGAGCAGAATAAGATAAGGAGAGAGTTAATACAACGGAAACTGGTCAGGAAAGGGCAAGTGTTTAATTTGCCTATAACACACATCCATCGGCCCCCTATTGATGAAAAAACAGGTCGACGACCACTTGAGATTAGAGAGCCACACCGCATGCATGTTCAAAATCTCAAGAAAAAAATGAAAATTAATCCTCATGCCACTGTGGTGCCTTTTATTGTTATGGTAGATCCTGAAGAATGTGAAACCATTGAAGATTTTGATATTAGAAAGCATGATCAATATAATTATTTTGTCATTGGTGGATCGCATTCAGCAGAGGCACGTCGGCAACTTGTGAGAGAACATCCAACGACTTTCTTCTTCAAGTATGCCGAGTGCAAAATTTATGTTGGGCTCACAACCGAAGAGGCTAAGCTGTTGGCATGGGACCATAATAATGATAATGACTATGGGCAGAAAATGTCGTCCATTGAGCGTATACGGTTCTTCCACCACGAGTATTTAGACGTGAAACAAAAGTTTGGTGTGAAGTTACATCCAGGCCTACGACGTCAATGTCTGCATGAAGTCGGCATTGTGGTAGATGATAATGTTAAGTCCAATGGTCTTCGAAAATATGAGTCTTGGTTTCAATTGGCGTTTAGAGATGGAGAAGTATGGGACCTACAAGATCAAATATTCTCAATGTGGGAGAATAAGGAGGTAAAGGGTAAACGACAAAAGAAATGTAAGGTTGACCCTCAACTAGAGTTAAAGTCACAAGCCGCCAAGAAAATTGACTTGACAATCGAAGAAGCAGCAGACGACATGAAGCTGTCTCTGTGGAGAGCGATACAAGGTATTAAGGATGAGCAGCTTCTTGTGTCTGTTTTGTCAAGGGTTGTGGCGAAAGATTTAAGCCTTGAAGAAATGGTCACTGAGTTCAATAAGTAAGTCTTTCAAATACTGAAATTGTAGTCTATCTTGTGTAATTCAAAGTTCTAATCTTGATTTCTAATTTTACAGTCATAAGGTGTACATGAAGATCCAAGAAGTTATGATGAAACAACTTGGATGTATAACTTGGGAACAAGTGACCGAGGATTATCCTCTAACGTCTTCATATAAGGCGTTATCAGAGTATTTTATTGCATTCAAGGATTGGGTTAGTATTGATGGTTTTTCATTACCCTTTCATCATATGTAGAGCTTGTATAATAATACCTGATGTCCTATTGCTTCTATTAGAAACCGTGTCGAGGCAAGAAACAAGGAGAAGTTAAGGATATACACGATTTCCCTACATCCTTCCTTGCACATCTCGAGCGAGCCAGAAAAGAAAAGGATCGTCGCTTAGTCAAGGCGTACGAAATGGAGGAAGATGGCTCCTTTAAAAAATTTAGCCACAAAAAAGATATTACGAGAGATCTTTACTACAATGTGGTTTGCGGTGATGTCGTCGACTTGATCCAAAAGGTGCCAAAGAAGGAATATACGCTAATGATTGCGGATATTCCTTACGGAATTCGAATGGCTGGGTCATCATATGACGATGAACCGTTTAGGTTTAAACAATTGGAGAAGATGGTTAAGGATTTCGTTGAGCTAACGACTGCATCCTTGTGGCGAATAGTTGTCTTTCATAGTATGGACCAAGGGTACTCGGTAGCTCAAGCTTTGAGATCTTGTTGCCATGGCATCGAGAACCTTGCATGGTAAGGATTATTTATAGGTGTCTTTCACTATATTGCATTTCTTAAGGTTGTTCAATCTATTCTTAACTCGATGTATTATTTTTTATAGGATCAAGACCAATGTAAATAGAGGGCCAACTTTTCGATTCGTTAATGCCATTGAATACATAACGGTTGGCTACTTCGATGAAATTAAGAAACAGAGAATCAAGGAGCATTCTAATGAAGTGGGAGGTTCAAATCTGTTGGTATATCCAACAGTGACACGGAAATTGCGACATGTCACCACGACAGAACGGGGACTTGTCAACCCATACCAAAAACCTCAACGACTTATGATGCGCTTGATCGAGATGTTTTCTGTCGAAGGAGACTGGATATTAGATCTCTTTTCTGGCACAGGTATTCCTCGAACTAGGGTAACGATCTTGAGATAACCAATCCCTTTTTTTTTCATTTGACAACTAAATCTTCTTGTTACTTACATCACAGGAACGACGTCTACATGTGCATTGAAGCTTTTTAGAAATACAGTTGCATTGGAGAAGGACGAGGACCAAGTTATATTTATTAATATGCGGATTAAGGCTTTGTGGGAGTGCCCAGACCAGGATGAGGAGGTCGGTGCAAAGAACCTCGCTAATACAGAAAGGTTTCAACCTGCTTCGCGAGAGCCTATTCCTCCGTTAGCCGGCAAACCGGGGGAGCTAATAGAGCTTGATGATGAGCTTATAGAAGATATTTCGTTGGCTCGACTAACAGGGGAAACCAATGCACGTATAGCCGAAGACAGTTCTACACAAGATGATGAAGAAAATGACGTTGATGAATTGATTGCTATGTAATAGACTCTATGAAGAAAATGACACTGACGATTTGTTAGGATTTCACATTATTAATACAAATTTTGGGTTTTACCTAGTGGATTCTATTCTTTATAATCTTCTATATGTTTCAATTTTATTTTTATATACTTGGTTAGTAGATTTATGACATTGGTTTCACCGCATGCATAGCTGACTACCAAATTTATGGAGAAACATGAATTAGTTTAAATTGAGGTTGATTTTGGTCCAAGCTAACCTTAACAGAACACAGCCCTATAATTGTTGCCATGACTGTACATGTTGTTATTATGGATCTTTGTCTTCTATTGTTAAAACTATTATGTTTCTATTCCATTGCTGCTTAGATTGTGTAGTGTGTTGATAATGGTTCCAGTTGCGTTATCGTTCGGAGTTTGATCCTGTGTGAATCGCCTAAGCAATAGAGTAGATCAATTTTAAATACAGGTATGAAAGCCTAATAGGTTTGTTATTTCCACGACATTATCCTAAAGTTCATTGCCTTACATTGTCCACAATTATATACATATGGT
The DNA here is from genome assembly GCF_043228905.1 of Azolla caroliniana. NCBI lineage: Eukaryota > Viridiplantae > Streptophyta > Polypodiopsida > Salviniales > Salviniaceae > Azolla > Azolla caroliniana. The sequence continues at coordinate 2,442,176 of NW_028230451.1, read as the reverse complement.
TTGATCCCATATGAACAAACTGAGGAATAGATTAGATCAACTTTAAATACAAGTATTGAATACTTTAATAAGTTAGTTATTCCAATCACTTATCCTAATGTGCACTATCCTACATTTTCCACAATTACATACATGCACGTATGGGTCAAAGTATAAATTATAACTCATTTTATTAGTATGGATACAAGTACACCTGATATTTTTGTAAAACTTACCTAATTAATATAAGTCTTTAAGTTAGTGTTTCCCTTGTCGCACAATAGTGACATATTGAGCCATAGTTGAACTTTATTATGCCTACATTAACTTATCAACGTGTCTAAACTTGCATGATTTCTAATGATCTCCACTCGTAGATCTATCATGTATTTTTATATTTGCAAATTCTCATCAAGTTGAGGAACATGTGATACTAGTGCATCCAATTTTTGTAGAGAGGGTGTATTTGCTTAGTTTTAAGAAGATTCTACAAGTGGAATGCGCAATCCTTCCACTTGTGAACGCGAACGTGTTGATACTCATCCTTTATCTCTATGTGACATAACCTACATAGCCTTTCCCCTCTAGGGAATCCATTAGTACGACCATTCTAAATCTCAAGTTGGTGAGATGATATCCTAAGTTGTCCAATGGCCAGCCTTAGTGCATTTGACAAGGATGTATCTAGATATTTTGGTCATGTAATAAAACCTAGCTGAGAGAAGTGCATGAAGTATTCCTTATAGTACAACATTTTAGATGGGAGTGGCTCTCGTGGAGTGATCCATTTATATCGTGTATAAATTTGCCATATTTCTTGGCGTATTACTTTATTACGATCCTAATGAGAAAAATTAGAAGTTTGATCAGTCCCATGGTTGTACTTAAGGGGAGGTGGGTTATTAATGTCCATGCCATTTGCAAGTAACCAACGCACTACAATGCTATACCAAGAGCTACTCTCTCCGAACTCATATCGGGATCGGGATTCCGCAAAAGCTTGACGGGGTATCCTATCTTGTGGTTGGCTATGTATCTTATGAATAAAAACTACGAATTAGAAGAGTGCTTCTACTAACATTGGGGGCAGACTGAACTCTGCTCTAATAATGTCATGTGGTATGGTCGATTTGCTTCGGGGTTGACGTGATATCCTCACCAAAGGTCTCTCTAATTGCGTTCACATGAAGGATGGTAGACCTGGAGCCCATACTACTGATGCATACATGAGTGAAGGGGTCACTAATGAGTCGAAGAGCCATTACTTAGTCTATGGCTCTTAAAAGTATGCTTGGTGGCATTGTTTCTCTAAGAGTGAGAGGGATGCACACCCTCTCGTTAGCCTATCTTTGGCTGCCTGGGTCATCAAGAATTTACCTGAACGAGCACTAAAAGTGACTCCTAGACATACATATGATCCAACTACCTCAACTGGTTTATGAGAGAGGAGTGGGTGACACTTACTCCTAGCTCAAGACGATGTGTGAAAGATAAGGGCTTTAGTTTTCGTTAGATTCACTACCAATCTTCGTTGTGTGCAAAAGTCATCTAGGACAATAAGGTGCTTTTGTAGGTCATGTTTAGACTCCGAGAGCAAAACTATGTCGTCAGCATAGAGTAAGAGACTAACTTGCGTGCCCCCAATGGCTACTATGTTGCCTCTCTTACGAACAATAAAATTAGTGATCTCATCAATGTAGATCCCAACAGAGAGCCCACATGGGCATGTGACACACCCAGAGACTTGCTCATATAGAGCATAGATGGCACAAATCATGTCATTTGGTATCTCCAAGCTTCTAAGCCTATCAAACAACCGCTTCCTAGGAACTGTGTCAAAGGCTTTGCGGAAGTTCACAAAGCAACAATACAGTTTCTTCTTGCGAGCCTTTGTCTGGTCAATTAAGTATCTAAGTGTGAAGATATGGTCAATAGTGGAGAAGGTAAAGCCAACTTGCTCAGGTGTTCAAAGGCTTAAGGTCTCCATATAATCGCTGAACTCTGCTTCCATTACTGCACCATATAGTTTAGCGAGCGTATGACCTATCATAATGGTCCTATATGTATTTGGGTTCACTGGGTCCCCTCCTTTATGTATAGGGGCTAGTGTTCATGGTCCATTGTGATGGAAAACCCTCGGCAAGGGCACGATTGAAGATTAGAGCACTTGAGAAAAGTCTCTTGGCACTCTCGAGCATATATGATGTGTTCGGCTCGCAAGCCTGTGTGGTCCATGGACTTCCTATGTTGTAATTTTTTTATGACCTTCATGACCCTAGAGGTCGTAAAAAGTGTCCCCGTGGTAGGTCGAGGTGTGGAAGGCATCAGAATGGGTGGTTGGTTCGAGACATGGTAGAGTCTCTTTGTATATGTGTGCCAAGTGTTGGGATCCTTGATGTGTGTTTGTGATCTCGATTCCCGTAGTTGCTTCCATGCAAGGGCACATTCCCTAATCATGAGCATGTGGTAGAGTTCCCAATATTGAGATGCTTCCCAAGTTCGTCTTTTACGACGTGTCATCTTGTGCATCTCTTTGTGAGCTTGTATTGAGGAAATAATACTACTATGTCACGACACTCTAAGTTGTCTATACAAGTCTCTACAATCCTCATCATACCACCTATTCTGTGGAATTGACCCTATTTTACTGTGATTGGAGTGTTTCGTGTATGGGAAGCTACTAATGGCTGTTGAGTGAAGGATGTGTGTGAGTTCTATTGTGAGGTTCTCTAAAGGAAGGGAAGAATCAAGAGAGGAGAGATGGGCTTGAACATGTCGGGAGTAGATGTCAGAGAGCTCATGTGTGAAATGTATTGTGGTGTGATGGTTTGGTGACTAGAGTTGGTGGTAGTGGAGGTGTCACATTTTAGCTCAAAGTATAGGAAGTTATGGTCTACACCAATAGGGCATGGGGCCACCCGGAAGGAGTTAATCATGTGGGTTAGGTTCAAAGCGTCCTATTAGGTAGTCAACTGTGTTTTCCCCTCCTCCATGTGGGAAACATGTGAGCTCTTCCGAACCCGGCCATTTGGCTAAACCATTATATGTGATCATTTGGTGTCGACTTCCAAGGTCAAGCAGATGATGTCCAAAGCTTGTGGCATCCACACCTCGATCTTTTGATCTACGTGTGATGCCTATGGCTAAAGGGTCGACATTCACCATTTCTAGGTTTTTATCCATCTGAAATAATGTGCATTGTCGGGATTGGGTTCTCGCATTGAAATCTCCTACAAGGAAGACTTCCCCTTGAGAAGAATATTGGATTATGTCATCCGATAAAGGTTCGTATGGAGAAGGCCCATGTGGTGCTCCTTCATCAACTATACTAGCCTCTCTAGCCATATTATACCGGGATCCTTTCGGGAGGAAGTAACAAATGGTGATAAATATTGCTTGATCCTTGCGAGTGAGGACTTTCCCCCACATAAAACGGGCTTCTAGGTGCATGTGACACTTGATTGTGGAAAGAATTTTTACGTGGCCTTGAATTCTTCGCGTCAAAGTTTACTTGGATGGATATCATCCTTGATCTTGTGATTCGACAAGACTGTGTGGAGGTGGCATTTAATATCATGAACGTATCTTAAATCGCAAGGGGGTGAGATGATGCGGTTGGGTTCATCTTGTCATTTCCTTGTAGGTGTCCCAATATGTTGGATTTATGGTCTTGCCATTTACTATTCTTGGCATCCTCACTTGGTTGTTTGCCTTTGGTATTAGCATCTACACATTTTAGATGGGATATGTTTTCTTTTCTTGCTCCTTAGAAGAACATATTCAATTGGGCCATTATATTGTGATATTGCTACTCTTGACATTGTTGATTGATGGAGGATGAAGACCACAAAATGAGAATGAGAGAGAGAGAGAGAGAGAGAGAGAGAGAGAGAGGGAGGGAGAGGGAGAGGGAGAGGGAGAGAGAGGAAAGTATGTTTGGTGTAACCGAGAAGTGTAAAAGTTGGGCCTTGAATCCACAATCTCTAGGATTAGTAGTCTAACAACTTACCACTAACTTACCAATAGGGTAAGCTAATTTTAGAAACAAATAAATAAAAAGATATAGTTCATTAAAAGGCCAAAATGGCCTTCAAGACCAAACAAGAGATACCATCTAAGTATGTCGTCTTGTTTTTTTGGTAGATTGGAAATACACGAGGGGTATTTCGGGAATATATCAAAAAGCATGTGTGCATTCATTCATTCATTAGTGGCATAGTTTTGTAAAATCCGAAAAAATTAGAACCAAAAGCTTTTACCATTGCCATCGTCTGGGAGGTATTTCGGGAATATATCGAAAAGCATTCATTCATTAGTGGCATAATTCTGTAAAATCCGAAAAAATTAGAACCAAAAGCTTTTACTATTGCCATCGTCTGGGAGGGTATTTCCGGAATATATCAAAAACATTCATTCATTAGGGGCATAGCTCTGTAAAATTCGAAAAAATTAGAACCAAAGCTTTTACCATCGCCATCGTCTGTGAGGGGTATTTCGGGAATATATCGAAAACCATGCATTCATTCATTATGCACATAGTTCTGTAAAAGCCGCAAAAGCTAGAACCCTCGCGCTTTTGCCATCGCCATCGCCATCGTCTTCTGCAGACGAATTCTTCCAGCGATCTCTGCCTCTTCTAACCATCGTTTTCTTCTTCTTCTTCTTCTTCGCTCTTGCCTTTCCATCGGTGTCCATGCTATGCCTGGTGGAGAAGAAGAAGAGTGGAACGACATCCGTAGCAATGGAACCGCAGCCGCAGCCACAGCAGAAGAAGACGAATGGGAGCATGAAAAGAATCATAGAAGGTCCATTGTCTGGCCTTTCATCGCAACTTTCATGACTGCTCTTGCTGTAAAGTTTCGTCCTTCCTTTTTTTTTTAGCATTCCTTTATTGTTGATCGGTCATATATATGCGTGCAATTCATTTTATCAGTTTCCTGATTGCTTTTGCTTTCCAGCGCTGAAACTTCATATTTGTTTGTATGGATTATGTTTGTTGTGAAAATAGAGCTTACTGTATACATTGTATTGAAAGACAGTATCTTGTATATGTTATAGGAAAGTGGAGTATAGTCATATGGTGCACTCAAATAGATGGCGTATTGCATGTTGTGTGAAAATAGAGCACCTGGTATACGCTGTATGCAAATAGATATTGTATATGTTTTTATGTGAATAGATCATCTTGTATATGGTATATGCAAATGGATCATGTATATAGTTTTATGCGAATAGAGCATGCATATGTCTTTATGCAAATAGAGCATACATATGTTTTTATGTAAATAGAGCATGCATATGTTCTCATGCAAATAGAGCACGTATATGTTTTTATGCAAATAGAGAACATATTTATATACTTTGGGCCGTGGGAGGACTGGACAACCAAGATAATATAGTTGGGTTGATAGTTTAGGTTTCCTGCAAATATAGAAGTATTTATGTACTGCGAGGTGCAAGAATAGTTAATAATTTAGTAGGATTTCATGCACAAATTTATTTATTTAATTTTAAAATATTATCTTTTTGTGAGCAAGTTTTAGAGTTCCCGCAAAAACATTTATATATTTATAGGCTTTGAGATGGGACTATGTGATGATCACCATTGTTTATAAACTTTTTCCCTTGTTAAGCATTGCGAAATTTTAGCTTTCGTTGAGATAAAGCATGCATTTTTATCCACCTTTAGAGGGCAGGATCTTTGGTTCAAGTGGTAACTAAAGACTATCACAGGATACTTGATGCATTGCATTTGAAAATTTTAGTGTCTATCAATGTTTGATTCTCATCAGACTTTGAAAGGTAAATTCAATTACAATTTTGAGAATGAACTGCTCTATTTCACTTCAATTAAGAATAGCAAAATGCTGTCATCCTTCAATGCAAGTAAACATGTAATTCCTTTACGATTATAAACATTATGATAGTTACATTAAGTGAGTCTTTTCAAATGAATTTGAATAATCCACGTGTTTTATAGCATCTTTTCTTTTTCCATTTGTTGAGTGTCTAAGAGGTGTATATTCTCCTTGCAGGTAGGACATATCCTTTCCCTTAGACGTCGTTTTCAAGATTATGAACGGATGGCTCGACAGGTTTTCTTCATCTCTTTTACTAGATTACATTTGCATTAGCTTTTCATATGCATGTAAAGGCCAGCTCGCAAAATAAATAATAAAGATCATTGAAAGGCAAGAAATTTCAGGATTTTGCTTCTAGCATTTCAGAGTCTAATCCAAAGTACATTAATACATGACCTCACAGAATCACAACTACGAGTGCTAAAGAAAGAATGGGAAAGGATGATGATTTGATAAATAATGATAAAAATGCGTACAGAAGTGAGGGGAGTTCTGATGGACGAATTAACTTAGTCGTTTCTGATAATTATTAGATATGCACATTTTTCTCTACATTATGCTCATGTACATTTTACCATTACGTGTAGTTGCTGCATCCTTAAAACTTGCTTATTAAACACTCTAAATAGTCCTATTGCTGTATTATAATTTTTTCTCCATTTTGAGGAAAAACTTTCCCCTTCAATATTGCTTAGTTTTTTACTATTTTAAAGAACCTCTACATGGAATATACCTCGCTAGTGGATTGATCTCTTAGATAATCATCATTTTCCATAATGCAATGCATAGATTCACGAAAAAAACATTTACGTAAATCATTTAAACACATCATTTGATATCTACAACACCTTGGTAACCATTGTGACAATGTAGTTGTCATGGCACAACCAATGCTTTCTATAAATGTAAGAAATTGGGTTATGTCTAAAGTGGCAACATGGTCGCCATTGGTGGGTAGCATGTAAAGTCACAAAATCATATGTAAGTAGTCAAAAGTTAAGGACACTTTCAGGTGTGAAATGGTGAGATATGCTCAGAAGGAATAGAGGGGTAAAATGAGAGTATCAAATGTAGCCTCCCCTCTATAAAAATGCCTTAGTGAGGTCAATTTAGAAATCTTTGTGTGTGTTTTTGAAAGTAAGAGGGAAAATACTCTAATTTAGAGTGATTTTAGTATTGTGGAGTTGAGAGGTAGTTTATCCTCCATTGAATTTATTAAATGAAGGTGAACTAGTGCATATGATTGATTTTGTTTGCCATTATTCACTCCTTCATTCTTCTTATTCTCATTTGATTGATCCCATGTTCTTGTATCATTATTGTTTTGTCCCAAAGAACGTAAATGAGACATGGTTAAGTGGGTGCAAGGGAGTACACGTGTGTATTGGACATCATTGGGTGCAGACAAAGCTGTTACAACCCATGAGTGGTTACCACTTGGCGACCATTATCAACAATTCAATGCATTGGACATCATTGGGTGCAGACGAAGCTATTACAACCCGTGAGTGGTTACACTTGGCGAACATGATCAACAATTCGATGTATGTATGCAGATGATGATTGTGGCACATTTCTCCTATGCCTACTGATTCCACTTCTTCTGATGGCGTACTAATATCCCAATCTCCCTTGGTGTGAGACTTGTGGATCACACAGCACATCATGCATATGTGCCCATTTGATGCCCGCATGCAACAACAAGAAAGAGAGTGAGCAATTAGAAGGCAAGAATAAAAATCCACAAACTAAAATGAAAGACAGTGTCAGTCACACAAAGCAGTATGTAGACCTGCATGAAAATGATGGTACACATAACAAAGCATAGATGTTAAGAAAAAAACCTATGTTCAGGGAAGAATAATAACCATTAAGCTTGTAACCACTTCTATTACAATAGTTTAAGCGTTACCCTTAGCGATTTCTGTCCCCTATGTACATCGGCATTGCACCAGCTGGCAAACTTCTTGTCCATCAAATCTGAAAGATGTAGAACCAATAGATCTGCAAAATATTGGACAGGTAGATTCAACCCAATGGTTAGATTTGGGCCTTGTAGGGAATTGGTAAAACATGGAATGCTTTGGAAGGCACAGAGGCCAGGGATTGGAGCCATTCCGATAGTTGCTCAGGCGACCATTGCTGTCCTTTCAATCACACCCAAGTATTGTGCTTTCTTCAGGTAATCTAATCAATTGTGTTGTCGAGGTATTGGCAATTGAGAGTAGTAGCTACCAATCAGAATATACTTGCTAAAACTCATGAATCGACTGGGGAGGGGTCAATAACACATGGAACATGTTGGGACTGTTTCAGACCTACCGTTGGGTTAGATCTAACTGTCCAAAATTTAGCAAATCTATTGGATTTAAATCTTTCAAACCTGATAATCAACAAATCTAACCATTGGCGCAATGCGTGTGTGCACAAGGGGAATTGCCAGTGGCAACTCTTGTGGTGGTAGTGGCAGCTTCATTGCTAGGGATAGCAATATGGGCCACCATTTTCTTTCTCGTACTTCTTGCTTTAACCGCTCCTTCTCAGCTTGTTCTTGTTATTGTCTTACCTTCTTGTTCACGTGCCATCAAGATGCATATTCCTTTGCGCAATGTTCTCGTGCCATCAAGACGCATACTCCTTTGCACAATGGACACTCTTTCTTTTGCATATGCGTAAATTTGCCTTCTGATCTCTTTCTTGTTGTTGCATGAGGTCATTGAATGGGCAAATATGCACAACATAAGTGTGCGATTCACAAGTCTCACACTAAAAGGGGTTTTATAGTGGAGAGGGAGGCAACATTAGGCAGTCTTACGTCCCGACTTCATATATCCCACACTGGATAGCCAACAGATGGCACCTGTGCACAGCACATTTGCACAGAAGAACCAAGACAAACCGACAATTCCCTACACAAAAACACTTGCTTTGCCCATTAGGCACAAGCACAAATTATTGTTAAAACACTATATGAAAATTAAAAAAAACCATAATTGAATAATGTGTCCTACACTGTGTGAGTGTGTCACACCATTCCTTTTTGGGGGTGTTGTCTTAATTCTCCACAGTCAATATGTCATGCTTGACTTTGTCTTTGGATTCGTCTAGATAATGTGACCAACATAAAGAGTCCTCCAAAATGTACAAGACCCAGGACGGGCCTGACCTCCCGTGCAATAGGTCTCATTGTTCCTGCTCGATATAAGGCTGCTTCATCGCAAGCTGCCCTGTATGCCACAAAGCTAGGCTGCACCCATCATAGCAATATACCAAGGCTTTCCCACTGGATCTCGGGGTCTTGTTCCCCCCAACTTACATGGCTAAAAAGTATCTCCTAGTGGAAGAACTGGCAGAGGCTGTCGCCCCATTTGTCCACCGATCGTAGCCATTGCTACCATTAACCTTGAGCAAACCCCATGGAAGCAATTGTTCCAGGTGTGGGTTGGTATGCCAAAGGGTCATCTGGGGTCCCTGTCCAACTCACCCCAGGGACCTGTGACCCTCAACACTGCCTCTTCACAATCTGGTGTGGGGTTTCCATGCTTAACCTTGGGTACTACAATCTAAGCATTTTTTCTAGCAAAACTGTCTGTACAGTGCTTAAATGTTTTGAAAGCTATCCATGACTACACAATATTACTCAATCTATCTATATATGATCCTTTAACATGGTTCTTCCCTGAGTTCTTCCTAGCGATTGTATCTGGAGAATTTTTTCCTCGTCTTCTTTCCTTTTTGCATTTCAACACAGTTCAACCCTTCAGTTCCTCTATTGGTTCAGTTCTGGTGACACTGTCGATGTTTGCCTTTATTATTTTTTTCTTCTCTTGGATGGGCTGGTTTTCTTAGGAGTTTTGTATTTCAAGGTTTTGGACTTCATCGTTTTCCTTTTGCATACCATTTATTTTGGTCAGCTATTTCTATTTAGATGCACCTTTCATGTTTTCTATCTTGCATTGTTTTATATAGGCATTTTCTAATGCAGTCATGTGTGGTTTTGTAATTCCCTATGTTTCTCCAGAAATAGGACCATATATCGATTTTGAAGGACTCTACGTCCAGTTAATGTAAAGCCTGTTTCTCTTTCTTTTTCCTTTCCTTTTAGAGAGAGGGGGGAAGAGATATTTCTCATTTTAATTGAAGGCTTATGGTAGAAGTGGAGCTGGTGGGTCTCCTGGAAATGGAACTTCCCATTCTAGTGCTTCTGGAAGTGGTAGTGGTAGTGAAGGTTTCAACAATGGTACTAATGGGAGACGAACTTACCGGTATACATATTGGACATCTGATGGGTTTCGCACTGTGAAAAGAGAAGGCTATTTTCATAAAGATACTGGAGGGCCTGATGATTCTTGGGCACGTCTCTTTCGAAATGGTTTCTTTGACAAGGAAGAGCTTGAGAGATTGGTGAATGTTGAATCTTAATTTACTCTTTCTTTACCATCTTTGCACTATTGAAAACTTTAATGACAATTTTTAAACTTTCGCATAAAAATACTTCCCAGGAACGTATCAGACGCATGGCGGAGGCTTTCCAAAGAGAGAGAGCACATTATGCACGAAGCTATGAAAAATGGCAACAAGGTGGGGATGAGAGAACAGGTCCCAGGCAAGGTGTCAGAGAGGACTGGTCATGGTCCAAATCTGACTGGGATGCATGGAAGAATGCTGAGCGTAGCAGATCACAGACCTTTCAGGGTTATTCGACGTCTCCTTTTGTTCAACATCATAGAACCTTGGGTCTTGACGAGTTAATTCAGTACCCTTTCTCCTTCCTCAATAAATAGCTCAAATTGTTCATTTATTTCTCAATGAATGGCAATTTGTAAATTTACTTCTGAAAGAAAGTCTGCAGGTCAAAAGCTGGTACATATTCACAGGCTGACATAAAGGTATGTAGTATATTCCTTCCTCTTATTTCCAGTCATCTAATTACAACAAATTTGAAGCTGTGATATGATTTTTTCTCTCTTATTGTTTGCTTCTGTTATTGTTATTTATTCTGAAAAGAATAAGATTCTGTTGGCTCCTCATTCAGAGGGGCAGAAAATTTAAAACAGTAACAACTTGTCCAAAGAAAACTGTTCATGAAGCTATATTTTGGGATTGATGATAGGCGTGCAACTTCTATAAAGGGCTCATACAATAGCATTTTGAAACATAAGAAATTACATTTCATATTTCCCACTTAAATAAAGGATACAAGACCATGCAATATTATGGATGCAAAAAATAAAGAGAGGGAGTCTGGAACTGCATTCAGGTTTGTTCACGTTTTACTGCAATAACCTATTGTCATTAGGGAATTTACCCGGTTTGTAATGTAGCTTAGGTCATAACCATGAAAAAATGATAACCAAGGATAAGTCATAGCCATTAGTAACTTGATAGGAGCCCATTTCAGGTGTTTTACTCTCTGCATTCCATCCCCTGATCAATTAGTGATAAATTACTCAAATAACATGATCCTTGAAAAGGCCATTGTTGTAAATGTAAATTAATCATCATCCAGTACCGTACAAGACATCATAACATGATCCCTAAACCTAAAGACTAAGAGCTTGAATACTAATAACTTGATGCCTAGAGAGTTGGCGGATGCAATTCTAGAGAGAGTAGGCTGATGTAATTCAAGAAAGTGATGGTTGATGACAGATGGAAGTCCTTAGTTGGGAACTTGGGTGAGAGATGCGGAAAGTGAAATTCTTTAGCATAGAGAAAGAAAGGTGGATGGAGACCCATGCATTTTTGCTGCATTATTTCTTCCCACTTTTGAATGCGTGTTGATGCAGAATTCACAAAAGGGAAATCAACCACCAGATAGATAATGGCCATGTTGCATAAGAGCATTTCTTTGGGTAGAAAGTATGTTTACTCATATTATTAGAGGAAAACTCAAAAACATCCTTTGAGTTTTCATTAATTTCACCAATTTCCTCATGTTTTTGGTTGTTTATTACGTCAAATGCCCATGTTCAAGTTGACAGTAGGGAACTAAGTCTTATTTAAGGAAGGAAACAATCAGGGAGTCTTGTGGGTCAAGAAACATAGTGAGAAGAAAGAAAATACAGCTCGCACTAACATTTCTGGACCAAACGTTCTACATCCTAATTGTGGATTTGAAGCAAACTATATTGCAGAGTCAACATGACGTTTAAGCTTCACCCAAGCAAGCACTGAATCCCCAATCTAGGCCCATACAGGATTTCACAAAGTAATCTCTTTACAAGAATTGGGCGTATCTTGACGTGAGTATGATTGGTGTCCATTATGAGTTTTCGTTGCTTTTGGCTAAATCCTATGTTTCTAAGATTAACAAGTTTCAAGGCAGCTTGTTTTTCAAGTTTAGAAATATTATTCTCTTACTCAATGAAGAATAGCAAGAATTTGTATCTTTGGATTTCAATGAAGAATAGCAATAATAGCCCTAAAGAAGTTGACTGTTTCTTTAAAATAAGACTTATTTATTCTAATGTAGGCTGCGTATCGAGCGAAGGCGATGGAATATCATCCTGATCGAAATCAACATAGAAAAGGTGTACACTCACTCCCCATCCCGCCCCCCACTCCCTTCTTCTGTGCTTTCTCTTATACAAACATTCAGTTATTTATTTGTTCTACGTTTGACCTTCACAATATTTATTAGCTGTATGAGATACAGTTGATGATGATTCACTGGAATATGCATCTTCGTCAAAATCAATATGTCCGAATAGGAGCAGGTCCATTGTTAAGTACTGTTGCCTGGACATGGTAGACTGACATTTGAGAAAGGAAACATATAATGGAAATCAGTGAGAGGGCATTCAAACATGCAAGAAGTTTTAGATTATAAATATGTAGTCATGATGGAATCTAGCAAACCTAGATGTAGTGTTTTAGATTGAGTGGACAACAGAAGCTTGTAAGTGATTTTAAATAGAAGAGCTGGAGGGATGAATAGCTACAACTTTTAATCAATTAAGCCATGGGTAAACTTTGTACTTGTGGTTTAAAACAATTGAGCATGGAGATGTGGTGCTGGAGAGACTACGAATGTATTATAGTTTTCCTAGTTCATGTTTGTACTCCACTATCTAGCATTATTGCCCGGTTACAGGAGTCTTTATTGCATTAGAGAGTGACAACTTGACCCAAATTGGTGTCTGGTGCTTAGAACCGGAGATATGAAATAAGAAATTTGCCATTTATATTTGTATATATTCATAAAGACAACTGTTTTCTCTCGAATGTCATACGATTTTGTTGAGGTGAAGTCTCTTGTGCATTAAAGAGTGACAACTTGACCCAAATTTATGTGTGAGCACTGCTTAGAACTGGAGATATGAAATATGAAATTTGCCACTTATATTTGTATATATCCATAAAGACAACTGTTTTCTATTGGTGTCATCAGATTTTGCTGAGGCGAAGTTTCGGGAAGTCAATGCAGCTTATGAGGCATTAAAAAAATAAGTTCTTACAATATCCTTCATCGGCTAGTGGACTTCAATTGTTGATTTGATTTGCCCAACGTCTGTGAAAAGATATATATCTTGGCCGTCACATTATTGATAGGACAAATTGTGAACCCGAATTGTTACAGGAAAGAAATGGATATACTTTCCATTCAGGATAAACAAGCACACATTAAAGGCCACCAAGGTGTGTTCACACCAAGTCTGTAAAGTATGGGGGACTATCATTCTCTATCAATCGAGAAAAAGCATGTCTGCATCATGTGCAAGAGGCAGTAATAAAGCATGTTTAACATGAATGAAACTATGTACAACATGGACAGGATTCATGATGCTTTTATCTAGAATTGGAGAATGGATATTTCCAAAGATAACTACTGATCATTTAAGATCATTGTTTGAAAATGAGAAGGTTCAACCAAATATAGCTGTTATGAAGGTGTAATTAGATCATTGTTTTGCAATAAGAGGATGTCTTAGAAGAACGAGAATATACTCTTGTGACATGTTGCTCTTTCAGTAGTTGGAACGAAGAGTTGTCTATGATGTAGGTTTCTTCCAATCTCCAATGTTAAATCTTGGTGTTTGAGTAATGTTTATAGCGTGTTGATTTATGCTGAATTACTGATATGTTATGGCCACAAGAACTTTTGATTTTATGGTTCAATATATATCCAAGAGAAATGTTGTGTTTCAGTAAGCCATTATAGCACGTTGATTTTGGTGAATTATATGTTATGGCCACAAGAACTTTTGATTTTATGGTTAAATTTCTATCCAAGAGAAATGTTGTGTTTCAGTAAGCCTTTATAGCACGTTGATTTTGGTGAATTATTGATATGTTATGTCCACGAGTACTTTTGATTCTATTCATGAGCTGCCCAAAGTATTTATTCTTGATGACGCAAGATTAGAATGTGAGTTTCTTGAACATTTATAACTGTACTCGGATTTCATTCAATTGTTTCATTTACAGATGTGAATCCTCCCATGTGAGGTTTCACACATTTTCCTTGCTATTATAGGTGCATTTCACACACTCGAATTGTTATAGGTGCTTAGCTTCCGCTTCAAACCCCACATTACTGTCAAGATTTCAAATGCAAAATGCAATGGAGCAAGATTACATTGTCATTATAATGCCTCTCTATATTTATAAGCGAAGAATCCTCAATATGCCAAGATCATCACAAACATCAGAAAAGAGTGGGAACTCTCCCTAGTATCATTATTGGCGAGCTTGCTTGGGTAAACAAATGGATGGTCATTTCTGTGGTGGCGACCAAATCTTTCCTAATTTTCTTAGATAGTGTTTCCATGTCTATCAGTATTTCTTTAAATGTTCCAATTAACATGAACAAACGAAGCATTCATTCCGAGGGCAATTGAACCCTGAAATTGTGTATGTGCTGAGCGTCGACAAGAATCGACAGCAGCAATCATTGGCCATTGTGTGTCGATAGCACAAGAATTTTTGCGATGTGGGTCTCTGTATCATCACAGCGTTGGAGCATTTTTCACCTGGTTTATAGAACAGAAATGTGGTCTCCCTAGCAGTAAGGAAGGAAACAGAGCACCTAAATACTGTATGTTGTGTAGTATGTGTGGAGATTGCGATTATGTATATGTTACTTCATTTCTACATGCAGGGAAAATGCAGCATCATGCCAAGCTTAGAAAAGGAGCTTGCACGGGCAAGTGTCTTCTTCTCATCAAAATGTAATCCGGATCTTGCAAAGATCTAGAAAAGGAGACAAGCAGTGCACATCTTTTCCACGAGTATATTTGTTGAATAGGATCCTTTATGCCGGTAGTGCACATGTATATTAATTTGGGTCTCGTCATGAAATGCATTTCAAAATCTCATGGCTTTATGACATATTTTCGTGAACTTCACTGATTGGAGGTTATTCTAAACATGCGTGTGGAAGCAGTCAATCAACCGTTCACGGTAATGCAGCTTGCTGGCCTCTCTCCCAATACTTATCAATTTTTCTGTAGCTTACCAGCACGTAGCTGCATAAGAGCCAGAATTAATGGACAACAATTACATGCTACAATCGCAGCAGAAGATGATGAAAGAAATTTCTTTGTTCAAAGTACCATAGTTGGTATGTAAGTCAATAATGGCTTCTTCATGGAGACCCATGGCGTGTATGATTTCCTTCCAAGGCTATTTAATCTCCTGGAATGTCCTCATTACAGAATACGCCAAACATGATGGTAAGGAAGCATTGAAGGGCTATGAAAGATTATAACATTTCTTACCCAATAACATCACATTCCTTAGTAGCTTGAAAGCGTTTGGTATCAAGAAAAGCTGAAAAAATACATTCTGCAATCAAAGAGCAACATATGGATGATTGAATCGTTCTCAGGTAATGATTAAATAAATATGCCTGGGAATTTCAGTTTCCTAACAAGAATGCAAGAGGTTTTTGACAGCTTTTTGTCTCCAAATACAGTATCATGGAATGCACTAATCGTGGGATATATCAGGCATGATACTCCTCAGGAACATTAGATTGCTTTGAATAAATTCAATGTGATTATGCCTTTCTGGATTTTATCACATGCGCTTCCTGCTTTAAAGATTGCAGTTGATTTGGTGCTTCACTTACGGACAAGAAATTCATGCTGCAATCACCAGGGAGTCCTGGAAAAAAATGGTCATTGCCAGTGCCTTATTTGTGACATTCTGGCCTAAGCTCAGAATGTGTTTGATAACTTCATGAGGCGCTAAAGTTTGACCACATTGTACTTTATTTTATAGGTGCCAAAGTTGATGGACAATTTTTGGCATAGATCCAAATTTGATCACTATGAACAACCATTTCAGGGATATGGATTTACAGGACCTAATATGTGAGCCTGGGAATACAGGTTTGCTGAACATAATGCTCATGTCTGCAAAATAGTAGCTGGCTTGAAATACAAGAAAAATATGATAGTTGTTTTGCAAACTAATGTAACATACCTAGCGAGAAGTAGTGTTGTTGAGTATGGGTTTGTTGGAAATGTGTCTCATGCATCCGGGGATGACTTTGTGAATCAATGCTCCTGACATTGATGATCATTTGGACCGTGACAAAGAAAAACGTTTCTGAGCTTCCATGTTGCTAGAAAAGTTTAAGTATTTTATACTATTCACAATGTTAAAGAGTTGACATATTTTTGATGGAGATCTGGATTCTATACTGCGTTGCCTTTGGCAACTTCCAGATACATGAGTATAAGTAGATGCTTATCAAGTAGCTTGCTGCTTGTCATAATTAGTGGTAGATTTCGATGCAACCATTTGCATAGAAGAGGTGAGATCTGCATCTTTGAGCATGTGAATAACCTATGTCATGGAGTTCCTCTGAATGGGCAATGAACTTGCAACGTCCAGATATACATGTACAAGTATATGCTTATCAAATAATTTGCTGTTTTTGATAATTAGTAGATTTTGATGCGAGCATTTGCATATAAGTGCCTGGATCTGCATCTTTGAGCATGTGAACGACGTCTCTCATGGAGGGTCTCTGCATGGGCAATGAGCTTGTACAGAGCATGGCTATACGCAGAACTTTGGCCATGCTTTCATGCCAGCACTTGCAATTAGCCAGCCCAGGGTCTAAGACTCGCATATGTATGTCTGCTTGTAACTGGTGATTCTGGTTACTTCCATCATTATTCTCAGCATCATCGTCGCCCTTGGTCATAGTTAACCTGTTGTATGTCCATCTTACTATGTCCATACAATTCCCACCAGGCTGCTGCACGATTGCTTTCTTCCCTGTCACCAGCTCCAGCAACACCACACCAAAGCTGTAGATATCACTCTTTTCTGTAACCTTGGATGTGTAAGCATGCTCTGCAAACACCTCCCAAATTAAAACTAAAAATCTGACAATTCAACCTACAAGGCATTCCATATTTAAAAATTAAGCTAATGATCATTACCTGGTGCAATGTAGCCATAAGAACCAGCAACTCTAGATGTGAGTACATAAGAACAAGTGCCATTGTCAGCTGATCCAGCAGCTATCATGTGTGGATCACCATTGGGCGGGTATAAAGTTTGATTAGAGTGCTGGTGCTGCATCAGTTTGGCTACTCCAAAGTCTGCAACGTACGCATTAAAGTCGGCATCAAGCAGAATGTTACTAGATTTTATGTCCCTATGAACAATGGGAGGTGAGCAATCAAGATGCAGATAGGCCAGGCCCTGTGCTGCACCCATGGCAATCTTGTAGCGCTTGGGCCAATCTAAGAGGAAGTTTGTGCTATGCTTATCGTGCACATTAGTCTCCGGATCATGGGCATGTATTTGCTGGTTGCACGGCAAACTTTTTGTTAGAGAGGAGCTTGTTGACTGTTGGTGCAAGAGGTCTCCCAGACTGCCATTGGGCATGTATTCATACACCAAGAGCTTGGTGTCCTTGTTACTGCAGCAGCACAATAACTTTACAATGTTCCTGTGCCGAATTTTTCCTAGTGTTGCCACCTCTACCCTAAATCCCTTGTCCTCTATCTGATATTCATCGTTGTTGTTCATGCCCATATAGCTGCTGGTCGTGTTCTTTAACTGAATCATCTTCACGGCTACAGTCTGACCATTCCCCAGCACAACCTTATACACTCTACCGGCCCTCCCACTGCCAATCACACTTCCTTTCTCCAGATTGTTCATGATGTCATGCTCACTAAATTGTACCCTGTGGAAGGAGGTTAGTGTCCATGGATGATCTATTCTTCTGGTTGACTTACTTCCCTGGAGTTCCCATGAATCAGTATAGCTTCTGCTGCTGCTCTTTCTGGCCATATACCAACTTAACCCCCCTTGTCCACTAGCCTTCATGTTAGGCCGAGGCAGTATATAGAGGCACACAAATCCCAATACAAGTAGAATGAATGCCGCTCCAAAGATGCCTGCCAGCCAAATATGCAGGAGAAACTTGGAAGCTTTGGTTCCATTCTCAGAATCCAATTTGGTACACGGTCGTATGCCAACAAGATGGTCACCGCACAAATCAGCATTACCCTCGAAACTGTCATCAAAAGCACTGTGAAGGAATGCAGAGGGTACCAGACCTGAGAGAAGGTTGTAGGAGAGGTTGAGGTTTGTGAGCTTGAGCTCGGAGAGCACCTCAGGAATGCCTCCCGTGAGCTGGTTGTGGGATAAATCCAATGAATTGATAGCCGATAAACCTGCAAGTGAAACAGGGATGGAACCTGACAGCATGTTGTTCGACAGATCCAGAACACCCAAGCCAGAGCAAGAACCCAAAGAGGAAGGGATATCCCCAGAGAAAGCATTATACTGAAGGTGGAGTTCAGAGAGGCTTTGTAGCTTACCGATCTGTGAGGGTATGGCATGCGAGAAGTTGTTGTGAGAGACGGATAGGACAGTGAGGTTCCATACACTTCCCAACTCTGCGGGGAGGCTTCCATAGAACTGGTTGTTGTCTAGCCGGAGAATGGAGAGGTTACGTGCATTTGCGATGTTGGGAGCTATGGTGCCCTTGAGCTCGTTTCCATCCAGTTGCAGGATGAATAGAGCCGGTGCAGCCCACAAACCCAAAGGCACATCACCAGAGATGCGATTATTCTCAAGCCTCAGGCGCTGAATGCTTGAGCAATCCCCGTACTCTGATGGAATTTCCCCTACCAAGTCATTGTTTAGAGCTGCTAGGGTTAGCAAAGCTGCCCCTTTGCACAGATGAGGTGGTAGGGGCCCTGTGAACCCATTGTTGGAGATGTCAAAAACCACAAACCCAGTCTCAGAAGCAAGACCCAGATCCTGAGGTAATGTTCCTGTAAAATTGTTGCTGAATATGGCAACGTCTGTGAGAAACTGGAAAGTTGAAAGACCGATTGGAAAGGGACCAGAGAGAAGGTTTTCATAGGCATGGAATACGGTGAGCTGCTGAAGTAGGGAAATGGTGGATGGCAGCTCTCCTGAGAATTTGTTTGTGGCAATGTCTAATTGACGCAATCGGGTGAGGTTGCCGATTTCTGCAGGGATGGGACCTTCAAGCTGGTTCTTATAAAGCAACAGCTGTTGTAGACTACCCAGGGTGGAGAAGATGGCCCCAGGAATGCTTCCTGTGAGGAAATTCTTAGACAGATCAAGATCAGTGAGCATGCGAAGGTTACCAAGGCTGCTAGGTATGGAGTCTACGAAGTTGCAGTTCGTCAACCAGAGTGTGGTGAGATGTGTGAGGTTGCCCAGCTCTGGCAATCTTTGCGGAAGGAAGGGGTTGTATGCAAATGCTAAGACCTCGAGCTTGGTAAGGTTGGAGATATCTGCAATCGAGCCATTGAGCAAGTTGGCATGTAGATCCAAGTGAATAAGCTTGGAGAGGTGGCCGAAGGAAGGTGGGATGGAGCCTGAGAAGTTGTTGTAGGAGAGATTCAAGAATTGAAGCTCTGCAAGGCGATGGATTGTATTGGGAAGATCCCCGACTAAAAGATTTGCGGAGAGGCTCAGATACTGCAGCTTGCTGCAGTTGAGAAGTGTTTGGGGAAAGGGGCCGTAGAAGTTGTTGTAGGTGAGGTCAATTGTTGTGAGATTGGGAAGAGCACAGAGAGGGGCAAAAGCTAGCTCTTGTGTAGTGTTCTGCTCGAGATAACAGTAGGAGAAATTGAGAGCAACTACAACACGAACTTGATCTTCATCGCTATCGCGGTCGGAGCTGCTGCAGACCACGCCATTCCAGTCACAATAATAATCGGGGGCCAGGCTGTGGCTGATGTTATTGCTTGCATTACCTGCTGTTGTTGCCGGCCAGTTTTGCAGGCATTCCTGCTGGGGGTCTTCTTCCACGGCGGATACAGCATCTCTGAAAGACAGCAAGAGAGCTGCTTCAGCAGCACCGCCATCATCGTCGGCAATTGATGCTGCTGCTGCGGCCGGACCACCATTAGGGATGGAAGTGTCCATAATGAGGATGATGATGAAGGTAACAGTTGTGATCATCATCATCATCAGAGGCATGGGGATGTTATACATGTGAATGAAGTAGTAGTGCTGGCTGGTGGGGGGCATGATGAGTACTGAGTGAGGGCTATAGAAGAAATAGAAGAACAGAGCAGCAGCAGCAGCAGCAGCAGCACATGTGTGTGTTGTAATTTCAAGCTGTGAATTAATTAACTAACACAGCAGGGTCACACATAATAATCAAAATGGATAATGTGCAGTGGAGCATCTTTTTTTTTGGGGGGGGGGGGGGGGGGGTGGAAGGAGGCATCTCCCAGAAAAAGGCAGGCTGGATGATTGACTGATGCTAATCATCATCCCCACACCATTGCCGCATTGGATTGATACTTATCAATAACAATACTCTGGTGGTAGGCAGGGCCCAGGGGGCAGAAGAGAAAGACAGCAGACATAATATATACATTAATTAACATATATGTGTGCCATTACATGTGTATATATATATATATACAATATATATATGTATGGTGGTTCCTGCCTGTTTCAGAGAAAAAGGAAAGGGTTAGGGGGGGGGGGGGGGGGGGGGGGGAGGTGTAATAGCTGTGATAGCCATAGCCATAGCCATAGTGAATGAGTGAGTGAGTTGAATGAGTTGAGTCTGTCTGTTTGTCTGTCTGTCTGTCTGTCTGTCTACCACAAGAGTCCCAAAAAAGGGAGAAGAAGGAAAAGGGTGGGGTGGGGGTTACACGCAAAATAAGTGTGTGTGTTTTTTTTGTTTAACCATATCCCACCAGCATCCATCCACCTTCCATGGGGCTGCTTCTTCTTCTTCTTCTTTTATCTCTTCTCCATTTCTCTCCTTTAGAAGAAACAGGGGAAATGTGTCATGTGTGTGTAAATAAGGAAGGACTCACCTGCGGCCGTAAATTGATTTTACTCCTCGTTCCACTAACAAACCCATGATTGACGAAGTAAACGAGAGAAGGCCGAGACAAGGTCTCGCCAACTCGAAACTCTCTTTTTGACTCTCTCTCTCTCTCTCTCTCTCTCTCTCTCTCTCTATCCATTTACACATCACCATGAACATGTGTGGAAATAAGGGAGTGTCTTGATTGTGGTCAATTGGCACTCGATTCCCATCCCCCAGTGTGCCTTAATTGGCTATGTGCCGACAAATGTGTGGTTAGTGTTTGTGAATTGTGACAGGATTGAAATTTTGGTGGTGTTAGGCGAGAGGATTGTCACATGTGGGCCCATGTCTTCCTTTTTAGTACAATAATGGAACCGACTATGTATTATCAGACTATATATTATCAGACTATGTATTATCAATTTGTAACTTATATTCGCGTATGTTCACATTATATTTTTAAGGGCGATATGTGCAGCTTGTGGTTTATAGCATATTTATTGGAATCTTGTAGCATTTTCCCTATGATGTGATAAACCCTACGTGGGAAAATAATCTTTTGCATCACAAAAACGAGTGAAATGAATTGGAGAGGACCTCGACAAAAAATGACAAAAGGTCTTATAAGAACAAGGAATAAATTTGGAGAAGGTTGTGATCTCTCCAATATATAATTCTAATGTGCTAGGAGAACCTTTGTATGGGATGAATAATGCACTACACCCAACTTCTCGTTTTTCAATCATTTATAGCCATTTTAGTAGAGAAGGTTCAAGTTACTCTCTTCACCTTGTAAAGGATGGCTACATCTAGCATCCGTAACAACATATCATATGAAATACCATAGGATGGGTGGATAGGTGGATGAGTTAGGGGAGATCGTGAGGCAAGGATGGTATTGTCATGGTGCATTTGGTACACGTGGAGAATCATGGCGAAATAAGTGCCTAAGTGAGAATGGTGGCAAAAGAACATATTGCAAAAATGTCCCAAAACGTTTCAACATAACATTTTTGTAAGACTCGTCCAAATTCAAGAAAGAGCTATTATTAGTTCAATTGTGAAATTGGTGGAAATATATGAAAGTGTATAATTGTAGGTCAATTTACGAAAATGATCCAAAACTCTAGGTAAAATAGTAAAAATGGCCAAGACTAACAACCATGACCATGAATTACATTGCAAACATTGGCCAAATGTTTAAAAAATCTACAAAAAGAGCCATCAAGAGTTGAACTATAAAATGACCAATGTTCTACGACACTATAAAAATAGCCCTTGTTACCATGATGCAATAAGTGAACCTCAAAAAGATGAAGAGTGTGTGTGGATTCCGGAGGCAACCCACATTAACGGCACCACAACGAGACACTCTACCGTAAGAATTCCCTAAAGTCTATGACTTTTGCTAATGAAGGATCCTCAAAGCTCACAAACACATTCAAGAGAACACAACCTTATAAGTTGCCCAACACACAACAAACTATCAAGAAACCCCCTTCCAAACTAGACCTTCTAGATAGAGATGAATATGAACGTCTCTATTCAAGACTAGACCTTCTAGACATAGAGATGCATCATAGTTTTAGGCCTATCTCATCAAATCTCTTGAGGAATACAAGACATTGGTTACATTACTCAAAAAAACAACAAGGGATTTTCCCATGTGGATTGAGGGTAAAATCACCTAAAGGTTTAGGGGTGGTGGAGCCAAATATAGGCATATCTTATACTTGACCATAAGTTGTTTCCTCTATTCCAGCAACCAAAGCAACATATTGAGGATTCGCTTTCCCTACTTAAAGACCTCAAAGAACTTTGGCTACCCATTGACACATCACTCTTCAATTTTGAGTCACTTTGCCCAAGCATGCCCACATCAAAAGGATTATATGCCTCGAGGAATACGATTTCTCGCGCTTCAATTGATGAACTCAACTTATCATGATCCTTGCCCAAGCATGCCCACATCATTTCTTGGAGTTCGATGGAGGGTTTTTGCAACAATCTCTGGAACAACAATGGGTTTTTATTTTGTCATAGTCTATGGATGCCTATTCTTATGTTTTTTAGAGAATGATGAAGAAAGAAGCAAAATCCAATTCATCAAACTCTACATTGATGATGCTCTTGGCTTTTGGGATGGAAAAACGAAAGACTAATACTCTTTATAGACTCCTACATATAGAGTATGAGAACATACATTAAGATCATCACTTGCATGTCTCAAATTGATGTCGTCTTCCAAGACCCCCACATCTTCGAAGACGTGGACTTCTGCACCTCACAAGCTCCCTACTAGGTGCCACCAAAAGATCTAAACATGAACCATATACCCTTTATTTAGCTCTAGGCATCCAAAACACTAGAAAGAAGCATTTGTCATTGGAGAACTTAAATGATACATCTTAAAATAAAGTAGCCTACTGCATGAAGCTTTTAAGATGTTGTTTATACAATGAGGTCAATCGTCCTGTAGAAAAGAAGTGTCGAAAACAAAAAAAGAAACGTGCACTAACAATGTACTACTCCCAATACTCATAAGGTTTAGGACTCGAGAAGTATATATGCAACTTGCAAAAGGAACAACAAAACTATTTGGAGCATTGACATCATCCTTAACCCACTGTGTTGGAAAAATACTCAAAACTAATGTTCTTATCGAATCAAGAAATTTTGAAAACTTTAGCCCATCCCTCTAAAAAGCATACATCTGTAGTAAAGTATACAATTATTCGCGGCATCGCTTATAAGACCCTAGAAAATGAATATCTCACCGAATGTATAAACTAATAGTGGAAAATAAACTTTAGGATAAGAAAAGGTTGACTTAAGACGAAGAAAACCATTCCGTTGAAAGGTAAAGCTAATAAACTTTAGGACAACCACCCATTAACTTTTTGTTGCATGGATTTTGGCTCTGAATGCTACTGATGGCATAGAAATTGAAGTATGGAGCATAAGGCTAGGTAAGATGCAAATATGATATTGGGATTACGTTTTAGGCCCTAAATATAATTTGGTGAAGGCCATAAATGTAATGCGAGGGAATAATAATCTTTATAGAGAAGATAAGGCATGCGGACATAAAGAAAAAGCTACAACAAGAGTGGAGGGCCTACTTCTTGACTTTTGCTACATTAAAGGGTGAGAGGTCCTATAAAGAACTCAATTATCTTCTACAATGGATTAATGAAGAATAAAACAAGGCTTATACATTAAAGGGTGAGAGGTCCAATAAAGAACTCAATTATGTTCTACAGTGGATTAATGAAGAAGAAAACAAGACTTATGCATGTGGTAGCAACCCCCCCTCCTTTTTTGAGCCCCACCCAATCAACCAATGAAAGTTGAAATTATGAAGAGATGGCCCCACATCCAATGGAGATTGGTGCAACATGTATTTGAGGGCCAACAAAGATATGAAGAGGTGGTCCCACTCCAGTGGAGATTGGTACAACACATAATACTTAGGGTCATTGGCTGAAGCTAACAAACAACGATGTCGAGCAAACCATCTATGTCTATATTATGGTGACTTAGGCCATAAATGATCCTCATTCACCTCAAATGTCAAGGTAAGCCACAAAGTAAAGTGTTAACATTAATCTTGATTCTCAGATTTTACATCTAGCGGATCACACTTAGTAACACTAGCAACCTTGCACCACCCAATACATTTCAAGTCCTTGGCCAACTACAGAAGATGTTGAACGAGTAAGTGTCACCAAAACAGGTAAAAGCCATTTGGTTTGTCCAACCGAGAATTCGTAGAATCCCTCCAAAGCAATGGTTCCATTGCGTCAAATCGAGTTATAGTAGGGTTTTTGGTGAACTTAGTGGCTCTAAACTTAACTGCTGGTCCCCCTTGGAAATGGAAATGGAAATGGAAAAGGTGCCATTCTAGGCTTTCTTCTAGAAGTGGTAGTGGTTAAGCCATGGCTTCTAAATGTGGTAATGGTTAAGCCATGGCTTCTAAATCTGGTACCAATGGGAGACCAACAATGGGTTAGTCACTAGTGATAAACCATGGCTTCTAATCATGCTTAGCATTGCAGATCTACATACACTTCATGGCTTTTCAAGGTCTCCTCTTTTGCCACACCATTATGAAACCTTGGGCCTTTGACCAGTATTAATTCGGTGGCCTTTCTCCTTCCTCAATGAGTAGCTCAAATTGCTCATTTGCTTCTTAATGAATATGGCAAGTCTCTATGGATGGCAAATCTCTACATTGACTTTCTGAAAGAAAATTTCTGCTGCAGGTCAAAAAACTGGCACAAAGGGTATGGGGTGTGTATGATTCCTCTTTATTTCCATTTATCTAATCACAAGAAAATCCAAGTTCTGTGTTTAATTTGTTTCTCTTATTGTTTGCTTCTGTTAGTGTTATTTATTCTGAGAAGAAGAAAAAAATCTATTGCCCCCCCCTCATTTGGGGGAACAGGAAAATTGAAACAGTAAAAACTTATCCAAAGAATAATGTGCACGAAGCTGTATTTCGGGATAGATGATAGGTGTGCATCTGCTATGAAGAGCTGATACAATAGCATTTAGAAACATAGGAAATTCCATAAAGTTAACATTTCCCACCTAAAGCATAGATTCAGACCATGCAATATTATGGATGTAAAAGATAAGCCACAATTCAAAGAGCACATAGACAGATCATGTCAGCTACTAGTAACGACTCCATTCCATGATATCCTCGAGGAATTCCAAGGAAAGATTGAAACTGAAAACGCTAGAATATGGGGGACCTGGAAATGCATTCATTTTGTGCACATTTTACTGTTATAACTTATTGTCTTTAGGGATTTCCCCACGTAGCTTAGGTCATGGACGTCAAAAGAATGATAGCCAGGGATAAGCCATATCCATTAATAACTTGATACGAGCCTATTTCAGGGTTTGTTTTTTTACCCTCTGCATTCCATCCCCTGATCAATTAGTGATAAATTACTCAAATAACATGAACCTTGGAAAGCCCATGCACGGGTCTTCATCCATCTTTCTTTATGCTAAGGATTTGCAATTTCCGCATCTCTCTATGCCAAGGATTTGCAGAGTCAACATTACCTTCAAGCTTCAGCCAGGCAATATCTGAATTCCCACTCTAGTCACATATGGGATTGCACAAAGCACAAAGTGATCTCTTTACAGGAACTTTGACCTATCTAGACATTGAGTAGGACTAAATCGTATGTTTCTAAGATAGCTTGTTTTTGAAGTTTAGAAATTTTATTCTCGTATTCAATTAATAATAGCAAGATTTTGTCTCTTTTATGAGTTTTTATTGGTTTGAGCTAAATCATATGGTTCTAAGGTAAACTCATTGGTTTGAGCTAAATCATATGGTTCTAAGGTAGCTTGTTTTTCTAGTTAGAATTTTCATTCTCTTATTCAATGTAAGAATAGCAAGTTTTTTGTATCTTTGGATTACATGACTTATTTATTCTAACCTTCCCAAGATATTACAATACAAGTACAAGGGAATCATGTATGCAAATTTCAAACAGTTGATGATAATTCACTGGAATATGCCATCTTCATCGCAGTCATTACTTGCAGGTCCATTGTTGAGTATTGTTGCCTGGAATATCATAGAATGTGATTTGTGAAGGGAAACATAAAATAGAAATATGTCAGAGGACATTCCAACGTGCTGGAAGGTTTAGAACATAAATATATTGTTATGGTGGAATTTAGCAAACCTAGGTTTTTAGTATTTTTAGAGTAGCATAACAGAAGCTTGTGAGTGATTTTAAACAGAATCACTCGAGGGATGACTGGCTACTGCTTTAAATCATTTAAGCAGTTCCAGAACATTAATTTGGATCAGGTTGTCACTCTATAATGCACAAGAGACTCCTGTAACCAGACAATAATGCTAGATAGTGGAGCATAAACATGCACAAGGCAAATTATAATGTAACATTCATAGCCCCAGCAGCAGCAGTACCGCGCCTCATGCACCTCGCAAGGTCTGTAAAAATTAGTGGAATATCATTTTATATGTATCAAGAAGAAGCAAGTCTGCATAGTGTGCAAGAAGCATGTTTAATATGAACGAAACTATACATGTACCATACAGACAGGATTCATGATGCTTTAATCTAGAGTTGGAGAATGGATATTTCCAAAGATAAACCACTTATCTTTTAGAGATCAATATTTGAAAATGAGAAGGTTCAAACAATATTAATTGTTTATTAAGATGTTACTAGATAATTGTTTTGCAATAAGAGAATCTCTTAGAAGATGGAGTATCAATATTTCTGAATTTTAAGTTGTGATTATTGGTTTTGTTTAAACGAGTCAATTTAGGAATTTTCTACTGAAATAATCTTATTTGAACAAATTTTGAGTTTTCCATTTTCAAGCTGGAAGGGAGAGTTGTCTATGATAGTTTCTATTGAAATGATCTGATATGAACAAATTCCAAATTTCCCATTTTCAATTTAGAAGGAAGAGTTGTCGATAACAGTTATGTTTCGTGCAATTTCGAATGATAAATGGTGTTGTTGAGCAAGCCTTTGTAGCATGTTTTGATGTATGGTGAATTATTGATATGTTATGGCCACATAGGATTTCTAATTCTATCCATGAGCTTCTCAAAGTATTTATTCTTGATGGCATAAGATTAGAATGCGAATTTGCTGAACACTTATAATTGTACTTTAGTTTTCATTCAAAATACTTCATTTGCAAATGTGATCCTCCCATGTGAGGTCTCATGTCACATTTTCCTTGCTATTATGGGTGCTTTTTGGCATGTTGTTTCCTAGTAAGGTGTGTATTATATATGAAAAATTAGATATATGTTCAGGAGTAAAAGAAGGTCCTTGTAGTCTAGGGCATGTGATCAATACTCTTTAGTTTTAGAAAATTTCTGATGGATGTGTACATATATATGGCTTTAGGTATGTACGTGCTCGTGGGTCACGGCATTATGCATCTTGTCCATACGCCAAATTATAAAAATCAGAATTACGCATTGACGGGAAAGGTATTGAGAAATAAGTCCTAAAGCCAAAGACATGTCAATCCCATCACTAGAAAAATACATGGATAGGGTCCATAGATCAATGTGTATGGAATAGCATCCATAAAGATCCCACCAAAATAAGGTGATCACATCGTCCTCAAAGCTTCTTTTTTCAATATGCCTAAATAGATAGGGTATCCCAATTGATATTTTTGTAAGTAGTTATATGAGAAAAGGAAACGAATATTTCCATACGATGTAGAAATCACGTCAACAAAATATAAATGGATATCCTATCAAAAGACATGTGTCGAGACAAATCTTTTGCAAACTGCATGTACACCCATTAATAAGACCCAAGAGCTTGAGCTAGGAAAATGTACTAATTCATCAACATGAGAGAGTCACAATCTAGTCCGCTTTACATTTTACATGATTTAATTTGATTATTGGAAGTTTCTCCATTTTCTAACACGGTCCATTTTTTGCTTGGTCCTCTTAGAATTGGAAAAGAGGAAGAGAACAAACATTCTGGAAAGTTAGATGAAAAACTACTTATTGTGTTAGAAAAGAACTCTGTTGTTTTCTTTCACGAATCCAATGCCATTCAAACGTGTTAGCTAAATTTTGTTCTTTGTGCTAACTCTCTTTTGATTTGCCTTGAATCTATATTCCCTTACTATCCTTTGATTACTTTTAAGTCTTTTCTCTCTTTTTAATGCCAATGTTCTTTGTTTGTCTTGTCATGCTTTATGCTTGTGTTGAATGCTACATCAAAATACCAGTGGCAATGTCAAGTAGGTCCAATGGTTGTTATATTGGTATGAATTTTGGTTTGATTTGGTCTCAAGAGGGTTGATATATTAAATAGATGTGATTTAGTTTACAAAGGAGTTGTTTCATAATGATTTACTTGACTCCTTGATTCTCATTTCAACACAAACAAAAAAGGGACACATGTGGTCACAAAAACCATGGGCATAAACAAGCATACAATTTCAATGAGGCAAAAACAAGTGGATACATGGTCAAGAATGTTTCTCTATAGAAAATACATTTTCTTCATTTTTCCGAACATAGAATGTGAGTGTATGTGCATGCGCAAATTCGACATGTTGTGCTAATAAGTCTATAGTTCGATGTTTGTGCGTGCATATCCTTTTGAGTGATATTACAATAATAAATTATATGTTGAGCAAAAGAACACAATTACCTCATAGACAATGGAGTACAAAGTAACGACTTGTGTACATAATCTATTTATTATGGAACACCCCTTTGCATTGGGGCTATGGTACCCCTGTGGTATCATAGAGGTAAAGAATCCTTCCATTCATGCTTACTATAGAAGTAACTTTGTGCTTCGCATCATTAGGGTTTTGTAGTGATCATCTACCCATCATATCATTAAGTAAGAAGTCATGGACCATCTTCTTTCCTTTTTCCACAAGTGTATATAAATGATAAATACGTAAGCCTAAAACCTACTTTTGTGCCCAATTGGTACTATGTTGGCAAATACTTTCTTAATCCTCTTGAGCTTATTCACACATGTATTCTATAATTTATGTTAGCCTAGTATTTTGATCAACGTGACAAACTATTAACAAAAGTTGTTGAAGAGTTGCAATATGCATAGGATTGAAGGTAAGATGGTGTGTCATATATGAGAAGTCTACTCTTAGTGAGATGTTGAGATGAGATGTGATGCCGGTGGACAGCCATCTAAGAAGATTTGATAAGAAATACAAACAAGTTGATATGACGTGTTCTCGTCTCTAAAGTATACTTCCACAAATGGTGAAGATTGTGATGGTAGTAAGTCAATAACATGACACCCAAGAAGTATTGATAGGAAACCTTGGGGCCAGAATAAATTCATCAATGTATTCCTCATGCTAAAGAAATCAGATAGGATGACTTTTTTAGATCATCATGCATTGTTAGCCTAAATTTTACTCCTGAAAACCTTTATGTAAGCTTTAAAGTTGAACATCGACAATGCAGTCTGGTCTGGTCACTCAATCAAATGACTAATTTGGTTTTCACGACCCTTCACAAATATGCCCTAAAGAACGAAAATAAACAATAACTGAAGAAAGAAAGAAACCCATATACAACAATGACTAAAAACAATGAACAAGAATCAGCTGAAGTCAGTCTAATTATTACAATGAGGTTTTCTTACATTTTCAACAGCTCAAGTCAGTATAATTATTATTTACTTTCATTATTATTACTGCATATCTCATTTTTCCTGGTAAGAGGACAATCAGGGGATTATATTTCTGTTTCTCATAAAAAATCAACATATACAAAAATTAGCTCATGCAATGGCTGTGATAGTAAGGGTAGTTTTATCCCACCAAACAAGAAATATTATTGACATTCATATAATCCTGTCACCACCATTTGAATGAGCAAAAGGATCTTCATATTTTGAACTTTTTAAGATCCTTGGGTCTCAACACAAACCAATCATCATTTTGAGGCCTAGAGAAATCTTTGAACTCAGAACGATCCATTGATATCATTCAGTAATAATAACACAGAGGAAGATGAATGAATGAATGACCATCACACTTGAGCAAAATTACGTGCCTAATCTTCAAATAAGGTACAGTGAGCAATACAAGGAACCCATGCTAAACCACCAGTTTTAACCATTTGCTTAGGATCCCACCAAAGACATTCCCATTTACAATCCCCACAATTAAGCTTTCCTGAAAATAATTCCCCTTCATCATTTGATGAGGATGAGGATGTTTCGAGAAGTTTATAATGCATTGTTGAATTAGTAACAGTATTGCTCTCCCTTAACTTTAGTCTCCATACCTCAGCAGGCGCATCCGATATAATTTGATGATTGTACGGATCAACTTTTACTTTTCCAGTTAACCCGTATAGATAACCAGAATGGCCAACAAGGCGGCTAATTCTAGCCGGAAGCTTTGTTACCACAAACCATGAATCTCTCTCTTGAACATATACTTTCAGCACAGAATCTTTCCAATCAGCCACAAATAAATCTCTACCACATGATGCAATCGGGCCTCGTTCCAACCCTCTCTTCATCCCGTGACTCATTTTTCGCCAGCAACATTCTGATGGATCAAATATCTCTCCATCAACATGATCCTCTGCTTCTCTGCTCTCTCCTTTCACATAGAAACACCCCTCATGTTCTAGGCCAACACATGTCCTCATTGATGTATTCATTCTCGGTATTGGCTTCCATTCATTCTTTTCTGAATCATAACATTCCGCTGAACATCCTTCCTCTTCATTTCCACTGCCTCCAGCTACATACATCATTGACTTGCCCAGCGATGTGGCTGCTGCATGTGAGCGCGCCACTTGCATCGATGAAACGCTGACCCAACAATTTCTGCAAAAATCGTATTTATGCACTCGATTTGTGGGCTTACTCGGGTTTCTGAAAGAATGAATCTCGGCCTTATCACCACCAAGAACAAAAAGAGTCCCTTCAGAAACTGCCACAGTGTCGATTTGCCACCAATCGTATGGGTCAATTCCCCAATCAGTACAATCACGAGGAGAGGATTGATATGCTCCATCTGATTCGGGAGAATGACATACATTTCTATTCTCTCTAGGTAAGGGTGGGAGACAAAACCATCGCCGAGCATTCAAACTGAAGATTTGGACCCTATTTCCATGCACAACAAATGAGATATGCACTTCGCCAATCCCAAGTGCTTTCCTCATCTTGTAAAACTCGTCTGAGGATAAAACCAGCCTCCACTTGCGGGACACCGCTCGGTATATGTGGTTGTACTTGATAAAGGGAACTCTCATCAAACATAGTTGTGCAAGATCATCTGGTAGGGATGGAATCAAATGCTCCAATGATGATGGTAATGAAGATGATGAAGTTGAGGTTGATGATGTTGATGATGATGAAGATGGAGGTGAAGGATGGTCCATGCTACTATAATCATCTTCAAATGAACAGTTCCACGCTTGGGAATCTATTGTCCCATCATCATCATCATCTACAAATGCATCATTGGGTGCCAAAGATTCGGTAATCGTCTCTGAGAGGCATGTACTTGAAGGAGAAAAACACCCACAATCATCCGAAGCATTGGAGAAAGGTGAGCACAATATCGTCGCCTTCATCCTTGTTGGAGGCTCACATAGAGAAACATCCTCAAAATACGGAGGAAAAGAAGAAGTGACTGAGGATGAAGGAGATGTCCCACATTGAGAAGAAACCATCTCTATCTTTGGAGGAGAAAAATCAAGGGTACTACCAGCCCACAACAAAGAGCTCTCTTCTCTATCGAATGAAGAGGACGACGATGATAACAAGATTGAATCACTTGATCGAGGTAAGGAAAGAACCTCTAAATTATTGGTGGTCTTTGAGGATCCATTTTCTTCTTCATCGCGAAAAACTGCTATCGTAGAGGTACAAAGGGGTGGTTTCCCAGCACCGAAACTACCGGTTTCTTTCTCTAATTTCGCAAATTCAAACCCATCACCTTCATCATTATCATCGTCATCAGAGCTAAACCCAATAGAACCAACCTCGAGGTTTGCTCTTCTCAATCTCCTCTCTTGCAGAGTAGAGAGCTTGGGTGGGCTCTGGAGATTATTATTTTTTCCAAGCTTTCTTATTCTCCTTCTAACATTTATAGAAAGAGACGAGGAAGAAGAAGTAAACAACTTACCAGAAGAAACGTCTACTCCTTCTAAATTGCTTTGAAAGGGATTGGCATTCATGCCACCGCCAATCCCTCCTTCGTCGTCTTTTTCTTCTTCTTCTAATTGTTGCTTGATCTGCAGGTGTGAGAAGGTATTTTGGTTATTTGATCCTTCTCCATCTTCTTGGTTTCTTTCAATGACTCTCAAAGCATAATCTCTGTCTAGAATCAATCCCACAACAGATATAGACTGTTTCTGATGATGAAGATGACGATGGTGATGATAGCTATGGCGATGGCGATTTCTCGGGTTTCTCAGAGATCTGTTGGATAAGGTGCTGCTGGTGCATCCCATGGCCGCTCACCGATGAAAAGGTCTTCTCTCATGAAGAAGGTTTTGGTTTATGGGATAAAACAAATCCTTGGTAAAGAAAGAAACATTCAGAGAGAGGAAAGCTTGACGGCTATGGCGATTGGGAGGGGTAACCCTTGCTCTTAAGATCTGGAGAGCCCACTTGGTCTCCCCTCCCCTGTTTCCAAGGAAAAGAAAGGAAAAAGGAAAGGAAAGAAGAGAGACAGAGAAAGAGAGGAAACCGAAG
This sequence comes from Azolla caroliniana, assembly GCF_043228905.1. Taxonomy (NCBI): domain Eukaryota; kingdom Viridiplantae; phylum Streptophyta; class Polypodiopsida; order Salviniales; family Salviniaceae; genus Azolla; species Azolla caroliniana. The sequence continues at coordinate 2,408,787 of NW_028230451.1, read as the reverse complement.
AGGCATTCAATATATAAAGAAATTGCATATTTGGCCCTACCAGGCAAAGGAGTTCCTTTTGGTGGGATTTGCTCTGGCACAATTTAACTCCTTTTCTTCTATATCTTATGTACCTCTTGATCGAATTAGTGGATCGATCTGTGATGGCGATACTTTGTCCATCGATTTGATTATCATACTGGCGATCTATTCGATGGTCGTCATATCATGTCCACCTCTAGTGTGTTGCTCAAACCGAGAATCTTTGTGAACTAGCTTTGTGATTGATTGAGCTCAGTAATGTGATCTCGTGACTGTATGTGTGTGACGTGTCCACCCTTTGATACATTGTGGTCTTCTATGCTTAATTGGGTTTACGACAATCGAACCTGATGATGTCATGGGTATCTCCTTAAGTGAATTGTGCTTTTGGCTAGACCACATGCATATATGCATGGTTGAATTGTTGCTTTGTTGGGAATGTGATGGTTTGTGGTGATTTTGATTGGATCTTGCATATGTGTGAATGAGTTATTGCTAGTTGGGTTGTGTATTTGCTTCTATGAATTGTTGTTGGTTCAATTGTGTATGTGCCTAAACAAACTGTTGATGGTTGGATCATCTGTCTATTCAATTGAATCATTGTTTACTAGATCGTATATTTGCTCAATTTTGATGATATGATTGCTTGAGTGTGGGAGATGACAATATATGACCTCAAGCCTATTGGATCATCTAGACTAGCTTTATGACAAATGAATAATCGATCATGTGCAATAATTATGTGTTTAATTAAACTTCGATGAATCTTAATCTGTTTTATTGGATTTCTATTATTGATTAAGTGTGAGATGTTACACTAGCATGGTATTGATATCTTTATCAAATGTGTAACATGATGATAATTCTATCATGTTTGGAATGTTATAATTTCAAAAAAACACAAGATCAAGTATGCATGAACCAATGAGATGGTCTACAACCCATAGTATTACTAATGAGAATAAGTAGGAACATTAGCTTTTTGTTGGCATGGTGCTCGTGTATGGATTGATTCATCACCTTTGAATTGCTCAACGAGGGAAGTTCCAACTTAATCTTTGTTAGTCTACTCCCCCTTACAACGTATATTTGGTTGGCATCATTGCTGCTTTGAATTGATTTGTTGCTTTCATGTTGCTTAACACTTTCTCCCCAACATATGGTTAGTGAATCCTCATAACACACCACGAGGAATCTCCATGTCAAATAACCCTTGTGTTTTCAATCTTTAAATTGCTAGTTATAATTAATTGCACATCTTGATTAATTAGTTTCTCAATTATATGTTATTTCCGTTCAGAACACGATATTGTAAAAGCTCTTATAGGGTACGAAACGGAAGTGGCATGGGTTGAACATCGATGAAAGTCTAAAAAGATAAAGGAGTCATAACAAAAGCTTCTAGGATATCAAAGCGAACCTTATGGAGATAACAATCAAACACGGCCTCCCAGAGAATTGAAGGAATTAGAATGTTTATAATATCAAGTTCCATTAAAGAAAATAGTGCATTTAATGGCTTTTTGGTTGATGTCTACTAGTTATGAATGCAAAATAAAACTGATACAAAATCGTTTTGTTTGTCAATGTGTCCCTTTTGAACTTACTTTTCAAAGCTATTGTTTCCATATTCCATAGATTTTGAATGTTGTTATGTCATTGCCCCCTAGTTGGGCCATCATGTATAGTTATCGATGAACATAATGCAAAAGCTAGCATAATATATCATCCACCATCAAATAAAGTTCAAATCTATAGTAATAATGTTTATCCTAATCATCAAGTTAATGTGGTTAAGACAAATAGGTTGAATTATTTGAGGGTATATATATCGCTTTGTTATCCAACCAATCTAATAAGTAAAGGTGATCCACCCACATACATTGATGCATATGAGAATAAGATGTTGGTGTGGGACATATCTATGTAAGCAAGATTGCCTAAATATGAAACATACTCATGGGAATTTGGTCTAAAGAGGTTCTCAAAGTAGCACTGTCATAACCTAGTTGACCCATTGATGAATCATAGTTAAACACCCTAAGTTGTGATGTTAGTTAAACACACTCGTGGGATTTTGGCCTAAAGGGGTTCTCAAAGCAGCCCCGTCATAGCCTAGTCGGCCCATTGATGAATGATAGCTAAACACCCTAAGTTGTGGTGTCAATGGCACACATATATTTTCATATTCTATGCGTCCATAAGGTCCTTTGAAACTCATTTCCAGGTATCTCGCATAAACCTCGATTCAAATCAAGCACAATATTACTTATATGCTCTATAACAATGTTGTTTGGAATTTTGTCTTCTCTGATGCAAGGGGTTTTCTGCGTGGCAGCCATCCTCGGCTGAATTGGGCTTCTTTGGATGTATCAGTAGTAGGTAATGTTCTACCATGGGGATGTTATGTTATGAATCAACCGTTACAATTTTTGTCAATGCTTTCAATTTGAGGAAGTGCTATCATGTGCAATGACATGCAAGTGGCATTGGGACAATTTATGGCTTCATGGTACCCTTGTAGCAAACAATTTTGGTTTGGTTATTTCTCTCCCTTAAAAGATATTTTAGGAGCTAAAGTAACTAACATTGCGGGTGATGTTATATACTTTAATATGGATGATGATGGTAGGTTGTGGCATGTATTTTCTGCATCAGATGTGTGGATGTCCGCCAATGTTCCGGCTATTCGAGTAGTTGCAAGATCTGGAAAAAAAATGGTTCTTGGATCCACCCTTTCATGAATGCTTACGGTGTTGTTCATTGTGGGTTTAAAAAAAAAAACAGCTTTACAATTTGGATTGGGATCCAATTGATTATCAATGGAAAAAGCTGAGTGTTGGTGGAAATGGTAAACATTTGGAGTTTTTCCAATATTCGGTTAAGCTAGGTAGAAATTTATGTTAGGATCCTAAACGGCCACAACCGGTTCATGTATGCATTCGGGTGCAAAGAAAAACGAGCAAGGTAATGAACATACTGAAAACGAGGAGCAGAAAGCAAAAGAACAGAAACACGGGACATTTAACATGGAAAACCCGAACTGGGAAAAAAACCATGGGGGTCCACAAACCCCAAGAAAAACGGAATCACTATGATAGAGGAGGAGTACAATAAGAAGCTTGGAGGTAACAACCTCAAGTCCTACTTCGTCGGACTGATGGTTGTTGAGTTACTAACTCTCACACTTCCACTCTCTCTATCTCTCTTCTACATTTACAAAGGCAACTAACTACCTTGTCTGTAACTATACAATAATGATGACTACACTACCCATAAAGTTTGCCCTAGTTGTATTTATACATATACAACTTTCTAGCTATTTACATACATGGCCCACAAGGGGCACTTTTAGACTATTTACATATATAGTCTCTTGATTTTGGTTTCGGTTTTCAATCTCGGCCTCAGCCGAAGTACTTATTGACTCCATCCAATTCGGCTTGTACTCTTCTTCTTCCCATCCGGAGGGACATGTTTCCCAACAATTTATTGTTGCAATCAAAGTATACATGCCCTGTTGCCATGAAGCATTGGAATCCAAATAATGTGATTTCATTGCAACTTACCAAATTTTGGAAATGGTTATGGAGTATGCAGTTGCCGAAAAAGAGTGATATATTTTCGATGGTTGTTGATGCATTATGCTCTTCCTGTTGGTGATTGGTTGAGGTAAAATTAGCCATTTGCTTGTGGAATGCATTGTGGTGCATCTATGGAATCTAATTTGCATTTGTTTTTGGTTATGTCCCTAAATCAAGCAATTTTGGAGTAAGTTGTTTTTATTGATGAGACACCATTATTCTCGTTCTATTTTCTCGTGGGGTGTAGTATTATGGGGTGTCCTTCATGGAGATGTTATGAAGTATTAAGTAGCCATGCTTCTCATGTCTTTCATTTTTCCATGGGCACATCTATCTCACTTCATTTCCATCTTCTATTCCATGGTTTAGAATTGAAAATCTGGTTATTTGGTGTACTGTTACGTCATTAGCTCTTTGGATAATATGTGATGTCGTTTTTAATAATGCTCACATACATCTCCGCACCATGCTTATTGAATTCTGGTTGTTATTTGTCCACACACTACATGGTCAATATGATGATCTGCAGGGTTCAACTGATGTTCTATGGCAACGTCAAGTGGACTTTAAGAAATGATGGCAAGGGCTTCACTTATTTTCAGAGACAACTTCTGGTCTGAGGTGGAATTATGCCATACCTTCTTTTTTGTTGCATAGCTTGTAGTTTGTGTTCCACTTGTTTCTTATATGATATCATTTGTATGGTCAAATGTTGGTATTAGCCTTTGTATCACAATAGAGGTAGATGAAATGTCTCCTTTTGTTTTCTATATGTACATTTCTCAAGTAATATACTAGGATGTATCTTTCTTTTTAAAAAAAGGACAATGTTGTTTGGAATTTTATTTTGCAACAACTCATGTTGTAAAAAGAATATGATGTTTGCATGGGGTGCATCCTCATCAAATACATAATATGGCACCACACTAGTTGTAGCCTCGTCCTCCATGTCCATGAGAGTACATATATGTACTTTCAAAGCATCACAATTGATTCATTATAATCTTAACCATGAAAATCAAAATCACATAACCCCACGTAGATAGACACGGATATATTCATTTGCATATGCATACATGATACACCCCCCCCCCCCCCCCCCCCCATTTGCATGATGTATGATATAGCCACGTTGTTTCTATTGACTAAAATGGAACATCTTTTCCATTTAGATCGAGATATCTACATTCATATTGAATGGTCAACATAATTGTCCAATATAAATATATGTTATTTTGTGCCTCTTGGTATTGTTGTGGTAGCAAGCCCTACCTTGATATTGTGATATGCTTGTGGTGAGCAAGTGCATCCACACAAGACTAGTTCAACCCATATATTTTACAAAGGCCTTTCTTATACTTCTACTGGTCACAAGCAATGAGTGAGTGGATTAAAATACAAAGTAAAACCATTATGCTTAGCTTTGAAATACCTCTCAAGTAGTTGTCACCAAGTTTCTATTATTTGTTGAAGTACACATAGAGGACCCCCTAGAGAGGAGAAGTAGGGAGTGAATTGTTTGGCAAAGTGTTGGATGCATTGGAATGTGACGAGAGAGAGAGAGAGAGAGAGAGAGAGAGAGATGGAGATTGTTTTCCTATTTCAGAGATATTGGGGATTGCGTCATAATTGGAACATGCGCAACGCTTTTGTATTCGATGGTAGACATGGAGCGAAAGCCTATCTACGAAAGTTGAAGGGAGTACTAATGTGGCAATTTTCTTTATTGGAACAAGTGGAAATTCTTTCCTCGGTGGAGTGTTCTTCTTGCCTATTGGCAATTCGACATGTTCCACTACCCATGTAGCGTAGTGTGGTTAGTGTGTGACCATACTCCATTGTCACACGTACTGTAAGTAGGTGTTTTTCACACACATTTATTAATATAATTGTGTGTTTTCACCCAAAAAGAGAGAGAGAGAGAGAGAGAGAGAGATTCATAGTGGCCCCATCTATTAATTGAAGAGGATATATATGGAGTAATAGAGAGGTAGCATTTTGTAATTTAAGAGGATATAAATGGAGTTGTAAAGAGGTGAGAAATTTGGGTTTCGAACCCAAGACATAGGGCTAGTGGTCTAACAACTTACCATTAGGTAAGCTAATTAGGATAAAAAGATCCTGAGGTTAAAAAGAGAGCGAGAGAGAAAGAGAACATAATTGATAGGAGGAGCCAAAAGCTATGGCAAAAGAGTGAATTATGTATGTATATGTATATATGTGTATGTACATATGTATATACGTATTTATGTATGTATAAGTTTGTATACGTACGTATATACTTGTGCGCGCGCGCGTATGTGCTAACCTGAGAGAGAGAGAGAGAGAGAGAGAGACAGAGAGACAGAGAGAGAGAGAGAGAGAGATGGGGACTCGCTCGAATTTCTACAAGAATTCTGCTTACGATTACGACAGAGAATACGGACTCTCTTCAGCTCTCGACAATCTACGCTGTGAGTCATACATTTACACCTACGGTACTGACATACATAAATGCGTACATACAAACTAGACGCACACGCCCACCCGCACGCACACATGTGTTTTTTCATCGCATTTTTTAATCGGTGATTCTGAATTTCAGCCTATCAGATCGCAACTGGAGAGATTCCAATCGTTCCTAAAGACCAAGACTCTCAAAGATTCCATGAAGATTCCAAAAGATCCCAGTGTATATTCCTAATTCTGTTCCCAAAGGACCAATGTCGTTTGATTATGTAGTTACCTTTCTTACTGGAGAACCAGGAATCTTTATTTTCACAGTGAATATCCATGTAATCATTCTATCATCTGCATTTCTGTGGTTAATTTTAGATGTTCTTACTTAGATTGTTTTTAGAAATCTCCTTAAATATTATTGATTTAAAAGAGCCTTCAATGCATAAAGTTTCTCAAAACCCTTGCTTTGCGAGTACCGATTTGCCTTGCTCATAATGAAAATTCGCAGCAAAAAGAAGAAAAATCAAGATATGTTCAGATCAACAACATCACATGCCTACTTCGTCTTCATGTCCAGATGCATTGTCTAAGTAAGTTTGAATGAAATTCAATTTTCATGTTGATGATATTTATCCCTTGATAATAATATGGTATGTTCTTATAGATGAAAATTTCTAGATATTCATTTGATGTCCAGATGCATTGCCGAAGTAGGTTCAAATAAAATTCATGTCCATACGATTGCATTTTTTTTTCTTGATATTATGAAAGTGCAATGCCACATAGTTGGAATTTTCTAGATATTATTTTCTCTATATAAAATACAGTATATCTAAGTAAGTAGGATTTTTTTATGAATTTCCATTTTTATATCCAAGTTTTTTCTCTCTCGATATTGTTAAGGTATGGTGTTCATGTTAGATGAAATTTTCTTGAGATTTATGAAGGTATGATGTTCAAATAGATGATTTTTCTTGATATTCTGACTAAGCTATTGTAATGATGTTTCATTTTGAATGTGTCTTGTTTCTTTAGAGAGAAATTTGAAGTGGATGAACATGATCTTAACCCTAGTGAAACCATTCCAAAGGTATGATTTATGTTGAAGCATCCTTTTGTGTTGATGACTTAGAATTGATTTCTTCAGTCTTTTCTATATGTACAGCTGAACTCCGTGCTTGGCTTCGAGCCTTATCAATTATCAGGTACTTGAAAAAAATCTTTCTTCATTTTAGCTTTAAATACAGTCACAAGTAAGAGCCACGTTCACCAAGATTCAGGAGCATCATGGAAGAAACATTCTTAAACGTTTAAGTTCAAGTCTCATGTACCCTAAATCTTGGATATGACAGAGGAAAAAGGATTACCAGGTTTTTACTACAAAAGGGAGAATGTTGATTGGTTAAGGCTCTTTGAATCTGTAATACTCTTTGAAGTTTGTAGAAACTTAGTAACTTTAGAGACAATAAACCCGATAACTGTTTGAGACAATGTTCCATTAAATTTTTATGATTTAAGATAGAGCTAACTATAAGATTTAGTGGCACATGGTGCTAAGTTATTCTCTCTTTGAACTTCACAAAAACGATGACATTCATTTTCCATTCCAGATAGTGGGATAAGGAAAGCAGGGAAAGTAGAAGTACTTTGTAGCAACTTGGCAACAAGTGTTCTCGGGAAGTTCGAGTATCCTGATGATGATGACCACATTTCAGCAGAGAACCAAATAAATGTGCTCAAGTTTTGTAAGTTAATTATCCCTTACTCTCTAAAGGTATTTTTATCATAAAAGAGAATAAATGGGAAATATGTGTATATATGTGTGTGTGTGTATGTATGTATATGAATATAGCTAAAAAATGCTTATAACTATTCACTTAATGACAATCAAGGGAAATTTTCAAAAGTTAGGTCTCAGGAACTCATTGATCCAAACAACAAAGGTGCTATCCTTTTGCTTTCGGAGACTTCATAAACCTCAATTTATATCTATTTTCATTTCTCAGTATGATATCAGCAATCTTCGTAGGTTAGCTTATCAGTTCTTACATAATTTTTTTCAAGAGGTTAAATGTTGAAGCCAACACTTGTAAGAGGTCATCTGTATAATCTTGGGAAGGGAATTAAAGTATTAATTAGGAGACGGAAATTTCAGTCTCTCTTATTTATACCTGTTGTGGTCTGTTTAGGGCAGACATAACAGTAGAGGAGTCATCGTCATCAGACAGTGGGTAGGTGTTCTTGGAAAGGTAGTTACTGTTCATACAACGTGAACCAAAACATACATATTGTGTGGTGCAATAAAGATATATCTTGCTTGTCTCTTCCACCTTTGGAATTAAGGTGGATTAAACCACTCCTCTATTTTGCATGCACTCTATAATTCTATATCCATGTTTGTACTAGAATAGAAAAAGAGATGAATGGGATAAAATTCAATTCAGTTTAGCTGATATATCTCCCACTTCCAATTCTGCCATTGCGTAATGAAGCTCCGCAAGGATCATAATGTCAAGAGCATTCTGCAAGAAATAACCACAAGTCTTCGTACCGATAACTAAAAAGAAACTATCTTCGATCTTTTGATGTAACCAAGCTGCACAACTGACAAGACAAAACGTTAAAGTCTATCTTCACCTGCTCACACACACTTTCTCAGAAATAAACGGTCCCCGTCATGGATACAATCCCAGTGTGTCTGAGATTTTTATAAATTTATCTTCATGGAGATATGAATCCCTTATATAACTTTTGATCTTCTAGCGGCTTCGATTGACTACAAATTTTGTTTTCTCTTCTTTCATATCCCCCAAATCTTCTAATAGCACCCTGTGATCCTGACACAGTCTGAAAAAGCTATTGTCATCGATCAATGAGTGGATAGAGATAATTCAGGATGGAAACTACGCTGACTGGTTAGTATGATTGGGGACATGTAAAGAAAGAATACCCATATCTTGTTTTCTAAGCCTTGTCTTGGTTACATATATTTGCGTTTTGGGGGGTTCCCATCTCCATCAAATCTGTTTGTGATTGCTGTTCAATTTTCTATTCTTGATCTATATTTTCGCTTGCCCATGGTTGGTCGGTGTGATTTTTTCTTTCATTTGCTTATTCAATTCTTCTCTATGCTGCACTCATATTAAAGCTTTTTTTTCACTTGATGGTTTGTTGATTTGATTTCTACGGGACATTTTGCCAAAGGTGACCAAAGATCAAATTTACTGTGGATTCACCTTGTCTGTGAGGAAGTATGAATCAATGTGATCTCTAATGTAGGAAGTATGGTCCAAGGGCTGAGTCTCAGGCTGCATCAGGGAAAGTTTTGCTGGGGGTTATTAACACATCCTGGTTTGCATCCAATGTCCATGAGGCATGAGTAGCATTCACAATTGGAGTCAAGCAGCAAGACATGCACTATTGGATGCTTCCAATTTGTAGAGACATTCTAGGTTATTTCTAATTTAGGTAAATTCTGTGATTCATTGACCACTTGAAGATCAGAAACCCAACTCTTCAGCAAGTTTGCATCATTACAAGAATTATAGCATGACGGGTGAATATATTATCCTTCTGTTTACATCAGTCCAACTTCCTATAGGTCTCTTTTAATGCAATTTAAATTATCAGCAGTACAACTTCTAGTAATATTCTTAAATGGGTTTGCTATCTTTGTTGCAGTAAATTATTGTGATTGATCTATACTGGCATCTAATATACACTATTGTTGCACTTATGATTCTTTTCAGCATCCAATGCAGAACTTGTACATTCAAATGTTATTACAGATCCTCCTCCCTTGAAGGTATACACTTTTTTTCTTATGGAAAAGCCAGAAGTCCATGTTTTGAGTGTGAATAATAGACAGCCTTGCATACTGTCTCAATAAAATAAATTATTCCAGAGGTCTAGGGTGAGATGAGGAGAATTGTTCATTTGAAGGTTATCTTTATTCCAATTGTGAAACTAAAACTGAAAGACAGAATTTTTTCATTTTCCAAAAATGGGGAAAACACAAACTTTTTCGATGTTATCTAGTACACAAGAACATATTCATGAGCTATCTGGTATACATATAAAACACATTAACATTCAATTACTCCATAAAGCTCTCCCATCCCATCCTTCATATCCTCATCATTGCATTGCTGCAGTTTGAGTTTCTCCCTACTCAAAGGAGACGACAAGTGCTCCTTAAGAATATCTAGCTCTAGATATCTATGTATTGTGGCGTGCAGATATATCCTCCTCCTACAAAATTGAGTAGATTCTCTGGTAGTTTCATCTTGCTTTTGAAACAAAACATGCTAATTTCCATCCTCTAATCATTATCATTTGTGGTGGTTGTAAGAGATTGATGACAATCCTTGAAGCTTTCCCTGGAAAAATGTTAAGGATAGACTAATGATTAAGCAAATAACAAATAATTAAGGAAAGAAATGGATTAAGGCCAATCATTCTCCCAACCATTCCCAAGCAAAGAAATTGAGAGGGATCTTAAACACCATCGATATCTCATACCACACTATTGCCTAAGATCATACAATGGATGCAAATCCATCAAGTACTATTGTTAGCAAGAGGCTCTCCTTACTACCAGTGTCTCAACAGGTTCCGATAGAGATATCCCTCCCTTAATGAGGTTAGGTACTCCTTATTTGATACTTGCATCCAAGGTCCTCAGGCCACTGCATGCACTTGCCATGTGTTATGACCTTATGTGAGTTGCAATTCTTTAGATGCCCTTAAAACACTTAGAATTTTGTCTCTTTAAGTTTGTGCACATAACAGAAAAAGAGAGAGGAGAGAGAGAGAGAGAGATTTATGTATGAACTTGAGGTATTTCAAGATTGAAGATGATGGCGTGATCATGCGAAAATCTGACCAGCGTTTTGCAGCACCTGGTGAACCCACATGTGTAGTGTGTGGTCGATATGGTGCTTACATATGTGATAAGGTCGAGTACTTATAATTTAAAATTGCAAAACCTATAATGATTCTGTGTGTTAGCAATCAGAAGAATATATGTCATTTTACAGACAGAGGATGATGTTTGCAGTATGGAGTGCAAAGAGGAACTCTTACAAGTTCATGCTCTTGAAAACATGCCATCAAATGCACTGGTAAATTCAACTTGAATGTTGATATCTGATGATTGCTCAGTTTGTTTTGTTTTCTATCTGCATTGGCCAATTCTGGCTCAGCTTGTACCACACTTTTGGAACTAGTTAAATTTGTTTTTTTGGCTTTTGTCATTCCCGCTACCTAATTATATATTGTACATAAGGCTTTTTGGTGGTAGTGTTCTCTCTTTCTTGATGTCAATTTATTTTTCTTAAAAGGTGTCACAAAATGTACAATCCAAAATTACCAATGCCCAACAGATCAAAGTAAAAAAACCAAAACGAATTCCTAAAGACCAGATGATCAAAAAACACCCCAAAAAATGTACTAAGTCTCTGCTCTTAGATGTTGTAGAGAGTGGTTGATATTGGTCTTCACATGGCAGGACTTACTGATTTCCTGAAAAACATTACATTGTGAGATGTGGTGATGTCTTCCATGAGGACTACCAGACTTGCAAGGATGTTTCCATTGGAGAAAATTACCAGATTTCAAGGGTGTTGCCTTAAGAAAGATGGGTGTGATATATATTCATAAGCTGTTTAAGTTATTGTTCCTTTGCTGATTGTGTATTAGACTAAGACTTCCAATCGTGTCCCATGATATTGGTGGGCCAAATGAATGTTTGAATGATTTTGTACAAAGTTTACATGGCATATGAATCCATTACTAAAGTAGAAAAAGGCCCAAGGTCATGGACATTCGTTGAAACTGAAGCTGAAATTGACCACTTGAAAGAATCATAACAGGTTCATCATTTAACTAATTTCATATAAGAAAACAATTCACTTTCGGCAAGCCCCTCTTGGAGTTCTTGGGTGTCTTCTTGGAAAGTATAATTGCCCATCACCACTTCCATTCTCTTTGACTGTGTCCAAGGTGCTCCACCAGAGTTCCAATTGAAATGTGTATCGCTCAGTTTCTAGTCTCATAGACTGTGAATCCCTATGCTAGGTGGCAATCACTGGTGTGTCTTGGTCCTTTGTCTCATAGGCCGTGAGTCTATCTAGGGCCTTGCAATCAATGAATGCATGGGAATATATAGAGAGTTTTATATATACCCAAATCTCTGACCATACTCTCTATGATATTGGACTGACCCAATCATCTTGGTAGTCAGTCCTTTCCGTCTTTCATAGGCTAGATATACAAGATTTTGTCAAGTTGTCATCTATGAAACCATGTTTTGGAATGCAACTTAATTCTTTAAGTACAGTTCATCTTACTAGTACATGAGCTTAATGCTTGATAAATGTGGGGTTATAAGAAGGCGGGGAATTGGAAACCTAACAATATGTACCTGGAACAGGAATATGAGAAAACATTTGTTTCATTGAGCACACCAAAAGGAGCCTTGGATCTTCCAGAATCCAAACCTGATCAGTGGGATTATGCAAAGAATAGATGGACAGCTAGGAACAGCAGTCTTTCAACATACAATTGGTTAGTCTTTCTTTTATTTTGTAAACTTTTATAAGTTTGAAGAAAATGGATGGAGTGTATTTTGGAATATAGGCATCATAAATAGATGCTATTTTATGCTCACAGCTGGAAATGTGGTAAAGCTGGGCATCTTTCTACTGATTGCATGTCAAAGAAATCCATGCCTGCACCTATCTTGAGCAAACCAGGTCATTATGAGGTGAAGCATCCTTTCTTATAATAGTTTTCTGTTATTTTTTGAAATCATATCAATGAGACAATAATGAAAACTTAACACACTATGTACCATAATTGTGTAGGTTCCTGTTGACCGAAATCCTGAAGGCAACATTATTAGCTCTACATTACGGACTCTATATAATAAGTATGCTCTTCCGATGTGATATGTGTATTGTGTGTCTGTCATAAATTGAGCATGAATAATTGTTTGCAAGAGAGCTTTTGAATTAATATGAAATGCTCAATCATCATTTGTTTAATGATTCATATAATCTGTTCATTTGTGTATAGTATAGGTTATTTAAACTTCCATAAAATCAAAGGGCTATGAAAATTGAGCATATAAACAATGAGTACATACAGGGTGTGTCTACAACCAAAAGCTTGTTCTAATCTCAACGTGACAAATTTGAATTAAAGGTGCAAGAAGATTGCAGCCAAAGCTTTAGATGCAAAATGCAGTGTTTGTCAAACTAGTGCAAACCTGGGAATGTGCCTTGATTGTGGTCTCATATTTTGCGACAGGTAATAGGAAATGTCGAATGTCTTCTTATCACAATCGATGGCAGATAATAATATGCTTGTACATGATATTTTTTTGCAGTTTAGGTCACCTTTCTGGTCATCTTTTGACAAACCCTGCTCATTGCCAACTTTATTCATATAAGCTCAAGTGCCTGGTCTGCTTTAATCTACTTTTTTATTGGACATATAACAGATGATTTCCTGCTTTTCTAAAGGAATGTGTCAATTCCTACATGATTCTTGACTTGTTATTTGGACTCATGAAATATTGGTTACCTTCTTATTCTAGGTGAAATGTAGCAAACCCACTTGTGACGTGACCGATATTCGCCAGTTATTGTGTTGCCACTTTTGCTTTAACAAGGCATTTGACAAGTATTACAGCATGTACACAGCCACCTGGTAAATATTTCTCATTAAGTCCCTCTCTTTCTCTCATGGTTATAATTAAAGCTTTGGTAGAACAAAAGGTGACTTCTACAACTCTACTCTTAGGAGATCATTGAGGATAAATTACTAGAGGCGCCGAGGATGAAGTGGCAAAGTGCTAATATAGCATACTTCAAATATTACATTGCAAATGTTAATACCCCATGTTGGCCCCAATACAAGGTAAAAATGGCAGAATGTATCCAACCACATCTTACTACCCTCATGAGCCTTGGAGTGTGAAAATTTAAGTGTTATGCTCAAATCTCCAGAAAAAAAGAGTGAGCACATATGTCCATATGTTATTTTCAGATACAAATTAATAATCCCCATCTTAGGAAAGGAGTCACGTCCTAGATTAATGTTTATTTGGTCCCTAGGTCAATTTGGCTTTCTCATGGACAAAAAAAATCGTTGTTACTTATTATGCTTGGTGTGCTTTGTGTCTTTTCTACAGGAAAGGTATGGGTCTGAAATATATTCAGAATTCTGTATGTTGCGATGACCATTTTGCATGGTATTTCATTAGTCACTTTTACATGGAATGATATATATAAATGTTTTTAAAGTTTGTATGTAATCACACTACGATTTATCTTTATTGAAATCGGATGCAGGCACAGGACAAATTGTCCTTATGCAGATGCCGGAGATAGTGCACATGTGGTTACCTCAGATAATTCAAGTTTTGCTAGGAGTCAGTTTAGTGAGTTTTTGTTCTAAAAAATGTTACCTTTAATTAGGTTTCTTACAAATGCTAAAAAGGGGGAACACTAAAAAATGTAATATGTACTACCGATCTCAAATATTCGTGTACTAATTTCATTTTGATTTTTAAATGTAATAAAAATGTTTCATAGTATATGCTTACATTCTTGATGATTTCTCAAACCACTGCTTTCAGCTTTTATTAAAACGTATGGGTCAGGCTTCTTTTTTATCGCTATATAGGTTTAAGATTATGAATTGGGTGGGTCATTAAAGATAGTTGTTATAACATCAAACTTTCTTGTCATCATAATATATAGCAAAAGACTCCAAGCTACTTGTTGATTAGGTTGATGATTGGTGTTGAAGATCTTTAGATTTATTTAAAATAGATTTTAGACATTTGAGAGGCTCGTCTTAACACTTTGGCTTTGGATTTCCTTTACCACATCCTTCTGGTTTTACATTACCTAATAATGTGCCCTTATTCGTTTGGCAAGGTTAGGGAACTCTTAATCTAAGGAGGAAATCATTAACATCTTTGTTTTTTGAGATCGCAGAAATTTCTTAACACCCAATTCTTAATAACTTCAAAGACGTGATGTGAAGCCAAATGAGATGTTCAAAAGGCTTCTATCTTAGGGTTCAATCATGCAATGTTGCAAACTCAAAAGAGATGTCTGCACAATCAATCATTAAGGGGAAGGTTCAATTCATACAAAAATTAAATGTAGAATTGATCCCAACCCCCAATTTTAGCATCTAAATAGTTTTGACAAAGATTTTTCGACTCAGTATACATGGTTATTTGCTGTCGTTGTATAGATTGAGTAAATTGAGTGCTCCTTTACCTTGAAAAAAACAAGCTCTATAAGAGAATTTGCTAACATAGGTTGTGTTATAGTTATCCATGATGAAGAGGGCCCCATATGATTAAAAATGGGCTTTAGCAACTATGTGTAGAAGACAAATGGGTTGTAATTGATACATATGATGCATAGCTGAATGGTGTTTATGCAAAAAGACAAGATTCCTAATGGTAATGAATGGGTTTGTAATATTGAGGGATGTGGATGAGATTGAAATATACAGTGCATAGCTTCTCACCATATTTTACTCTTCAGGATAGTCAACGAGAAACCTTTGCGTCCATTTTTCAATGATCTACCATTAGCACCATATCTCACATCTGAATTGAAGAATTTCATGTGAATGATGGGTCTTGTCATGACCATTAGTAAAAGAAATATATGATAGACCACTTTGTATGGTCATAATTTATGTCCAAATTTTTTAGCAAAAAGGCTCATAATCAATCATACAAACGACATTAGTCTTCGTGTGATTATGGTACCATCACACATAGATGAGATATTTCGAATGTATATTTATGAATGGAAATTTCAAATCTTACAACTGCAAGTCAAAATCTACTCTGGTTATGCCATGGTGGAAAGTCGAGCATTTTGAGCTTGTTTGTATGGTTTAAGTCAAGGTTATGTATGTTACGTGACAAATGATATGAGGTCCAATACGCGTAACACAATACAAACTTCATAAAAAGTAAATGTTCTATTAAAATTTTAAGTCCTTTTAAATTCTTATCTTGCACATATTTTCTTGGTTTAGCATATTCAAAGCTATTAAATTCTCAAGAACTCAGATTTTTCATGAGTTTTATGGATTTTAAGAGCATTTAACACATCAAAGCTGCTATCATTTCTAAGTAAGCAAAAACTAGATATTCTCGATTTAACCCATTTTTGTCTTTGACATTCTAGTTTTATGTTGTGTGAGAGTCGAGACCACAATTTAACAACAATATTAAATATTTTCATTTCATGTGGAATCTAAATTTTGTGGGATATAGCACTTAACCAAAGGTAGGTTCATGAGGATAGCATGCTCTATTGCAAGCAAATGTAGTGGATAAAATACTATTTTGAAGGCATATACATGTTTCATTTGCCCAAACATTTTTACCTTCATGCATTTTTATTGATTCTTGGCATCATAAACCTACTTACACGAATGCTTCGAAGGGGGGCACCTCTCTTCTAGAAAATAATTGTGAGCAACCCATGCCTCAAAAACACATTTCTACCATGCATGGATTGGACAAACCTACTTACACGAATGCTTAGAAGGGGGGCAACTCTCTTCTAGAAACTAATTGTGAGCAACCCATGCCTCCAAAACATTTCTACCATGCATGGATTGGATGCACCCAATGGAGCTTGAACCCACAACTTGAACGTTTTGAACCAACAAGTGTTACGTGTAGACATACCATCATGTAAGGGCCACTCGTATTGGATTTTATTCGTCGTAAACAATGTTTTGCAGTGTGTGCACCTCCAAGTGAAGGTACGGACACAAGTTACAACTAACCAGCCAACCACACAAGGATATGGTCGCAATGAAACATGCGCATTTATATTCAAGGTTTTTTATTTGGGGGGGGGGGGGGGGGGGGGTAATTATTTCTTGAACGACTAAAGGCTCTCACGGCACGCGCTTACACACAACATACCATAGTGAAGGCAATGATGCATGGAGGTCACAACTCACAAGTATAGGAGAAGCTACTACTACTAGGACCAAGTAGCCACTAGGTCCTACTCATGTGTGTGTGTGTGTCACGTGCATGGGGGTTGTTATGAATGGTGGTACCTAATCAAGAAGATATATATTACTTACTACTTATTGATACTACTATCATGACTCATGAGAGAGAGAGAGAGAGTGTGTGTGTGTGTGTGTGTGTATGTGAGAGCTGCTTTGAAGACTTACTACTACAGTCTACTTATAGAAGTCTTTCTGTTGTTTTGGGACTTGGGCCCAACAAAAAAAGGCAGGAGAGGAGCAGTTCACGTGTTGGCTGCAGCCCAAGTCTGAAAGGAATCTCGAGAAGCTCGCCCATCCGTACGGAAATGAATCTTCTTTGCCTGCTTTCTATCTCTCTATTCTTTCTTTCTTTTCTCCTTGAAATGGAAAATTCCTTCGCAAACAAAAAACAAACCCCAAAAAATAAAAAATCAAATCAATCAATCAAATCAGCAAAATGCCCAAAAATAATAATAATAATTATTATTACTATTACAGTGCTATTAATTATTACTAATAATTATTATTAAATGAAGAAAAGAAGAAAGAAGAAAAAGACGAAACGTCGCTTTTAGTTTTTTTGGGCCTGCTCCTGCCACGTCATCCAATCTCCCCTCGTTTTCTCTTTCTCTTGCCCGCCAGGCAATGAAGGCCCTCGGCCACATCAGCGGGCCACGTCAGCGGCCTCCCCCCTCCCCCTCAAAACTCTTAGGCCATTTCTTCATTCAACTCAAATGAGTGTCTTTTTGTTTTATCTGCAAAAAACCAAAGAAGAAGAAAAGGAAGAAATCTCTCTCTCTCTCTCTCTCTCTCTCTCTCTCTCTCTCTCTCTCTCTCTCTCTCTCTCTCTCTCTATCACTCTCGTTTATCTCATACATTTCTATCCTCAATGCTGATCCTTGAACACACATATTCATGTGCCCTTCCAAAGTTTCGAACTCCAAACATTGTCACCAAGTTACTCCTATAAAATAGTAGTTAGCCTCTAGTTAGTGACAAATCCAAGCCTTTGCCATCAAATGCCATGTGTGCTTCACTTGCTTTCAAGAGCCTCCCCCCCCCCCCCCCCCCCCCCCCGATCTTTAGTGGACCCATGCTCGCATACCTTTCCGAGGCCGAAATATCCCCCATTTTGACCCCTCACCCCCTCGAAAAACACTCCAACATAAACTCTCCACGATACTCCCTATCTCTTCAAGGGTCTACTTTGAAACCTCGGTCAAACGTTTAAACAAACACATATTCTTGCCTATTTGTCTCTAGATGACTGTTAGATATGCAGCATAAGATTTGACTGGTAGTCTTTCATGTAATGGTTCTAGCCCTAGGTTATAGATTTTTGACATTAATCAACTAGTAGAAAGGCATAAAAATTACTCTTTTTCCATCAAATTCCTATCCCTTCCAAGTTTTGGTGCAACTTTTTAAGACATATTACTCTGGCAATATTGGCTACCAAATGAAGGTGATCGATCGTAAGACTTGTTAAATGTGCAATAAAGATTTCTAATTCAATTTACTAATTACAAACTCATTACACTCGTTGCCATTTTGATCTAGGCCTTTCAATGAGCTTGTTCACTATAACATACAACTATGAATTTTCAAATAACAACTTTGAATGTTGAGGGAAAATTGTTCCAAGAAAATGATTTTAAGGGCCAAAAGAGTTTCATTGACATTTACTCACCTCAAATTCTCCATTTCTGAATTGTATTGCCCTTAGGTAACATATATAAGTTGCAAAAACTTATGCTTTGTGTAATGAACTAGCAACAATATATTAAGGATTGTGTGATGTAATAATTAAGCTTGTGGTTTAATTCAATCTATGAGTAATGTTCTTTCCATTTTTGCAATGGCTAAACATAATTAGACTCCCTCTTACACATCTCCCTTTCCATTTATGAGGTTGATGAGATCATTTGGATTGACCTACTAACTATCATGTTGAGGAAGGTGGTTAATCAACAAACTTCAAGATGCCCTCCACCATTCTTGCCTAAACAAACTCAAGATCCACAACGTTATATTCCTTGTAGGTAAACGTAATGCTTCACTACGTAATGTTGCACATCCTACATCCACATTAGATATAAATTCCATTGCCTAATCATCCATGAAATCATCCAACATCTTCCATACTCTCATTCACAAGATATAGGGTGTGCACATATTTCTTCAAGTTTGAGTCATTCATGTATATATGACCATCCATTACTAGAGAATTTCCATCTTATAGTTTACCTCTAATGGGTAGCTTCCAATTAAAAAAGTTGTGAATGCAAATTGAATAGTGATGAACCAAAGCACGTGCTTCCAATGTATTTTATAAAACATGTACTATCAGTCATAACTAACATCTAATTAGATATCAATCATTTTGATCACTTATGTACCCATAAAATTACTTGGAGCTAAAGATGTTTATACGAACTTTAATAGAAATTACTCTTGCTTAGTAGAATAATGTATCTAGGCTTGTAACAATCTATCGCTATATAAGAATTTAAATTGTTTCTTGAAGATTAAAGAATCTACACAACAACATTTTATTAGAGCAATAAGACAAATGTTCCCTTATGTACCCATAAAATTACTTGGAGCTAAAGATGTTTATACAAACTTTAATAGAAATTACTCTTGCTTACTAGAATAACGTATCCAAGCTTGTAACAATCTATCGCTATATAAGAATTTAAATTGTTTCTTGAAGATTAAAGAATCTACACAACAACATTTTATTAGAGCAATAAGATAAATGTTCCCTTGTTGGACATGTTTTGAAGACATCATATTGGTTTTGATTATTCCACCTGTGAGATACAAAATGGACATATGTTTACATTCATCAGAGTGTTAACAGATCATGGCTACAGATTCATCAAGAATATGCATGTGTACATCTATAATCTAGATGAAAATGACGTGATGTGACATTGTAAATGTAGAACATGTTCCCTTAATGCTTGAAAATGTACAAATAGCAATTCGAGACTTATTTCATTTAAAGGAAATGCCTCATTAAAGTTCAAGAACATTTTGTTACATTATTCAAAAGTCTATAATTGAAAATATTGAATTTGTTTTATGAAATATAAACTCATATAAATTGGAATGTAAATATATTGAGCACGATTATGACCCTATAAGTTTGCCATATGTAAACTTAGTGTGATTCGTTAGGCAATTGGCTGACCTATCATTTTGTGATGGACACAATCTCAAAAGATAGTGTTTTGACATAGACCTAGTTTCTTAAAATATTCTTTCTCTATATTGTTTACCTTCTGAGCTCTTGCCTCTAACATGCATAAAATTACTATGTCTCATACTTCATTTCAAGGACATAAATCACTACTATGTCCATTGTACAACAAAGAAGATAACATGATCATTGTATGAATCTTAGTAATAGTGTAATGCCTCATACTTAATTTCAAGGAACTAAGACATTTCCATGTCCAATGTACAACAAAGAATATCATGACCATGGTATGAATCTTAGTGGGATGTCAATTAGTTGGGAATCGATTCTATCTCCAACATCTCTCTCTTTCAATTATTATTTTATTAATATTATTGAGATTTCATGGATCAAAAGGTATTCTTTTTATTTCCAATGTACAAACATATATGTTCCATGTCTTTCTTTCAATACCCTTTTTTATGTAATAAATTACACTAAAGAGGTGAAAACCCACAAAGAATGGATACAAGATAGGGACCAAAGGTCACTTGTACCTCCAAGTGATCAAATAAAGAGCCTAGGGATGTCCAAGATATCAAGTTTAGTATAGCAAGCATGCAATGATAGTACCATGAATTTTGAAAGTTTATATGTGAAACGGTGATGGGTTAGTTGTAATGGAATTGTTTCTAGGACACCCATGGTTTCCATACAACCCATTATTTTACTTGTACCCAATTGAAAGAATTTGCATCTAGTTTAAAAGTCACATTCAAGTAGCCAAAGCCTAAAAGAACTCTTTAAAACTATGACTAAGAGAACTTAAGTGCAAGTAATGTTGCAATTGCAATAAAAACTACATGCAGTTGAGCAACTCCATAAAAAATGTAGCATGCTTTCATTATTAGTCTGTCTAGTTCATATGTAGGTTGCACCCTTGAAGCACCACATATAATACTCCAACTAAACACTTCAACAAGATGAAACACTCATCAACCAACAAGCTTTCACACATGTCTACCATCAAACATGAAAGCATTATGCGTATTCCAATTGTGTTGCAATCCCCAATATTGTAAAAATTCAAACAATATCTCTAGCTCATCATTTGGGCTATTTTGAATATATTGAGCAAAAACCCATTATTGAGGCATCAAATAACAACAAGATAACACTTGCCAAATCTATGATA
Organism: Azolla caroliniana; assembly: GCF_043228905.1. NCBI lineage: Eukaryota > Viridiplantae > Streptophyta > Polypodiopsida > Salviniales > Salviniaceae > Azolla > Azolla caroliniana. The sequence goes on along the minus strand of NW_028230451.1, from coordinate 2,387,306 downwards.
AGTACTTCTTTAGGGCATTTAATGAATCTATGTGTACTACCTTCCAATTGAATGGTGGAAAAGAAGCATGTACCTAATACCAATCCTCGTCTACTTGTCTACCGAAGCTTGAACCTGATGGGAGCCCACCAATCATGACTCTTGCAACAAATGGCAAATAGGAATATCAAGCACGTTGCAATATTTTCCACCACCTTGCATTTGACTTAACATATATTTCACACCTTTAGGTTTTAACCAAGACAATGATGATACAATATATTTGTAGTGACCTGTGACAAGTGTATATCATCCTTGAACCGCCAATCTATTCAATGAGGATCGTTTTACTTTCATTGACATCTCTCTCTCTAAATGGCTACCAATTCCCTCTATATTTAATTATCGCACGAGCAAGCAAATGTAAATCTTCTTCTAACAAATAAGAAAATGTGCCCCATGGCATCACCACATGTAGAACATAAGATCATGGATCTCCCCCTAACAAATAAGGAACGTGTTACATGTGTCATGACTACCCATATTATTAAGGGGTTGAACTAAGGGTGTTCACATAGATTCGAACCTCGTCTTCCTTACAAAGACACAAGAAGAAGATGCTTTAAGGCAACCTTCATATGATGGTTGAGTTACTCCATCCATATGGATATTGTGCAAAGGAGAACGTGCATGAGAGGGAAGTTGCAAGAGGTAGAAGAAAAAATTATCATTTAAAAATATGACCCCTTTGAGCCTCGAGGGATATTTGGATTTGGAGAAGCATGATAGGAGCCAGACCGCAATACCTCTACACACATGTTACTATATTCCAGATGAGATATCCCTGCCTCTTTGGAAAACAAGATCTAGAGAGTCAAGTTGCAAGGCTATTTCGACAATCCACGTGAAGGTACAATCATGTTTTGGTACACAAAATCTAGTGTACAGAATTTCCCTTATCATGATTGTGCAACATCGCTATTCACAAGATAGTGTCATTGATTAAATAAATAAACAACATGTTGAAATGTTAAAATTTGACACTTTCGTTGACCTTGAATGACTCATACTATTAGCCAATGCATGCCCAAGTTGGAAGCATTGGAAAAAGACTATATAACATAGCATTGGAAAAACAAGGAAAGATGGAGCCTATAAACTATGGTAATGAAACATTTGGGTTGTATACATCAGTATAAAATGAGTTTTTTTTATAGTTCTATTAGCACTTTTGAACCGTAGGCAAACAATTTCATGCTTCTTTGAATGTGCCAAAAAACCAACAACCTACTAGAAAACTATTATCCTTCTTTCTTGAAAGAGAAACAAAGTTCAAAGTAAATTTGAGTATCCATATACATGAAAGTTGTCACGGTGATTAACAAGCACTTGGCACACTTCAAACTAAAGGAGATTTAGTGAATCAATACAATTGTGTGGCTAGTGACGTAAAATAGGTTGGAGTGGGATATTTAGAAGCTAACATCCATTTCTCATTCTATTCTAAGAAAATTTTAGCACTTGCAATTCTAGTAGTAATGCAAAAATAAACTACAACCAAAAATACCTAATAGATTACTTTTGTGAAAAAGGGGTTTAGGGATCTTTGACATTCTTGTCAAATGTAGGTATTGTTGAATTGGAGTTGTCAAAAACATCCCATTATGTATTGGTGTCATTCCCATCAATGTGTGCAAGAACCTACGAATATGTGGAGACAACTACTAAAAGAGGTGTTTATAACAAATCTTTACTTTGTAAATGAAGATTAACCTAGATTTCTTAAAAGAGTGTATGCTAAGATAGCCTCAATCATTAGACAACCATTTAATATATCAAATGCGTGCAAACTTGTGGCTAACCAACTGGATAACCTTAGAAAGAGTGTGAGAAGGTTTACTCTCTTATAGCACGTGCTTCAACATAGAATGTATTTGTATCTTCCTTAATCAAACCTTTGCGAAGTGACGAAGTCTTACTCTAACAAGAAATTTGGATCAAATTCATCTACAAGGTTGGAAATAGCAATAAAATGTTGTGCAAACATCAAGCTAAGCGTGAATTAAGACCTAAGGCTTTGTTTTCAATACCACTCCGAGAGTCATAAAGACACTAGAATTTAGGACCCCCGTTGGAAGAGACTAGTATACATCTATATTAGTATTTCTTGATTGTGAACTAAAAGAAATCCATTACATAGGTGACAAACCAGGAAATCAATAGGTTAGGGACACATTCACAAACCCTCATCTATATGAATCATAAAAAAGAGGTTTGGTTGTTTGCAAACATTCCTCTATTTAATAACATGAAAACCTGCTCTACATTTAGGATCCGCACTTTTGAGAAGGTTATATGACGGGACTACATGACGTGACAAGTGATGCACGCTAGTACATGTGCAATACAAATAATCTATCACAACACCTCTGAAATGATGAATTGATGTGCCCCACCTAATACATGCCCACGCCAAACTATCTAGCACACAACACCCTTTCCTTTTATTGAATGTTGATGAGTTAAGGTTGAAGATGTCTTCGAATGTCACAAGGTTGTCTCGAAGGAATAAATCCAACGAAAGCGAAGTGACACGAAGGGTGTGTGATTTCAAGTAATTTCGATTCTAGACAACGTTGAAACATAGATAACTCATTTTCAGCTACATAATCGGGTACTTTCAGTTCTAGAAGTTGCTTAGGTGCACACACCTTGTTTTTAGTTACATATTCGGTTGGTTTAGATTCTAGAAGGCATCCATGCACAAAACACCTAGTTCTTTAGCTATGTCCATGAGCAGTTTAGATTCTAGAAGATGGTCCAAATGCACATACACTGTATGCACTACATATAGACACACGACGTGCATAAACACTACATGTAGACCTATATAGACACACAATGTGCACACATACACACAATGCATGTGCATACATGCACAATTCCTATATATGTACACACAATTCTAAAACAATTTGTTGAAGGAGAGGATGGATAAGAATAAACGTCTTGGACACAAGTACCAAGAGTGAATGAATGACGAGATAATTAATATATGTATGACGAAGGAAGGGAGCAACTAAATTTTAAAACGTACATGCATCCATGCACACACAAATACTCGCAAATTAATACACAAGAATAATGATAAAACCATGCATTATTAGTATCATTACTAACGCTGTACAGAATTTGCCCTCCTTTTATTTTTCTTGTCCTATTTTCTTTTTGCATGCAAATACGATCTAATTGATAATTATGAAAAAAAAAACGAACCCCTGATTCCTAGAGAATGTCCCTACATTTACCTTATTCTCCCAACAATGCCCCCTATGTTTTCAGGAGATACCCCCCCCAATACTTCCTTTAGTGTGACAAGACAATGTGTCCGCTCTTCTAACCCTCCTTCCACTCCAATGAATCGATGAATTTGACGGTAGGACAGAGAAATAGCTCATATCATAGAGGCATTTAGCGAGATAACTATTCGAGAGATTACCAAAAAGTTACATGGGGTGGGTAGTTTTGGGGGCGAGAACGTGTCTACTTCTTGATCTCGTTGGTTTTCAGAAGACCAATATCATTTTCCCCTCAAATGTCCCATGAAATTGTTCCTCTTATATCCCCACCCCACCTACACCATGAATCAGTGAGTACTACTTACTTGCCGCCCCCCCCCCCCCAAATGACTTTGATCGAATGTTTTCTAGACAACAAGGGTAGGGAGGGGAGGGGGGGGGCATTTGGCGAAATATCTAAAAACAGGGGGGGGGGGCATTTTTTTGGGCCCAAATGTGGGACCTCTTCGGAAACGAATTTATTGATCGAATTTGAAAGGAAACCAGGAATATAAATTTTGTTTTATATATATATATATATATATTTTTTTTTTTTAAATTTTACTTTAAAATTGTTATGTATGTATATATTTTTTTTATAAAGGAAATAGCGAGAAAGGGAATGGAAGGAATTTGGAGAGACCCAGTTTTATTTGATTCCATTCTCGATATGTATATGGATGTCGACGTCACGGCGGCGGGGAGGCAGACGGGGGTCGCGGCGGCGGCGGCGAATGAGGCGGAAGATTCGACAGGAATGGCGGCGGATGGGCAGCCGTGCAGCAGCAGCAGCAGCAGCAGCGGCGGCGGCGGCGTTGGCGGCGCCACCAAGAAGAAGAAGAAGAAGAAGAGCAGTAGTAGCAGCGGCAGGAGGAGGAGCAGCGCGTGCAGCACAGGGTACCGGGGCGTCCGGCGGCGGCGCTGGGGCCGGTTCGCGGCGGAGATACGGAACCCCGCCACCAAGGAGCGCAAGTGGCTGGGCACATTCGACACGGCTCTGGAGGCCGCCTTCGCCTACGACCGAGCCGCCCTCGCCATGCGCTCCTCCTCCTCCTCTTCTAATAACGCCACCACTACCCGCACCAATTTCCCGGCTTGGATCTACAACACCACCAACGCCGCCGCCAATTCTCTGGCGCCGCCCAGCAGCAGCGCCTCCAGTTATGATGCCCCTCCTCCTCCATTTCCACTTCCATTGTATGCATTTCCGAGTAGCCACGAGTTCAAATCCATTCCTCCGCCGCCGCCGCCGCCGCCTCCTCCTTCTCCTCTCATGGAGAGCGCCGCTCCTCAATATTACTCTTCCACCAGCAGAAGCGCTGCTGTAACAGCTGGAATGCCGGGCGTCGAATCTGCCTCCGCCTCCGCCTCTTCTGCCCAACCGCCACCACCTCCTCCTTCGTACAGGCATCCGATTAGCAATCCTCACCATCATCACAAGAGCAGTCTTTTTGCTTCCACCTTCTCTTCCCACCGTAATGACAATAATATTGGGATGATTCTCAATCCCGGAGATCCATGCCTATACCTTCCGCCTCGCCCTCCTCCTCCTCCTCCTCCTCCTCCGCTGCTGCTGCCGCCACCACTACTCCACCATTATTCTTCCCCTTACAACTCTAATTCTGCTCCCAATTTCAAATCGAATGCTAATCAATGCAATCCTTCTAATCTAATCACTCATGTTCCCGCTCACTTACGTAACAATTCGTTTCATTACTCCTCTGAATCTCGCCATCCTCATCATCCTCCGCCTCTACTGCCGCCGCCGCCGCCGCCGCCGTTAATATCACTCGATGATAACATTAATAGTACTATGGCCTTCCATCGTGCCTGCAATTCGTATCTATCGGATATTCCCTTCGCAAGGCAGTCTAATCCTTCATATCATGACCACAATAGTTATAATCTTACTTTTTCTGTTCTACCTTCGATTAATACTGAAAATCCAACCCCAAATCAATGGATGCTCACTAACACCAACACTAACGTTAATCCCAATCTTAACCCTAATTATAATGATAATCCTAATCCCAGCACTAATCGTTGCCCATCACCACTCATGAATCCTGAAATGAAGACCCAACCATCTTATGAATCCTCTATCTTCAATCAATCCGGCCATGAAGAAACCAGAGCTCCTCCTCATACTCTTACTTATAATTCTTCTTCTTCTTCTTTAATGGATGCCTCTTCTAGTAACTTCTGCTACAACAACGTGGTTCATCTGTACAATGAATCTCCGCCTGCCAAGATGATTACTACTCACATAGATAATCAAAGTAATAATCCTCGATGCCTTCAGATTACTCCCAAGCTACTCGTCATGATCGATGGATCTGGTGATGTTCATCCGCATCATGAATCATTACTATTACATAATGATCTGCAGCAACACTTGATGAATCCAATCCTAATGCAGGAGCATCATCATATGGCAGACCAAAGCAGAGCAATCGATCCAACTATAAATATGTACTCGGATTCTGCTCATGCATTAGCCTCCTCGATCACCTCTAATACGCTTCCTCCTCGTGACCCGATAGTAGAAAATCACCATAACCATCATCATCATCATATGATCTCACAGGATCCTGTTATGATTCATACGGATCATCATCCTCATCATGATATTATGTATTACATTGATAAATAGCATCTCCCATACCTATTATCGTGCATGATGATCCGATGTTCATGTGTTAATCACAAAGTTAATCAGTTGAAGACTTTATCATATGTGTGTGAATGAAAGGTCATTAGAACAATTTTAATAGATATCAGCAGTAGAAATGTTGGCACGCAATCCGTTTCATACTGTGAGAACTTCTGGGACATGTAATCATCATGAATCATATCATCATAGTAATATCCATATGCATATGGTGGAGATCTGATAAGTAATAATAATAGTGTATGGAGGTTGACACCTAGGGCTTGGTTCCAATGAATCTCTATCTCCATAGACATTAGTTTGTAAGTCGTCGTGGGTTTGTCGGTTTCTGGCTTTCATATAAGCCATGCATAGACCATTTTAGGAGGAGTGATACTTAAAGTCTCGTATAAAACAAGGCTTTACGCACCATCTTTAATCAATACATCGACTAACGCCAACCTTTAACTTGCGACTAGGTATGATGCCTTTGTTCTCATCAACCCTAACTCTAATTTACTTTGGACCATGTATACCTCTCACAAGTAGTCAAATAAAACGCATGTGCGCGCTCATGCATGTGGGTGCTTTGTCCATCTTGACACCAAAGCTTGGACCATGTATCTCTTCTAGCTAGTTGCATAAGCGTACATGCATGATGTTCTGTCGAACTCCAATACAAATCCTTTTCTCTACAAGAGATATGCTCATTCCCTAGCTCAAACATATACCAATCCTCGGTCACTAGGGAGGTGTCCATTTGTGGTTAAAACATGTATATACATACCTTTGCCAATCTACATGAAATCATGGTTCATGTATCATTAGTTTTTTATAGCATAATCTTGTTGTTTGTGCTTTATATTATTATACTATGGCAAGCTTGAAGAGTGAAGTCACATTGTACTATATGAGGTTAAGTAATCAATCCACGATAGAATTCTTGATATATTAATCAATATATGCAAGTTATATATTGGAGTGGGATGTGGATCGTCAAAATGTTATGCTTCGTTGTGGTAATAACAATTCTACTCCAAAGTTGCCTCGGGGGAGACATTTTATTATTGATTGTCAAAGTGTTTGAGGTCCTCTTGGGGAATAATTGGATTGACTTTGAGATGTTACTCATAACTCTAAGTGGAACGAATAACTAGTTTAACTGAAAACATGGAGATGACACTTTCAATGCACTAACACGTTTCAAAAAAGTCTTTACAATCTCATACTATACAATTTTTTGAGGTTGAAAATGGTAGTATTTCATGAGCCTTACAAAGGCAACGATATATAAAACATTAAGTCATCACATTGTGAAGTGGTATCATGATACAATATATTTTCTTTATTAACATGGATTTATTCAAACGAAGGCATATGTTACACAACGATGACTACATATGTGTATGCTATGGTATCATTACTTGAGTGTAACCATGAGTAATTTTCCAACTATATAGTGTAAGTGTACTATACAATAGGGTTACTAAGGGGATTAATACGTTCAAATATATGCATGAACAACGAAGGGGGTTACAATGCCAATGGGGTAATAGAGAATTAAGAAATGAATGGTGATGGCTTGCACGTAACAGAGTTGTTACTAACATTTCTCCAGTAGAATAATATATCAAGAAACCCGAGGTTTAAATTAATACCTAAGTTAGACTACAACACAAGAGACCACACGGTCTCGTTGCCGATTATGTTATTTTAGATTTCTACATATGTGGTGGTCTCTTCAAATTCTTATCGATTATCAATTTCAAGTGCATGTAATCTAGTACGAAAATGTCATCGTTCATTCTTGAAAATAACATTGTGCCATGTGTATGCTTAAGCTAAGGGAGTGTATAGTGCACGAATCATTGGGTTTTTGGTATCAATGGCATAACCCAAGGAGCTAAGAAACCGTATGTAGGATCCCATCTCTCATATATTTGTCCAATTGCTCTCATTCACCCTTCTTGATTATATGTGTTATTTGGGCAAATCTTTGGTTTATTGCTTGAACTCTGGGTTTGATGAAGGGCTCAGCGCAAGATCGAAGGGCCATTCAGGAAAATAATGAGAAACTCAGGGTTATTTCGGAGATATAACCCAATCAAAATTGGCACAATATTAATACTGTATAGGGATCGTCGTCGTCGTGAACCCTTACAACACTGTGTCTCCTCACCATGGATGCTTCTTCTTCCTCTGCGGGTAATTAGTTCCTACATATCAGATCTTTACATCTCCGTGATTTCGTATCGATGTCTTCATGACTAATTTCGAACCAAAACTTGGTTTTTTCTTTTCTTTTAAACAGCCAATCGAGCTGCTCAAGACGATGAAATCGAAGCCCTAAAGTCCATATACGGTGAAGAAGACTTCATCCTCCACGATGACTACTCATGCGAGGTAATTCTGTTTTTTTCACGACTAGATAGGCGAAAATCAGACCAGAAACTGTGAGATCTCTATGGATTGATGTGTGTTTATAAACATATATGGACCTGAAATGTTGGATTTAGGTTTCCAAAAACGACCTTAAAAATCCTTCCTTATTAGTAATTATTCTCGAAGATAAAGGGTACTCTGCTAAATCTGAAAATCTAAGAGTGTTCTCACAAACACATTACTGCATCAAAAAGAATGCATTGGATGGATGCCTGGGCATTGAGTGGGAAGGTTACTTCCAAAGGTGAGAGGCCATGGGGAGTGATCCAATTACTCGGTGTCCACAGAAATTCCACCAAATCTCTGTAATCATAGTCTGAAACCATTCCAAGAAGAAGAAGAGTAAAAGTTTGGCTAAAACTCAACTCAGCGGGATGTAATACCCTAGACATCAAGTTGTTTCGTACAAATAGATGGATAATTATCAAATAGTCTGATCCAAGAGGAAGAAGAGTCAAAGTTTGGCTAAACCTCAACTCAGTGGGATGTAATACCCTAGACATCAAGTAGTTTCGTACAAATAGATGGATAATCATCAAATAGTCTGATCCATCTGGAGTGATCACTCAAAGATATGCGATCATGTAACAAACAAGAAAGCTTCTGGAGCAAATGATCCGTGTATCTTGTATTTTGATGTTTTAACCTTACATATTATGGTGATGGTAATAACCCTATATTTTACATTTTTAACATGTGTATATGATGGTGTAGCTTCTTGTTCACCCCATGGAAGGTGAAGGATATCTGGCCCCTTTAAGACTACATATTTACTTTCCGGAATCGTATCCAGAAGCTTCTGAGCCTGTGTTGGAGATAGGAGCCTCCTGGCTCAACCCACATCTTCGAGATAAAATTGCTGATGAACTGCACCGTATCTACAAGGAAAACATCGGAAATGTCATCATTTTTGCATGGGTTGAATGGCTCAAGGTGCAACCTCTCTCTCACCATTACCCATCCCATAATATCAATTACGCATTTCATGCTTGTAAAACCCTCTCAAGAATCATTACCATTTGTGAAACCAACTCATGCATTAAGCTCATTATTATGGATTTTTAGGAAACGTAGAAACTTTTTTTGTTTAATATGGATAACTTGAACTCACAATATCTAATTATGATTTCTCACATAGGGGCTGATTTCTGCCTCTACTAGATGTTAATATATCTTTCTTTCTCTCTCCCTCTCCCTCTCTCTCTATGATCTTTTCATGATGAATATGGTATCATACATGCATACATGAACCATGATCTCGTCATCATTGTCATTGACAGATAAAGTGCATTATCTCCTGCGAGGTGCTTCCTTCTCGTAAGAGGTCTCTCCATTTTGGATCGACCTAGAGATCTTTTGAAGACAAAAATTAGAATCCATCTGACTTGAGAATCTTACATGTATAGACTATGAGATTCTTCAGTCACTTCCATATATATTTGTTATAGACGATAAAAATTTCTATTCTATTCTATTCTCTCTCTACATGATGTTAATTTGTTGTGCACATAGGCCCCAGCCTCATGGACCATGATCTCGTCACCCTTGTCATTGACAGATAAAGTTCATCATCTCCCGCTACGCAGGTGCTTCCCTCGCTTCGAAGATTTGTTCATTTTGGATCGACCTATGCTAGAGATCTTTCGAAGAAAAAAATTAGAATCCATCTAACTTGAGAATCTTACATGTATAGACTATGGGATTCTTTGGTCTCTTATATTTTTATTTAGATACATTTATTCTGGTTTATTGTTCTCAAAGATGAGACAGCATTTTAACATCTGACTTCTTGTTTGATCTTATAGGCCATTGGGGCCTCTTAAAAGAATGTATGCAAGGAAGTCTGTTTAAGAAGATGGTTGCGTGGACTTTAATGACAGGCCATTGAATATAGATTCACAGCCTATTAGACAACAAAATCAGAGCCACATGTTGCAGTTTGGAACTGCAGTGGAACACTTTTTGACACACCCGGGAAAAAATGGAAGAGGTCATGTCAGGACGCGACATGCTCCACATTACTTAGACGCTCCAAATCCTAGAGAATGTCTACTTCGAGTGGAGTACTTTCAATGACAGTAAGTACATCACGAAGGCTGCCTGGGCAAAGTCCTCTTCTGACAAGCCTTACAGCCATGCATATAGATATTGGAATGTGATGCAAAGGTTAGCTAGATATGGGTCTGATTCAAGATCTAAAAGACATGAGTTTTATTCATTGTGCTATGTTACTTCCCTCTTAAGGCATCAAAATATGTTGATGTAAACGACAACAATCAGGGAACAGAGAGAGACAAATTATTTTTATAGAATTATGATTATGTGATATTGTGAAGTATTCCTTGTGGGAGACTTCAACAATAAGAGGGTAAATGGACATCCGATATCTATGACTTGGAAGACCCAAAGACGATGCACGCAATAGCTGGCTTAGGACCAAACAACATAGGAAATCAAAAACATCTATTAGTGATAGGGCCTTGACACCACCTAGTCATTTCCGTGATGACTTATTGGTCAGATTCTAATGGCCTTACATATTTATGAGGTGGTGGGAGCATTATGCGAGCTTTATGGAGTGTTGCTTGAAATAAAATTCACTATGCCTAGGCCAAGTAGGATTCAGGAGAGGCTTCCCTATCATTAGTCACATACTTGAATTACGTTGCATGATGGAGCAAGCATAGGTGCAAAAGAAGCATTTGTATGATAAATCATGTCTATATCATGTCTCCTACATATATTGCTTGTTGGGATGAAAGGCCCTTAGGTTGCTCCTATTAAACTAGAAAAACGTTTGTATATAGAATAATATTCTCTTACTTTTGTTAAGAGTTGAATAGTCTCATTTTCAGAAGTGTACTACAACTCCTAAATGAAGATTTTGTACATGAATGGGATCCTTGGACAAGATTCCCACTCAACATTAAATAGGTATTTACGTGGTTGACTTAGTTGTTCCATTTGCATTTAAAACTTTTCTTCTAAGAGCATATTCTATGCATCTTGATTAGCACCAGATAACGTAATAAATGTGTTCGTGCAAGCATACAAACGTTTGGAAGGGAAAATGCGTGTTCCTTTTTTTGTCCTTTTTCTATTTGGTTATTAGAAATTAGCTCACCCTTGTGGTAAGTTATTATGCTACTATTGCCTATGTCTTGGGTTTGAATCCCAATTTTCTCACCTCTCTCTCTCTCTCTCTCTCTCTCTCTCTCACCTCCCAATTGTCTCATAGGTCATATTTGACCTCCGAAGAGGATAATATAATCTATCTATCTATCTATCTATCTATCTATCTATCTATCTCTCTTTCGTTAGTGTCATGTCATGGTAAAATTTTATGTTAGTGTCATGTTTTCTTCATATTCTCTAATTATATACATTTTATGAGTTTTTGAATGTTTGATTATAATTTATAATGACATAGTTTGATTCAATCTCTATAGTTCATCCTCATTTTTTCGTAAAGTTCTAAAGTGAAAAAACTGATACCTTCACTAGTTGCGAGATGAGAACATTGATAATTGCAAGATGGGCTCATCATCAATACAATCATGTCTTTGAACTATTTGATTTTTATGTTCTTGCTTTCTAATGTTTAGTAGTTAAGTAATTCCTAAGTTTTGAACTTTCAATTGTATTGACATTTGATTCAATCAATATATAATATAGACCATAGTCATTTTTTGAAATTCCAATCTTTATTGTTTTTTCCAACTTTGAGATGATTTACCATACACGTTTGATTGAATCATTCTCGAATGCGAATGCATGTATGGTACGTATGGTTTATTCTATGATTAACATATATATATGTTGTATGCACTCCTACCTTGTATATTTTTTTAACATAGTGGGATTTTATTTTACAGAATTGCTTCTACTTTGTTTAATCTCTCCTGTGTGTTAAATGACATAATTATTTTTAGTTTGCTATAGTTCTGCCTTTAGATATTTTAGAACACTGTCATTCTATCTTCACTTCCTTATAACTGGTATCAGAGTGAGTGGTGCATCCTCTTAGGAGCTCCATTGCTTAGTCTTCGACCTTCAATAAGTGGGAGTTTCGTTTTTGTTTTTGTTCCATATTCCTTCTTTTACAATGGCAAATACAACAGCCTATGTTGGGGTAGCATTCAGGAAATTTGATGGCATTGGATTTCGACCTTTGGAAGGTTAGAATGGAAAGCAGACTTTACTTACAAGGATGTGTAGAAGCATTGGAAGAAAATAGATCTGTTGGTATGGATGATGCAACTTGGGAACTATTCAATCAGAATGTGTAGGTGCAATGTGTGTGCACACAAAGGCGATTAGTTGTGCATATGCAAAATAAAAGGGAAAAGAAAGGGTGGGAAGGAAGTGTAGAAGCTCGTGCAAAAAGTAAGAGAGAGGAGAGATAAAAGGTAGAGGGGAGATAGGCTAAAAATTTATAGAGATAGAATTATATATCATATAAGAGAGAGTTAATGGGCTAGTGGATAGTCACATTGACTTCTAGCTAGAGGTGCATGGTTCAAATCTAGTCTTATAGTGCAGCGTGATTTAAGGAATTTCATTCCTTTTTCATTGAAGACGAAATTGGCGACCCCCCTTCTTTTTTTCCTATAAAAGGAGGTCGAGGGGGGCTCATTCTGGAGGACGTTTTGGGAGGAGGAGACTATCGCCAATTTTCCTTCGGAGCTCTTCATCTTCTTATTCACCACTTCTCTTTATCTCATATCCTTTCATCCCCCCCACCGTCGCGTGCTCGTTTTCTTTGCGTCAGCACTCGAAGTGCTTGTGAGCCCAAGCTTCGTTGGTTCGACATTGCTCCACCCTGTTCGTCGTTGCGAGCCCGTGTGCTCACCGTTCGGGTGGTCGTGGTTCGTTGGGATTGGCATTTTGGTGGTGCTCGTGTGTTCATCTTTGCCGTGTTCGGATTTGCTCTTGTCTCTAAGGGCATTTAGTATTTATGTTTTGATTGAGCTTGTGGTTAACTAAAAGTTGCCATTGTAATCAAACCCTATTTTGTAAAGGGTCCTTTTGCGTTGGAATCGAACATGTATTTATTTCTTTGGTCGATATCATTCGTGTTTCTTTCTTTCCTTCTTTCTTTGTTCGTGTCTTCCTTGTACGTTTGGCCGTCTTGTGACGAGGGAGCGTTTCGGGCGTGTCCATGCACCTCTCCTCATAAAGACGTACGAGCATTTGTGCATGTGTTTGTGTCTTCCTTGTACGTTCGGCCGTCTTGTGACGAGGGACCGTTTCGGGCTTGCCCATGCACCTCTCCTCCTCATAAAGGCGTACGAGCATTTGTGCGTGTATTTGTGTCTTCCTTGTATGTTCGGCCGTCTTGTGACGAGGGACCGTTTCGGGCTTGCCCATGCACCTCTCCTCATAAAGACTTACGAGCATTTGTGCGTGTGTTTGTGACTTCCTTGTATGTTCGGTCATCTTGTGACGAGGGAGCGTTCGGGCTTGCCCATGCACCTCTCCTCCTCATAAAGGCGTATGAGCATTTGTGCGTGTGTTTTGTGTCTTCCTCGTACGTTCGACGTCTTGTGACAAGGGAGCATTCGAGCATGCCCATGCACCTCTCCTCCTCATAAAGACGTACGTGCATTCATGTTTGTGTTATTTTCCCCTTGTGCGTTCATCTTGCGTGCTCATCTTGCTTGTACCCGTTTGATCACTTGGCTCGTGCGGTGATCTCGAAAGGTCGACGAGTCGTGATCAACGAGAGCCACCGGCCTCACAAAACAAAGGGCAACGAGCCCTTGCTCGGGAAGGGGTCGGGAAGTAGTATTGTCATAAAGCAAACCTCGGGTCTTCTCTATCCCTTCAGTACTCCCTAGTCCAAGACCCCCGTTGTCCCGCCCAAGTAACACGCGCGCACGAAACTTCGCGACAGCGCGACGAGCATTGCTTGTGAGCTCAGGCTACCGAAACTCAAGATTCCTTCACATCTCTTTTGTATCCATTTGAAACCATTCCTTGTATACCTTATTTTGGAAAGAGGGATATATTTTTCATCGTGAGCGAATTAGTGGATGTTGTTGTAATCCAAGTTTGTTGTGTTAAGCAAGTGTATTTAGCCCTTATCCTAGGTTAACTACTTGAGTCCTCTGTAGTGAGGAGAGAGCAAGATTGATTTGCGGTATCAGTGAAAGGAGGATTTCCTCAACTTGAAGCCAAGTTTCGTCAACTCAAGCCTAAGCTTCCAACCTTCCTTGAGTTGGTCCTTAGCTTCCTCAGTCGGCTCTGCTCTTAGCTTCCTTGGATCGTGCCTTTGCTTCCTCGAGTTGGGAGGTTCAACATATAAGTGGTGGTGTGAGGGAAGTGTAGGGGGTGGTTGGAGTAGAGATTTAAGCTTATATCTACTGAAACGCTCCAACCCTAAGCTTCCTTGAGTTGGTGGGTCCAACATATTAAGTGGTGCTATGAGAGAGTAGGGGACTGTTTGGAGTAGAGATTTAAGCTTGTACCTACCAAAATGCCCTATATGAACTAGCCCCTTTGTGAGATTTAAGCTTTTTGATACAGGGTGAATACATAATTCTAAATACAATTGGACTAGCCCCTTTGTGAAAGCATCTTATGATAAAGTCAATGGGATATCCTCTTGCTTGAAGACGGTTGTTGAACTTTTCTCTGAGTTTGATGAATCCCTTTTCCATACTTTCTTTGATGACATAGCATTTGAGTTCTCCTATGATGAAATCTTCTGTGAGCTCTAGGATGAGAAGATTTCCATGGGAGGTACATGTAGCCATTCAGCTGTTTTTGGTGGCTGCTAGAGTCCAAGGTACGATAGCTTGTGAAGAGCAGCCCTTCAAAGAGAATTATATCTAGGATAGTTACCTCTTTTTGGGAGATAGTTGACTCGATTTGAATGTGTTGGAATGGTGCCCCATAGTTTGTAAGATGGGTTTGAGGGTGTTGGGGGACCCATTCCATATTCCAAATGCTTATCAATGTAGCGGTTGTAGTAGAGCAATGCTGGATATCCAAAACAGGGGTTGTCATCTTCTATCTGTGTAAGAAAAAGACATTCATAAATGATTGCAAAATTGGTTCCCTTTGCAGTGCCTTTAATTTGCATTAACAATAGAACTAGTCATTCCATACACAGACAGTTTCTCACATGTGCTGGCTAATATATTAAATGTAATTATCAAAAATCACATTCTGTGACAACACAACCATCTCACAATTGCCTACACTAACTGTTTCCACCATGTGTTTATAAAGTGCATGTAGGACATCTAAATGATGTCACAATATATAAATCATAAATAAGATCAGCTCATCTGCAAACTATTTCCCCAGTTTTCCATCCTACCTAATAATATATATATCTATATATATATACATACACATATGCAATTATCAAAACTCACCTTCTATAGCCAGACAACCATCGCAAAATCTGGTTCTTTTATATGAATGCCCCATTTGGATTCAATCAACGTAGATGCGACAAAATATTGTCACTGTTAATTCTTTAGTATCTGGCAGATTTGTTCTTGTCCAGTATTCTCCATCTCTTGATCTTGTAATTTAGTAGATTTCTGATTTGGAAAAGCCAGAAAATTGTAAAGCAAGTTTGCAGCTTTCTCCTCGATCTACTCTCTAATCCCAAAAAATGATTGATAATCAATTTCATAATAATCTGATTTGATTTATAATCATGGTTGCATTTTTCTTGTACTATTTATGCCTGATTTATGCTTTGTTGTACACAGATGTATGCACTTGTATTTTTCTCTTGTAAACTCATAGACCATTCAAAGTATTTCATCTTCTCCTCTTCATTATACATCCATCATTATGTACAAGGGTTTCGGATACGCCATCTCTTTCTAATATTTATTTGAATGATATTACGCCATGTCAATAAACACTGGCTAATGCATTAATATTGTATTACTAATCACATCAGTTGGAATTGTACCTTGCTAAAGGCTACATTAAGTTGTTGACTTTTGAAGGAGCAACACTGGCTGTGGGAAGAAGCAAGGGATCAAGAAATTCATAAGAAAGGTTATGATACTACAAAGTTGGTGAATGGAATAGATCCTAATATAGGTATACATATTTATCTGAAGAAATCTTTTGATGTTTGGTATAGATGAGTTATTCATATTATTCTTAATGTCTTTCTGTGCTTTCTTTTCTCAATAGATGGATTTGAGGGGAATTCATTTCTTGTGGATAAGGCATCATCAGCGTCGTACGTCACCATTTCCAACCTTTTTCCAATACTTAAACAAACTATATGCATGAAGGGTAGAGAAAGGAGATTGAAGAATTGTACATGTATGATTCAATATGAAGCACATATGCATTCTTTACATTAAAATCTCCTTTCCACCCTCCTAATTTCAAAACATTGTACCTTGGAGATAGTGGCTGTAGTATTTAATATTCCTTACACCATCGTTATGTATGGAAAGCAGGAACAGTGCAAGCTAGCATGGTAAAACAATTCCAGAGTCAATAACCCTTGTCTATCCTTAGATGTCCTGCAAATTGTTGAGAGGAATAATGCTTGCAATGATTTCTGAATATTAGTACCAGCTCTGACATTGTCTAGAAAACTTTCACCAGATCTAGTGTGGGCTCCAAGGGGAAGAATGCAGCTGCCAGAAATACTGAGGATAAAGTTGTAGATGAGCTTGATACAGCTGGTTTGGAAGAACTTGACAGGATTTTGGGAATTATACATGGAGCACCTTTCACAGAGAAAAAAAGTAAGATAGCATAACAGTATAATCTACACATGACAAAATTTAAAACATATTTATTGGGAATGGTGTTTGAAATATTTATTTATTGATAATGTTAGGTACTTTCCAAGCTCATGTAGCTAGTGTAGCTAGTGTTGCTGATGTTGAAAATGTAGTAGAAGCGCTATTACGCAACCGAAAGATTGCTGGTGCAACCCATAATATCATGGCTTACCGAATCAGCATTCCGGAGAAGGGCACAGTTAATTTGCACATTCATTGCTAATTTGTTGAAAAAGTTGGCTGAAATATTATTACCTTATGGCTTATTCCTGTGTATATTTTGTAATGTGCTACTATACTAGCAAGCAGGTTCTGCAAGATTATAATGATGATGGAGAAACTGCTGCAGGAGGGCGCCTTCTGCATCTCTTGCAGATAGTCGATGCAATCAATTTGGTATTGAAATCTTTCATTTGTTAACACCATCTGACATTATTGTAATCTCAGTAATCGTATAAGACAAATATATTATGATCCAGACTTGCATGAAGTTGTTGGTAACAAGTGATATACATTCTTAACTCAACTTCTGATTTTGTACTTAAGACCAATAGTTTTTTAGCTCCATGTGATTCCATATCTTTTAATTATTTAGTACATTCAGGTAACGTTTTGAAGTTTATATTGTGTCATCATGAACTCAAATATTTGATATCAACTTGTGAAACTCAACTGGAAAAATGGTATTTCTCTTGCGTTTGATGTTTGAACTTGATTACACATACCATTTTCATGCATTCCAATTAATCACATACCACTATCTTCTCAGTTCTTTTACTGCACATGATTATCTATTACAATTAATCACATACTTCTGTCTTCTCAGTACTTTTAATTTCTGAAATTATTGACAATGTGATTATCCATTTTTCAAATGGGGCAGGTAGTAGTTGTCTCACGATGGTTTGGAGGCATCCTTCTGGGACCTGATAGATTTAAACATATCAATAATGCTGCACGATCTCTTTTGAACACTTGTGGATATATCAAAGGATCTGGACAATCTTCGTCTAATACAGATAAGCATAAAATGTTACCAAAGGGAGCAGCAACCAAGGGTATGTTTCAAGGTTTATTATTTACTTGTGTGATCTGGTTTTTTACTTGGCAACATATGTGCAGGGAGACGACGTTGATGTTGATTTTTCGGTTCTTTTGGTCATTACATGTGGTTCATTGTCCCATTCAAATTTCAATTGCTTGGGAGTTCAAAATATGGAAAGACACTTAATTGAGGTTGGGTCATTAATTTTGATTGATTCTGACTCTAGGAATATGTACCTTGAGTCATCAATATGATTGGTGTCGTTTTTTTTGCAGCATTCCTAAATTCATCCGTCAAAGGTATGTCCAAACAGGCTCAACATTATTCCTCGTGAGAAAATTTCCTGATGGGGCATATTCTTCAAGCGTAGAAGTTGATTCAGTCTATAGTTGACATGCAAATGAAAGGATATAACGCCAATGAAAAGAGAAATTGAAGTTGCTATGCATCTTCAGAAATCTCATACTTATTCGTGTGATAGTAGCTTAATACAATATGAAGTGTAATCGTAGCTTTTTAGTTTAATAAGCCAATCAGGATAGTAGGGTGTGTAACAGGAAGACGTATATCTGAAGTCAATTCAAAGATACTCTAAATAAATATGTGATAAAGTTAAAAGTTCGAACAAGCGATTTTTCTAAAAAAATTGTCAACCAGAATGTATAACTAAAAATCATCTCACTTGAGAGAGCTTGCCCATTCTTGGTGTATTTGTGTAGCCTTGATCTTTGAGGGAGCTTGCCAATTGTTGATGCATTTATTTGTGTAGCCTAGATTGTGTCAAAGAGCATAGTGATAGCTTATATTCATGGTTGAGCATATTTTTGGGTCAGTGGGTTTCAAGTTTAGTTAAGATTGAAGAGGAAACTTTGGCGTTGTTTTCATCGCCATTGGCATTCCCACGAAAGAATATAGCAATATGTGATCATTGGTGCATCCTAAGTGCTAATATAAGAGTTAATTTTGCTAGTTCTAGAAGCTCAATGAAGCTTTGTCAAAGTGTTGTGGACCAACCTCTTCAACATTTGTTGAATGTGAATTTTGGGTAGAGTGGGATGTCAAGTATGCAAAATGCTTGACTTCAATCTCTAGCTAATGAATGCTCATATCATCTTGTGTGGTGTGGAGGCTTCGCAATGTATCACTTATTGCATCATCTTGGGCAAAAAATTCTTTAGTTATGTCCACATATAAATGGAAAGGCCTTGTGCCCATGTTATTTCACCATACAAAAGGGTCAGATAACCATTGTGTGCTCTCAGAAGTGTGTAGTGGCATTATTCTAGCATGCCCAAAGTTGCATAGCCTTATGTTTATCCTTTGCACACAACCTGCTTGAATTCCGGACACTCGGCACTAGAATGCACTATGAGGACGCAATGTGTAATCTGTCAATCCAAGGGCCATACGACAAATAGGTGCGAGTATAATCTATTGAACCGGCAAGCACCGCCCGTCCGACAAATAGAGCCACGCAACAGTCGGGATGAAGAAGAGGAACGTTGGCGGTGAATGGACCGCGACCGACTGGCACAGGATGTCCGGTATGGCGATCGACAGGAGAATGATGTCCGGTACGGTGATCGGCGGGATAACTACGACCGGTATGATAGATATGATCGGTACCGGGATTACAATAGACGATACAAACATTACGACCGGGAGCACTCCCCCGGGTATCGTCAGCAACAGGAGGAATACGGCAGATATAAGGACCAACCTCGTCAAGAGTACCGCAAAAAGAAGAACTATAAAAAAAAATGGCATTTCAAAAAAGGTGGCTACCCACGAGATCCGGAACAAGGAGCTTCAAGCAGCCAACCGGCCCAAAACCCCGCGCTTACCACAGGACCAGCCTCGGGTACAACAGACAATGCCGAATCCAGCAATACTTGGAAAGCCTACTGCTACTACTGCCGACAGGAAGGCCATTATAGTAATCAATGCCCGGCGAAGAGCTATGACAAACGACCGGCAGTAAATATGGTAGTCCCTGAAGTGGCAGATCTGCAGCAGGTGACCACAAGGTCGAAGGGCATGGCCAAGGAATGGGAGACGCAGGAGACCATCCGGAAGCAAGCGACGGAATGGGTGAAAAAAGCAAACGAGCAAAATGTCACAGACTTACAACGGCAAAAGGAGAATACCGTAGGGCTTGCCGGCGGCAGTCACTCCGAGAACGAGACATGGCTGGCATTGCAAGAATGCCAGATTACGCTGCCACTAGGAAGACTCCTACAGCTCGTGCCAAGATTCACGAAAGGACTGAAGACGGCCATGACGGCAAGAGAATCATCACCGGCACTGGTACTCTTCTCGAATCCGGAGGAGGGACCAACGGTGGTGGACACCAACAGTCCGGTAATCACTGCCATTGTAAAAGGGAAAGAACTCCCCGGCACAGTTATAAACGGAGGCTCCGGGGTGAATGTAATAAGCCTCCGGACGTGTGATGCCCTGGGAATCAACGAGTGGGAGCCGTGTCCGTTCTGGTTACGGATGGCCGATACAAGCTCAGTACGGTTGACAAGATTAATACAAAAATTAGAAGTCACCGTTGGCGGTCACACATTTCACATCTCGGCAGTAGTGCTACAATTACAGGCACAAGGCGCATACCCGCTATTGCTGGGGCGGCCGTGGTTGAAAATGGCAGATATCAAACAGAATTGGAGGAAAAATATAATTACCTTCCGGCGAGGAAAAGCCAAGGTACGGGTACCAACACTTACCGCAGCCGGAAGAGGTTGAAGCAGAACCGGATAAAGACGCAATCCGAGAGTTACGGCAAGCGCAGGAAGTGTTGGAACGGGAAATGGCCGTTTCACAGCGCGTAAAAGCGTCGCAACTTGAAGAGGTGAACCTAGGGACCACGAACGAAGCAAAACCGGTGCACATCGCCAAGGAGATGAAGTCCGAAGACAAAACGACGATGATCACACTTCTCACGGAATTTCGTGACGTGTTCGCCTAGTCATACGAAGACATGCGAGGACTCGACCCTCAGTTATACCAGCATCAGGTTCACTTGAGCAAGGACGCAAAACCAGTGGCACAAAGACGGTACCGGATGAATCCCAATTATGCCGCCAAAGTCAAGGAGGAAATCGACAAACTGCTAAGAGTTGGCTTTCTCCGTCTGGTAAAGAAAGCGACATGCTTGAGCCCGATCGTAGTCGTACCGAAGAAGAACGAAAAAATTCGAGTTTGTGTGGACTACCGGAAACTCAATGCGGCTACGGTAACGGATGCGTTTCCACTTCCGTTCACAGATGGAGTGTTGGATGTCGTCGCCGGCCATGAGGTCTATAGCTTTCTAGATGGATTCAGCGGGTATAATCAGATCCGGATGCACCCCGACGACCAAGAGAAAACGGCTTTCGTCACCGAATGGGGGGTGTTTGTGGCCGTGGTGATGATGTTCGGACTCAAAACGGCACCGGCAACATTTCAACGAATCATCATGGAAATCTTTGGTCAATATATCCCGGCTTTTATGTAGGTTTTCCTTGACGATTTCGCCGTCTATAGCCGGGATGAGGACCATTTTCAGCACCTCCATCTTTGTCTAGAAAAGTGTAGAGCGTACCGGCTAAGCTTGAATCCGGCAAAGTGTGTATTTGGCGTGTCCAGTGGAACCTTATTAGGACATATTGTGAGCCAGGAAGGTATTGCAGTCGACCCGGACAAAGTGAAAGCCATATTAGAAGCACTGGCGCCGGCAACGGCAAAGGCATTGAGCCGGTTCTTAGGCCAGATCCGGTGGCACAACCGGATGCTCCGATACTTGGCCGACCTGGCTACACCGTTGCATGCCGCCGTACATCGGACACCATTCCAGTGGACCGACACCGAGGATAGGGCGTATAGGGCCCTCAAGGTACTATTGTCGCAAGCACCGGTAGTGCAGCCTCCGGATTGGAGTAAAGAATTTCATGTGTTCGTGGACGCCTCCAACATTGCAATCGCAAGCGTACTGATGCAGCTTACGGAGCCAAAGTGGTACCGGCCAGTGTACTATGCCAGCCGAAAGCTATCCCAAGCGGAACGGAACTACTCTACCTCCGAACGGGAAGCTCTAGGGATGATCTACAGTGTGACAAAATTTCGGCATTATTTATTGGGAAGGAAGTTGTCCTTCCATGTAGATCATTTGGCACTCCTTTACCTGGTATTCAAAGCGTTGTCGCGAAGATTCGCGCGTGCGTGTGCTACTCGAGCGACCACCGGGGTCTTGGACTGGGGAGGACGTTCGCGGAATTATCGACGTTAGATGACGATCAATGTAAGATTGGATGAAATTTGTTCACTTGAGAAGAAGAAAGATTGTACACTTGAGAAGTAGAAAAACATGAAGAAGATAAAGACAAATATAATTATATTCATGATAGTGGTGTTGGTGATATCACATATTGAACCCCCCTTACACAAGCCCAACTAGAGGCTTTTATAGGTCTTTCCATGCTCGTGACATGCACATAACCATGGGCTAAAACCATGGTTTTGTGCACACGGTTTTGCTTATGTCATGCACAAACCATGGGTTTAAAACCATGGTTTTGTGCACATGGTTTTCTATGGTTGTTTCGTCTATAATTTGTATATGAAAAGGAAATACATAAAATCTACACTATATGATAGTTGTCCTAGTGGTAAGGCAATTATCTTGTATCTTAGAGGTGCAAGGTTCAATCCTTGCTTGCACCCCTCTGTATGAACTCAAGTGCCACTAGGCTAGGTTTATTTGCTAAGTGCATGTGCAATGTTGCACATCCTTGGTTTATTCATCTCACTCGGTTTCACACCGTAGCCGGAAATCGTCACGACAGCATCACTCATCGGTAAGTTGGCCCGGTGGACCTTACTGTTACAGGAATTCGAGTTTGAAATATTCCACCGACCCGGTATACAACATGCCGTGGCGGATTACTTAAGCCGATTAGAGTCCGGAGAGACGGGTGACAGAGTAGCGGACGAGTTTTCGGATGCGGAGCTGTTTCGAGTCACTACGGAAACGGCAGCAGATGAGACAGTGGCACAGGAAGAGAAGTGGCTCACAAATATGTACCAATTTCTGAGCACAGGACTGCCTCCGGAAGAGATGAACCGGGACGAAAGGAAACGCCTGGAGGTGCAAAGCCGACATTTCTGCTTACTGCGAGACACACTTTACCACAAGGGCGCGGACGGCATATGGAGACAGGTTGGGCACAGCGATGAAAAGGACCTCATACTGAGGGAAGCCCACTGCGGAGTTGCCGGAGATGCGACGGCCAGGAAAATATGGCAAAGTGGCCTATGGTGGCCAACGACATTAAGAGATGTTGTACGGTACGCAAAAGAATGTGACCTATGCCAGTGAATGGGCCAGCCAACAGAGCATGCTCGGATGCCACACCAGCTTGTACTACCACTCGAACCATTCCAGAAGTGGGGGCTGGACTTTGTCGGACCGTTCAAACCACCGGCAATAAGAACAGGTAATCGGTACGTCATCGTCGCGACGGATTACTGCACGAAATGGGTGGAGGCCAAAGCCTTACGAGACACCACCGCTGCGTCAACGGCAAAATTTCTATACGAGTACATCTGGTGCCGTTACGGATGCCCAATCAAATTAATAAGCGACCAAGGGGGACACTTTCTCGGCCAAGTAGTTGAAAGCCTGACGACATTCTATGCCGTTGTCCATAAACGGAGCACACCATACTATCCGCAAGCGAACGGTGTCGTGAAGAAAACTGTCCACAAGCGGAATCGGTCCACCGGAGTGTAGGAACCGGCTCTTCATACACGTGCGCCTTATGTTGTACATAGGAGATCCTCGGTAGGTAGGAAGTTAATAGGAAACGGCTCCTTCCTTGCCTATAAAAGGGGGGAGACAAGGAGGGGAAAAGGATCGCGGAGAGTCGAGGACGAAGTGCTGTCGGTTCGTGGGCGAAGGCTTCTCTCTCTCTCTCTCTCTCCCTCTGGTTAGCAAATGCCATAGCTTCCTTCTGTGCAGGTTTCGGGAGGCTCGCGCTGCTCTGAGGAATGCCCGAGTGCTTCCGGCAGCACCTCCAACCTACTCCTTCCTTTCTGTGCGTTTACGAACAAGTATCGGCATCTGTTCGCCGGCCTGTTCGGTTGTAACCGACTCCGTGTTGTGTTGTTTGTATTTGTTAATACATACATACGTTCGTGTCTCTCTGTGTCGCTGTCCCACTCGCGTCTTTGTGTCGAAGGGCCGTGTCCCTGTGAATCTACTCTCGCACGTAGTGGGTCTCTTCTCCTTTCTCTCTTGCTCTTCGGTACAGGACCCCCGTGGTCCTGCCTGATTCCACGCATCCGCGAGGAAACCCTCGACATCTTTGGTGAACCCGACGTGAAGGAGGCGGCAGAAGAGCAGAAGATGAAAGGGTCGGATCTTGCAGAGGCCATGGCTTCGGCCGTGGATCAGATATTGAGTGCACGCTGTCGAGGTATTCCTCGCGGATGCGTGGAATGAGGCGGAACCTCGGGGGTCCTGTACCAAAGAGTGAGAGAGGAAGGGGAAGAAAGCCTCTACGTGCGAGCGTAGATCCACAGGGACATGGCCCTTCGACGCAAAGACTCAAGTGGGACAGCGACACAGAAAGACACGAATGTATGTATGTATTAACAAAGACAAACAACAAGAACACGAAGACAACAAAACACGAAGTTGGTTACAACCGAACAGGTCGGCGAACATATGCCGATACCTGTTCGTAAACGCACAGAAAGACAGGAACAGGTTGGAGGTGCTGCCGGAAGCACTCGGGCATTCCTCAGAGCAGCGCGAGCCTCCCGAAACCTGCACAGAAGGGAGCTATGGAGTTTGCGAACCAGAGAGAGAGAGAGAAACCTTCGCACGCAAACCGACAGCACTTCGTCCTCGACTCTCCGCGATCCCCCCCCCCCCCCCCCTTTTCGTCTCCCTCCTTTTTATAGGCAAGGAAGGAGCCGTTTCCCCCTTTACTTCCTACCCACTAAATCCACCCGCCTAGGATCTTCTATGGACAACATTCGAGAAGAGCCGGTTCCTACGCTCCTGTGCACCGATTCTGCTTGTGGACGGTTTTCTTCACGACATCCGCCCCCACCTAACCGCGCATCCACCGGCATGCGCCAAATTGAGTCGGGACGGAGAAAACCGGTCCAGCCTTCATTCCCCGCCCGTCGGTTCTTCCTCGGTTTCGGATTGTTCGTCGTCGCGGTCCAGGCCCACTGGATCCGGCTCGTCGTTGTGACGCTTCTTGAATGCTTTGATCCGCTTCCCAGCTACCGGTATCGCCATTCTCGTGCCGTCGAGCTCCGCCAGATGGTACGTCCCGTTGTCGTTGGCGCTTTGTACCACGTAAGGCCCGAACCACCTTCTTGCGAACTTCCGTGTCGCTCGGTGCTGGTTGTCAAGGCTGCTGTCGTAGATTAGCACCCAGTCACCTTCCTCGATCTTCTTCGGTCGGAGCCGGTGCGTTCGGTCGAACCGGGCTTTGTTCCTCATCCTTGCTTCCCGAAGCCTTTCCGCAGCCTGCTCCACGTCCTCCGGTCTTCGCTCGAGCTGTCGTATACGCGCCGCCAGTAGTTCCTCCCGGCTCATCTCGTCTCTCCAATCCACGGTTGCCCACGAGGAGATCGTACGTTCCATCGGCATGACCAGCTTCTGCCCAAACATGAGCTCTGCCGGCATGAATCCGGTTACCGAACTGTGCGTAGCTCGGTCCGCCCACAACGCGTAAGGCAACAACCGCGGCCAGTTCCCGACTTGCCCTCCGCATGCCCGAACTAACGCCTTGACGATCGGTCCGTGTCCGCGCTCAACCTTCCCATTCGCCTCTGGATTGTACGCAGTGGTAAGCGAGAGCTTGACTCCTAGCCGGTTGAACAGCTCCTCGGCCTCTTCGGCGTCCAACTCCCCGCGATCAGCCACGATCTTCCCGACGCACCCGTACCGGCATATCACGTCCTCGATCAGGAACCGACATACAACCGCGGTCGTTTTGTTCTGAAGGGCTCGGCCTTCCACCTGGTTCGTCAGATCTTCCCGAGCCAGGACTAGATACCGCATCTGTCCTACTCCCATCGGCATCGTCACCAGGTCTACCATCCATTTGAAGTGGATGGTCGAAGGGTATGTAGGGTGAAGCTCGTCCCGATGTCGGACTACGGAGTGCATCTGACAGCTCTCGCAAGTCGTCACGAACCGATGCACATCGCGGTACAGTCTCGGCCACCAGTACTTCCCCTTTATCTTCTCGAACGTGGCCCACGTTCCACGGTGTCTGGCCCAAGGGCTGTCGTGGTAGCCCGTCAGCAGCTCCTCCTGTTCTTCCTTCATCGCCACCACCCGGAGCGGGACGCCGTTCCTCTTCTTCGGGTGCTTCCATAAGTATCCGTCCCGGAGAAAGAATCGGTAAGCTTTCTTTCGGATTCGGTTGGCTTCGTCCTTCGTCCACGACGCATCCGGCGTCATTGTCCTCAGAAACCTACCGATCTGCAGCCACTCGCCGTCGTACTTGCTCTCGTCGAAGCCGTTAAATGCCGGAGTGCTCGCCCCATTGGTCGTCACGTACGCCGCCTCGAAGAAGTCCACGCTGACTTCTTCGTCCTCCGAAACCATGCTGCCCTCGTCATCAAACCTCGCCCTCGAAAGCATGTCGGCCATGGCGTTGTCCTTTCCGGAAATGTGTCGTATCTCCAGGTCCAGGGACTTGATGTACGCTATCCACCTGAGCATCGCCAAGTCCGGTGTCGCGCATCCGGAAACCATGCCGAGAATCGGCAGGCAATCCGTTTCGATAATCACTTCTGTCTCGATCAGGTAGTCTTTGTCCGCCTTTACCGCCGAAACGATACCCCAGAGTTCGCGTTTAACCTGGGCTTACCCTCGCTGTCGCTCACTGAGGACCTTAGCGCCGAATCGGATCGGGAACCGGGTGCCGTCCTCGTCTTCTTGGTTGACGACCCATCCGATCCCGGTCGGGCTCGTATCCACCGTTATGTATACCGGGGTACCCTTCTCGTAGACAGCCTTCCGGAGCGCCGGTACTGCCGCAAGAGCTTCCTTCAGCTTCCGGACCGACTCCGTGTGCTCGTCTCGCCACTCGAATCTTTGCCCCTTCTTCAGCAACCCGTATAGTGGCTCCGCAACGTGGGCGTAATGCGGGATCCATACGTGGTAGAACGCGCATGCCCCTAGGAACCTCCGAATTTCCGTAACCGAGCTACATTCGGTCTTCATCGCGGAGATGGCTTCCACCTTTGCCGGAGACGGCTTCCGGCCATATGGTCCACATAGGTGCCCGACCACCAGGATTTCTGATTGCCCGAAGGCCGATTTCTCCCCGGAGAAGGTGAGCCTCGCATCCTCTAGCCTTTGTAGCACCTTCTCGCAGTCGTCGATGTGTGTTGCTACGAATCGTCGGCATCCGTCTGGCCCGAGTGTCTCGTCCTTCTCTTCCACCGGGCACCCCTTGATAGGGATGTCGTCTAGAAACGGCATGGTGATGTCCGGAATGCAATCCCTCAGTACTTTGTTCATTGCATTCACCATGTGGGCCACCGAGTTGGTCCCTCCTTGTGGCAGGGTACACATTCGCACTAGGCCGAGGGGAGTTCGCATCGTCATAATGTCTCTGCTCTCCATGGCTAGCTGGAACTGGTTGTACCCCGAGTACAAATCATCGACCGAGTAAATCGACCTTCCGGCGAAGGCCTCCGCGAACTCGTCTATGGTCGGTCCGATTCCTGCGTTCCGGATGGTCACTCTGTTGACCGGCTGCAAGTCCTGAATGAAGCGCAATGTTCCGTTTTTCTTTGGTATGGTAAACCATCGGTTCGAGTATGGCGCGCTCGACGGTTCGAGAATACCCATATCGACTTTCTGCCTCAATAGCTCCATCAACTTCGGGATGTGAGCTCTCGGTACTGGAATCTGCTTGAGATTCCACGGTACATGCGGTACCGTGAATAGCACCATCGGCTCCACGCACCCGATCTCTTCCGGTGAGAATGCGAAGGCTTTCCCGTGCCTTCCGAGCATTCTCCGAAACCGGTCTTCCTCCGCCGGCAGTAGGAACCCGCCCCCACCGATTTTGAGCTCCCAGAGCGTTCCGTCGGTGAAGGTGTGTCCTATGCAGGCCGGATCTCGTAAACTGGGGTCCGACGCCACCCCTCTGATTCGGGACTCGCTGCCCTCCGGCAAGGGTGCCGCGACCGGCCTTACCTTCCGATCCACAGTCTTGTACTTCGTGCTAACTCGGGCCATCCGATCCGACCCGAGCCCCCGACTGAAGTTCGCGATGACTTCGTACATCTCTTCAGAACATACCGGTATCGTCCGGTCTTCGTTAAGGTCTTCTCCGGCTACCTTCCTCAGCATCCCCAAGGTGTCGTCGAAGGAGACCGCCTCCACGGCTCCGCTGATTTCCTCGTCCGGGCCGAGAACTCCGCACGCTCGAAGTCGCTCTTCCGCCCTTGTCTTTTCTCGGTCAACGATGCCGACTATCATACACCCTCCGTTGTCGGAGAAGCAAAATCTCCTACCTATCGTACAATCGTGGGGTCTTTCCCGAGTGTCCGGACTGTCTCGGCCCCACGCCTTGGCAGCCCTCTCAAAAAATCCTCCAGGTTCTCGCCACTGAGGGATTCGCGGTTTCTCTCGTGGTTCGGCCGCACCGTCAGAAACTGAACCGAATGGCGCCCGTCCTGGCTTTTGACCCTCGCGTAGGCCGAACCGTTGTCCAGCACCTTGGTCTCCATTCGCACCACCGTGATGTACGGTTCCCCTAATATGACCGGGTGCGAGGATGTCTCCTGTACGAAGAAGTGTTGGTCAATCTCGACGTCGCCGATCTTGACTCGCACGTTCGGGCAGGCCCCGTGTAGTTCCTCGGTGGCGCGCGTCGCCGCCCGTATCTTCCACCCGTGCTTGGTGTTGATCGGCCACTTTCCCTTCTTATAGAAGTCCATGGACATCAGGTTTAACCAGAGCCTCGTAGTTCCGGGAGGCGGCTTCTACGAAGCCCGTCTTCTCCTCGACCGGATCGCTCCACCCGGTTATTTCCCAGACCCGTCTCTCAGCACGGTCCGTTTCATCTTTCCTTGGCCGTGCGCTGGCAAGACCTTCCAGCATTGCCGACCAGAATCCGTCTTTGCCCTCCTTTCGGGCCTCACTGCCCCCGACCCGAATGCCGGCCGACGCCGAGTAGTGGATAGCCTCCACGTGTCGGGCCGCTGCCTCTTCCATCAGTCTCTTCATACCTCCTCGTCCATCGTTTCGGTTTAAGGCCCTTCTGGTGTCGCCGGCGTGCACCCGGCCTTCCCACAGGTACACCACCTGGCTCCTCAACGCTTCTGCGAAATCGCCGCAGTCCTTCCGTATGTGGCCGACCTCGTCGCACCACATGCACCTGTTCCCTACTGCCGGCCGTCGGTCACGAGCCGGTTCGCCGCCTTCCCTTCGAGTCTGAGCGATCTGGAGATCCTTTATCGCCTGCGTCAACTCCTCCAGCGCTGCTCCTCCGGACGAGCCATTGACCATGCTGGTCGAAGCCGGACCGGTTTCGAGCCATTCCCGGGTTTCTTCCCTTCGTACTTGCGGCGCCGGTTCAAGCCTCCTTGCTGTAATAGAGCCCGCACCGGCCGCCCCGTTGTCAGCCCATTCTCGCCATTTGTCCAAACGGCCACAGACTCTCTTAACCGCAGCCCAGTCGGTTGTCAACCCGTCTTCGGTTTCCAGCAAGGAGCCGACTTGATCCTGATCCCGCTCGTCCACCGACTTGACGAACAGTAGGACCCGGCTCGTATCCAGGATAGTTCGGTCAAGCGCCGAAAGGCGTGCAAAGCGTTCTTCGAACTCCCGAAGGAGTGCCGACGCGTTTCTTCCTTTGCCGGGGGACTCCACCCATTCCATGAAGTCCCGTTTCGAAAGCCGGAGCGCATCGTCCAGCCCATATTTCTCTAGGAGTCGGCTTTCGAACTCCTCCCAGGTACGGCTCTCCGCCCGTACCTCGAGCACCTCCGCATGGATGCTCGGCATCGCCACTCGAGGTAACCCGGCAAGACGCCTCTCTTCCGGAATGTCCCGCATCAGCATTTCCGCCTCGTAGGACGCCAAATACTTCGTAGCATCGTTTCCGCTGAAACGGCCGATCATACCGACAACCGCCTCAATGGCTCTGTCGAGGGCGCCGGTGCCCTCGCGTGTGCTCAATATCCGATACACGGCCGAAGCCATGGCCTCCGCAAGATCCGACCCCCTCATCTTCTGCTCTTCTGCCGCCTCCTTCACGTCGGGTTCACCAAAGATGTCGAGGTATTCCTCGCGGATGCGTGGAATGAGGCGGAACCTCGGGGGTCCTGTACCAAAGAGCGAGAGAGGAAGGGGAAGAAAGCCTCTACGTGCGAGCGTAGATCCACAGGGACACGGCCCTTCGACGCAAAGACGCAAGTGGGACAGCGACACAGAAAGACACGAATGTATGTATGTATTAACAAAGACAAACAACAAGAACACGAAGACAACAAAACACGAAGTCGGTTACAACCGAACAGGCCGGCGAACAGATGCTGATACCTGTTCGTAAACGCACAGAAAGACAGGAACAGGTTGGAGGTGCTGCCGGAAGCACTCGGGAATTCCTCAGAGCAGCGCGAGCCTCCCGAAACCTGCACAGAAGGGAGCTATGGAGTTTGCGAACCAGAGAGAGAGAGAGAAGCCTTCGCACGCAAACCGACAGCACTTCGTCCTCGACTCTCCGCGATCCCCCCCCCCTTCTCGTCTCCCTCCTTTTTATAGGCAAGGAAGGAGCCGTTTCCCCCTTTACTTCCTACCCACTAAATCCACCCGCCTAGGATCTTCTATGGACAACATTCGAGAAGAGCCGGTTCCTACGCTCCTGTGCACCGATTCTGCTTGTGGACGGTTTTCTTCACGACATCCGCCCCCACCTAACCGCGCATCCACCGGCATGCGCCAAATTGAGTCGGGACGGAGAAAACCGGTCCAGCCTTCATTCCCCGCCCGTCGGTTCTTCCTCGGTTTCGGATTGTTCGTCGTCGCGGTCCAGGCCCACTGGATCCGGCTCGTCGTCGTGACGCTTCTTGAATGCTTTGATCCGCTTCCCAGCTACCGGTATCGCCATTCTCGTGCCATCGAGCTCCGCCAGATGGTACATCCCGTTGTCGTTGGCGCTTTGTACCACGTAAGGCCCGAACCACCTTCTTGCGAACTTCCGTGTCGCTCGGTGCTGGTTGTCAAGGCTGCTGTCGTAGACTAGCACCCAGTCACCTTCCTCGATCTTCTTCGGTCGGAGCCGGTGCGTTCAGTCGAACCGGGCTTTGTTCCTCATCCTTGCTTCCCGAAGCCTTTCCGCAACCTGCTCCACGTCCTCCGGTCTTCGCTCGAGCTGTCGTATACGCGCCGCGCCGCCAGTAGTTCCTACCCACTAAATCCACCCGCCTAGGATCTTCTATGGACAACATTCGAGAAGAGCCGATTCCTACGCTCCTGTGCATCGATTCTGCTTGTGGACGGTTTTCTTCACGACAACGGGAGGGCACCGGCGCCCTCGACAGAGCCATTGAGGCGGTCGTCGGTACGATTGGCCGGTTCAGCGGAAAGGATGCCACGAAGTATTTGGCGTCCTACGGGGCAGAAATGCTGATGCGGGACATTCCGGAAGAGAGGCGTCTTGCCGGGTTTCCTCGAGTGGCGATGTTGAGCATCCATGTGGAGGTGCTCGAGGTGCGGACGGAGAGCCGTACCTGGGAGGAGTTCGAAGGTCGACTCCTAGAAAAATACGGGCTGGACGACGCGCTCCGGCTTTCGAAACGGGACTTCATGGAATGGGTGGAGTTTCCCGGCAAGGGAAGAAACGCGACGGCACTCCTCCGGGAGTTCGAAGAACGCTTTGCGCGCCTTTCGGCGCTTGACCGAACCGTTCTGGATACGAGCCGGGTCCTACTATTCGTCAAGTCGGTGGACGAGCGGGACCGGGACCAAGTCGGCTCCTTGCTGGAAACCGAGGACGGGCTGACAACCGACTGGGCTGCGGTTAAGAGAGTCTGTGGCCGTTTCGATAAACGGAGAGAATGGGCTGACAACGGAGCGGCCGGTGCGGGCTCTGTCACAGCAAGGAGGCTTGAACCGGCACCGCAAGTGCGAAGGGAAGAGACTCGGGAATGGCTCGAAACCGGTCCGGCTTCGACCGGCATGGTCAATGGCTCGTCCGGAGGAGCAGCGCTGGAGGAGTTGACGCGGACGATAAAGGATCTCCAGATCGCCCAGACTCGAAGGAAAGGCGGCGAACCGGCTCGTGACCGACGGCCGGCAGTAGGGAACAGGTGCATGTGGTGCGACGAGGTTGGCCACATCCGGAAGGACTGCGGCGATTTCGCAGAAGCGTTGAGGAACCGGGTGGTGTACCTGTGGGAAGGCCGGGTGCACGCCGGCGATACCAGGAGGGCCCTGAACCGAAACGACGGGCGAGGAGGAATGAAGAGACTGATGGAAGAGGCAGCGGCCCGACACGTGGAGGCCATCCACTACTCGGCGTCGGCCGGCATTCGGGTCGGGGGCAGCGAGGCCCGAAAGGAGGGCAAAGACGGATTCTGGTCGGCAATGCTTGAAGGTCTTGCCGGCGCACGGCTAAGGAAAGATGAAACGGACCACGCTGAGAGACGGGTCCGGGAAATAACCGGGTGGAGCGATCTGGTCGAGGAGAAGACGGGCTTTGTAGAAGCCTCCTGCCGAAACTACGAGGCTCTGGTTAAAGACAAACGGGTGGGGAAAGCCGGAGCGACCGGGCCCCCACAACAGTACGAGACCCGATTCGGGCAACGACGGAACGATGCCGGTGGGTCCAGTTCGCAAGATAACCCAGGAAGGGCGGATACCGATTGGGGACGGAAATAGAAAGGACTACGGACCTACGAAAGGTCCTAGAAGAACGGATCCTCGACAGCAAAGTGGAGTTGTCATTGTGGGAGGTGCTAGGGATCGCCAAGAAGGAGTTCCACGACTCCATTGTAGACTTGGTGAAACGGAAGAGGCTGTCGACGGAGACGGAACCGGAAAGACCGGTAGAGGTGCGGACGACGCACATCGAGGACTCGGCGCTGGCAGATGAGTGGGCGGAGAGCCACTATTCGAGGCCACACTGGGCCCGAGCAACCACGGAGACCCCGGTAAAGATCAGAGATGTTCAGGAACCGGTGGTGGCATTGGTGGACCACGGTTCGGAAATAAACCTGATGTCCGTGGACTTCTATAAGAAGGGGAAGTGGCCGATCAACACCAAGCACGGGTGGAAGATACGGGCGGCGACGCGCGCCACCGAGGAACTGCATGGGGCCTGCCCGAACGTGCGAGTCAAGATCGGCGACGTCGAGATTGACCAGCATTTCTTCGTACAGGAGACATCCTCGCACCCGGTCATATTAGGTGAACCATACATCACGGCGGCGCGGATGGAGACCAAGGTGCTAGACAACGGTTCGGCCTACGCGAGAGTTAAAAGCCAGGACGGGCGCGATTCGGTCCAATTTCTGACGGTGCGGCCGAACCACGAGAGAAACCGTGAATCCCTCGGTGGCGAGAACCGGGAGGATTTTTAGAGAGGGCTGCCAAGGCGTGGGGCCGAGACAGCCCGGACACTCGGAAAAGACCCCACGACTGTACGATAGGTGGGAAATTTTGCTTCTCCAACAACGGAGGGTGTATGGTAGTCGGCATCGTCGGCCGAGAAAGGACAAGGCCAGAAGTGCGACTTCGAGCGTGCGAAGTTCTCGGCCCGGACGAGGAAATCAGCGGGGCCGTGGAGGCGGTCTCCTTCGACGACACCTTGGGAATGCTGAGGAAGGTAGCCGGAGAAGACCTTAACGAAGACCAGACGATACCGGTATGTTCCGAAGAGATGTACGAAGTCATCGCGAATTTCAGTCGGGGGCTCGGGTCAGATCGGACGGCCCGAGTTAGCACGAAGTACAAGACTGTGGATCGGAAGGTAAGGCCAGTCGCGGCACCCTTGCCGGAGGGCAGCGAGTCCCGAATCAGAGGGGTTGCGTCGGACCCCAGTTTACGAGATCCGGCCTGCATAGGACACACCTTCACCGACGGGACGCTCCGGGAGCTCAAGATCGGTGGGGGCGGGTTCCTACTGCCGGCGGAGGAAAACCGGTTTCGGAGAATCCTCGGAAGGCACGGGAAAGCCTTCGCATTTTTGCCGGAAGAGATCGGGTGCGTAGACCCGACATGTTGGGATTACGGTCCCTTCGGATGGGATGGTCGGATGTCGGAGATGAATGCCGACGAGCCAGGTTTCGGTTTCGGAACCGGATGATGGAGACCCCGGCTTCGGAGCCGGATGACGAATGTACCCGGAGGGAGATCCAGATGCGGGGACATATCCGTGAATATGTTTGCTAAGGGCCCTTGAGGCTATAGTTGTAAATAGCCCCAAAGTCATATGTGTATAAATATGACTTAGGGCAAACAGTTTTAATGTTGCTTCTTATTTCTCTGTTTTTCCACTCAAGAGGAGTGAAGAGAGAGCAGTCGTGAGAGAGATAGAGCGTGAGAGAGGAAGAGGTCGACGCCTCTGTGTATTTCCGCCGCCTGTGGCGAGGACAGCGAGCTCAAGGTCGTCGCCTTGCAGCTCGCCATTGTATATTTCTCTGTGCATAGTTTTTGGTTTGGAGTCTTGTACTCCCGTGGTTTTTCCCGTCTAGGGTTTTCCACGTTAATCCCTGTGTATTCATTGTTCTTTCTCTGTGGTTCCTATTTTCTGCTGCATTGATTCGTGCTTACTCGGTTGTGGCCGAGTGGTGAAGGTTAATCGGAGCGTCGATTTCTCAACAAACTGGTATCAGAGCGAGTTGCTGCAGAAAATGGAAGGCGGCGGCAGCGGGTAGCCGGGGATGATGGTGCTGAATGCGCAGAATTACGCCGACTGGAAGATCAAGATGGAGGATCTTCTGATTGTTCGGGACCTGTACGAACCGATTGACAGGTCGGAAATACCGAAGGGGGTACTTGAGTCGGAATGGAGGCTTCTGAACCGGAAAGCTGTTGCAACCATTCGGCAATACGTAGACGTGAGCGTTCTACAACATGTGGCGAACGACACCAACGCATATGAGATGTGGCGGAAGCTGTCGGGCCTCTATGAGAGGAAGAATGCGTTGAACCGGACCTCCCTGATGAGGAAGATAGTGAACCTCAAGTATCGGGACGGCGAGAGTATGGTGGAACACGTAAGCACGTTCATGGGATTCGTGAACCAGCTTGCGGCGATCAAGTTCCCGCTGGAGGATGCAATGCAAGCCATCATTCTGATGTGCACACTGCCGGAAAGTTGGGAGAACTTGGTGGTGACTCTTAGCACCTCCTGCACGGAAGATAACTTGTCCCTACAAACAGTAAAGACAAGTATTTTGAACGAAGAAGCGCGTCGGAGAGATAAAGAACCGGCCTCCGACTCGAAGGCGCTGCTTACCGAATCGGAACGGGGAAGACAATGGAACCAAAGTCCGCAAAGACGGGAGAAGTCGGGGACCCGGTCGCAGTCAAGAGGAAGACCCACATGCTTCCACTGTGGGAAGCCGGGGCACTTCCGGAAGAATTGTCGGCATTACCGAAAAGACAACGGAGCCGACAACACCGATTCGAAGAAGTCTTCGGAACGGAACGGTGCTTACCGGGGAGCCACGGACCGGAATGGTTCGGATCGGCGAGGGCAGGACCGGAAAGGAACGACGGCACTCGCGGCAAGTGAAGAGGAGATCATGCTCATCACCGAAGAAGGTGAACTAAACATTGCCGGCGATGAGACTACCTGGGTGGTCGATTCCGGAGCGTCGTTCCACCTGACCCCGGAAAGAAGATACTTCTCATCCTACACAGCCGGTGAGCTTGGCTGTGTTCGGATGGGAAATGAAGGTACGTGCCGGATTGCCGGCATAGGAGACGTGTGGTTGACAACCCCGACCGGATGCAAAATGCTACTGAAGGATGTCCGACATGTTCCAGAGGTTCGATTGAACCTGATTTCGGCCGGGAGGCTAGACGATGAAGGCTACACAGGTAGCATCCGGAACGGCGTAATGAAGTTCAGCAAGGGGAGCATGATAGTAGCTCGGGCCCGGAAAGTCAACACACTGTACTTGATCAATGCCCGGTTATGTCCGGAAGAGCTGAATGTGGCAGCCGACACTGCCGGTGAGCTGTGGCACAAAAGACTGTGCCACATGAGTGAGAAGGGGATGAAGAGGCTTGCAGAAGACAACCTTATTCCAGTGAAACATGTGCACCTGGAGAAGTGCACCGATTGCCTGGCCGGTAAGCAGAACCGAACCTCCTTCCACTCAAGGCCACCGACGAGACGTAGTGTACCATTGGAGTTGGTACACACTGATGTGTGTCAGGTAGAAACGAAGTCACATGGCGGAGCCCAGTACTTCGTGACATTCATTGATGATCACAGCCGGAAGCTGTGGTCGGCACCGTTGAAGACAAAGGACCAAGTGTTGTCCGTCTTCAAAGAACTCCACGCGAGAGTGGAAAGAGAATCCGGCAAGAAGCTGAAAGCGATACGAGCGGATAACGGAGGGGAATACCGGGGGCAGTTCGCGGAGTACTGTCGCTCGAAGGGAATCTGGCTCGAGTTTAATGTGCCGAAGACGCCGGAACTGAACGGGCTGGCCGAGAGGATGAACCGGACCATAATGGAGAGGGTCCGGAGTATGCTGGCGCATGCGAAATTACCCAAGGGATTTTGGGCTGAGGCAATGTCGACGGCAACATATGTGATAAATAGATCACCCTCAGTACCCCTGGATGGAGACACGCCACAGAGAGTGTGGACCGGTAAGGAAGTGTCCTACCGGCATCTGAAGGTGTTCGGGTGTCTCGCATACGTGCATGTGGCAAAGGACCGGAGAGGAAAGCTAGATCCAAAGACCCGGCCATGCATATTCCTCGGTTACGGCGACGACGAGTTTGGCTACCGAGTATGGGACCCGGTCGACAAGAAGATATCCGGAGTCGTGATATCATCTTCATGGAGAACAAGACACTCGCCGACTGGGAGTCGGAGAAGAAGATGAAGAGCTCTAAGTCGACCGGTGAGGATCAACTCTACGAGGAGCAGTCCCGACCGGCAAGGGACCGGTTAGCACTCGAGGATCCGGCCGAAGACGGTGAAGAAACAGAACCGGCCGAAGAAGATGAAAACGATACCGGAACCGGCCCCGATCCCGAAATGGATTCGGATGAAGAAGAAGAATCGGAAGAACCGGTTACCGAAGCTGAAACTGGGAGATGCCGGAAACCCCCCGAGATACAAAGCCAGGATCGTGTTGAAGGGGTTTCAGCAGAAGAAGGGCGTCGATTTCGACGAGATATTTGCCCCGGTAGTGAAGATGACCTCCATCCGGACGGTGCTGAGCATAGCGGCAAGCATGGACCTCGAGGTAGAACAGATGGACGTGAAGACGGCATTCCTTCACGGTGACCTCGAAGAAGAGATCTACATGCAGCAACCGGAAGGATTCGAGAAGAAAGGGAAGGAGCACCTGGTATGCTGGTTGAAGAAGAGCCTTTACGGTCTAAAGCAGGCTCCCCGGCAATGGTACCGGAAGTTCGACTCCTTCATGACCGACGAAGGGTACCTCAAAACGCAGTCCGACCACTGCGTGTTTGTGAAGAAGTTCGAAGGAGGAGACTCTTTAATACTCCTCCTGTACGTGGACGACATGTTGATCGTCGGACGGGACCAGGTCAAGATACGGATGCTGAAGAAGGCTCTTCACCGAACCTTCTCAATGAAGGACTTGGGTCCGGCGAGACAAATACTAGGGATGCATATCATCCGGGACCGGAGCAAGAAGCAGTTGTGGCTGTCACAGGAGAAGTACGTGACAAAGGTGCTTAAACGGTTCAACATGTCGGAAGCAAGGCCGGTCGGGTCAACACTCCCGGCAAACTGCAAGCTGTCCAGCAAGCAGAGCCCCAAGACGAAGGCTGAGAAGGAGGACATGATGAAAGTACCATATGCCTCTGCCGTCGGAAGCTTGATGTACGCAATGGTGTGTACAAGACCGGACATAGGATACGCAGTCGGAGTGGTGAGCCGGTACATGAGCAATCCCGGCAAAGAGCACTGGAACGCGGTCAAGTGGATACTCCGATACCTGAAGGGCACGGCAAACGTGTGCCTCCGATTCGGCTCCGGAAAGCCCGAACTCGACGGCTTTACCGATTCGGATATGTCGGCTGATGCAGATACCAGCCGGTCCACATCAGGGTATGTGATGACATATGCAGGGGGAGCTGTTTCGTGGCAGTCGAGACTGCAGAAGACGGTTGCGTTGTCAACCACGGAGGCGGAGTACATGGCGGCTGTTGTAGCCGGCAAGGAAATAATATGGATGAAGGACTTCATTAGAGAGCTCGGTATCCAGCAAGAGGAGTACCGACTCTACTGCGACAGTTAGAGTGCCATCCACCTTGCGAAGAACGCGGCCTATCACTCCCGGACGAAGCACATCCAGCGAAGATATCACTGGATCCGGGAAAGGATAGAAGACAAGGAGTTCGTGCTGACGAAGGTCCACACGGACGAGAACGGGTCGGATATGCTGACCAAGGTGCTCACACCCGACAAGCTGGAAGCATGCCGGAAGAGGATCGGATTGGAAAGACATCCCATGCCGAAGTGAAGGGGGAGTTTGTTGGGATTACGATCCTTCGGATGGGATGGTCGGATGTCGGAGATGAATGCCGACGAGCCAGGTTTCGGTTTCGGAACCGGATGATGGAGACCCTGGCTTCGGAGCCGGATGACGAATGTACCCGGAGGGAGATCCGGATGCGGGGACATATCCGTGAATATGTTTGCTAAGGGCCCTTGAGGCTATAGTTGTAAATAGCCCCAAAGTCATATGTGTATAAATATGACTTAGGGCAAACAGTTTTAATGTTGCTTCTTATTTTTCTGTTTTTCCACTCAAGAGGAGTGAAGAGAGAGCAGCCGTGAGAGAGATAGAGTGTGAGAGAGGAAGAGGTCGACGCCTCTGTGTATTTCCGCCGCCTGTGGCGAGGACAGCGAGCTCAAGGTCGTCGCCTTGCAGCTCGCCATTGTATATTTCTCTGTGCATAGTTTTTGGTTTGGAGTCTTGTACTCCCGTGGTTTTTCCCGTCTAGGGTTTTCCACGTTAATCCCTGTGTATTCATTGTTCTTTCTCTGTGGTTCCTATTTTCTGCTGCATTGATTCGTGCTTACTCGGTTGTAGCCGAGTGGTGAAGGTTAATCGGAGCGTCGATTTCTCAACACGACAATCGTGGAGCCGATGGTGATATTCACGGTACCGCATGTGCCGTGGAATCTCAAGCCGATTCCGGTACCAAGAGCTCACATCCCGGAGTTGATGGAGCTATTGAGGCAGAAAGTCGATATGGGTATTCTCGAACCGTCAAGCGCGTCATACTCGAACCGATGGTTTACCGTACCAAAGAAAAACGGAACATTGCGCTTCATTCAAGACCTGCAGCCGGTCAACAGAGTGACCATTCGGAACGTTGGGATCGGACCGACCATAGACGAGTTCGCGGAGGCTTTCGCCGGAAGGTCGAGTTACTCGGTCGGTGATCTGTACTCGGGGTACGACCAGTTCCAGCTAGCCGTGGAGAGCAGAGACATTACGACGATGCGAACTCCCCTCGGCCTAGTGCGAATGTGTACCCTGCCACAAGGAGGGACCAACTCGGTGGCCCACATGGTGAATGCAATGAACAAGGTACTGAGGGATTGCATCCCAGACATCACCATGCCATTTCTGGACGACATTCCGATCAAGGGGTGCCCGGTAGAAGAGAGGGACGCAACACTCAGACCGGACGGATGCCGGCGATTCGTTGCAACACACATCGACGACTGCGAGAAAGTGCTACAAAGGCTAGAGGATGCGAGGATCACCTTTTCCGGGGAGAAATTGGCCTTCGGGCAATCGGAAATCCTGGAGGTCGGACACCTATGTGGACCATATGGCCGGAAGCCGTCTCTGGCAAAGGTAGAAGCCATTTCCGCGATGAAAACCGACTGTAGCTCGGTTACGGAAGTTCGGAGGTTCCTGGGGGCATGCGCGTTCTACCACATATGGATCCCGCATTACGCCCACGTTGCGGAGCCGCTATACGGGTTGCTGAAGAAAGGGCGAAAATTCGAGTGGCGAGACGAGCACACGGAGTCGGTTCGGAAGCTGAAGGAAGCTCTTGCGGCAGCACTGGCGCTCCGGAAGGCTGTTTACAAGAAGGGTACCCTGGTATACATAACGGTGGATACGAGTCCGACCGGGATCGGATGGGTCGTCAACCAAGAAGACGGGGACGGCATTCGGTTCCCGATCCGATTCGGCGCGAAGGTCCTCAGTGAACGACAGCGAGGGTACGCCCAGGTTAAACGCGAACTCTAGGGTATCGTTTCGGTAGTAAAGGCCGACAAAGACTACCTGATCGGGACGGAAGTGATTGTCGAGACGGATTGCCTGCCAATTCTCGGCATGGTTTCCAGATGCGCGACACCGGACCTGGCGATGCTCAGGTGGATAGCGTACATCAAGTCCCTGGACCCGGAAATACGACACATTTCCGGAAAAGACAACGCCATGGCCGACATGCTTTCGAGGGCGAGGTTTGATGACGAGGGCAGCATGGTTTCGGAGGACGAAGAAATCGGCGTGGACTTCTTCGAGGCGGCATACGTGACGACCGATGGGACGAGCACTCCGGCACTTAACGACTTCGACGAGAGCAAGTACGACAGCGAGTGGCTCCAGATCGGTGGATTTTTTAGGACAATGACGTCGGATGCGTCATGGACGAAGGACGAGGCCAACCGGATCTGGAAGAAAGCTTACCGATTCTTTCTCATGGACGGATACTTATGGAAGCACCCGAAGAAGAGGAACGGCGTCCCGCTCCGGGTGGTGGCGATGAAGGAAGCCAAGGGGGAGCTGCTGACGGCTTACCACGACAGCCCTTGGGCTGGTCACCGTGGAACGTGGGCCACGTTCGAGAAGATAAAGGGGAAGTACTGGTGGCCGGGACTGTACCGGGACGTGCATCGGTTCGTGACAACTTGCGAGAGCTGTCAGATGCACTCCATAGTTCGGCATCGGGACGAGCTTCACCCTACGTACCCTCCGACCATCCACTTCAAATGGATGGTAGATCTGGTGACGATGCCGATGGGAGTAGGACATATGCGGTATCTGCTCCTGGCTCGGGAAGATCTGACGAAACAGGTGGAAGGCCGAGCCCTTCAGAACAAAATGACCGCGGCCGTATGTCGGTTCCTGATTGAGGACGTGATATGCCGGTACGGGTGCGTCGGGAAGATCGTGGCTGATCGCGGGGAGTTGGACGCCGAAGAGGCCGAGGAGTTGTTCGACCGGCTAGGAGTCAAGCCTTCGCTCACCACTGCATACAATCCGGAGGCGAATGGGAAGGTGGAGCGCGGACACGGACCGATCGTCAAGGCGTTAGTTCGGGCATGCGGAGGTCAAGTCGGGAACTGGCCGCGGCTGTTGCCTTATGCGTTGTGGGAGGACCGAACTACGCACAGTTCGGTAACCGGACTCATGCCGGCAGAGCTCATGTTTAGGCAGAAGCCGATCATGCCGATGGAACGTATGATCTCCTCCTGGGCAACCGTGGACTGGAGAGACGAGATGAGCCGGGAGGAATTGTTGACGGCGCACATATGGCAGCTCGAGCGAAGACCGGAGGACGTGGAGCAGGCTGCGGAAAAGCTTCGGGTGGCAAGGACAAGGAACAAAGCCCGGTTCGACCGGACGCACCGGCTCCGACCGAAGAAGATCGAGGAAGGCGACTGGGTGCTAGTCTACGACAGCAGCCTCGACAACCAGCACCGAGCGACACGGAAGTTCGCAAGAAGGTGGTTCGGGCCTTACGTGGTACAAAGCGCCAACGACAACGGGACGTACCATCTGGCGGAACTCGACGGCACAAGAATGGCGATACCGGTAGTTGGGAAGCGGATCAAAGCGTTCAAGAAGCGTCACGACGACGAGCCGGATCCGGATAACGTGGACCGGGACGACGAACGATCCGAAACCGAAGAAGAACCGACGGGCGGGTTTCGGATCGGTTTTCTCCGTCCCAACTCAATTTGGCGCATGCCGGTGGATGCGCGGTTAGGTGGGGGCGGATGTCGTGAAGAAAACCGTCCACAAGCGGAATCGTTCCACCGGAGCGTAGGAACTGGCTCTTCAAACACGTGTGCCTTATGTTGTACATAGGAGATCCTCGGTAGGTAAGAAGTTAATAGGAAACGGCTCCTTCCTTGCCTATAAAAGGAGGGAGACGAGGAGGGGAAAAGGATCGCGGAGAGTCGAGGACGAAGTGTTGTCGATTCGTGGGCGAAGGCTTCTCTCTCTCTCTCTCCCTCTGGTTCGCAAATGCCATAGCTTCCTTCTGTGCAGGTTTCGGGAGGCTCGCGCTGCTCTGAGGAATGCCCGAGTGCTTCCGGCAGCACCTCCAACCTACTCCTTCCTTTCTGTGCGTTTACGAACAAGTATCGGCATCTGTTCGCCGGCCTGTTCGGTTGTAACCGACTCCGTGTTGTGTTGTTTGTCTTTGTTAATACATACATACGTTCGTGTCTCTCTGTATCGCTGTCCCACTCGCGTCTTTGTGTCGAAGGGCCGTGTCCCTGTGAATCTACTCTCGCACGTAGTGGGTCTCTTCTCCTTTCTCTCTTGCTCTTCGGTACAGGACCCCCGTGGTCCCACCTCATTCCATGCATCCGCGAGGAAACCCTCGACAACGGGTTAGCTGAATCGACGAACAAAACGCTCCAGAATATCCTCCGGAAGATCGTCAACGAAAACCGAACGGATTGGGATACCAAGCTACATAGCGCGCTTTGGGCATACCGGACAACACCATTCTGGTTAGCGTTCGGACTAGAGGCGGTCATGTCGGTGGAATTCCAAGTACCAAGCTTACGGATCCAGCTACGGGAACGGCTGAACGAGGAGTCGGAGGCAATACGGTTAACAGCGTAGTGTGAACTCGAGGAACAACGACTGGCAAGCATCCTGCACTTAGAATTGGAACAACGGCGACGGAAAGCATTTGTCGACTGGCACAGGAAAGGAAATGAAAAAATGTTCGCAATCGGCAAGCCGGTGCTAGTATTTCAGACCCAGATGGGCAAGATGCCGGGAAAACTACGGTTTAGATGGACCGGCCCGTATTGGCTGACACGTGAGTATAATGGGTCCTACCAGTTAGGGACACTTGCCGGCGAAGTGCTAGGCAAATGGGTCAACGGATTCCGATTGAAGCCATATAGAGGACCGATGCCTAAGAACCCATTTGAGCAAAGGACCGACACTGGTGAGGAAACGGCAACCACCAAGACGGAGGAGACGGCAAGCCGGTAACAAGGGAGAATGAGGCGACGGCAAACCGTAATGAGGCCGGTAAGGGTCTGATAGGACCAACGAACAACTAACCTCACACCACATTAAAATTTATCAAAAAAAAAAAAAAAATCGAAGTAATCATGCAAAAGCGAGGTATGAATGGACGAAAGAGCGAGGAGCGAAAAGGTACGTAGTGGGCATTTAAGCGCCACCACAGGACATAATGCTATTTTAGTACACGACGTGCACACACTCGAAAAAGGCGCCAGAATGCACAGAGAAAAACCACTGCACGTGGAGACCCTCTACTTTCGCAAACCCAGGAGCACAGAAGCACCAAGGCGCTGCAAGATCATCAGATGAGAACCTACGCACAGAGAACCCCCGCCTTCTGAACTCTCACTCTCACTCTCATCACCAGCCAACCTGGCCACCACAATCCGACCTCGACACAGACATGGACCCGCAAACGTTGTCGGAAGCCGCTAAGAAATGGC
Source organism: Azolla caroliniana (assembly GCF_043228905.1). NCBI lineage: Eukaryota > Viridiplantae > Streptophyta > Polypodiopsida > Salviniales > Salviniaceae > Azolla > Azolla caroliniana. The sequence continues at coordinate 2,343,126 of NW_028230451.1, read as the reverse complement.
TAAAGCAACACGGGCTCGAGGGCTTCTTGACGATTATGGAGGTACCACCACACAAAGAAGCCGACAAGGTGATCAAAGAAATCGACACAGAGGTCATAACAGAGGAGGCGATCCGTGCGTTAACAGGCCTTCCGGAGGGAGGCATATTCACGATTGACAATCCGACCTCGGACCAACTCATCAAGTATTTTGGTGAGTACTCCCTAGCTAACAAGGGCTACCGGACACAGGGCGGCGAAGATATGATGTTGCGCGAGATTGCCCGTGTGCTCTACGAATACGGCCATGTGTACCCCAGACCCCCTGTCATGCTGCAGAACCGGGCAAGGATGATCATCGCCACCTATGAAGGGATCAAGGTGGATTGACCGGTATTGATCGCAGACGGTTTGTGTGCGGCGATCGAGATCGTTAGAGGAAAAGACGGCAAAGAAGGCCGAGAAGGACAGAGGATATGGCACGCAGTAATGCAGTGGCTCACCTTGCTTGTGCCACCTGTCCAGCCCGTCCAGCCCAAGAAGCGGGGAAGAGTGGCGTACGGCACCCCAAAGACGGCTTCCAAAAGACAACAGTTGTTGGCCTCTATGGCCACTAAGGGGAAGGCGGCGGACACAGAACAGGCAAGAAAGGAGAGCGCCAGCCGGAAGCGGCCAACAGATGCGCAGGAGGAACCACCGGTACGGCCCGTAAAGGTTACACTCCGCCGACCGGTGAATAGAGAAACGGACCCCTTGGTGGCAAAACTCAATGTCGGGACTCAGGAAGAGGAAATAGAGGAGGAGCCTACGGAGCACCTCCAGCGACAGTCGTTAGCAAGGACCGTTGAGGCAACCGGGAAATGTTCGGACCCTCAGACGGAGGGAACACTGGCTCCCCATACTGAGACTCCCACGCCAAGGGAGGAACCGGAACCGATGCGCATGGCACCGGAATCAGAAGCCCCTGCACCACCGGCAACACCGGCAAGTCCCATCCCGCCAGAGCCGGAAAGGTCAATGCAGCCTCCCTCGGCCAACCAAGAAGAAGCGCAAGGGGAACCAGGACAGCAGGGTGGTCCACGGGCAGAAACGGAATTGCAACTCGGCGCAATCAGGCAGGACCACCCATCTACAAGCGAGCCCATCTGTCAAACCTCCGTGCAAGCACAACAACAATGCACCGGTAGCCTGTGGCTCCGGTGGATAGGCGAACAAATTGCCGGAGCAGTGGGGTATATTGAGGCGGAAGAAAGAGCGCAAAGCGAACGGTTGCTCGTCACAACCGAACAACTAGAGACGGCCCGGTCCAAAATCCGGTGCCTTGAGAAAGACTTGGATCAGGTCACGGCAAAGATGGCCAAAATGGCCTTAACGGCAACACAAATCCAATCACCGGTGACTCCGGTAAGTATACAGAATAAAGAAACAGATCAACCTGTACATACCAATAAGACCCCGACAACGGAAACTGTTCCGGAGAGAGATGCGGCGCAAGCCCGGGAGCTTGCGGAATTGAGAGATGAACTTGCCGCACAAGAAGCGATAAGGAGCCGGGAACGGGAATTGAAGACAGCGGTTGAATCAGAATTAAAGAAGACGACTGAGAACCTCTGCCGGGCAGAGGAGAGCCTCCGGAAAGGCCATCAAGCGTACGACCGGCTAAGGGAGGAAAAAGACAAAGTGTTGCAGGAAAAGGACAAGCTGCGGAAGACGGCGGAAACGAAAATTGAATGGCTAAAGGACGAGCTCTGCCAGCAGAAGGACCGCGAGGACCGGGCCCATCGACATATCAACGCACGGCTCAAGCAAAAGACAGATGATTTTGAGCACCTGCACCGGGACTACAAACGGTTGGAAACGGAGCATAAGGAACGGATGGCCGAGCTCCAACAGGAAGTTGATCGGGCCGCGACGGCGATCGCCGACGAACGTGCGGAAAATACAAGACGGTTGGACGAGGCGGAGAAGGTCCGGATGGAGCTCTAGAGGCAGCAGCAGGAAGAAAAGGAGAGAGCGTCAACGGTATTGCAGAAATTACAAAGCACATATCAAAGGCAATTGACGCATTACAAGGAGCAGGCGGAAGACAACGTCAAAATCATCAAGCAATTGTCATAACTAGACTCGAACCCATAACCTTTTGTTACACGGGTCGAGACTTTACCATTAGGTTATGAATTGTAATTTGAAGGATATTATTTTCATTTAGGTTTTATTGGGAAATTGATGTATATTCCAGATTTCTCTGGAACATTCTAGAAACTTCAGGAGTATTCCTGAAGACACTATAAAAGGAGGCGCAAGGCATTAGTTCGAACCAAATCGGTTCAACGCCAGTCTTAAGCCTTCTAACTACTGTTGTATATCTTCCTTCATATAATACATATATCTTTCGCATCATCATTCTCTCTCTCTCTCTCTCTCTCTCTCTCTCTCTCTCTCACTTACTCATTCCTTCTCACACCTCTCATAGTACTAATCCTTCTCTGTCTTAGTACTATTCCCCAACAATAGTACTAATCCTTCTTTTAGTACTAATTCCTTCTCTGCCTTAATAGAGTTCCTGACAGTTTGAACCGATTTTCTGGGTGCCTGTCTGGTCTTTTCTCTCCCTCTTCCTTCTGTCTCCCTCCTTTCCTACTAGTCTCTTATTTCCCTTTTCCTTCATCCCATGGCCACCGTTAGCGCTTAAGAGTATCAATCCGTTTTCTCGGAATTTCAATGCTTGAAAGAGAAGTTTCATGCTTTGGAACAAGAAAATCAACACTTGTTGGGGGATCTTCAGCAAATTTCCTTAGAAAAGCAGCAAACGCAACAACAGCATGGGGAACTTGCGTTACGCGTGCAACAACTCGAAGCAACCATCGTAGCAATGCAACAACAAGGGCACGGAGCACAAGGGATTCATAAAGAACCCAAGATTGGCCTTCCCACGAAGTTCGATGGAACGCGATCGCAGTTTAGAGGGTTTCTTAACCAGGTACGGTTAGTTATTCAAATGCATCCGTCCCGATATCCCACCGATGCATCACGAGTGGGTTTAGTAGGCACGTTGTTAAATGGCTCAGCATTAGCATGGTTCGCTCCGCTACTAGAAAAGGAATCTCCAGTACTAAATAATTTTGAAGAATTCATAAGTGAGTTTAAAGCATGTTTTGGAGATACTGACAGCATAAGGACTGCAATCAACAAAATCCGGCGATTACGCCAAGGTGACCGTCCAGCCTCCGCATATGCTGCAGATTTCCGCCTACTCGCCGCCGATATCCCCTGGGATGATCAAGCATTGATGGAGCAGTTCCGCTATGGTCTACGCAACGATGTCAAGGATTTACTCTTGACTTTCCCTGAAGAGCCAAAATCATTAACAGAAGCAATCAGTCGAGCGGTAAGATGTGACAACCGCCTCTTCGAGCGACGTTCGGAACGACAATTTCAGATGCCGAGGGCAAGATCCGAGCCTACCTATGCCTCAGTGGTAGCAAAACCTTTTCAAAGGGAGTCACATAATGCGCCTCCAGTAAGTACTCCAACTCCAATGGAAATTGACACTACACATCGTCGTGGGCCGCTATCGGAGGAGGAAAAGCAACGACGCCGAACAAACCGATTATGCCTTTATTGCGGTGGACCAGGGCATATCGCGATAAACTGTCCCCATAGACCAAGAAGGCAGGTAAACCAAGTCGTTGTTAGTTCTGACTATACTAAACCCGAGTCTATTTCAGTAGGAATCTCTGATAGTCCTCATAGTCATAATAGTCCTAATAGTACTAATAGTCCGAATCTCGCAAACAAATTTGATGTCCTTAGCCAATTAGAAGAAGAGTTAAACGACTAAGTCCAGCCAAAATAGGAGCCGTTTGGTTGGACAGCCCTAGATCTGTGCAGCCCATTAGTGGTTCCATTCCCTCTAAGCAAGTTAGTGATGTGTTCGTAGCCCAAGTAGCAGTTAGTACTAAAAGTACCCCTCCAGTACATACCTTAGCCCTTCTAGATTCCGGAGCTAATTCTTGCTTCATGGATAGGAATTTTGCCCAAGCTCATCAGATATCTCTCAGAAAGCTCCCATGTCCAGCCTCAGTAGTAGTCATTGATGGTCGTCCCATTGCTTCTGGTAATATTATAGAAGAGTCGGAACCCGTTAATATTGTCCTAGATAACTTAACATGTGTAGTATCATTTAATATTATTAGTATTCCAGAACATCCCATAGTTTTAGGATTACCATGGTTCGAGTTACATAACCCAGACATAGATTGGAGGACAAGGGAAATCCGGTTGCGACAAACCCAAGGATCTACCCAGAAGGTTGCAACCATTTCGCTACATCAGTTGCGTGAGGAAGGGCGCAAGGAGGAAATGTTTCTCTTCGCAATATCAGTACAACCCTCCAGCACCACCAAAGAGGAGTCCACCGTTCAACTTCCCGAGAAGTATCGTCAGTATGCTGATGTGTTCGATAAAGTACAAGCCAACACACTTCCTCATCATCGGCCGTACGATTGCGCCATCGACTTACAACCGGGAAAAGAGCCGCCATGGGGGCCGATCTACAATTTGTCACCAACCGAGCTAGAAGTCCTCCGAGCCTATATAGAGGAGAATTTGGAGAACGGTTTCATTCGGCATTCGAAATCTCCAGCCGGTGCACCCATTTTCTTCGTCAAGAAAAAAGATGGCTCGCTTCGACTCGTTGTAGATTACCGTGGCTTGAATAAGGTCACAGTAAGAAATAGGTATGCTCTTCCCCTTATCTCAAGTCTTTTAGAACGGATCAACGGTGCCAGGTTCTTCACGAAGATCGACTTACGAGGAGCCTATAACCTCGTACGGATCCGACCAGGAGATGAATGGAAGACCGCGTTTCGCACCAGATATGGGCACTTCGAGTATACGGTCATGCCGTTCGGACTCACTAATGCGCCGGCAGTCTTCCAGCACATGGCGAATGATATATTTCGAGATCTCTTGGATGATTTTTTGATCATCTATTTGGATGATCTACTGGTTTATTCAAAGACCCAAGAAGAACATGATTCTCATGTACTATTAGTACTAAAACGACTTCGAGAACATGGTCTGTATGCAAAGTTAGAGAAATGTAGTTTCGGGTGCAACCAAGTGGAATTTCTCGGCTATGTCATCTCCTCAGAAGGCATATCTATGGACCCAGCCAAGGTGAAAACGGTGATAGAATGGCACACTCCGCGTTCGGTGCGGGATGTGCAATGCTTCCTAGGCTTTGCAAATTTTTACCGGAAGTTCATACAAAATTACTCAAAAATTGTGCTGCCTCTCACACAGCTCACCAGGAAGGGACAATCATTCATTTGGTCTAAAGAGACGGACATGGCTTTCGAGAGTCTTAAGAAGGCGTTTACATCAGCTCCAATTTTAGGTCATGTGGATCCGGAAAAACCATTCATTATCGAAGCTGACGCATCGGATTTCGCATTGGGGAGCATTCTGTCACAACAGGGTAACGACGAGAAGCTACATCCTGTGGCTTTCCACTCCCGTAAGTTTGATGCCGCCGAAATCAACTACGAAATTCATGATAAAGAGCTATTAGCAATAGTTGATTCTTTTATGCAATGGAGGCATTTCCTGGAGGGATCTCCTCATCAGGTCACTGTATTCAGTGACCACAAGAACCTTGCCTACTTTCAAGATGCTCGTGTACTGAATCGACGTCAAGCTCGGTGGGCCCACTTCCTCACACGCTTCGACTTCAAAATTACATATCGTCCGGGGAAGCACCAAGGGAAGGCAGATGCATTATCACGGCGTTCGTATCTAACACCACGTCCCGGTGAGCCAGCTTTCGATAACCAGAAGCAAGTAATCTTGGGTCCAGCACGACTGCAAGCAGCACAAGTCTTTGACATGCCCGTGGATTCCGACATTACCAATACTATACGTGAGGACTTGAAGACTGACGCTTTCGCCCAAGCTATACTAGCACAAATTGACCCCTCTCGAGCGTCATGTTCACAATCACAATCACCAGGTACGGATTATCGGCAATTCAAATACTGTGATGGATTACTCTTCTTTAAAGAACTTTTGTATGTTCCTAATGGTTCTTGCCGCCTTCGAGTAGTACAAAATTGCCATGACACATATACAGCAGGACATTTTGGTAGTACTAAAACATTAGATTTAGTACAACGATCATTCTGGTGGCCCCGTATGCGACAATTTGTCGAAGATTTTGTTCGGACTTGCGATACATGCTGCAGAGCGAAAATGCCAAGACATCATCCATATGGTTTATTAGAACCATTACCAATTCCAAGCAAGCCATGGCAATCCATTGCTCTTGACTTCATTACAGATCTTCCAGTCTCTAAGGGATTCAGTGCGATTCTCACAGTGGTGGATCGATATACGAAGATGGCTCATTTCTTACCATGTACTAAAGAAATATCTAGTGAAGACACCGCCGAAATTGTCATGCGGGAAGTATGTCGGCATCATGGACTCCCTGATAATATCATCAGCGATCGTGGACCCCAGTTTGTGTCAAAATTCTGGAAGCACCTTTTTAAAATGCTGAAGGTCACTTGTAACCTCTCCTCCGGCTACCACCCACAAACCGACGGTCAAGCCGAACGAACAAATCAAACACTGGAGCAGTATCTGCGGTGCTTTCTCAACTATCATCAGAATGACTGGGCAGATATTCTTCAGTTCGCCGAATTTGCCTATAATAACACTATCCACGCATCGACTAAAGTCACGCCATTCTACGCTTATACGGGATATCATCCCCGGTGGTGTGTCCTTGAAACCCCAGAAGTGTCCACAAATCCTTGCGCGGAGGATCGTTTGGAGCGGTTACGCAAGATACAAGCGGATTTATCTACTCAACTCCAGCAAGCTCAACAATCACACAAGGACTACGCAGATCGTCATCGACTTCCATCCAGTTTTAACATTGGAGATCGGGTGTGGCTGCTACGACGACACATCAAGACTACTCGCCCATGTGAGAAGTTGGATTATCGGCGATTAGGTCCTTTCCGTATTATCGGGAAGATTAATGATGTCGCTTTTCGTCTCGAGCTACCTCCGCAACTTCGGATACATCCGGTGTTTCATAGTTCTCTCCTCGAACCCTATCACGAGAGCACTATCCCAGGACGTACTATACAACCACCACCTCCTATCGAGCTCGAAGATGGACCTGAGTATGAGGTCGCTGCCATCCTCGATTCCAAGATTGTTCGCAACAAGCTCTACTATCTAGTCGATTGGCTAGGATATAGTCCCAGCGAGCGTACTTGGGAACCGATCGAGAATGTGACCAATGCTCGTGCTCTTCTAGAAGACTTCCATCGACGATATCCCGAGAAACCGGGTCCTCAATCCAAAACGACTCGTGGAACTCGTCGTTTTAAAGGGGGGATAGTGTCATAACTAGACTCGAACCCATAACCTTTTGTTACACGGGTCGAGACTTTACCATTAGGTTATGAATTGTAATTTGAAGGATATTATTTTCATTTAGGTTTTATTGGGAAATTGATGTATATTCCAGATTTCTCTGGAACATTCTAGAAACTTCAGGAGTATTCCTGAAGACACTATAAAAGGAGGCGCAAGGCATTAGTTCGAACCAAATCGGTTCAACGCCAGTCTTAAGCCTTCTAACTACTGTTGTATATCTTCCTTCATATAATACATATATCTTTCGCATCATCATTCTCTCTCTCTCTCTCTCTCTCTCTCTCTCTCTCTCTCTCACTTACTCATTCCTTCTCACACCTCTCATAGTACTAATCCTTCTCTGTCTTAGTACTATTCCCCAACAATAGTACTAATCCTTCTTTTAGTACTAATTCCTTCTCTGCCTTAATAGAGTTCCTGACAGCAATTGAAAGAGGAACGGCAAGCGGCGGAGATCAAATCGCAATTGGGAACGGGCCGGATTCAATGCATCCTCCGGGCATGGTTGAATCAGACAAAACGCTTGATTGACGAAAGCTCCGTAAGATGGTGGACAAAGTGGGCACAAAATGCGGCGGAACTCCAATTGCTACGGGCAGACGTGGCAAACCGGCGGAAGGAAGGAGATGATTGTTACACGTGGACTTCCGAGGACTTCACCGCCATACGGGACGAGCTGGCCGACGACTTCCAAGTCCTGGCGGATGAACAGCTGGCGCAGGTCCGGCAACTCGTAGCTCAGCTAGACGATGATAGGCTGGACGCTCAAATCCAGTTTGAAAGCTACGAGCAGTCCCGGGTTCGGGAAGAAAAAGCACGGGAAGCGGTAACGGTTAACCTTAGTGATGAGGACCCGTCGCCGGTTGAGGGCCAGGCCGGAACTAGTCAACCAGAGACCACTACGACAGAGGGAGTAACGACGGAAACGCTGGTGTCAGAGCAACAAACGGAGGAGCAGCCGCAACAGCCACCAAAGGACCAGTCGCAGCAGCAGCAACCACAACAACAACAACAACAACAACAACCAATTCCAGATGAACCATTGGAGACTCTCGAACAAAGCATTTTGGATATTTTGGACAAAGAATAGCAAGGGTCGGATGGTGGGTTCGACGGGCGTGCCACGGGTATTGTCCCACGGGCGTGCCATGTGTTACCGATCGGCAAAAGGAGTCCAGAGTGTGAAACGAAGGAGTTATTTAATTATTAGGAATGGTTGTATGTAAGCTATTAGTAGTGTGGATGGACGGACCGGAATCGGTATGCCATTCCGGATCCGGACCGATCCTGAACAGGTGCGGATGGCACCGTTTTGTACTACAGACCGGAAACCTATTTAAAGGCCCGGATACAATGTAATGAGCAGCGGTTAATTAATAAAGGTTAGTGTTGTTATCTCTCTATGTTAATTGTCGTTTTGCATTCATTGTTATATCTTACGCGTGTGATTATTAAGGACGATCTTGTTAAGTAGCCTAATTAAGTCGGATTAATCGTTGAGTCTAATCCTATTGCCGTAACACCCCTTTGGTGAAGTGTCTTCCGTAGACACCCTGTGTTAGGCCATTGTCCGGTCCTAAGAGTTAACAACAGGCGGCGGTTACAACAGAGGCAACGACCTCTTCCTCTCTCTCACTCTCTCTGTACACAGTTGCGCGCTCTAATCTTGCGCCAACAAGAATGACAACAACTACTAAGTTTTCCCTAAGTCATATTTATACTAATATGAATTTTCGGCTATTTACAAATATAGCCCCGATGGACTCTCATAAACATATTTACGAATATGTCCCTTCATCCGGTGAACACTCCTCACCGGGCCTGCATCATCCGGCGCTTGCCGAGTACTCGTCATCCGGTTCTCACCGGGTCTTCCGTTGCCGGGTACCCGTCATCCGGTTCTCACCGGGTCTTCCGTAGCCGGATCTTCCACATCCGGTTCTCACCGGGTCTTCCGTAGCCGGATCTTCCACATCCGGTTTTGGCCTCGGCCGAGTTTGCTCATCAGTACTAATCTTCTCATTTCCCATCTGGAGGGACCTGTTTCCTAACAGTTGTAGCTACGCCCTTTGCACCAACATAGGAGATTGTCTTGTTATGGTCGTGTTAGGTCCTGTAAAGAATCGGATATGATTCTTGTGAAGCGGAAGAGATGTGAGTTATGTATGTGTATGAGAGAGAGTGTGTGTGAGTGAGTGAGACAAGGAGTAGGACACAGAGAATACGCAAGGTAAAAGTATATTAACAAAAGAGAAAGACTTGACACAATACAAGGTGGGAGGAGGGTGCTTTATATAGTCACCCTCTCTCTTCATTAACTACAAGACTCATGGAGCATGGGGAATGTGAAATCTCATACGTTATGTGTCATAGAATATGATTCTATGACTCATACTAAATGCTAGAATACAAAGTGGTGACTTAATGGTGACTCTTGACTGTTGGAGTGTCTATTCACTCTCAATATGAGTTCACACACTAGACCAAGTTGAGCTTGATTCTCAACAGGTCTGAAGGTCATACCTATGCCCTTTTGGGACGTAAGTATATCATCGTCGTCGTCGTCGTCATCTCTCTCTCTCTCTCTCTCTCTCTCTCTCTCTCTCTCTCATATGTTTCACATGTTTTTTCTCTAAAATAAGAACAAATATGATTCATTGAGAGAGACATATGTGATTTTTGAGATAGAACTATCAAATTATGACATTCACGCAATATTGAAATATGATGTATGGGGAAAAGATATGCCAAATACATGACAATAATTTGGGGTTGTCCTAATTGAACTTTTGAAGATTTTGTTGTGTTTGCTTCCCTCCTCATGTGATAAACTTTAAAGGCCGAAAGCCAGCTAAGGGCTGAAAGGCTAAAGATGGCCGAAGTGCCAACAAACCAAGTTAGGTTTTTTTGTTCATGGCTGATTATGGTAGATACTAGATAGTGCCAAAAGAGTGTAAGTGAACATAAGAAGAGAACATCAGAGAGCACGAGCGTGGCTGAAGATCAAGCAAACCCTGTAGACGTGAGAATCTGTGAGCATTTCCCTATTCGTCTGAATTAGGTGCCTTTGTTCTATGTTTTGTCTTTTTGTTTTCTGCGTTCTGTCCACTAAATGAGACAAACACTTTTGCCAAGGTTGGCATCTTGAGATTTTGGTATTCCTCAAGAGTTATCTAGAAATATTGTTGACTACCTATATGCTCAAAGATAGTGAAAATTTTGGTACCGAGAGATTGTCGTGGGTTTTCCCCATTACAGTTTTCCATGTTAAAATCTTGTTTGCTTTGTCTTCCGTTTGTTACATTTGTTAATCATGTGTGGTCAGTTTTATTATTCCTAATCCAAAACACATCAGATTTTAACCGAACGGAAAGTGATTTTAGTGAGGTAGTGTGGGAATTGTAATTTTAAAAAGAGATTTTGATTCACGATGGTTGTCAACAAACTACATTGTTACTAGATACCATATGTACGAGTGCATAGTTACAATGTGGGAGTGCTTGGTAACCTAAAGATTGTAACACATGAGTATAAATCTCAAGCAATGGATTGAGAAAGAAACAGAAAGAAAGGAATTGTGATCCTAGTGAGGTAGCAAGGAATTTGTGATTTTAAAAAGAGATTTTGATTCATGATGGTTGTCACCAAAGTACTTATTTCAGACTATCCGAAAGGCCATCATATTCCCACGTGATTCTCAAATAAATTGTCTCTTTGTATTGCTAAGTAAAGAGACTAGGAAATGTAAGTGGCCCTTTTGATCTACTACCTCAAGTCGTGTTGGCACTATGTCGTTTAATTCTAATAAGGACAATGAAAAAGGATTCATATAATGAGGTTTGAATCTAGGTTTGAATTCTAGTGTGTCTTGTTACCGATCCGATCTCCTCTTGTATTTGCAAGAACAAAATGTAAGCTAATGTCGAGGTATTCATTGGAGAACTTGGAGATCCAAGAGCTTAGTTAGAAACCATCCATATACACTGGAGGGCTATGAGAAAGAGACAATGCTAATGGTTGCTCACCACTTGCATTAGTAAGTAACAATCGGCAACAGTTCGGTTTGAACCGAACTGAACCATGAAACCGCGGTTTAACATCTTAACGGTTTCAACAGTTCGGTTCAGGTTTAGGTTTTTTTAAACGGTTTGGTTTCAACAGTCAAAAACCGCGGTTTAACGGTTTTTAATTTTTAATTTTTATAATTTTTTTTCAAAAAAGTAAAAAAAATAAATCTAAAATCTAAAATTTTTTAACAATTGTTTTTAAACAATCTTTTCATTTTTACACCTTATTCTCACATTTTAGGAACATCTTAAAAATTCTAAAAATTTTAAATAATGAAATATTATAAATTTTAAAAAATTAAAGATTAGATCTATGTTGAAAACCGAAACCGAACCATGAAACCGTGGTTTTTACAGTTTTACGGTTTGAAAAATGTTTAATGGTTCGGTTTCACGGTTTGGTTCGGTTTGGACCCTCTCAAACCGAACCGAACCGTTGCCGATTGTTATTAGTAAGAGTGGGTTAACAATCTAGATATAGCGTTCTAATTTTATTTATTTTTTATCACCATTTGGATAATTTATGTGCTCCTCTTATCATGCACAAAGTGAGTTACACAAACTTGCTCTAATGCTGAAGATTAAAGATTAAATATTAAATGGCCACACAAGGATCATAATTACCTTACACAAGGAATATAGACTACAGATTAAAGGACGTGAATGCTTTCTTTCCCCTAATTAAAGGCGATGCCACTGACGGAAAGATTTATGGGTAGATTTTATTATTGTCCCTGGATGTTCCTGGTTTAACAGAGTGAATCCAATGTTGAATACACAACTACCCAAATTTATAGATATTTCAACAATTTATCATCCGGGAAGTGTAGCATTTATAACTTTGGAAGGAGATGAAGGCAAAGGTAAGAAGGTACTTAAATGGATATCAGAACTAAAACATGAACTTGTACATATGTGCTTAGATGTAGTCACACACAGAGGGAGCTGTGTGGTGCTCTAGCCTTTAAAATACATCTTGAAATGTGAATTGTTACGATTGTAATTAGCCACATCTGTGGGGTTTTTTTTCAGATATTAATAATTATACCTTTCAGTTATTAAGTGAAAGTGTTAGGTTTTATTAACATTAGAGTTGGTTTCAACAACTAGATGATAGAAATAACAAATAACTACAGATGTGTTAAGATGCCTGGTCAAAATCAAACATATTGTGAGTGTCATGGTGGTGTTGATGACAAGCATGTCAACAATTATACAAACCGGATCTCTGGGCTCACATAATGGAGCATGAATTAATGACGACTGCGATAGTAGCCACATGTCCTAGAACAGCCGCCGCATTTCCTGCAGTCTGCATTAAGCCGCGAGTACCACTTCGAGCATTATCCTACGATCAATCGGGAACCCGAGAATAAAGAGGGGGATCAGGGCCAACAATGTTAAATGTATATATGTCATGAAGATTACATACAAATTATAATGTTGGATTATCATCATCATCATCATCATCATCATGACAAGATAATGATGAGTAAGAGGTGCTGTTTTCTCACCTGGTGCGATGGTGCTATGGCTTGATGGTCGGATGGAAGCTCGACTTGAGGATTGCTACTAACCAAAGGTGGAAAGGATTGAAAGCCATGGCTATGGTGGTAGTGCTGCTGCTGCTGAAGATCGTTAAGTGTATATACATGAGATTTACATACAAATCATAACGCTCGATAATCATGAGAAGATATATAAGAACGAGACTGTTGGTATGTAGTGAACTTTGTTTTCTCACCTGCAGGAAAGCCGGCGGAGGCATGACGGGTGGAAGCTTCTCCTGAAGGCTGCTGCCATTAATCAATGCTGGAAGGGCTTCAAAGCGGTGCTGGTAGTGCTGATGGCGCTGCTGATGATGAACACAGTAACAGCAGAAGTCGAAATAGTGGTAGGGCAAGCAGTGGAGGCAAGAGAGGCCACCATGGATGATGAGACCCTCGCATCCATCGCAGACACGTGCTTTGTTGAACAGGAAGAAGAGCGCCTTGCACTCATCGAAGTCAAGGAAGCCGTTGCCGTTGCCGTCCACTAACTCGAAAAACCTGCAAACCCTAGCAGCCACGGATGAATCCATGATTCCACAGTTGTCTCGAAGCTCCTGCTGTGACACTTTTTGGTCCCCATTTCCATCCAGAGCCTGGAATTTAGACAAGCATGCATCTTGCTGTTCTTTGTTCAATTCGTACTGGAAATAACTCTGCCCAGCCCTGTAGATCTCACGGCGTAAGATCGGCAAGCTGTCAAATGCCATGAAATCTACTTAGGACGCCCGAATGGTGATGGTGATGGTGAAATGAAGGAATTAGGGTTTTGCAGGGAATTTTGAATGTAGGGTTGAAACTGGAAGTCAAGAAGAAAATGGATTAGGAGCTTTGGAAATTTCCTTTTTCTTTTTGTGATGTGAGTAAGACTCTATACATATGTATATATATATATATATTGCTCCAATTTTGTTTGAGTTTATTATGGACTGAATGTTTTCTTTTTTATAAGGTTGCAAGACAGTCTTGTGCTTTTTTTGTTTTTTGGTGGGTCAAGTGGATAAGGTTTGGTTTTTGGAAATAATAATAATGGTCAAACTGTCTTTTGGTAGACTAGGTCAATATGCCAGCTCACTCTATAGTCTAAATAATAATAATAATAATAATAGTCAAAGAGCAATCAAAGCATTAAAATGCCCCTCCCTCCCACTTAAAATATCTTTGATCAAATAGCTTCCTACTCTCGGACAGTGTTGGGCAAAGTTTTTAACCCCTACCGGAAATTTTCCTGCTGCTTATGATCCTAACCAGAAATTAAAATTTTTAACCAGCCACTTTCCTACGAGTGATAATGTCAACCGGCACATGTTAAAAAAATAAATTACCACATACCAAAAAGAAATAGCACAAGATGAGGTAGCAACATAAATAGAGTACATACGTTCTATGAAGCAAATATGTTATCCCTCCCTTACTTGGTTTGGCCTCTACATAGATGAGGTAGCAACATTGAGATGGCGAGATTTTTTGTTGACATCATAATCTTGGTGTCTAAATCTCGTGCAAGTACACAATATCATCTCAATAACCTATATGGTATTCCTTGTGAAAAGGGGTTCACGGTAAATACTAAGACCGTGAACTTCAATGCATCCACTTTGATGTTTTAATAAGTTGTCTTCAACCTATCAAGAGGGCATGTTGAAGTGATGAGTTCTTGTCTATATCTAGGGGAGAAATTTACAAGCATAAATGGGCATTTCTCTATGACCATGCCACCATGGATCGACTAACTTTGGTTATCCTTGAGCTTCAACAGACTTCCTCCCCTACCCTTACGTATGATGCAACCACATGGGCTTTAAGACGCCCCATGTACATATGGACATAGAGAGTCCACTAATCATTATGTTGTCCTAGATAACATATAGCAAAGTATCCACCCCACATGAGATCATTTGAGTTCAAATGACAAAACTCTTCCCCCTTGATGATAGAAGCATTGTTCCATCAGTCCAAAACAGTCATTAGCATCACTAAACCCATACATACTAGTTATGACTTAGTGAGTATTGAGATTTTACCTGAAAATACTTCTCTTTGCCAAAAAGATCCTACTTTGTTGATTATACCTTTAAGCAAAAAGGATAATCTCTAAGATATCAGTCATGACATACAGCTCCAAGCATCCAAACTTGGCCTTATCTCCATATTAGCATGTTACTATCACAACTCCACAAACAAGGGTCATGTAGACTTTGCATATATGAACATCAAATAATGAACCTTAGTATTATAATGAATCATTCTTATACTTTTACAAGACATAATAACACAATATTTATTTCTAGTAATTGGCTTGGAGTTTGTGGAGCCAGCTCTCTAGAAATGGCATTTGAGATTTGGCTCATGGATTAACTAATGAACAAAAAAAATATTGAACATTAAAAATAAGTGACCTCACCCTATATGAAAATTATAGAAAATTGAAAGTAGCTCAAGAATTAACATTTCCTTACAAGGAATCTATATCACTAACCTATAAATGATTAGTAGTAGAAAAACCTATAAAATGGCACATAATCATGATTTGAGATTACATTATTAGTCGTTGTTAAAACATAAAATCTATATGCCACATAACCATAATCTGGGAAGATGGAATATGAATCAAAGAGTTGTGAGTCAATTCATGCTCTTTTCTTCTCAAATTATTAATGTTGGTTTGAGACCTAGTTCTGATCATATCTCCAGGTCTATGTTGGGCATAATTGTGATCATAGTTATGTATTTTGTAAAACCAATCACATAACCGTAATCGGTATTGTGATCAGTCATTGATCGGTCCACAGAAAGGGACACAATAATAACTTGGGTCCACTAAAAATCAAGAAACATACAAGAGTCGATTAATTAGAATCGAATTGCTTCCTATGGGAAATGGCATGATTCTTGGCTCCACATATTGCTGATCATGCATGCAATTTCTCTCTCTCTCTCTCTCTCTCTCTCTCTCTCTCTCTCTCTCTCAGGATGGAGTGGGTTCCAGACTATGTTGGGTGATATGTAGCAAATAGTTTTGGAGTACAAAGTTGTGTTCGGTATCTTTTTCTTATCTTGTGTGGATTATAAGTTGAATATATAACCTAAATGTGAATACATAAGCTAAAATAACACAGATTGAAAACATGTTTTTAAACCAAATTTCAGTCAGTTCAAGGAAAGTTCTAAAAAACATGGCAGTGAGATTGTTCAGAAATTCCAGGATAATAAGAAAGCATTTCAACATCTATATTATTACATCAATTTTATCCTCAAATTTTTATTTTACAGATACATAAGCATTATTGCCACCTCCCAACGTTGTTATACCTTCCACATCATACCAAATATGTGCATATATATAATGCTCACGATGATGGGTGGTTTCAGGTTATCGATATTGTGTGAGACAGAGATAGATATAAAAGTAAACGTAATATTAATGTCATCAAAGGGCTTCATACCAAAAGTTACATCCATTTGAAACTTACAGGAAAAGTGCATGTGGTGTCAGTGTGCTCCATTTCAAGTCGAAGGTGCAAGCAATCGAAGGCGCAAGAAAAGAGAGGGAAAAGAGGAGAAAAAGGGGGAAAAGAGGGATTTGAGAGTGGGGCAGAGGGGGGAAACATGGGAAAAACACACTAAAAAGAAAAGAGGAGAAAGAGGGGGAAAAGAGGGATTCGAGGGTGGGGGCAGAGGGGCAAAACATGGAAAAACACAGTGAAGGAGGGAAAATCATTTTTTTAACATTATTCTTTAAAAAAAATGTATAAATAGCCGGTTACAAAAATATGAACCGGCTAGATTCCGGTTTTGAGGAAATTCTAGCCGGAATCAATTCCGGCTCCCCCCCACCTTGGCCGGCAAATGTCCCAACCCAACCGGAACGTTGACACTGTTCCTAGGACTTTGCCCAACACTGCTCTCGGACATTCATTCTAGGTGGCCGTTACCCCACTTAAATAACTTTGATCATATAGCTTCCTGCTCTTGGACATTCTAGGTCTCTTTGATCAAATAGCTTCCTACTCTTGGACATTCTAGGTATCTTTGATCAAATAGCTTCCTACTCTTGGACATTCTAGGTGGCCATTACCGTAGTAGGAAGTTATGTTATTAGCACAAAGTCTAGTAAAGTTGGTACACTATTAGCACTAAGTCTTGGGTTTGACTTTAAACCCAATTGTCTTACCTCTCCAGGGCAGGAATTTGACGGGAGTCATGCCCGTCAAAAACATACACATAATAAAAATGTCCGTCAAGTGACATATAAAGTTTAAATATCCATTTTTCATGCGAAACGCCCTTACAAATTATGCATGTGAAATGACATGTTAAAATTCTATTTTAAATGTCATATATATTATATACATATACACATAGATTGACATATTCACATTCGTCGGGTTTCCCATTCGGATGCAAACGAATACGAATACGAATATGTGGTCAAGTATTCGTTTAACTAAAACAAAAAACAAAAAAACTTTGTCTTTTTTAATTTTCTAGGATAAAAAAAAGGAACTTAGACAATAAATAGGGATAATAAAAGAGGGACTTGGGGATTTGTCATTACTAAATTTTTATAATAAATGTATAACTTATAAATTATAAGTATTTATTTTATTTTTAATAAATAAAATAAAAGCTCATTAATTTCTTACTTTTTATTCCCTCAAAATTTATGGATATTTTTATTTTGACATTAAAAATAGTACTTCAAACTAATCATATATTCAAAGTTTATACTAATCATATTTGTATAGTAAATATAAAAATATTCGTTTTTTAAAAATTGATTAATTAAAATAAGTTTCATAAACTCTCTTGACACTATAATTTATTAATGAATAATTGTTCTTTTTTTGGTAAAATAAATTTATTTAAATAAATAAATAAATATTTTATATCTATTTTGCAAAACGAATGGGTTTTTAATATTCGTAGGGCCATTTCATATTCTCGAATATAGAGAATATTGCGCATGGAGAATATCACGAATATCACGCATGTGTCAATCTATGCATATACATATGTCACTTATTATAGATATGAAGTGTGTATTATAATTTATAATATATTAATACTATATAATAAAAATTCCAAATAATTATATGTTTTTTATAACACGCTTAAAATAATATCATTATCATGTAATAATGGTATATATTCTCAAATATTTATTCTTAATTTCTTTACTAGTAATATTAGTTGAAATTTTAAACAAAAACCTTTCTTAAATACATACTTTAAGAGTGTATAATTCTAGGTTTGATTTTAATGTTTTAAGTTTTAAGTTAAAACTAAAAAATTTTACTTACATAAAATTTTGAGTTAAAACTAAATTTTTACTAACCTTTTTTTCATACTTATTAGTAAAAACATTAACATAATATTAGTCTTATGTATTTCATTATCTTCGTGAGGTAGTTATGTTTATTTGTGCACTTTCTATAGTAATGAAATGTATAACAATGAAGCATCATATAGAACTTTCATAATTCATTATTAAAATTGGTAAAGCATAATATAAAACATTCATTATTGAAATTTGTATGTCAAATGACATGTTAGTTTTTGCACTCTTGTGTCATATGACATACATCTTAAAAACATGCCCGTCAAAAAACTTTTATACTAACCTGTCAAATTCTGGCCCTGTTACCTCTCTATTACTCCATACATATCTCTTAATATATCTTTGCCACTATGGAATATAGGGGTTCAAAATTTACAAGATGCCACTACTATGGAATGTAGGGGTTGAACCCATGGCCACCTTCTCTCTCTCTCTCTCTCTCTCTCTCTCTCTCTCTCTCTCTCTCTTATTTATCATAATTAGCTTACCCTAATGGTAACTTGTTATACTACCGTTGGAAACCCAATTTCTCACCTCTTGGTCTCCATTGGGCAACCTTACCAACTGAGCTAGAGCTACATCCATCTGGGCATCTCTCTCTCGCTCCATGGCCCCACCAGATTTAGTGCCCACTTTCTTACCTTCATATTCATTCTAAAGCTCTAGAGAGAGTGCGTGATGAAGATCATCACTAGGTTGGTTAACCTCATTGAAATCTTTATCCCCAATTGCTATAGGAATGTAATAATAATGCATGAGGAAGATAAAAAGGTTGGTTAATTAGAACTCAAATCTTATCCCCAAATTGCTATATGTACGTATGTATAGAGATGTGGATCAATAAAGTGTAAACGTAAAGTAGAAAACAAAGCCTTTCTATTGTTGAACTAGACTAATGACGCACGATAAATAAAAAATATGATGCCAGTACGGAATGTAGGGGTTGAACCGATGATCACCTAGTCCCCATTGGGCAACCTTACCAAATGAGCTCTCTCTCTTTATCTATCTTCCTCCATACCTTCAAATGTCATAGTTCATGTCCATGCGTTGAGAAAATAGGTGGGCATGGACATGAAACTATGGAATCAATGTTGTCAATGGTGATGGGAGGTGAGGCTAATGTTATTTAATGTTATGGTGGTCCAAATTTGCTTATATCCGAGTGGAACAAGTTTGGGGTGACACTATAGTGGGTCTTGTTATTCATTCAGTTATGGTCCAAATGACAGAGTTGGAGATTATATTTCCAGTTTCTTATGTTATTATTGGAAGTTACAACCTAATTTGGGATATGCGTAATGCTTTCATGTATAATTGTAGGCATGGAGTTAAACCATAAATATTAGGTACTTTTGGAAGGTATTCTAATTATGTTGCACTTTTATACTTCAATTCAAAGTTTAATCGCAAAAATGTGCTCTGTTCCACAAGAAAGAAGAGTGCCTTTGCACTATTCATTGTAGTCATAAACGTCATTGCCCGTCTCCATCCACCAAATCAAAATAACCTGCTAACACTATCAGCCACAGATGAATCCATGCTTAGGAGCTTTTGGCCTCTTCCATCTCCATCTTCATCCATGTTGTTCATTGAGGTCATCTGGTTGAAGAATCTTTGCCCAGTTTCCTATAATTGTTGGATTATTGTCGATTATTCAATTGCCACAACTAGGCTGCAAGGTGAATGAAGTAATATTAATAAAGGAAAGAAGATTGGAATTAGGGTTTTGGGCGTCAAAACATGGATTATTTTTGGGGACTTTGTTACCCCCATCTAATAAACAATGAATTCTAATATACGTACCTTTCTCAGCGTTCCCCACAATCCAATGGTCCAATTTATAAATAAAGTAACTGAATCCTTCACGATTTGGTTGCTCTCCATTCAACATCTTTATACCCACTTGCTTTGTCATCAATTAACTTTTAGCACTAGGGACAACCATGCACAAGCCAAACCCCCCTTGTGTCCCACCCAATCTCAACACTTTTCCACCTTTTTGTTGAGAAATCAACATCTACTTCATATATTAATGCATATGATAATATACTAGACATGTAAAGGCTAAAAGACCTATCCACTTCTCTTTTCAGTAGTCAATCAATTCCTTTTTGCATTAATCAAAAGCACTTGCCCACTTTTCATTATTAAATTATTTCAGCACTAGTGCCATCGTATTATTATGATGATTACATTGATCTGTTCATTATGCTAACCTACATCCATTCCACTCTATTTAAGAATAGTAAAATTCTTTTGACATTGCGTTTGAGAAGAGTTGTTAACAAAACTTTTACAACTAGGAGATTTTACTTTTGAAGAACCATTGTGTATTGGAGTACACAGTTCTGATGGATGGAAATAAATAAAAAATGATCTAAACCTCCACTTTTTTAAAAGTTTTGAGTTTATTTTATCAAATGGAAATTACAACCATAAACTATAAGATAAAACACTCAAATCCCCTTCCTTTTATACAAACCATTCAAATAGAAGGAATGTGGTACTCAACAAAGCTGAATGTAGTAAAGATGACTAGTAGTCAGCTAGCTATTTCTAGCTGGGAGGCTTTTTAGTTACGGGCATATATATATATGTATATATAATAAGCCACTGTTGAGATACTAGCCAAAAATAAAAGAATATTGCCAGATTGTGCAAACATACATACAACAAGACGCGGGTTGCCGCCACATTTGGAGGATGAAGATTTTGATAGAGATTAATAAGAAAAACTTCTGAGCTAGCAATTTATGCCACATTGCTTCAGGTTTGGACCGGTTACTCTGATCAAGAAAGGATCAATCTTGACCCATAACAAGGAGAAAATGGAAGCCAATAGAACTGACCACACAATAACAATGGTGGGTGTCCTGTTCTGCCTCCCCATGAGACCTTTGAGGAAAGGATATAAATGCACAATCACCCAAAACGCAAAGAAAAGCTTCCCGAACAAAGGGCCCCATGAAGAGTAACCATTAGTGATTGCATCAGATATCCCGGCAACAACACCCACGATATTTATAACTAATAACGTGGTTGGAGGAATGAGCAAAGATGTCCATTTGAACATATAGAGCTCAGCAAATTGATCTTGTTCATCTGATCCTTTTGCCGTGACGGTAAAGTTGGTGTCAATACCAGCTAAGACCTTCAAGAAACCTTGGATTACAGCAAAAAGATGGGCTGAAACACCACCAATCACCCAAAACTGTTCATTTCTCCACCATTCCTCTATTCCTACCCCGCTCCACCTCATCTCAAGTATACCAGTTGCAATGATAGACATGAAAAGCCCAATGAAGAAAAGACTGGCAAAGTTGCTTATCTGCATTCAAGATTTCCAATGGCATAAAGGTTTTTTACATTTGTTAACAGTCACTTGCCTTTTTTAAAAACCTTTCTTAAATTTATGTATATTGATTCAAAAAGGCCTTACTAAACCTCCAAAGAAAAAAAGCTCTTAATTTGCATTACCTAATTTACACTACAGGCCAAGAATATTTACATCTTATGGCTGATTATTTCCCTTCGACAAATAATTTCATCACAATGTTTGAAAATAATGAAGAATTTCATGACACCGTTAACTTGTTGGGTGTTTACCAGAATCCCCCCACATTCAAAAAACCTACTACCGCAAAGTATTCTAGTTACTTTTCAAAATATTGGGGTTATTCTGGTAAATATCCAAAAAGTTAGGGATTGCTCACATGGTTTGCCATTCAGTACCTTTTAGATAAAAATATTTCCAAAAGTGAAATGTTTTAAGAAAAAGGTTAAGATAAGAAGGTATTTTTACCGAAGGAATGATGAATTTCCCTGTCAACAGACAGATTGCAGGCAAAGTACAATACACCAAGAGAGGGATGGAGGTGAGAGGATACACAATGCTGTTCACATATGCAAACCTCTCCAGGAACTTCAACCGTCCACCAAATCCATACCAAAGAGGGCAATGTCGGCTCAGAAAAATCTCTACTGAACCTAAAGCCCATCGAAGGACTTGGTTGAGACGATCAGAAAGATTGATGGGTGCCGACCCCTTAAAAGCAGGTCGACGAGGCATACAATATACCGACCTCCACCCACGCGCATGCATCTTAAATCCAGTGAGAATATCCTCTGTAACCGAACCGTAAATCCATCCAATCTGCCAAATTTAGCATCAATACATGTGTATTAAGGCTTTGTGAATTATTATAGTCTAATCTATGTATTACGAGCTAAAAAACACATTAACAATCTGAAGAAATTTCAGGCCACCAGGTTATTTTTGTTCTATATCGCCTTTATGGTTGTTATGCCCAATTCTGACATGTAAACATTCTTTCTGGCTAGTTTCACCTTGATGCTTTTCAGGTTTTCCACTAGCAATATCATGCATTGCTTAAAAGAAAACAAGAAATCCTGTTTATTTTCTTGACATAAAATGGTGTGATGTTGAGGTTTACAACCCTAATATTCTCACAATGTGAGATGGTGAGTTGAGCTTTACCAGTTGCATCAATTAAGAAAGAGAGATTTTTTTGCTTATTTACCTCTTGGCCCCAATCAGTTTTATCTTCGTAACCACAACTGATAACATGAATGGCTTCCTTGAGGAGCCCTGCGGGACTGGAGGAAGGTGGAACCCCTCCCTCCTCCAACAGAGTAGATGCAAGAAAGACTGGAGATTGTCCAAATCTTTTCTCAAAGTTCTTCTTTGACATCGAAAGTGACTTCTCATCATCATAGCCTGAAAATGTAATGAAAAGAAAATGAGAGAGTACAAGAAACAAGACGTAGAATCGCCCTATTATGTTGGAATCAACACAAAAGATACCTCTTAGGTGTGACAGGGTGATGGCATATATAGAAAGACATGGCTAACAAAAAATTAACATCACTGATAACACCTTATATTGTTAAAACATAGCCATGTCGTTAAAACTTTTACCTTCCAATCCCTCCTCAATATCCTCCAAGTTAAACATGGGTACACTAGAATCTGATCTTGCAGGAGGCGGCTTTTTCTTGTCAAGCTGTTTTGCCTTTTTGGACTTTGCTTTATCAGGGCGAGATCCACCACACCATCCAAGTAAGCAATCACATTCTGTCGACTTCTTTTTTGGTTGAACAGGGGGCTCATATCCATACAAAGCTTGTCTTCTGAACACACAACCAGTACCGACATACATAGGCCCTTGGATCCCATCTAAGCCTTTCATGTTGATCTGAAAAAGGATTAAAAGTTTGACAAACAGCATAGCCTTCAACCAAAACAAATACTCATTTCGAAACATAAAACCAATGACATTTAACAGACTCACATCAAAAAACACAGTGTTGCGATTCGCATATCGATCATTAGCATCAATGCCATCAAATCTCTGCGGGAACTGAACGTAACAGACTTTGCGACCAACTGTGGGATCCATCATGAAACACATGGCTTCCCTCAGAGCCTTACTATTGTTGATATAATGATCACAATCCAAGTTGAGGAAGTATGGAGCGTTGGTAAGAACTGCAGACACTCTTACCTGTAGTAAAATCAATTAACATACTTGAATAATCCATATAAATTTTATCTACTTCAATGATCTTTATCGAGTTTATTTCTCACATGGTAGTTATACTATACAATGAAAGACATGCTAATTACTGAAGGACATTCATACCAAGGCATTCATGGCACCAGCCTTTTTGTGATGACTAAATCCAGGTCTTTTTTCTCGAGAGACATATACAAGACGAGGAAGCTCATTGCCCTCTGTATCAAGACCCCCGCTATGACCTAAGAATACCTGTATGCATTCAAATGTCATATAAGATGTTGAATACTAAATATCATTGGCAAGTATTTGTGAGAATATTCACCTGTATCATTCCAGGATGATCTCTTGTATTGTTCCCCGGCCATGGAGTTCCATCTTGCATTATCCATCCTTCATCAGGTACCTTCTGAGCTTTCGCAACCAAAGCATTTACCCGCACTTTGAACTCTTCGTACTCTCTCTGAGATAGTTGTTATCTCAAAATCAATCAAACAACATAGAAAAGACAACATAAAGAAAAAATAGAATATAGAAGCAAAGCAACAACAAAAATATATTACTTTCATGGCTCTTCTCTCCTTCACAAACGAAGTTTGAAGCTTGTCCTTCAAGTAATCGATTTTCTGGGCAAAGTAGACTTCTGGAGCCCTTGGCTCGATGTTAAAATTCTTGCAAAAGGGAACCCACTTTCGAGCAAATTCTGATGTCTCAGCAAGAACATCAAATGTAAGCATGGCAGCACCATCATCTGATAAATAGCACGAAACCTTGTCTACAGGATACTCAACAGCAAGAATGGAGAGGATGGTGTTGGCAGTAACCAGAGGAGGCTCTTTCATTGGATCCACTGTACTCACAAATACATCTATTGCAGACAGTTGGGATGGCTCTCCCTCTCTCTCATATCTGTTGACATAGTGAATTATTAGAATGTCCCCCAGACAAAGAATAAACACAAGGTGCAACCTAAATAGCACAGAAAATTCATATATTTCTAACCTCAAAGAAAGCCTGTCCAAGTACGTTTCTCTATTGATTGGAAACCACTTAGGAAACTGATCCAATATCCATGAGAAGGCAAACCAGATCTCACAAATGATAGAGGTAAGCCACAATCCATAAGCACTCGGTACTGGATTCAAAATACGGTATCTGAAAAAGAATCCCAGTATAACAAGCCGAAGAACAATAACCATCCTGTATGGATTTATCTTGCTCGAAGCAATGTTCACTTTCCGAGAAAGTGGTTGTCTTGCCTCATCCATCCTGGTCAAGAAAAATATTCATAACAATGTGTTTGAGAAGAGCTTACATTTTGTTTCCTAAAACAATTGCCCCTCCAAATTTTTTGTAGCCAAAAAAAGAATAAACAAGACCGTAAATCAGAAGTGATATACATTGGTAAATCAGCCCCATCCATTCCATTTTCATCGATACTGCCACCTTTGCTTACAGTACTGGCAGCCACACCCTCAGTTGTAGTCATTTGCAACTTCTCCTGCCTTGATTTCCAGCCATCAACTCTCTCTTTCCAAGCAACGCTGCCATAGCCATAGGTACTTGAAAGATCACTAGATTTGCTAATACCTGCAAACACATAAATGTCGAATAAACATTCAGGTCAGAGAGAAGTTTAAAAAACGGTACACTATCAATAAGAACTTTGCTTCTCATAACCTGGTGTTCCAGGATCTGAGTAAGGAAATGGGTAAATTCTCTTGCTTCCATTGACACTATTGGGTCCAATACTGTTGTCTGGAGAGATAGGTTGTGAATCAATGCGTGCCTACAGTTTTGAAGAAAAATAGAGAATCAGTATTGCCAAATACATAGCTTAGTAGATATAAGACAAGGAAAACATAGATTCACACCTGAGGACCACTTGTGAACAAAGGCGTCTGTGGTTCAATAGTTTGCACTGTTCTAGGCATGTCATGATCATCTCCTCGACCATAGCTCAAATGTCCATGGAGCATAGCCTCAGCAATCTGTTGTTTTTCATGGTTATCATAGGCCATGTCATAATCATTGTGCATATTATCGACATCATCCTCTTCTTCATCCCCTGGAACTCGAGGACTACCTGTTGAAATAAAGCAAAAATACTTGATTTGTCAAACATTGCCATGATTCATCTTTTGGAAAGATGGTAAGGCATTGAATCCTGATCTCGAAAGCTTAAATGGGACTAAATATACTATACAATTTATTCTTATTTCAAAGATAGAAAAGGGACTACACATCACAAAGTTGAAAGGGGTCTATACAACAGAACTTAGAATTCATCAAATCCTGCAAACTAAGATGAAAACGTAACTTTACATCAGAATCCACTGGACCTTGATCTCAAAGTTAAACATGTACTATAGACATGAATCCCTTAAATATTGGTGTCATAAATAAAAAGTGAATTATATTGAGAATCCATTGAATCCTAGTCTTGAATTTCAAACTTCTTTACTCGCGGTCTTGATTAGTAAACGTTATTGAAATAATATCTCAAAATAGATCATTCATCTGTCTCAGAACTAAAACAGATTCTATACACATCAGAATCCATCAAATCTTGATCTTAAACCTAGATGGATATGGAGTGTACATCAGAATCCTATATTCCTAAAAAATGGGTGAATGTGGATCTCAAAATGGAAGAAAAGTCACTAGATTTGTAAACAGATGTCAAGGATCCAGATTCCAAAAAGTCTTTAAAGATATACAACCTGAGCTGAAGGGGTTCAAGGATCCGAATTCATGTGAATCTTGATTCAGAGCTAAAAAATACATCGGTCAGAACCCACTGAAACCTGAAATCTAATAGGGGTTATGAATTGAATCCTCATCTCAAATTCAAATATGCATTGATTCTTGATCTCATTATTAATCAAGTCCTAGTAAATCGGAATCTATTTAAATCTGAGAGTTTAGCTGTGAAAGGAAATAAATCTCAATATAGGCAAACCACTTTATTCACAGGAATCGTATACATCAGAATCCACAGAATCCAGATCTTAATATATCTACTGGGAGGCATGGAATCTTGATCTGAGGGTACAAATCAAAATCCATTGAAATCTGATTTCAAGGCTAAAAATGGAGCTGTATAACGAACTCTGCAGGATCCTGATCTGAGACTATACATTAGAATCCATTGAACTCCGATCCCACTGAATCTTTATCTTAGATCTAAAACAGGGGATTATACTTATAAATCAATTAAAACGTAGTCCTAACACTAAAACAGGGCGTATACATCCAAGATTGAATCTTGATCCCAATGCTGAAACTAGGGGGGGGAAACTATACAGTCGAAATCCAAGAATATTGATTTCAAAATGCAAGAAAAACGAGGGAAGAAGAAGGAATGAGAGAGAGAGAGAGAAACTAACCTATGTGACGCATGTATCTGTTCTTGCAATGGGGGCAAGCTTGGTTACCATCTTTTCTTTCATATTCGTAGCAGGGTCGACAAACAGGAAAACCACAGTGGAGACAAGCAACAAATGGCTCTTTGGAGCCTGATGCAGAAAAACCCACATCATCACCACAAATCTGACATGTCCTTCTTGACGAGACAGGAAAAGACGCCATTTTTCATTCACACTTCGGGGGGTGCAGAATTTGATTATACAAGATCAAATATTTTTGGGGTTTCTTCTAAGAAAGAGAGTGGTTTGGGGGAAGGATGTAATGCTAAGCAGCGGGTTGCGATAGCTTCATTGTATGGAGGTTAGGGTTAGGGTTAGGGTTAGGGTTTCTTGTGCAGAGCTCTGGGTGAGAAACAGAGCTCTGAGAGGTGAGAATGGAGAGAGAGAGAGAGAGGGAGGGAGGGAGAGCAAAGAAGGAATGAATGGTGAAGAGAGAGAGAGAGGGGGGGGGGGAATTGTAGAGAGAGGATGTGGTTCTAGAGAGATGATGTGGGCATGCAGAGAGTAGGATGAATGGTGCGCTCTGGATGTGAGCTGTAAAGGGCGAGAGAGGGCGCTGCTGACGCCAGCGCCATGGGGGGTTAGAGAGAGGATGTCGCCTCTAGAGAGAGGATGCCGACGGGATGGGCCCATGACGTGGCCGCATGGGATTGGCTGAGTGCGACGTGAAATCCGTTTTCTAGGGTGCTGGTCCATTTTCTCACCGACACGCATTTCCGTCTCTTTCCTTTTCTTTATTTTTCCTTTTTTCTTTTATATAGATTTTTTCTTTTTTCTTTTTTCTTTTCTTTTTTTAATTATGCTGCTTACATACATACATATTTCTTTTTATGTATTTGTTTTGACACCCTTTTATCTTCTTCTTCTTTTTCGATCATTTCTTCTCCTTTTTCTTTTCCTTTTACCTTATGTAATGTATAGATAGTTATTTTATTGTTCAAGATGGAAAATGAGATGGGTGGATTTGGTACAATGGACCTTTCCACATGTAACCCCAAAAGACCCTCTACTACTACTCTACACACACACACACACACACACTTCCTTATCATCTCATCACAATTGACAACTCACTTGTCGAAGAAAAAGTAAAGCATCACTTTCACTCACACACACACACACACACTCTCTCTCTCTCTCTCTCTCTCTCTCTCTCTCTCTCTCGTGTTGTTGGCTCGGTGGTTTGTTTGCACCATAAGCATCATTCACAACTTATAAGTTTTTGGAAGAACCCAAGCTCACTCCTCGTAATACCCTGGACAATGTACTATATAGATCGTATTCACCCCCCCCCCCCCCCCAATAAATGCTAGTAATCTCTCCCCCCGCCCACCCTTCTCTCTCTCTCCCTCTCCCTCTGAAAACACACGATTATATTATTAAATGTGTGTGAAAAACACTACAATGGTACCACAAATGAGTGTGGTCACCATTACAAGAGGAGTGAGACATGTCGGATCATCAATAGGCAAGACGAACACTCCATCGAGGAAAGAATTTTTACTTGCTCCAGTATAGAAAATAACCACATTAGTACTCCCAATCCACCAAATGTGCAACGTTTGTTTTCAATGGCAATGATCCATGCAATAAATGTATATCTTGTAATTCGTCCCAAATAAATATAACTTTGTCTTCTTTCTTTTAATTGTAATTAGCTTGCCCTAGTGGTAAGTTGTTTACACTACTAGCATTACATTTTGGGTTTGAAACCCAATTTTCTCACCTCTTTATTACTTCATAAATATCTCTTATGTCACTAGATGCCACTGTGGAATGTAGGGGTTCAACCCAATTATCTTTCTCTTACTTTTGTATGTCCTTCAAGCCAAATATTTGAATCACACATACATGAAATTGCACAAAATGGACCCAATCCAAATCATATTTAGTGCATGTTAGACTTTTTTTAAGTCAAGATTCACCGTGGTATTAATGAAAATATGCCCAAAGGCTACAAAGTATCCATACAATATATTACAACCCTCATAGTCAATGTTAAACTTCTTCAAAATGAAGTTATGTTGAGCAATACCGACTATATACTCATCCCACATCCCTCTTACACATGCATCGTTCCAAACAAACCTCGAAAACTCGATGCCACAACAATAGATCATTTCCTAAGAAAAGTCAATACACATGTCAATAATGTTGGATTCCGCATTCTATGTGGGGACATGCACACATGTCATCCTCAATTTCTCAACTAGTATTGAACCTTAGCAAGTGAGCTCGAATGGATCATTGGATGGTCATCTTCCAACATAGAATTAACATTGACATCGTATTACAAATATTAAGCATCACATGTACATTGATTTGACACTTTGTGGACTTTACAAACACAATGAGGATATTTCTCCTTCATTAGCCCTTGATAATTATCGAGATCTCAAATGATAGTTCCTAACTATTGTTCAACTTGTTGAGTTAACATCTCAAGACATACTAAGAAATGTCAAACATTCTTATAATCATTCTCAATCCAACATTATATGAATTTTACAAGCACATTAACAAAAACTTCACAACAAGGTAAAATACACAATTATTCCCTTAAATGTCATGTTAAGAATCAAGCTCAACCTAGCCTTATGTGTGAACACACCCTTTGAGAATTTATGAGCACTCAAAGGTCAAAAGTCACACCACTACTCTCTACACATTAACTATGTGATAACACATAACTAATGATTTGCTTACTCCCGATGACTAATGAGTCTCCACATTCCCCAAGAGAGAGTTGTTGTTGTAGTGAGTTAATGAAGAGAGATGGTGACCTTATATAAAGCACCCTCCTCCTACTTCATAGTGTGTCGGTTCTCCTCCCTTGTAATGCTACATTTTTGTATATCATATTCCTTGTTAATATACATATTCTTCTTGAGTATTCTATTTTCCCTTCTATCTAATCTAACTTGTGTTTCTCTCCTCTCGTCTCTCTTACACACATACACACACATCTCTTCCGTTGCACAGAATCATATCTAATTCTTGACATGTCCATTCAATGACATTTTCTTAAAGGTCATGTATGCTAATTATATTCTTTAACAATGCATTGTTGCATTGTATTATGTTCAATATTTGTTCCAACAATCTCTTGAATAGGAAAAAAACAATCATAGGTGCCCAATCTCATTTGTTGGTGCAATAGTAGTTTGGATCTACAAAGCAATTGTTGGTTATAACTTATATTCAACTCCTTGAATTTGCTTCTGTAATTCAATTCTACTATCATAATTGCAAGATATGTATATAGAACAAAGTGAGGGATTTAGTGGCACCACTTATCATGGAAAATGTATTTGGATAAGGGGGCAATTGAGCCATATGTTAGGTAAAAAGATAAAATCAAAAGTTTTTTTTATCATTATAGATCTAGATATCATCAAAATAACATGAAGAGAGAATAACATTAAGTTTTAGAGATAAAGAAGGTGCCTCGATATGATGACCTAGACTTAAACAATAACAAATAACAAAACTATCTACCCCATGACCCAGGGGGAGGGGACAAGACTAATTTTCCTAAATACCCCTTACACCTTCCAACACACAAATATACATGCACATGCATATTGAAAACCTTATAACAAACTATAAACATTCATCCACGCTTACACATATGATCCTGCAAATACATATATGTACACACTTATCTACTTGGTTACAAACATATACATGTATATAACATAATCCACACACACGCATATGCACACACATACATGAAAGTTCTACACAGGCACAAGAATACTAAAAAGATGAAATTCAACTCTTTCAAAGAAAACCAAGTGTGGAAATCCACATCTTTGAGAACTCCAACACCAACACATGAAGGCAACCATCCTCTCTAGTTTAGGTCCCAATAGTCTATAACATTTGACAACCAAAGTGACATTACTATTGTAAAGAATGTGGTGTTCCACAAATGGACTAGTCATATTGAGATCCACACCACTTCATATGAGAATGAAGGCGAAGTTGGAGTATTGTCCTTGGCTAGACGATAATACAAATATTTTTATGAAGGTTCAAGGAATCAAGAATATCAACAAGTTATTATATAGAATCTAAATGCAATAAAACCAAAAGGTGGAGAACAATCCCCATCATTTTGGGAAACGATGTCTACTAACTTTGTTTATGGACACTGTGTTGTTACAAATATTGGTGGTATAGGTTACATTGCATGCTGAGTTGCAGTTTGCAAGGAGTAGACGATAAAATCCTTGGATATATGGTGTACAAATATGTGTAGTTCTTGTATATACACATCAAATCGGCTATGAGGAGATGTATGTGGTAGGGAAAGACATTGATGGTCATCCTAAATATGGGAAATTTAAGAGAAAACAAGGGAAGAGAACATTATGGTATCAACACTTAAAAGAGAAATGAAGAGAATGTCAAAAGAAGATTTCAATGTTGTGGCATTTCTCAAAGCTTGTGCTCAGAGGAAGGATCTTTGTGAAGGTTCTAGAATACATGCATATATTGTGAGAAAAGGGTTGCTTGAAAAAAGCTTGTATCTAGCAACCACTTTGATAAGCATGTATGCTAAATGTGGTGCTCTTTTGAAAGCACAAAAACGGCTTGGAAAGTTGCCAATCTAAAATGTTATATCCTGGAATGGCTTCCAGATGGACAAGTGATAACTATAGGTGTAGAGCGATTCTGATGTCCAAAAGTATTATTTCAGCCATCTCTCATCGGCATGGAGGCTGCAAATATCCATGAAACTACATACAACTCTACCATGAAGTGTGATGTGGATATCCGGAAAGACCTCTATGGTAATGTTGTGCTCAGTGGAGGATCCACTATGTTTCCTGGCATTTCTGCTAGGATGAGCAAGGAGATAATGAGACTTGCACCTAGTTGTATGAAAATCAAAGTAGTGGCACCACTTGAAAGGAAATATAGTGCATGGATTGGAGGCTCTATTTTTGCATTGCTCAACATATTTCAATAGATGTGGATAGCAAAATCAGAATATGAGGAGTTTGGGCCCTTAATTGTTCATCGAATGTGTTTTTAGGTCCTCCTCTCCTCATGAATGGATGGATGGATTTATGGTTGGCATTAGCTTTGTTTTGTTGTTTTGACCGGATCAACCATCATGTTTGAAGCCATGGAATTGAGTTTGTACACGAGCGTTCCTTTTCGTTAATTTCAGGTTATGCACAAGAAGGCCGACTTTATGAAGCTTTAAAATGCTTCGAAACAGGGTATACTCAACAAGGGCATGACCATGGAGCATTAAATTGTTTCAAACAAATAGAAAATGAGGGTCTTTCAAATATATTCAATATCAAATTCGGAGATGAAACTTCATAGAGAAGGATATTGTGTTTTGTAACGCTTTAGTTGATATGTATGCTAAATGTGGAAGCTTGACAAAGCCCAAAAAGCACTCGAAGACCATTCTAATCGCAATGTCATCACATGGTCTGCAATCATTTTTGGGTATGCTTGAGAAAGCTTCATCTTCGAGATGTGGTATTCTTGAGAAGGCAAGAAAAGTACCGGAAGAGCTTCATCTTTGAGATGTGATTGCTTGGTCAGCCCTTATTGCTGGCCATGCTCAACAAGGACAAGGACATGAAGCCTTGAAGTGTCTCAAACACATGGAAAGTGAGGGCTTATCTCTTGACAGGATAATTTATTATGTGTGTTGAGTGCATGTGCTCACTTTGGGCTCATTTATCAAACTCAACTTTTGCATTTATAATGATTTTATAATACCATGGCGTATCTTTTATTAAAAGTAAATAAATAAATAGGTGGAGAACAAATGATGCAGAATTTTAAGCAACTAATTGATACAAGAATTCAAGAGTGGATGATGTGGAAGTTTGCAAACTTGTTGATGCAAGAGTTTGCTATATACAAGATGGAATAGAATAAAAAAGAATTAATTGACACAAATGAAGAGCTCAAGGAGGAGTGTTGGTATGGATAAACGTAAACCGCCATCCTAAATACGATCAATAGACAAATCTAATAGATGAGCTAACCATTAGGGTTAACACTCTAATACATTGTAGGAACCTAAATAGTGTTCTAAGGTTATATTTTCACTTCAAAACACAAAGTTGTATACATATATACTTGCATAGGAGCACATAAGCTTGAGCATCCATTATATTATTCCCATGGTTGCGATTGCACTTCAATGCTATATTGATGTAACATGATCTCTCTCTTCTTCATAGTTTCTATGTGTGGCATCTACAAAATCTTTAGGGACATTGTAGGGTATTGATTGTTTAAAAGCTACAATCAATTATGGTCTTTAGTTTGGCAATGAATAGGAATTCATATCTACTCATCTAAGTAATGCATGCTTACCATTTCGGAGTGTAATTGGTCAGGACTCATATCCTAATATAAATAGGATATATCATCATGCCATCATTATAGTGTTATATATACATGGTTTTTTTTTTAATATAGGAAGATATACCTTAGTATATTACTTGAAAAGTCTACATAAGAAAAATACAAGGAGACATTTCATCTCACTTCGTCCTCGCCGCCGGCTTCACCCGGATGAACCGCTTTCAGGCACGACTTACGAGCAGAGAGTTTCTACACCATCCTCTAGGGCCCATATCCGCTCGCGAGGACCGACCTGGAAAATCAGTACAAGTTCTTCAAAGATATTTTAGCAAGGGACAAACTAAGATACAAAGCTAGTACATTTGATGATACAAATGATGTCATATATGAACAAGTAGAACAATACTTACTATCCACTATCCAACATAAACAAAGGTATGGCATAATTCCACTTTGGACCAACAATTGTCTCTGAAAATAATTGGAGTCCTTGCCATTGGTTCTTAAAGGCCACTTGCCGTTGCCACAAAACATCATTTGAACCCTGCAGATTATCATATTGGCCATGAAGTGTGTGAACAAACAACATCCAGAATTCAATAAGCATAGTGTTGAGCTGTATATGGGCATTGTTAAAAACAGAATCACATCTCGCTTTCCATATTATCCAAAGAGCCAATGACGTAATTGTACGCCAAATGACGAGATTTTTAATTCTGAACCGTGAAATAGAAGAAGGAAACGAGGTGAGAGAGAGGTGTCCATAAGAAAAATGAAAAACATGAGAAGCATGCATACTTTCATACCTCATAACCTCTCCATGAAGGACA
Source organism: Azolla caroliniana (assembly GCF_043228905.1). NCBI lineage: Eukaryota > Viridiplantae > Streptophyta > Polypodiopsida > Salviniales > Salviniaceae > Azolla > Azolla caroliniana. The sequence goes on along the minus strand of NW_028230451.1, from coordinate 2,308,592 downwards.
CCCCACAATACTGCACCCCAAGAGAATATTGATCGAGAGTAGTGTTGTCTCAACAATAAAAACAACTTACTCCAAAATTTCTTGATCTTGGGACATAACCAAAACACATGCAAAATCGATTCAGTAGGTGCGCCACAATGCAATCCACAAGCATATTGTTGATGCTGTCTCAACCAATCACCAACAGGAAGAGCATAATGAATCAGCAACCATCGAAAGCAAATGTCTTTTTTTGGCAATTGCATGCTCCACAACCATTTCCAAAATTTTGCAAGTTGTAATTCCTACACATTATTCTCAAACTAGTGCTTCATGGCAACAAGACATTTATACTTTGATTGCAACAATAAATTTCTACCTACTTAACTAAATATTGGAAAAACTCCAAATGTTTACCATTTCCACCATAATTTGGCTTTTTCCATTGATAATCAGTCGGATCCCAATCTAAATTTTGAAGAGGTTTTTTAAAAAAAAAACGGCAATGAGCAATACAACAAGCATTCTTGAAAGGGTGGATCCAAAGACCATTTTTTCCCCGATCTTGTGACTACTCGAATGGCCAAAGTGTTTGCGGACATCCACACATCTGATGCAAAGTATACATGCCACAACCTACCCTCATCAATTACTGACAATTTAATACAATTGAAGTCAAGATGTTAAACTTGGCAATAAAATTCTAGACACTGATGATCTACAGGGTTTGGATGATGTTTTGTGGCAACGGCAAATGACCTTTAAGAATCGATGGCAAGGACTCCAATTATTTTTAGAGACAATTGCTGGTCCAAAGTGGAAGTATGCCATACCTCGTGACAAGACGTCGAACGTACGAGGAAGACACAAAAGACACGCACAAAATGCTCGTATGCCTTTATGAGGAGGAGAGGTGCATGGGCAAGCCCGAACGGTCCCCTCGTCACAAGATGGTCGAACGTACGAGGAAGACACAAACACACACACAAATGCTCGTACGCCTTTATGAGGAGGAGAGGTGCATGGGCAAGCCCGAACGGTCCCCTCGTCACAAGACGGCCGAACGTACAAGAAAGACACGAATAAAGAAAGAAGGAGAGAAAGAAACACGAACGATATTGACTAAAGAGTTAAATACGTGTTCGATTCTAATGCAAGAGGACCCTTTATAAAATAGGGTTTTGTTTACAATGGCAACTTATAGTTAACCAAAAGCTCAATCAAAACATAAATATTAAATGCCCTTAGAGACAAGGCAAAACCGAACACGGCGAAGACGAACACACGAGCACCACCAAAATGCCAATCCCAACGAACCACGACCACCCGAACGGCGAGCACACGGGCTCGCAACGACGAACGGGGCAGAGCAACGTCGAACCAACGAAGCTTGGGCTCACGAGCACTTCGAGTGCCGACGCGAATAAGACGAGCACGTGGCGATGGGGGGATGAAGGGGTATGAGATGAAGAAAAGTGGTGCATAAGGAGATGAAGAGCTTCGAAGGAAAATTGGCGATAGTCTCCTCCTCCCAAAACGTCCTCCCAAATGAGCCCCCTTCGACCTCCTTTTATAGGAAAAAAAGAAAGGGGGGGTCGCCAAATTTGTCTTCAATGAAAAAGGAATAAAATTCCTTAAATCACACTGCACTATAATACTAGATTTGAACCGTGCACCTCTAGCTAATAATAAATATGACTATCCACTAACCCACTAACTCTTTCTTAAATAATGTATAATTCTATCTCTATAAATTTATAGCCTGTTTCCCCTCTACCCTTTATCTCTTCTCTCTCTTACTTTTTGCATGAGCTTCTATACCTCCTTTTTACCCTTTCTTTTCCTTTTTATTTTGCATATGCACAATTAATCGCTTTTGTGTGCACACACATTGCACATGCACATTTTTTACCCCCTTTTCGCCGGTTTTTCCCACCCTTGAGCACTCCACATCGCGACAACGTCCCATCAAATATGGCGGGGGGTTGGCTGCTTGTTGTAATTATGCCAGGTGCAAGGTTCAATCAAGTGGGGAAATATATGTTGGCTATCATGGCAGACCCCAGATGGCAGATACGAGCATCATGAGGAGGGGATAAAAACACAAGAGGTTTTTTTCTCCACCATCAACAATGTCCACTCAACTCCTCTTAATGACAAATCTCAAGTTGTGTTGGAATTGGTCAGCCCAATAACTCTTTGGATTTTATGGAAACAACGGTGTAGACGGGTCTTCTCCAACCAAACCGCGCATCCAACAATGTTACTACAATAGATATGGAGTGAAATTGAAGGCACTCTAAAGAGCCAATATGATGGCATCAAGGGCGGCTCCGGTGGAGTTGAAAGACAACGAATAGCCTTCATCCAACAATGGTCGTCCTCTCCCTTTATTGAGTCCGTGGGCATCCACATAAGATGGAACTATCGTGTCCCTACAGGGATTTGTACATAACTATCTCATTTGTAAAATTTTATAACTAATGGAAGGAGTTTTTTATGGAAAAAAAAACAAAAAGAAGTGATATGAAATGTCTCCTTCTGTTTTTCCTATGTAGACTTTTCAAGTAATATACGAAGGTGCATCTTCCTTTAAAATAAAATAAAATAAAATTCTAGACATCAAAGTGTTATTACATGGGTGAATGGTCAAAATTCCAAAATGATGCGATATCACATGATTAAAATTTCAAGAAAAAATCTGGTTATATAATCATGTAATTATAAGTGTAATAAAAAAAAATGTACTTTTTTTTTCCAAGAAAGATACACCTTACTATATTACTTGAGAAATGTACATATAGAAAATAGACGGAGACATTTCATAACACCTCTATTGTAAGACAAAAAGCTACTACCAACATTTGATCAAATAGATGATATCATATAAGAAACGAATGGAGCACAATCTACAAGCTATGCAATAAAAAAGAAGCTATGGCATAAATCCACTTCATATCGGAAGTTGTATCTGAAAATAAGTGAAGCCCTCGCCATTGTTTCTTAAAGTCCACTTGACGTTGCCTTTGAGCATCAGTTGAACCTTGCAGATCATCATATTGCCCATGTATGGTATGGATAAAAAATCTACTTATTTTCTTTGTTACATATGCATTAAAAATGTTTCTAGCTACTTCAATCGAAGTTTAATGTTTATTTGACTATGAAACATTGAAGATAAAGACCATTGCACAAAACTTTATAATCCAAGAGAAGTTCCAAAATGTAATTGGCATATATGACAACACGCTCTTTCAAGTCTCTAAAAGCTCACTCAATGAATTGGGTTTCTTACTCATTTCCCCCTTTTTTGCCTGTTGGAAAATACTGAGGTTCAAGAGTTTCATTTTACCTTCATTCTCTCATTCATACTAAATATTTGGAGAATGTTGTTTGTAAAATTATTTCCATGTGCATTACTTGGAGAATATTTGGAAAACTTGATGTTTGAAGGTATTCCAAAATGTGACAAAAAGACTTACCCAAATAATTTATGGGATTTGGAGAGAGATTGTGCATAATCTCATAGGTTATTTGGATGATATAAAAGGAAATACGCAACAAGGTTCTTACAAGATAGGAGTATATTGAATAACATTTTTTTATTTTGGGAAGCGGTTGCAATTTCACAAGAAAGGAAAGAGGATTTAGCAATCTTGTTGTTGGATTTCGAAAAGGCTTATGACAGAGTAGATTGGTCTTTTTTGAGGGGTACCATGGAAAAGTTGTTGATGATACAACCTTGTATTTGCAAGGTTCTAGCAATAATCTTTCTAGAGTACAACATGCTATCGATACATTTTGCTATGCTTCTGGAACTGTTATTAATTGGAATAAATCAGTGGGGTTCTGGGTAGGTAACACAGTAAACCCTTTGTGGTGTCCACAAGAAGGGTTTCAATGGATTCCGCATGGGAAACCTATAAGATACTTGGGATGTCAAGTAGGTATTAATATTTCGCCGGAAGATCATGTAGCTCCTCTGTTGCTTGCTATAAGGAAGAAATTGTTATATTGGAATACTGCTAAATTGTCATTGGCAGGAAGGGTTGTTATTGCCAATTAAGTATTGTTGGCTTCCATGTGGTACATTTTATCAACTTGGTTGTGCTCACGTTCTGCTTTATCGCAAGTACAAAGGCTTATTAGGAATTTCCTTTGGGGATCTAAAGATTGTTCTTATGTGAGAGCCAAGGTATCTTGGAAAGTTATTACAACTCCAAAGGACGAGGGTGGTCTTGGATTGATTGAGCCTCTTTTACAATGTAAGGCTTTAGTGGGGAAATTTATTATAAGAGGTTTGTTGCCTGGTGGGGAGCCTTGGAAAAAAATCTTAAGGCAGAGAATGGTTAAAGTTATGCCTTCTACCGATGGCAATTGGAAAGATAGTATTAGATGGTGGTTTTTGAGAGATTTTAATCATTCCATTGATATTTTTTGCCAAGATAAGTTTTTTAGGGGTATCATGAAGGAATGGTGGGATTTGAAACATAACTTAGTCCAATCTCCACCATCATGTAAGGAGGAATGGTTGCGTCAACCCCTCATATTGAACCCGCTATTTACATCAAAAGATGGGGTAATGTTAAGGAAGAGAACTAGATTGAATTGGGCTGACTTTGATAAAGGTGAAGTTAAGTCTGTTGGGAATTGGTTGACTTTTTCTTCTTCAGCGATGGAAAACCAAATGCAAGTTTGTAGTGCAATTTGGGGAGGGAACATTATGTATTCAGAAATGGATAGAGTCTTTACAATATATTCCTTTCAACCTTCTCAAACTAGTCTCTTTTGGTATGGTATGTTTTCATCCTTACATGTCTTATTGGGGGTAGGGGTTATAAAAACTCTCATGAATGCCTTTACTTCGATGTTTTGCCTTTTGGACGACTTCATTCTCTCTTTGTGGAAGACGAAATTGTAACTTGAGGGAATAGGTTGCCTATTCGTATATTATGGAAGAAAGATAAAAAATGGATATTGAACCCACATCCAAATGATGTTAACAATCTCTCTTATTTATGGGTCTATGAGACTAACCCCATTGATCGCCTTTTGTGGGATCCTGGTGAGTGGAAATGGCAAATCAGATCAGCGCAAGGAATGTTAGGTAAGCAAATCCCATTTTTTCAGTATTTAGTAAAAATGGGTAGAGAAATGCTAAGGAGAGGTGTGACTGTTACACAAACATCTTGTAATTTTTGGAGATTTGGTAATGTAACAGATTTTTGGTTGAATGCTTATTGGAAATGGTTATGGGCTATGCAAACTCCTAAAAAGGTTGTGTTATTTAGATGGTTGTTGACACATTATGGCATTCCTGTGAAGTCATGGATGCGGGGACATTGTCAAGATTTAAAATGTGACAGTTGTGGTTCTCCCATTGAATCGGTTTACCATGTTTTATGGATATATCCTATTGCTAGAGCAGTTTGGAAAAGAATGTTGAGAATGTTATATCCTATTTATGGTAGGTAGGTGTACACATGGGGTTTTGTGAGATGGGGAAGATTGGCTAAAGAAATTCAAAACTATGAAAAGGAGTATGACGATTTCCTTCTCCTCTCCGATGGAAGACATGTATTGGAGGTCTCTGATATTACATCAGTCCGTTGTTTGGAAGAGGATATGGTCCGGTCTATGATATCTTCTCTAGTCATTTGGGTATTGTGGAAGGTTGGATGTAAATGTGTATTTCAGAAAGTTAAACAGAATGTAGTTGAGTTAGTCAAAGAGGTACGGTTAATGCTCGTACACACTTTAAGAGGTCAATATGATGCAATAATTGGTGAGCATGAGGTTGTGATTCGGAGACAACAACAATTTAGAGAAATTTGGAAAAACGTTGAGGTCTTCATCTCTTTTGGAGAAAGAATAAAGTGGAGATATGCTCCACCAAGATGGCTTTTTCCACCCCCCGTCTTGGAACAACCTTCATGAGGGCTTTTGATTCTTGACATGTTGGTTGATGTGGATATAAGGGTTGTTATATATTGTATGAACTCGTTGTAGCCTTTCGGCATCTTTCCATTAATATCAAGGTGAACCTTCTTTTAAAAAAAATATAAATAAATAAAAAATGTGCAACATGCAGAGCTCATACGATTGGAATTTCATGCTACTTGGGATAGAGGCATATTTTATAGACGGATTTATGATAAAGTGAAGTGGTGAGGCTAACCTTTCTTCTTCTATTCGTTATCCAACAACTAAGGAATAGCATAAGATGATATTTAGTGGTATGTTGATCTTAATAGGAATCCTCGTGTTCTTAAAGTTGCCAAAAAAGTATTCTTGTGCTTACCTCCTAAATTCAAATATTTACCTACAAGTAAGTGTACTAAATTAGCCAAGTAGTATTATAGAGCTTTCATAGTCCTGATGCATATCAGTTCATTTGCCTATCATCTTGATCTTCTATATGGTATCAATGTTCATCTTGTTTTTCATGTTAGTTGCCTCAAAGAACTTAGTAACCATAGTAACCATAAAATACTCGGTTCCTCATTTGCTAAAAAAAAGAATCTCGATGCTCAAACTAAACATTTGAGATTTAAACAAATCCAAGAATACAAAATTAGATGGTTGGATCAAATTGTATATGATGCCACTTGAGAGAGAACATGTTCTAAAATCTATCTTTCTTGAGTTTGATTTGCTATTGCAATAGTGCAATGTTTTTGAAAGAGGGAGTATGATATAATCATAACCATAGAGACCAAATTTATAGCTAATTTTAATGGGTTAAGGAGAGGTACGAGGGTAGTTGGATGAGGTTTGCGGCCACTCCAATTCCCCGACTTATATACTTGTATAGCCTTTTTGTAAAAATCTCTCCTAACTAATATGAAAGAAGCTTCGTTTTTGGAAAAAAAGGGTAGGTACTAGGATAGTCAAGAAATTAGTATTCTAGGAATTGGGACAAACGCACCAACACTTGGTTACACATGATGGCATGGGAGCTTTGGGTGTTGGGGTAAAGGGGGGCTTTCAACCCCTTCATTTCGACATCTTAATACATTGTTGAGACTCTAATGGTGAAGCTAAACTCACTTCTTTAGATCAATTATTTAACAACGAAGGTATAGTTAAGCACTCTTAAAATCTATTCTTCTCCTCAATATCTTATTGTTTTGCTCATTATTAGGTTGATTCGTAATGCCTTCCCCTTGCCTTTTTTTTGCTTGCACCCTTCACACACCTTTTTCTAACTAGCTTTCTCACTTAGCAACATCTTGAATGATTGTTACAACATGTCTTTGTCGCTTTGTGTATAATGTTCAAAATTTGTGTGTTTGTTTATGAACACATTTGCATCTCAATCTTCCCTAAAAAAAAGCTTAACATAGCACACGTGTGCAAACACAGGACAATCAAGATTATTCTCAAATTTTGCAAAATAATTACGCCATTGAAATGTTGTTCTTGTAAGATGTAACACCACTACAATCTCAAACCATCTAAAATTGTTTCTTTAATTATAATATATGAATATTGTACTATTCAACTTTGTTTCTTTTGTAACATGGGGATTGTCAAAACCAAAAATTTACATCAATCATGCTCTTAGTTCTCTTCATAGGCAAATGGAGGAATGAATGTATGTGAAAGTGATCAATTCTAAAACTGATCACAATCCACCCCCCCCCCCCCCCCCCCCCCCACCCCAGTTTGAGGAGTGGGACACACTTGACACACTCCTCCCAGCCCCCAGTTCGAGGAGTGGGACACACACTCCCCCTGCCCCCCCCTATTTCGACAAGTGAGACCCACCAACCACAGTTCGAGTAGTTGGGCCCCCACTCCCGTAACACCCCCCGCCCCCCCCCCCCAAAAAAAAAGGGAAAGGGAAAAAAGAAAAAGAGACGCAGTCCGACTCTGTCACTCATGGCACCTTCGAACATCACCACTGTCAAACACATAGCACAAACAGGCCCCTCGATCGATAACAGAAAAAACATCTTTGATAATGGAGGTCATGTTGAGATTATTTTCAACAAGGAAGAGATGCTTCTACTTGAGAAAGAGATAGAGCGCCTTGAGCGAATAGCGGTCATATGCTGCGTGATGGGATCACGACCAAACAGAGGGTTGTTGTGAGATATGTTGCAAGCTAAATTTCATTCACAACTACGTGGTATAAAAGAAGTCCAACCGCTTGGTAAAGGCTTCTATCAAATCATACTAGCAGACAAGGATTCTGCAACGAACCTCATAGCATTTTCTCCCTGCCAGGTTCGAAATACATGGTTGTTCATGCGTAAATGGACACATGGTTTTAACTTAGAGAAAGCCGCACAACAGGATGATTCCATGAAAAAGGTAATAATGTTGTTTCCTGGACTATCCTTAGAATACAACATGTTACTTCCTACTATTGGCAACTCCTTTGGTATGATGCTGGATGAGGAACTAACGCTAGCAGACAGGCTAAAGAAGCACCTAAGCCCTCCCTCTATCTGCCTCTTGGTGCAGGAAATCAATAAACTTCTCTCCAAGATCCTCATTCCCGGGAAAAACGGAATGCAAATTGAACAACGCATAGAAGTGATTGGCGCACCGGGGCAATGTTTTGCATGCAAAAAACTTGGTCATTTAAAAAAGAACTACCCCACAAGACATATTAAAGATCCTACAAAGGAGACTCTAGAAGGTCAGGACACCATAAGACATCAGAAGCCTCCCCCACCATGACCCGACAAGGCTGTGATGGAATGGCGAGCGGTGGAAAAAACCCATGTCCTTCGAAAAACATCATCGACACAAAATGCTCCATCGCCAATGAGCCCCAATCGATTTGATCTACTACAAGAGCTCCCCCCCACAGACGAGCATTCCCCTAGTTCTTTCTTAAGCCCCAAGGAACGACCTAAGGTGACACCAAGCACACAAGAGAAAGTTCTCGTTAAAGCTTACAAAACAGGGAAGCGCAGACGAATAAGTCATGTAAAGACCTTAATAAGGAGCTTGAGTGGAACAACACCCAATGTAGAAGCAACAAACCAAGGCAAAAGTGTGAATGTCACGCCTCAAATCATAGTCGTCCCGGACACAAATGAGTGTGCTTCCTCTAGCCAAGACCTTGAACCACACCCACAAAACGCCTTGAAATGGTTGAAGAGCTCATGAACGAACTAAAGCAACATTGGCATAACATTGAATTCTGGTGCACCATGGATGAAGAGGAACCTCATCTTTGCCACATCCACCTGCGGACTATCATAGACACCCAACTAACTCCAAGCTTTGTCTATTTCTATGAGAAGCATGAAGGGGCGATTGAAGCTCACATGATAGCCCACAAACTCCACTCATGGATGTGGACCACTATTCCATCCCTGGAAATGACTGGATGTCTAAATGGTGAGTGCTCCCCACTCACGACCTATTGTACAAAGCACCAAGAACAACTGGCAATCTCCCACCCCATTCCATGAGTATGAAGATTATAACATGGAACATGCAAGGACTCAGAAGTAGACTAGACCAGCAAAATAGATGGAAACGGAGAAGGGATCTTGAAGAATATTTACTAGGGAGTGATGCTGACATCATCATGTTGCAGGAACGCCACCTCGATAGCACATAGTTAAAGGAAGTCGGAGACCTTCTACCAGGATCATGGCGAACAATTTGGGAGCCAGCAATTGGGGAGGATGGAAATCATGGTGGTATTTGCACTTTGATTCGGGAACATCTAGCCCAAGGCTTAATACACCAAGAATCACTTATACCTGGTAGGGCACACTTTTGCACATTGGCCATCCAAGGGCAACGATGGAACTTCATGAATGTTTATGCTCCAAATAGCAGAACAGAAAGAGCAACATTCTAGGACCGCATCCGCCTACAAGTAGTGGGTGCGGAAGAGTGGTGCATTGGAGGGGATTTTAATATGATTGAATCCATTCATGATAGCTCCAACAACAACCCCATAGTTCTACAAGGAAGGGAACGTAAACAATGGGAGAAGCTACGTGTCCACCTTAACCTGCGAGACATCTGGCATTCTGCCAACTTCCAACGGAAAAGGGATTCTCTCCTATTCTCCCGATCAGATAGGCGGAATAGTGAACCCACCCTATCTCGCATTGACCGCATTTATGTGGGGGAGGCTCTAGAAGCGAAGGGAGGGTGGTGTCGCATAACTCCAGGCACGCCTTTCTTTGACCATTACCCGGTAGGTGGTCATTTTCAATTGCACCGAAAATGGGGCCCATTCCAGACTCGCATCCCACACACTATTTACACACTTATAGACGTGAAGGACCAACTATCCAACCAATGGTCATTACCCGTCAATGGCTCATCAACATCGGAAAAACTTTTAGCTAAATTAACAAGAGCTTCTACTCTCCTACATGAGATTGTCAAGACCAGAAGCAAGGATGCTCAGGAGAAGCGACAGAGGACAAAACGGGACTAATAGCCTTACAACGACTCCAACAGAGATACCTTGTCCTGTATTTGGATCGCAAGACAAGTCGCCACGGCCAAACAAGAACTTAGCATAGCAGAAAAGGAAATATATGACATGGAGTTTCATGGAAGCATGACGTGATAGATTCGAGTAGGGGACAAAACCACAAAGTAATTCTTCTGCTCCAAAGGCCCGAGGCACGCTAGAACTCTGATGTGTAGCCTCAACCGAGAGGATGGAACGACCACTGAGGATGACAACGAAATGAGGAATATTGCCACAAGGTATTATAGGCGCCTACTTACCGAAGAAATTATAGCTACTGGGGAAGACATAAGAGAAGATATTATCCTCCAAAGCATACCCGAGAAAGTCACGCTGGAAATGAATACCTGGCTCGTGCGTCCCCTATCAATCATCGAGATATGGGAGGCCCTCACTGATTTAGATGCTGATAGCTGCCCCGGAATCGACAGTCTCACCCCACACTTTTTCACATGCCTTTGGGGAACTATTAAAGAAGACCTCCTCTAGGCATATGAGGAGATCATCACCTCTAGAAGCATGCCGGAGAAATTTGGACAAGGGATGATACATCTCATTCCTAAAAGTGGTGGGAATGCCAACGACATTAGCAAGTGGCGGCCCATAACTCTTCTCAGTAATGTTTATAAGTTGCTCGCAAAAATCATGGCACGCCGTTTAACACCACTTCTCCCTCAACTCATTCATCCGTCCCAGACAGGTTTTGTTAGAAATCGGAGCATCCTAGACAACCTCTTCTCATTCTGGGAAGCAGTAGCCCTTGCCAAGCATACCAACAATAAGGTAGCGGTGGTGCTACTAGATTTTGAGAAAGCATATGACAGGGTATGCTGGAACTTTCTAGAAAGTGTGATGAGGAAACTCGGCTTTCAAGATACATGGATCAAAGGCATGCAGGATTTTATAGGAATGGCAGCAGTTGCAATTCACTGGCAGGTTAAAGGGGCCCCTTTTTTTGAATATCCCGATCTGTACGACAGGGATGCCCACTAGCTCCATCCTTATTTCTATTATACGCCGAAGCACTCTCTTGCTTTCTCAACTCGCGACATCTCTACCTACGTTGTCGTGCCTTTCGGCTCCGGATCGTTGCGTGAGTCGGGTGGGAACCGCCGAGGTTTTGGACTAGGAGAAAGAAGAATATGAGATGAGGCTAGTAATGAATAGATTATTAGAAAGAGAGATAGAAATTTCGTGAATCCCACGAGTGTATTTTATTCGATTAATCAATATTTAGATAAGAATATGTATTTAGATTGAAAGAAAGATATAAGAAACTTGTGAATCCCACAAGTATAGATTATATTATTTTCGTGAATCCCACGATTATATTAATCGGTTGGTGTTTTCGGAAATATATCCAATTTCCAAATATTTCACACACCTATTACATTGTGCTCCCCATCCTTATGTAGTGATGGGAGAGACTAAGCATAGCTACATGCTTTTTTTCTAATATGTTCATGCACACTAAATGTGCATGTGATGCTTTTCTAATCCTTGCTTTTATTTGCTAAATATAGTGCTCATGCACGCTAGATGTGCATGAGTCACTTTTTAGTTGCTTGCGTTTTTCTATAAAATATTCACGCACTCTAAAAATGCACGATTTACCTTTTAATAAAGGTAGGTGCAAATAAAGCACTTATAGTTATTAAATCTATTTATAGAACATTAAAGATAAGCTAGCATAATGGTAAAGTTGAGATTTGGCTACGTGGAGGTACAAGGTTCAAATCTTGCCCTATGCACGTGATAAATATCTTGATATTCTTATTTTATTTATTTATATGTAATTAAATCGGTTATATTATTTTTACTTTTTCACGTAGTTTACGAAATACACTACGACACTCGCCCCCTCCGAACCCGCACATCCTCCGGTATGTGCCGAAGTTGCCGATGCTCGTTGTCTCCCCTTCATCCTCCGTTTGTCCCGCTATGTCAACTTTGTCTCTCCATTTTGAGTAGACCCATTCTTTCCACCCGAACCATTGTCGCCATCCGATCCACCATATTCTTTGTTCTCTCTCGTCATATTCTTGGCCCTTGTCATTCGTGGTAGTGACTTTTATTGGCCTCTTTCTTGTCTTCATCAACCTTAAATTTTTTCCGGATCGCTCTCGTCCGATCAACTTTCGGTTTGATCGGCTTCCGATCGGATTCGTATTCGGCCGAATCGGAATCGGTTGTTCGGTTTCGATTGAGTCGGTCTCCTTCCGGCCCGGTTTCGATCTATCGGTTTCGGTTTCGGTTGGCTTTCTTTTCCTCGTTTTTACCAGCCTCGACCAGTCCAACCTTCGGTTGAGTCGGATTAGCTTCTTTCTGGATCGGTCTCGTCGGATTGGCTTTCGGCTAGGTCGGCTTCCATCCATATTCGCGTTTGGCCAAGTCAGACTCAGTCGATCGGTTTTGACCGAGTCGACCCCTTTTCGGGTCGGCTTTCTTTTGGGTCGTCTTTCGGCCGAATCCTCATTCGCCCGGTTCGGCTTTCGTTTGTGTCGTCTTTCGATCGAATTCTCTTCCTTTCGGTTCGGCTTTCTTTCGGGTCGACTTTCGGTCGAATCCTCTTTTACCCGGTTCGGCTTTCTTTCGGATCGGAATCCCGTCCGGATCACCTTCCATCCTAACTGGCTTCCGACTTTACCTTTCTTGCCGCCACCTCCCGTCTCTCCGGTCTCACGTTGGTTCTCGGACACAACCGCCGAAGTCTCTAGAATTAGTGGGTAGGAATCCTCGGTATTATCATCCTCCATTGTTTCACCCATAGCCATATTCTCGGCTATCTCTCCGTCGTATGCATCAACTTCGACCTTTGTTTTCTCTCCGCCACCTTCCGTCTCTTCGGTCTCACGTTGCCTTTCGAACGCAACCGCCGGAGTCTCTGGAATCAGTGGTGGGGAAGTCTCGATATGGCCATCCGTCGTTGATTCGTCCATAGCCACCTTCAATTCGATGTCATCTTTCATGGTGACCTCCTCAATCAAGTCCTCCTTGCTCTCTTTCACTGCATCAATTATGCAAACATCAATTATGCTTACCCCTTTTTCACCCGATGTTTCGGACACTTGTATTCCGAAATCTTCTTCTACACTTGGGTTATCGGCCTTATCCTTTGTCGTTGTTCTTTCGCAAGACAAGAGGGTAGCTTGTTTTACACCCTCTTCCGTCGGACCATCATGTTGTATTTCGGCCTTCATATCGGCTCCATCGTTTGTCTTCAATCGACCATCCTTCATCGGCCATGTCGTTGACAAGATTCTCATCTTCCTCTCATCATGTCTCCGGCATACCCTTTGGACTTCGGCCCAATCTTCGGTAAGACCATTCGTACCTTCATCGTCTTCGAGTTCGATCCCGATGTCCATCCTTTCTTTTCGATCGATCGATTTTACGAACATTAGGACTTTATCCTCTCCCACCAACCGTTGTTCCCGCTCCGAGAGTCGAGCAAGACGATGCTCGAACTCTAGGAATGCTTGTGTTGCACTTTGTTGGGTCTTCTCCGATGCCACCCATTCGTCGAATTCTCGCCGATCTTTTCCCTTCGATCTCTTGTAATCATATGCCTCTCGTAAAGCTTCTTCAAATGATCCCCATGTCGAGTTTTGTTGCCGTATCTTGTGGATTCTCTCTTGTAGCTCATCCGTGGCCACCCGATTGAAGGATGTCACTTGCAATCCTTCCGGTATCCCACATCGTATCATCTCCGCCTTGTAGTCATGTAGATAGCGTGACACATCATTTCCGTTGAATTGTCCGTTTCGTTGTACGAGCCGCTTTACTGCCCCCGTGATCTCCGACATCACTCGTTGTTCTTGTAGCATCCGCTCGAACATCATCATCATCGTTATGCTCATTGCCTCTTGTTGATTCTCCATCTCCTTGCCACCCGCCTTCGCGTCGGGTTCACCAACTGTGTCGTGCCTTTCGGCTCCGGATCGTTGCGTGAGTCGGGTGGGAACCGCCGAGGTTTTGGACTAGGAGAAAGAAGAATATGAGATGAGGCTCGTAATGAATAGATTATTAGAAAGAGAGATAGAAATTTCGTGAATCCCACGAGTGTATTTTATTCGATTAATCAATATTTAGATAAGAATATGTATTTAGATTGAAAGAAAGATATAAGAAACTTGTGAATCCCACAAGTATAGATTATATTATTTTCGTGAATCCCACGATTATATTAATCGGTTGGTGTTTTCGAAAATATATCCAATTTCCAAATATTTCACACACCTATTACATTGTGCTCCCCATCCTTATGTAGTGATGGGAGAGACTAAGCATAGCTACATGCTTTTTTTCTAATATGTTCATGCACACTAAATGTGCATGTGATGCTTTTCTAATCCTTGCTTTTATTTGCTAAATATAGTGCTCATGCACGCTAGATGTGCATGAGTCACTTTTTAGTTGCTTGCGTTTTTCTATAAAATATTCACGCACTCTAAAAATGCACGATTTACCTTTTAATAAAGGTAGGTGCAAATAAAGCACTTATAGTTATTAAATCTATTTATAGAACACTAAAGATAAGCTAGCATAATGGTAAAGTTGAGATTTGGCTACGTGGAGGTACAAGGTTCAAATCTTGCCCTATGCACGTGATAAATATCTTGATATTCTTATTTTATTTATTTATATGTAATTAAATCGGTTATATTATTTTTACTTTTTCACGTAGTTTACGAAATACACTACGACAACGTGGTCTTCCCATACCTCATTCTCACCAAAGCATCCTGGATATAGAATTTGTAGATGACATAGCAGTCTACCTGCAAGGGGACTTGGAAAACCTCCAAAAGCTAGAAAGTGGGCTAGCTGTATTTTGCAAGAGATCCAACGCTATGATCAATTGGCACAAATCCTGCGCAATATGGCTCTCTCAAGAAACACATCCGGCGTGGCACCCACATCCCGCTTTCAAATGGATCAATCAAGGAGTCAACACCAAATATTTGGGTTTCCAAATTGGTTTCAACATACCGTCAGAGACTATGATTGCACCCATTATCCATTCCATTCGACAAAAGTTGATACATTCGAAATTGATGCTAGTGGGTCACATCATAGTGGCAAATCAAGTACTACTCGCAATAGCATGGTACAGTCTATCATGCTGGACAATCTCCAAGGAAAGTATACATCAGATTCAACGACCGGTCCGCAACTACACTTGGTCTAGTAAGGAAGACCATGTAAGTTGCGCCAAGGTGGCGTGGCCTATACTCACAACGCCTAAGTTGAGAGGGGGATTGGCTCTTATTGATACCCTTTCACAATCGAAAGCCTTACTTGCCAAATTTTTGGTGCGAGGACTCCAACCAGGAAATGATTGTTGGAAAATGCTATTGAGGTTACATTTCGCTTACTTTAGGCCACGAAAAGGGGTCAATTGGGCCCCTCAAACAGGATGGATTCTAAACATGGATCTCAAACCTAGTTTCTCCCGACATTTGGAGGATAGATTCAGTGCATCCATGTGGAAGGCATGGTGTGACATTCGTCGAGGGCTTAAGTGTGATCAACTGAGATCCGAACCTGCCTGGCTCAATCAACGTATCCTATGGAACCCATATCTCAAGGATGACTCTAATCAACTAGTGGGATCACGTAAGGGGTTGTCATGGGGATACATTGTAGAAGGTTCAGGAAAAAGTATAGAATGTTGGCGACGGTTTATGTCAATGCAACTACAAGATCAAGCGAACATACTCCATGGAATAAGGGGCGGATGGACTATGAGATCGGAAATCATTAACACTCTACTAATTAGGGAATCTGCTACTCAAAGGACGACAATGGAGAAATGGATAGGCCACGAGGAGGAGGGATCTCTAATCCCGAGAGCTAAGGAACCACTAGACAGACTTGAAGGCTCTGAATTGTGAGGCACTGAGACACCAACACAAAATAATGCAATTTGAGTACTCACATATACTGGTCATAAATGGATTGTAGATCTTGATCCGATCAAAGTACAACCCGATTGGCATATATGTACTCATGAAAACACATGGCTACGTAAGGTCAGTTGGGACCCTTTGCAATGGACATGGCATGATCCCTACGCGGGGCAAGGACGCAAACCCATCCCTTTCTTCCAATTCACAACTAGATTGGGACGCCACATTCTAGTTGTTCAAGCCGCTCGAGAACCGACAGCTGCAAAGGTCTGGCACACATTTCAAGTTCCTTCCACAATAATCACCAAGTTTTGACAGAAAATCTGGAAACAACAACACGCGAGGCGAATTACCACGTTCCAATGGCTATTAATACATAAGTCCCTACCGGTGGGAGCATGCCAACCTAGGAACCTTAGCTCTCCTAATTGTGTAGAGTGCCCACATGCAGTAGAATCAATATGACATGCTCTGTGGAATTGCCCAACATCCCATCGAATATGGCGGGGGGTTGGCCGCTTGTTGCAATTATGTCAGGTGCAAGGCTCAATCAAGTGGGGAAATATATGTTGGCTATCATGGCAGGCCACAATTGGCAGATACGAGCATCAGGAGGAGGGGATGACTTTGGTGATAAAAGCACAATAGGTTCTTTTCTCCTCCAGAGGCAATGTCCACTCCATTCCTCTTAATGACAAATCTCAAGAGGTGTTGGAATTGGTTAGCCCAATAACCCTTTGGATTCTATGGAAACAACGATGTAGGCGAGTCTTCTCCAACCAAACCGCACATCCAACAAGGTTACTGCAAGAGATATGGAGTGAAATTGTAGCCACTCAAAAGAGCCAATATGATGGCCTTAAGGGCGGCTCCGAGGGAGTTGAAAGACAACGAATAGCCTTCATCCAACAATGGTCGTCCTCTCCCTTTCTTGAGTCAGTGGGCATCCACATAAGATGGAACTATCGCGTCCCTTCAGGGATTTGTATATAATCGTCTCATTTGTAAAGTTTTATAACTAATGGAAGGAGTTTTTTTTTGGAGAAAAAAAAAAAAAACTGATCACAATGATAACGAAGAGCTATGAAAAAAGTATATGTCAAACAAATATACATTTTCAAAGTGCCACACATAGCTTCAAATTGTCTATGTACTTTCAACCTTTTTTTCTTTACCCTATGTTAACTTAATTAAACCCTCTTCCACCGTCTTGTTCACCATGTCTTTATTGTTGTATTTTGCAAATCGATTGAACATTAGACGACTATCCAAAGTTGTATACAACTATATAGTTGCATTGTGATGCTCGATATAAGCACGTTCTTAAAAACAAATCAAAATATTTCATTAACTCTTCTTTTAATTGAATCTATGTACCTAATATTAACAATAAAGTGTTTCATAGTCTAATTGTAATGGGATTGATTCCACTATAATATGGCCATGTTGACCATTGGTTTTAATTGTGCAATTTGTAATTCTCTCTACATATTTGTTTCATTACTTTTATTTTTAAAGACACGTTTTTGTTACAATCATGGGACATTATAATATTTAGGTGTTCAATTTCTATCTCCTTTTAAGTGTCTTTGAAATATATCAACACTTCAATATATTATATGATGTGATAGATGTGACTCTTTTAACACGTCTTACTTAGATCATTATATTGAACAAAGTGGGAGAGATAATCAACCATGAAATTTACGGTTTTCCAAGGTTATTTTGTTCATATTTCGCTTTCTTTGTTCGTTGCCACTAAGTGCATGTGACAAGGACATGGTCAATTGACATACTACATAGACCTTACTCATGAGTCATACCTAACATCTAAGGTTTGTAATAGCTTCTAAAGGTTCGAAAAGATTGTTAAAATATGTAAAGAAACTTATATATAACACAAAGTTTAAGAAAAACAAACAAACACATAATACCTACCAATGAATCTCTTTTTTCTAGTCGTTCAATATATCTCAATAAAGTCATGACAACATTTAATGAAGAGATTAAATTTCAATAAATTTCCCTTTATGATGGTGATAATTTTCACTAGCAAAAAAATAATGGTGTTGTAATGAGTTCCACCTTTGATAGACCCAAAACATAAAGACTATGGGAAGCATTGTTGCCGCTGGATCTTCCACGAGAAGCCCATCCCACCAGCAGAGGTAATCATGGGACTTTGGGATCACCTCATCGCCTTCCTTTGTGGGTCATATGAAGATATTCAAGGTGAATTAGTCTCAACATCCAAGGCACGTGCAACATTCATTTTGAAATGGAGTGGAACGTCGATGCTGCGATTGCAAATCGGCAATATACAATGGTGTTATCTCCCGTTGAAATGGCTCTTCCCCTCAAGGACTCCCCCCATGCGACATCCCCCCATCATCCCCGGACCGTAGAAGGATCACTCTAGGCTTCACGTTTTTAGAGTTAATCGAAGCCACATAGCTCTATATGAGGCTTGGCCCTTGTACATATGATACCTCTTGTATTTCTTCCTAACTAATGGGTAGCATTTTTTTGGGAAAAAAACCATAAAGACTACGATGGAATATTTAATGGGAGATGTTCCTTAGGGGCTCCAAGAGTGGTGTTTGTTGGTGGTTTCTGTATGCAAATAGTAATAACATAAAAGAAGAAAAATAAAGATAAAGAAGAGGGCCTCGTATGCATTGTAGGATACTATGGCAACAATTGATGAATACGAAATTGTGAATATTGTGGGGGTTAGATGAAATACAAAACTAACCTATATTTTTAATGGCAAAATTTATACTTTTTTACTAGGCTTGATTCTTCCAAAAAAAAACTACTTCCATTAGTTAAGACAATGTACATAGGATAATATACAACTCATATCTTATAGGCCAACTTCAATGGCGAGAAGAAAACAACATGTGTAAAGGAAACAACAAAAAACTCCAAAACACCACATCATCCAATGAACATAGCATTACTCGGCCGCATACCCTCCATGTGAGCCTCATACAACCCAAATTCAACATAGGCATCCTCTGATCTCTTCTCGTGGCAACACCCATCTATACTAGGCTTGATTCTTAAATACAAATTTTAGCAATGGGCGCGGTTCAGTTTCGGTTCGGTTCGGTTTCAAGGCAAAGAAACCGAACCGTTTATTTAAAACAAAAACCAAACCAAACCGTTTATGAACTCTCAGTATTGAAACCAAACCAATTAAGAAATAGTTGAAACCAAACCATTTAAAACCAAATCGTTTAGGGAAAAGTTGAAACAAAACCGAACCATTTAATAAAAATTTTAAACCTAACCACTTAAATTAAACTAATTAAACATCTAAATAAACAAAAATACATTAAATTAGGTTCTTTTCTCCTCCAGCGACAATGTCCACTATTTTCCTCTTAATGACAAATCTCAAGAGGTGTTGGAATTGGTCAGCCCAATAACCCTTTGGATTCTATGGAAACAACGATGTAGGCGAGTCTTCTCCAACCAAACCACCTATCCAACAAGGTTACTGCAAGAGATATGGAGTGAAATTGTAGCCACTCTGAAAAGTCAATATGATGGCCTTAAAGGTGGCTCCAAGGGAGTTGAAAGACAACGCATAGCCTACATCCAACAATGGTCGTCCTCTCCCTTTCTTGAGTCAGTGGGCTTCTACATTAGATGGAACTATCGCGTCCCTTTAGGGATTTGTACATAATCGCCTCATTTGTAAAATTTTATAACTAATGGAAGGAGTTTTTTTTTTGGAAAAAAAAACATTAAATTAAATAAGCATTTAAGATAAATTTATTAAATCAATAAAAGAAACTTTAATTGAACCATTAAATTAAATAAACACTTAAGTTAAATTAATTAAATCAATAAAAAACCATTAATTAAACCATTAAATCAATAAATTATAAAGGTAAAACAAAAGTTAACCAAAAACCTATAAACCTTTAAACCAAACCTATAAACCCGAGTTTTAGAACCGAACCGAACCGTTTATCGAAAATCCAAAGCAAACCAAACCATTAAATTTTTTGGAACCAATAAACCGTTAAACCATGGCTTAACGGTTCAATTCGGTTTGAGCCGAAATCGTGCCCATTGCTAAATACAATCCCATGCACGTCAACATTTTGAGACCTTTCATATCCCTTGCACATGCATGACATACAAATTCACCCTTCCTCACCTAACATAGCTTTTGAATATCCATGATGTTTGTGGGTGAATCAGTGACCATTTTTATGCATATAGCCATGGAAATGAATATTCTTTTTCTACGTCGAACACATGTCATGGAAGTGGGCATCAATAATATTCCATGCTTGAGACCTATCATATCACTTAAATATGTTGGACAATATCTTGCAAGTCTATGATTCGATTCATGGGGAATTGGATGAAACCAAAAGAGCCCAGTCAAAGTTTCTCCTAAAATGGGGTAGTTCTCCTATGGTGGCCAGATCATCATCAGGGCCTAATGGAACTACCAAGCACCCAAATGGCCGTTTCTACCAATGGCTTCCAGTAGTGACCAGGAGCTGTAAATATGTATAACTGTGTTACAAGGTAGTTACCATGTTAAAAGAGTTGATGGGATACTTTTGTCGTAAATGAGGGAGTGGGGACTACGATCACTTTGGTGAGAAGACAAGAGTGAGCTTTGCTGAAATGTGTTGGTCTTTGATGTACTTTGTTTGCTAACTAATGCGAAGTAGTGTTGTTTTGGGAATAAAATTGAAAATCTTGTAGGTCTCCAAAACACGAAATCCAATGGAATTAGTACAATTCAATAATGTAAAAAGCTCATTATAATTGTGAATGTTGAAGCTACTCCAAAAAATTGTTTAATTAATGCAACTATTTGGTTACAAATGATTATTCTTAGTATGACCTCAACTCAAAATTTGAATTTAGAGACCTATTAAGTATGATCAAGAGAGGAGTCTAGCTAAGGTGAGCTTCTCAAAAAATATTTTCTTTATATGGCCATAAGAGCATGACAATATATAGTCAATGTGCAAATGCAAACTCTCCACCAAAGTTTGACATAACAAGTAGCTTATGTGACAAGATTTATATACATGAGAGATAACTCTGACAAGTAGCTCATGTCTCTTTGGGTGTCATAGTCATATGCTTATCATTTTTTGTTTTCTTTATATGGTCATGGTGTAGGGTTTACAAATAGACTAAGATGGAGGAACTTTGGAATACTTGATTAAGGCATTTAAGGAGGTTTACCTATAGTGTAGGTTTTGGCAAATGTTTCTTTCATGTTTCTATGAGCCTTATATTAGAATCTTGAGAATAAGATGCTCATATGAAACCAATTTGCATAAGCATCTGGATTGCATATTAATCGGAGAAAGTCTAGCCTATCTCATATACGAAGAGGGATTTGGAATGTCAAGAGTGACAAGAATCCATGGTTAGTAAAAGCCCTATATTTCAACACTTGGGGTATCCATTGGGAGTGAATGTTATGAATGATCGATTGATTGAATAGATGATTAAAAAGTTTAGGGATAAATTCATATATTGGAACTCACAATCTTAGCCATTTGTATATTGTATTACAGAACCCATGATATTACATTATTTGTCATTGCTACCATGGACAAAGAAAGTCGTTTATTCCATTTTGCAACCTCTTTGATATTTCTTGTGAAGAAAGAGGGATAATATGGGAATCATATGGATTGTATGGAACCATCTCACAACCCCTAAGAGCTTGGGGGGAACTGCAATATTGGATTTATCTATGCATATAATGGCTACTAGATTTTCATTATTGTAAGATGTATACTCACACTCACAACCATGGATAACTATTGTCCAATATTTCATTGAGAATGAGGGTATAACACATGGGAGAACAACGATTAAGGCATCATGGTGGTAATTATTGAACGGATATATTCCACTTAAGATTCATTGTTCTTCATGTGTTCAACACTTGATATTTTATGGGGATGAAGAGCTCCTTATTTGTATGGAAACCATAATCTAGAGAGAGAGGATTGTAATTCTTTGCAAAAGGAGTTATTTATGTATTCTCGATAATTATGTTGGCCTAGAAAGTAGAGATTGCCAAGAAATTCTTTCGTTGATGGAGGTTGGTCTTGCCTATTGGTGATTCAACATGTCCTACTGCACTTTTAGTGATGACTCCACACTCAATTGTGGTGCCATTCAGATTTATTAATATGATTATATCCATAGTGGCATCTAGTAAATTAAGAAATATGTATGAAGTAATAAAGAAGTGAGAAAACAGGGCCTCAAACCCAAGACATAATGCTAGTATTGTAACAACTTACCACTAGGGTATGCTAATTATGATAAATTTGTTTTTTACTTGTGGCGAGGCTAATTTTGATCTATGGAACCAAATCAACATATCATCTTGTATGTGATGCCTTCCTAAGAAGGGGGGTTACTACTTTGTCATAAAAACTCTCGATGTAAAAATAATGCATGCACATATGTGCTCAGCCTTCTCGGTGGAAATTTGAGTATGACACGCACATTATCATACTCATTTAACAAGACATCATATTTCTCACAAATCACCTTATACGTTGAGCATGCGATAAGTGATACTCATCCTCCACTAGGTTTTCATTGCATATCTTGCATATCTTCATGTTTGCATGATGTTGCCTACCTCAAATATTGAAAAGGGGCCAAATGTGTCTTTTATTGTTTCATATTACACTTATGCTCTTTTCACACATAACGGCCATTCACTTCTGTCTCTTGGGCTTTTCTATCTTTTCTATCTTTCCTTGTTCCAAACATAGTACTTGGGTATCAATGTCTATCTATGTTGTTGGGAAGAGAGAAAGGTAGCAACACTCACAAGTAAAAGAATATTGTTCTAGTTTTGTAGAACCGATAAGGAAAGTTAGTGTCATTCAATAAGCCGAAATATGTATAGAAATTTTGGAAATCCTTCAAAATCTCTTTATTAATCATTTGATCTCAAATCCACTTGTAATGACTTCACCAAAGGAAGAAAACCTAATCTTAGATTGTTTACATGTTTGCTAGCTTTTTAGAAAGTTAAAAGGCATGTACCCACCACCTCAACTTTCTCTAAAAGACAACACAAAGTGTTATGGAGAATGATTACAAAAGGAAAGAGAGAATCCACTTTTTCTTCATGCTCTACCTTTGATAGTGCTTCTTTTAGTGGGTGTCATGCTCCTCGATGTTTTCTTTATGTTGATGTATTCCATAACATCAAAATGCATATGGAATTCTTAGCTTCTACTCAACAACACCAACAAGAGAAATAAAAATAGCAAACCCTTTAATTATAGAACCTTTCAAATCCCTATATAAATGCGTGAATCATTGCGTTTACTTCTATTTCTCCAATTTTATTGCATTTTGTGAGATACATTTCTCCCTCATAGGAAAAATTCCTAATCATTCAGGCACCTTGCAAGCATTCCTGATCATTGTCTGTCACAAAATTTAAACCTTAATTCTGGACCTTTTCCCCCAATATATATTCCTTCTTTATCTTGATCAATTTTCATTCCTTCATAACTTTAATATAATTGTTCTTGAAAACTATGTCCCCTATGTTTGAAACTAAACAAGTTCATGTGGAGAATGGGGCCAACATGGAGGAAATTTGTGTATCCGAAGATGATGCGAAATCGTGGATCCATCATAATGACATTGATGACATAAAATCGATCATTGCACCATCCATTGACAACAATTTGCAAACAATTGGGATATGCACAGTGTGTGTAACTGGTGCAGGGGGTTTCATAGCATCGTGGCTTGTTAAACGCCTCCTTGAGAAGGGATACATTGTTAAAGGCACACTCAGGAACCCAGGTATTTAACACTTTGTATTATCATTTTTGTCTTACTCTAATAATTTTAACCTAAGCTATCTTGATTATTCTTGTTACATGTAAGGTTAGGGAAATCACTCATTAAGTGAGTTAACAATGTAATTACTCGATAGTAAGTATAAATAGACTATGTAGAGGATATATATATCTATATATATGAATAACAAAAGTAAGATATAAAAGGACCAAATTGTTGGTCGTTATTCTTCAATTATCAATGCTAAAAAAAGATAAATGTAAAGAGATGGCCAAAAGTTTTGAAGAAATGTTTTCAAAGCTTCATCCTCTAGAAGAGTTGTCCCATAAACATGAATAGTAACCCACTTACTTAAAGTTACTTTGATATATGGAATAACATTTTTTGAGCTTCATCCTCTACAAGAGTTCTCCCAAAGTCATATGAAATGCTAATATGCTTAATTAGAGTTGCTTTGGTATATGGAGTATGCTACATGCTCCTTAAGTCAAAGATATTTAGCCATCAAGGTTAATGGACAAGTTACAAGTTACAAGTTACAACCATATGCATTGCTTATTTGTGAACAAAGACAATATCACCATATTTACGTAAAATTAGAATCCTTCCTTTCTTTAGGAACATTCCCTCTGGTTTGAAAATAAATAATTAAATAATAACAATATTTCATTTTCCAATTACACTACACTTGCCATAACTTTTTACTATTATTGTGTTTCACAAAATCCAAAAGATTGTAAATTGTTATTTTTGTGGGTGTCTCCATTCTTATAGCTTACATCATCAGGGCCTCAATGGCACTACCAAGCACCCCGATGGCTGTTTCCCCCAATAGTTTCCAACAACGTCTAGGTGCTGTAAATTTGTATAGTTATGGTACAAATAACTAGGTTATTGGAGTTGTTTGGATACGTTTGTTGAAAATGAGGTGGGGACTATGTCCGCTTTGGTGGGAAGGCCAGAGTGAGGGCTGTTGAGAGTAATTTTGAGAGTTCTATGATGTAATTTTGTTTGCTAACTAATGCGAAGTAGTGATTTTTTGGAAAAAAAATAAATTGTTTTCCTTTCATCTTAATTAAGAACATGACAAATTTTGTAATAGATGATCCAAAGAATTCTCACTTGAAGCAATTGGAAGGGGCTTCAGAAAGATTGGTTCTTATTAAAGCCAATCTTTTAGAATTGGATGATCTCCTAATAGCCTCGAAGGGTTGTGATGCTATTTTTCACTTAGCATCTCCAGTAACAGATGATCCTGTGAGTACCTCCCACTATAGTTTGAATCAATATAAAATGTATCCAAAAAGTTCATTTGTTAGATTAGGAACTGCTTGTTTTTTTGGAAATTACAATTGTAACATATTTTTTGTAGGAGGCCATGGTTGAGCCGGCAGTAAAAGGAACATTGAATGTGATAGATGTAGCAACGAAGAATTCAATTAAACGTGTTATATTCACTTCATCAATTGGTGCAGTATATATGGACCCTCATCGAGACCCCTCCATTGTTGTTGATGAGTCTTGTTGGAGTGACCTTGATTTTTGCAAAGACACAAAGGTAATATTTATATGGTCAATTCATTCATGATTGTAAATATTTCTTCAACTTGGAGTGATTCAGATACATATACATTGTTTAGACTTCCATAGAGAGGCCAATATTGACCCATGGGAATTGAGTACATATACAAGTTTTCTTGATGTTTGTGTCCAGACTCCAACCATGAAGCTTTGAAGCTCAAAGTCTCAATGTATGAATATACATATATGAACTCAACCTTCTAGGTGTTCTCTTTAGGGTGCCACTCAAGTCATCACCCCCTCTTAAAAAGTCATCTTAGCTTTCACGAATTGCATTATATGTAGAGCATATAAAAAGTGAGGATATTCATCCTCTACTAGCCCTTACATGCATATCATCCATGCCTTTAAATTTGATGCACTTTGATGCCATAATGCAACTTCAATACTTTGTGATCAATTGAGACGGAGTGTGAGGGGCTCTATGAGAGTTAATACTCATGTTAGTCATGAGATAAGGTTAAACACAATCAATAGGCCTTATGCCTTATATTAAACCTAACATTCAAGGTAGATGTTCGCAAATATAAATGTCCTTTTAGCATCTTCCCACTTTTTCCTAAATGATTGCATTAACCTTTTCTCAATAACTATATATATTTCACAACATCACTTGAAAGCTCTACGAGATCTTCCACACCACATCTTTTGATGTCAACTAATGCATGTTGATTCCTTTTACTAGCATCACTTCGTCTTAAAATTCTATGAGATGCGAGTCTTGAGACCATCTCCTTATTTCTTTGGAGGTTTGCAATCATTCGGTTGACATTTATATATCCTAACCTTGTGAGCTCCCATTACACTTAATTAAGTCTTCTATATTCCTTCAATCTCACAATGATTCTCTCATGGTGAACATTTTGGTGAACTTTTCTCAAGAAGAAGATAGCTAGGGATTAAAGATATGTGATATAACTCTACAAAACATTAAGATCATTTGTTGAAGGTATTGTTTATTCTTAATGAGGTGATTTGCTCAAACATCATGAGTTTTATGATATGGTTGGATGTATTGTTCATGACACCCTTAGTTAGGAATTGGATGTGAATCTCATATAGGATGAGGTAAGCATGGTTTTACGACATCTTTGTAGTGGCAAGAACCATAATCACGATGAGCTAACAAATGAAGTTCTTAATGGATTCTCCAACATTTTAAAGGTCCCGATAGTAACTTTGATGTTCCAAGTTTGTTGACAATTTGATTGTTTGCCTCATGTGTGTAAGGGTGGGCCGTGGTCTCATCAATAAGGTGAAAGATGCCATCATAAAGGTCTTGGAAATAGATTACAAAAGTATTGGCCAAAGTTGATAAACCTAGCCCAATATGATATTATTGCATGCACAAATATATTACATATGTGTGTAATGTTCAAACGACCATGCATTATGTCTAACATAGTCATGAGGAATTGATTCTAGTGCAATTTGAGTTGGAGAAAACCATAGTTGTTAAAAAACGCATATTCTATGTATAGAATTTGTTTTAGAATACAGTGAAGTATTCTGCACATATTCTAAGTTTCGACGTATTTAACAAGTATTTACAATTTAAAAAAAACATTAAAATTTAAGAAGTACATTATTTAACGTATTTTACAGGTATTCTATGTATTTAAAGTATTATGCACATATTCTAAGCATTTAACATATGTTATGTATAAAATCTATATTCTAAGTTTTTTTTTTTTAAAGGTAGAATAGTTAGCATATGTATTATTGTATGCTAAGTATTCTACAACAATGAAGAAAACTTAATATAATTGTCTAGATATAGAGAATGTGTGCATTCCATATATCTACAAACATGTATGCATCAATGTGACTTGTAAGTGTGAATAAAGAATATCCCTTGCTATATAGTTCTTGGTTTTCTACATTTTTTGACCTGTCTATACAACACACAAACATACACACTCTCTCTCTCTATCTTTTTATTGTAATTATCTTACCCTAGTGGTAAGTCAATAACACTACAAGCACTGTGTCTTGGGTTCGAAACCCAATTTCCTCACCTCTCCATTATGTACTTCATATATATCTCTATTTCACTAGATGCCACCACTGTGGAATGTAGGGATTGAACCCATGACCACCTGGTCTCCATTGGGCAACCTTACCAACTAACTAAGCTACTCTCTCTCTCTCTCTCTCTTATTTTATGATCGACGTGTTTCTTAAAGGTTGGCAATATTTATAGTAAACTAATATCAAGTGTTTTTAGTAGAATTGGTATTGCTATGGAAAGACTGTTGCTGAGCAAGCAGCATGGAGTCATGCAAAACAAAACAACGTCGATTTGGTGGTGTTAATTCCTTCTTTGGTGCTTGGTCCATTGCTTCAATCAACAATAAATGCTAGCACACTACATATCCTTAAATATTTGATAGGTATGCGTAGCCTCTCTTGAACTATATGAAAGTTTTATAATCAAACTTTTCTTGAAAAGACATTACTTAATATGATTTGTGAGATGATAGGATCAACAAATACATATGCGAATTCAATCCAAGCATATGTTGATGTAAGGGATGTGGTTGATGCATGCATCCTCCTTTATGAAACACCAACTTCGAATGGACGGTATCTTTGTGCAGAGAGCGTTGCCCATCGGGGCGATATTTGTAGATTGCTTGGAGAGCTCTTCCCCAATTATCCAATCCCAAGAGTGTAAGTTAAAATTGTTGAAAATACCTATCATCTTGTTTAATTGGCATAAATTTTTTTGTATTATTTTATCTGGATAAAGATGATGTGTGGAAAAATGAGATTAAATAATCGACAAACAACTTCCTTATCATACTATTGATTAGTAGCGAATCCATAAAGGATGTGAAGTTTCTCCAAATAGATTGATGCACCCAAGTTAAAGGTGCACTACATCTTGACAAGCTTTTGCCAACTTCACATTCCTAGTCAATAAATAATTTTACCCTAACTCAAGCATTTACAATAATAATTTAAAAATGAGTTATGGATTATTGTTACATTGACTTGCAAGTAGGATTTGGCAACGGTTCTCTTTTCAGTTTAACTGGTTTGGCCTTGACCAAACCAAACAGTTTGAGAGTTTTCAAATTGGAGACAAACTGGTTAATGCTTAACCGGTTTGGACAAACTAGTTAACGGTAAACCGGTTTAGTAACCCGTTTGCCAAACTGTTTAAGCCTCAACTGGTTTAGGAATTATTTTGGCAATAAAACAATTTGTTTCAGCTTAAGCCCTCCCAAACAGAGCTCAAACCGGTTAAGGAGGCTCAAGCTTGTACTGAGCCGAACCGTTGAACCACCAAATTGTTTAAAAACGGTTTAACGGCTCTGTTCATGCTTGTGATGAGCCATTGGTGACTCCTACTTCCACGCATCCAATAGATATATTATCATTCAATAACTAGGAATTAATATATATGTATGTACGTGAATATATGATGTAATCTCATATAATGTCTTTCCAGATGTTCTGACGAGAAAAAACCTAAGGTGAAACCTTATCTTTTCTCAAATGAAAAGCTTCAAAAAATTGGATTGTCGTTTACACCTTTGAAGAAGTGCCTACAAGATACAGTGCTTAGCTTGCAAGAGAAAGGTTTTGTAAGCTAGATTTTACATTATAGGTAAGCTACATGAGTTCTTGAAGGTTGATAAATGTGTAGTAATAACTTATCATATTTATACATGGATTGGATTTTATTAGTATGAAGAAGCTCACTACATGGCAACAAAGCTTGGTTACAAAAGAAAGGTTTCATAACCTAGACTTTCATTATGATTTGGCTAATTAAGTGAAACATTAATCCTTGTAATTAAGAAGCGATATATTTACAAAGTGAATTTGTGTAGTTTGAAGTCAAAATTGTATGTGCGTGCGTGGTCGTGAAAATCAATATAGAATCAATCAATGCTACTAGTTGGCAAAAGAATATGTTTATGCAAATGATTTGTAATATTTGTAATGGAAATGAGAGATTGTTTTTAAAAAAAAGATAAAGAAACCATAATAGTCTTTAGGAACCAAAGGTTAGGCTAATGTTCTTTGAAATTTGCCTGCATTGAGATATTGCATTGTCACATCAACATTCAAAACATCAACATAATTAAATAACTTTGTATAACATTGCATCCCCTTATTAGTGTTTCCTAAAAAACTATGTGTGCACCTTGAAAACGGTATATATAAACATCCTCTCAACACAAACTCTTTGCAACTTGTGGTCTCTCACCACAAATATAACCCTCCTAGCTTGACACTATTTTTGACAAACTCTTGGTCAACCATAGTGATAGATTATCTAACAAGTTGCACTTAACCAGATCCTTATGTCATGAACACAATCTCTAACACATTGTTTCAAGATCTAGCCCATCAACATTGCCACAAACATATTCGTGATATAGATAATCCGAGAAGCTTTCCCCCTAAACACTTGGTATTAGAGCAAGGCACTCTTTCTTAGCAATATTGAGCTAGCAACACATAATATACCTTTGTGTCAATCTTAGGGTTATTAAACCCCTATTAAATCGAGCATTGTGCACCTTCTCTCTAAGAGGAAAGAATTGGGGAATATTGCTAGCAATGTTGCTAGTTAAAGTAGGCAAAACAGAAGGTTGCTTAACACCTTAAGATTTTGGGGTCTAGGCACATAAAATGATTTATAAGTATTAACATGCCCTGGATGTCTATGTCAATGAGCATACTATGGATGCCTATATTGATCATGGATGAGTTGATAGATCTAGTGGGTTTTAACAGCTCATAAACATGAACATACCATTAATATCTATATCAATGAGCATGTCATGGATGCATTTACTGATGAGATTAACATGGATTTCTATATCAATGGTGACTAGAATCTGCAACATATGAACATGAATATATCATGGATGTTGAGGAAAATGCAATGAAATTTCTACCCATAATTCATAGATCTAGAACTTGAGTTCACAAATCAAGGGTTATGAACTCAAGCTTAGGGCTTGGAGAAAGCAAGGAATATTGAAGATCTATGTACAAAAAACTATGTGTCGTTATTGTATATACACATCAAATTGGCATGATGAGAGTACAAGGGAATGGGTTGGTATTTCCAAGACAACTTTTGTATTTCTTATGATTTTATAATACTAGGGCGTATCTTTTTGTCAAAAAAGAAGAAGAAGAAAGATTTAGAAGTATTCTTGTTGAGCATATAACTTCAAGGATTATATGGGATGGGAAATCTCCGATTAAATTGACTTCCCACTATATCATAGAATGGCCTAGAAACATGGCTTTCCGTTAATCTCTTATTCTTTTGCTCATCATTAGCTCAATCCATAACATTATTAATCAATATTTAAGGCGTAGGATCTTTGGGGTGCCACTTACACAAATCGTTACTTGGGGAGGTTTTCACTCATATACGAATTACAACATTTACTTTTGTATAAAAAGTGTTTAAGATAGCAACATCTCCTTCTCAAGTAGCAACATCTCCTCGCTAGTGAACATGATCTCAACAAGGAGAGCGCAACCTAGGTTGTTTTGGACCTGCACCTAAGTCCTTTCCAATTGACGAGCCCGTCTTGAAGTGTGTGTGTGTGTGTGTGTTGGATTGTGGCGACGTCCGAGGTTTCCAACTTTCCATATATTTATTTTTTGTTTCTTAACTTTTATTATTATGTAAAAAACAAATTTATTTATGTATTTATTAAGATTATTTTCGTTTATTATTATTGTTGTTGTTGTTGTTTTTTTTAATATTTTGTATTTATTTATTTATTGGGGTTGGGTAATAGAGTTGGGGGAAAAAAGGGAGACTCGAAAAGGGGGGAGAATAGTCGAAGAAGGGACAGATTCGCAGGCGGCCCTAACCTAACCCTAACCCTAACCCTAACCCTAACCCTAAACCTTAAGACTAAGACGGCAGAGGTGTTATGGGGTCGTGGATCGTGAGGAGGAATGGGGGGCAGGTCGCGAACAGATTGCGGAGGCCGTGGAAGCTGGAGAGATAAGGAATGGCAGGTCGCGCAGAGAGTGTGGTGGTCCAGGATCTCCTGCTCCCACCCACCTTCAATCCTTTCTATGAACTAAAAAGTCATATACAATGTACATAATGTTCCAATTTTTTTGCAACGATTTTAATGCTCTAAGCAATAGTAATACGTTGTGAATCTTATGGTCCATAAAGTGTCTATGTGCCACCACCAACCCACCAAGTGGTGAAAGTGTTAAGAGTGGACATTGCATTCATATATAGAAAGCTTATGACGATAACCAGAAAGAAAGGAAAGATTAGTTGTTGGTCGGTTCATCATTCTTACTCTGCATCATATCGACAAACGATAAGATTCAAATATTGAGCCCAAATAAAATTTTCACCTTGAAAACAATTATAAAAAAACGTGTTCGCACCTCGTTGATTACATCTTTCCTTTTTCTCTCTTTCTTTTTTTGCATCACATAAATTTGTTTATTTTGAGTGGGATGGTGATGAGATGATTAATTCATTTCCATAGAATCTCAACATGATTTAGTATAGTAAGTTATATTATGAGACTACATTTCTTTAAATTTGTGTGAGTGTTATTCTCATGACAAAGTACATTGTATTTTGGGAAGCTATCTAAGTGCACTATGATTGTGCATAGAACATAAGCTGATAGAACCAAAGCTACTATTAGTACGTAAAAAAAAAAGGCTAACTACCACACACATAGGTATGCATTGTGATGCTTATGGCCAAGTGGGTGTACGTTACTTAATAATACATTGGTATGCATATAGAACCAAAACTACAATTAGTATGTAGAGAAAAATGGCTAACTACCAAACACATAGGTATGCACTATGATGCTTATGGCCAAGTGGGTGTACGTTACTTAATAATAAAGGCGGACTTGCAAAGCCTAGGAGGTCATGTTTGACCAGAGGGTTATCTATGCAAAATGCGTAGTGTTTAACAAATTGTAGGCCACCGTGTAAAAGTAATTCTCATGGAGAGGGAGAGAATCAAAGATTCAATACATATGTATATAGGTTTGCACGCCTGGTATGGATCCGCGGAAGACTTATTTTTAATTCCTATTGATAAAAAGATCTTCTACTTATGAAGGGGGGATGTTATGGATTCGCAAGTAAAAGAAATGGACATCAAGAGGGAGTGAATCAAAGATTCAGTGATATATATATATTCATGTAATTGCTAATCATTCAAAGTACACCCTCGATGAACTATACAATCAATTCAAGTATATTGAATCACGCTTTTTGCATTCATTCCCAAATTTCCTTTGAATCAATATGCATGTGCCCTCACAATTCCATCCAAAATAAAGCCAAACGTTTCCTTTCAGAATACCCTTTAAATTAGTCTACATGGCCTCCATGGATTTCCATTACATTCTTGAACTAAGGTCTACATAAGTTAGTCTCATTCCTTCATAATTCCATTGGAAGAATTAAATCCTCCACATAAGGTAGCAAAACTTGCTCTTCATTCCAATAGAACACCAAGGAGAACAATATGAAATCGGGCATCGAGGAAAATGAAGTGTGTGTGGCCTTACATGACAAAGAGCCATTGACCATGGTCGATAATGTAAATTTGATCATTGATAGCATTGCAAATTCAACAGTCGATCATATGACGGAATTGTCCAATGATCACAATGTTGATTTAATAATCTATAATGGTGTTAAATCAACCATAGATGATTGTGTGGCCTCGGGTGTGGACAATAATAAGGAAATAGTGTCGATGTCCACAATGTGTGTAACGGGCGCAGGAGGTTTCATAGCCTCGTGGCTTGTAAAGCGCCTCCTTGAGAAAGGGTACATTGTTAAAGGAACTCTTCGAAACCCAGGTACTCAAAACTCAACATCATCTTTTTGTTTTTGCTTCCTACAAGTATAGCTACAATACATGAATTTAAGTTTTTCTGTATTTTCGCTTATTTGTGATTTATGTTATGTGAACACGTTGTTTGTGATTTTCCTTCATTTCTTGAAGATCTTAGGCACCCCAAGAAGCTTTCTCTTGCGTCCCCCCTTATATCCATACACATACATGAGTGCACACAAGTATATGACAAATCTAAGAGATTGTAAATTGTTGTTTCCTCCCATAATTCTTGTAGCTTACTATAGTTATAATGTAAGACATGATTGGTTTCCTTCCATTATTGTCTTATAATTAACAATAGCAATGTTTTTGTAATAGATGATCCAAAAATTCTCACTTGAAGCAATTGGAAGGGGCTTCACAAAGATTGATTCTTATTCAAGCCAATCTTTTAGAATTGGATGACCTCATAATAGCCTCGAAGGGTTGTGATGTTAATTTTCATTTAGCATCTCCGGTAATAGATGATCATGTGAGTACCCCCCTCATTCTTTTGAATCAAAATAAAATTTATCCTAAATGTTCATTTGTTAGAACACAAAATACTCATTTTTTTGGAGATTCCAATCATAACATATTTTTTGTAGGATGCCATGGTTGAGCCGGCTTTAAAAGACGCATTGAATGTGATAGATGTAGCAACAAAGAATTTAGTTAAACGTGTTATATTCACTTCATCAATTCGTGTTGTACACATGAATCCTCATAGAGACCCCTCCATTGTTGTGGATGAGCCTTGTTGGAGTGACCTTGATTTTTGTAAAGACACAAAGGTAATATTTTTTTTTACATAAAAATATCCTCCATTGGTATTAAAATAGTCCTCTACAATGAATATTGCATGTGAATGTGGTTGCATCATGTTTTAGACATGATTTTAGCATACATTTGAGACATTGGACTGCCATATATCCATCTTGGATTATTTCAAACATTCCATAACACATATCCTGTGCAGAGAGACCCTTGAAGATAATCCATGCTTCACGGGTTTCACCACATTTTGCATATAAGTCAACCAACACATTTTGAATACATATCAACCAAGGCATTCCCAACAATGCAATTTGTCTCAAGCAAACCTTTTCTTTCAATATCAACATGTATTGACTTGCCCTTACCCATGGGCCATGGCTCCAATCCTACCACAAGCTATGCATGTCTTAAGTGATAACATCTGGAGATACTCCTCTTTCTTGCATTTGCCCAAAAATGTTCAATATTTCCTCACCAAGACCACCACCATGTTTAATGTATCTTGCTAACCAAGGCATTTCCAACTCCAGTATTCGGAATTTGTTTCAGGAGGCTTGTTGTTTCAATCATAGCATGTATTTCCCTACCCTTCCTAGTGGATTTAATGATACCAGAAACTTTCACAGTACATACAAATGTTAAAATATCTGGAGAAACACCCTTAGGTTGCATTTGCTTAAAGCACATAATTGCTTCCACAACATGCTCATTTTCTGTTGGGAATATGTCCCTCCAGTGGGAGGAAGAACTGACTGATAGGAAAGCCGACAGTCGATGACAGGGAAGATCCAACTGTTCGGAAAGCCGACAGTCGAAGAGTTGAAAACAGTGAGTCGACTGTTTGAAGATTTGACTATTATAATAATAATAATAATGTTGTTGTTAGGAAACATGTCTCTCCTGATGGGGAGAGAGAGGAGCCGAGTTGATGAAGGACTTGGCCGAGGCCGAAACTGGAATCGTGTATATAGCCAAGTCGGGAGACTATAATTGTAAATAGTCTAAGAGTGCGCCCCATGAGGGCTACGTATGTAAATAGCTAGAAAAGTTGTGTAAGTATATATGCAACCAGGGCAAACTTTAACTGTGAGGAACAGAGTGCGTGGAATAGTTGTAGAATGTGAGAGAGAGAGAGAGAGAGAGAGAGAAGTGAGAGCCGCGCCATAGCTGTGTGTGTAACAGCAGACGCGAAGAGCCCTGTGTTGTATTCCTCTCTGTATTGTATATCCACTATACTATAGTGAAGAATCTGTTCACCCGTGGTTTTTTCCCCGTTTTAGGGTTTTCACGTAAATCTCTGTGCACTGTTGTGTGTCTTGTTTTTTTTCTGGCATTTTTGTGATTCGTATTTCAGCGCGTAGTTCGTTTATTGTGATCTATTCCACATTGATTTCTCAACATTTTCAACATACCATGTGTAGGAGAACTATCATCTTTGATTCAACTTCAATCTTCCCTTATTATCCAACAAAAGTAACCATGTATTAGATGTTAAATACATGAATTGTACCATGTCAACCAATCTGATCTTAAATCACTATCAAGAAGGAAGAATGCAACACGAAGATCACGACGGTGTTTTCCATTATAATATATACACTTTACTGCAACAACCTATTTTTTCCACTCTTGAAAATCTTGAGTTAGCATTACATACAAAACTTCATCCTTCTCATCTCTGCTCAACTTTAAAAGACTCATTAAAACATTCTTGTGCTGTAAAACAAGGTATGATAGTGCACAATTTTGGGATCCTTTTTAGACAAGTATTGCACTCTAGCTAGCTTCTCCATCCTTGCATGTAGTTGGCCAACATCAATTAACCAAAAACCATTCCCAATGCTCGCATGACCTGTCGTGCTTGTTTATGTAGATGCACTCGATATGAAAAGTCACCTCTCTGTTGAAAGCCATAGTCTCTTTCAAGTGCTCTTGGACTGCTATAGCCATACGTATGTCCCAAAGGATTAGTAATAACAGTTATACATGGGCACATGCCTCATGTCGGTGGAGGAAAAACCCAGAGTGGTGGCTGACACAAAGGTAATATTTCGTTGATGGTTGGTGAATTCATTATTGTAAACATTTCTTTGAATTGGGTGATTGGGAGTGCGCCAACTTGGTTGCAATCATGAGTATGTATAGAAAGACATATATTTTGTTAGTCCTCACAGATCAAAAATAACATATGGAACCAAAAATGAATCATTTTTACATAATAGGTGTGGAGTTGAGTAGTGTCTCTCGATATCACAAATCTTGCTAATAGATATTGCAATAGAAAGTCGATATTGTGATTGTGAGTTATATAGACATTGGAATTCCTTGCAACTTCTTTTTTTTTTTTCCAAAAGAAGAATATACTCCATTAGTTAAAATGACATACAATACACAACTTTAGACATTACCTACTTCCATATGGACTACATCACTTATTTATCTTACACTAAATAGCCCACATGTTTGTTCTCCATGTTTGTCGTGTCATTCACGCCCCTCTATCATCTAATGGGAGGGGGGAACAACCATCTCGGTACTACGTACTGCCATCGTATCTCCACTCCAATTTCTGTATCTACATCGTACACCATCGTTTTCTGAATTTCAGCCTCATTAAATCTGAAGCATCATCTGTTCCATCAATCCGCTCATATTGGGCCCTCAATGTAGTTATTAGCATGTGCCATATTAGCTTAATAGATTCTGCTGGAGGCTGTTTGTTTGCTGAAAATACCCTGGTACATCTTGCGGTCCAAATGTTCCATATGATAATGGGTGCTAGCAACATCCATAGATCTACAATTTTCTGCTTCTGGGCATTACTTCTAGGTGCACTATTACCAATGATCACTCGAATAGTTCCATTCTCCCCTCTGTACATAGTTGTACATGTGCTATCAAAATTCTATACGTCATCATCAAGACAATTCCAACAAGCATGTCCCCAATTGAGGGTAAATGAGCTAGAGGCATGGCAAAGCAATCGTAATGCCCTTCTCCATACTATCGTAGCCTCATGACATTCCCAAAGACAATGGGAAATGCTTTCTAGTTGTCCACATGCACTACATCTTGGGTCTACATTGGGCCTTTAGCCCATGCCCCTATTGGCAAGGCTCTATGCACAATAAGCCATAAGCACATCATTATCTTGCAGTCACCGCTGTCATGCCATATCATTTTCCAGAATTTAGCTAATCTCCTTTCACTAATGCCCTCTTGTATCCAAAATTTACGAGTTGCAATATCTTGGTGTTCTTGTTTTAGGATAATTTGTCTCCCGATTTTCGTGTTGTACCTGAAAAATTGCACCAACTTGGCACCATCACTTGGACCTTGAGTTTTCCAGAAATACATCGCGGGGTCCCATGATAGCTGATTTGTATGCCCTTCTATCGGCCAACACACTGTCGTTGTTTTGAGCTCACTCAATTCGGGGTCAACTATCATAGCCTTTCCATTTTTTGCAAGCAACCTAATCGGCCTTTCAGTTTGATAGGCTGGTTGCTCACATATTACCCTTCTATGCTCTATTTTGTAGTAGCATGCTTCATTAGAGTCGGCTTTCGTTCCCTTAATTCCGGCTATATAATTTTCAGCATCGATGAATCTAGTCCATTCCATTTTAGAGGGGCTTATGGCTGCTTCTTCCAAGATTTGCCCGTTGCGTGCAAAGGCATCTGTAATCCTCATTAGCATGCATTTACCCTTGTTTATCCTCCATATTCTAGCCTTTTGAGTGCCCACATCATTACGTAGAAATCTCTTCCAATTTGCCAATGTATTCCCTTGGGCATTGATTAAATTGGCCCATTTGAAACCTGTTTTTTGTCCTATTGTCAACCCATCCACATCTCTAATTAATGGGTTCCAAACAATAGGCATGTACATTCGACCATATGCATCATTTCTCCACCTACAAACGATTCCCTTTCTTATTCCATTCCATGCCTTCATAATTCCAACAGTACATATACTCTGTGTACATCCCCAGTATTTGGGTCGCATTTCAGGCACAAACCCCCAAAAAGGGCTACTTGGCCAACTCCCGCCATGTCTTGGCAACCACATCTTCCATCTGCGTCGCCAGAGAATTTTCCAAGGTGCCTCAGGGGGTTGCAAGCTCCTGACCACCAATTTGCCTAGCAAAGCCTTTGTTTGCACCACAGGATCTATTAGTCCCACCCCACCTTCACGTTTATCTTTTATGAGTGTAGTCCACGCAAACTTTGCACAAGCATGTTTTTCCTTGGTGCCCCCCATAAGAAATTTTTGATCAACCTTTTTATCAATTTCATAGACTTGGGTGCGATTATCCAATATGCCGCAGTATGCCATATTGTGGCCATTAACACCTGATTTGCAATCACAATCTTGGCTGCAAAGGATAATTTTCTTGCATTCCACCATATTAACTTCGCTTTTATTTTGTCCACAAGTAGAGTGTAGTGTTCTGAGCGATCAATGTCCATCCCGATTTTGAAACCCAAGTATCTAGTAGCTTCTCCTCTCCTCAACCATCTGAAATTAGGGTCTGGAGCCCAATTTACCACAGGCTTATTGCTAATCCAAATGCCCACTGATTTATTCCAGTTTATATTCGCACCCGACCCCCTACAAAACTCATTTATTGCACTTTGTAGTCTGTCCAAGTTGTTTGCATCCCCCTTAACATAAATTGTTGTATCATCAACATATTCTGTATCAAGCACATTCTTGCATCCTCGGGTAGGGGAAGGCCTTGTATTTGCCAATATCTATCACTAATCTGATAATGCAACGCTTCCGCTGCAATAATGAATATGTACGGGGCCAATGGGCATCCCTGGCGTACCGATCGTGTCATCCTAAAGCTCTTCCCCAAGCTTCCAGCCATTAAAACTTGGCTGGAAGCATCCCTATAAAAGGCAGCCAATCCAAGGATCCATTGTTGCTCGAAGCCTAGGGCAACCATCACTGCTTCTAGGAATTCCCATGAGATCCTGTCATATGCTTTTTCAAAATCGAGTAACATTACTGCTAGGTCCACTTCTTGCTCCTCTGCCCATGCTGAATACTCCCAAAAAGTTATCATATTGTCAACAATGCTCCGGTTTTCGAGGAAGCCAGTTTGCGTTGTATGTATTATGTCCCCTAGGACCGTTTTCAATCGACTACTTACAACTTTAGCCATGATCTTATAACCATTAGTGAGAATCGTCAAAGGTCGCCAATTATCAAGCATAGTTAGATCTTTCCCATCCTTGGGAATTAAATAAATCATTCCTTGACACAGTGTTGGAGGCATTAAACCTTCAGCCATAATGTATTGCATCCCTTCCAACATGTCATCCTTAATTAAATCCCAATATTTGATGTAAATATATATAGGGAGTCCATCTATGCCTGCACAGCTTTGTTTGTTCATATCTGAAATTGCATCCCACAATTCTTGTATACAAATAGGGGTATTTAGACGGTCCATCATCTGAGCTGAAACTCTCTTCGGTATCCTATTTATTATATTTCTAAAGGCATCCTGCTCAATATGTTCCTCGTTGCATACATTCAGTAGTTGCATATAATAGCTCGTGGCCATCCCAAGCATTTCCTTCGCGCACGTGGTCATTGTGCCATCTGTGTTTTTCAAACATGAAGGTTGGGTCCCAGAGCCTTTGCATTTTACAGCTTCAAAAAAACCTTTCGTAACACGGTCTCCTACCCTCATCCAATTTACTGCTTTACTACGATAAGCATTAGTAGTCCTTAGTTTCTGATACATATCCAATTTGCATTTTGCCTCCTCTAGTTGGGCCTCAATCCATACATTATTCAGGTATTGTTCTCTTAGTCGCTGCATAGAAGCGAGTGTCCATTGCATTCTTTGTAGTTTCTCCTTCATCTCCTTTCTAATTTTAGTTGCTTTCTTCCAAAAGAAACATGCACATTCCTCAATTTTCCCAGCCAGCCTATGAGCGAGATCATGATACATCCATTTGACATTAGACCATAGTCTTCTTATATCATTAGTCCATTTATTGTCCATGACCAACTCCTTGCTCACCTTCACATTATGTGGATTGCATCGACTACTTTCTTTTATATGTAACAAGACAGATGCATGGTCTGAGAACATCGTTCCAGGACAAATTATGCATTTGCCTTTCATATCTATGAGCCGAGGGTCCAAGTACCATCTGTCCAACCTGGACATTGTCCTCCCATGAACGCTTCCTCCTACTCTAGAGTATAGAAGAGATTGTTCTTTTTGCATCTGAAAGTTAGATGCATTCCAACAATCTATCACATTATATGCTAAACAAAACTTATCCCATGCATCTTTTTCCGCCCCTTGCACCGTGCCATTTGCATTTCCGCTTCTATCTTCTTGTTGCTCCACCATATTAAAATCTCCTCCAATGATCCACAGATCTGCATCTGGTTTCTTGTCCACTAGTTGCAACCAGAATTCCTTTCTTTCAGTAGCAAAATTTGGGGCATATATGTTCAGTATGCCCAAGTGCCCATATCTATGTTTTATCCTTATATAGACATCCCGACCCTCTACTAAGCATCCTCTGCCTATGAATGTTGCATTATACTTAGCTTTCATTGCTATGAGTACTCCCCCATGAATATGTCTGTCCCCCGTAGTTGCCGACCATGTATTGGTCCAACTCCCAGGGCAGATGTTTCCAATTTTGTCAATCTTATCCCCATCTAGGTGATGCTCTTGCACCATGATAACATCAGGCACTATTGCCTCCGTGCATCACTGAATTTCAGCAGCTAATACATTCTTCTTCGTGTGGAATTGGCTACCACCAATTCCTTGTATATTCCATGTTAGCAACCTAAGATTCATTTTAGCATATACCGTGCCTCTTTAGTGGCCCAGCCAATGCATTTTCAGCTTCCACTAGGTTCACAAAGATCATATCTTGGAGATTATCCTCTTCTAGTGTCACCATTTCAAGGTGGTATACCATGAATTCCGTGATCATTCGAGGCAGCTTCCTACATTTCACATTTATATAGCATATGCCTTGCTCATTCGCCTTGCCCGAGCTCCATAGCATGACATCTTTCCATTGTCTTTTCATTTTCACACTTATTGCGGTACCATATGTTGAATCTACATGAGCACCCATTTGTTGTTCCAACCATCCGAGTGCTTCTTCTCTATTGTGGGGCTCCTTATTTCCCACGACCAGCATATAGGACAGTCCAACGATTTGATCTTCGTCCTCACAATGACTATAGATATTGATTCTACACATGTTGTCCTTCTTCATCTCAACCCCACACATTTCCTTGAACCACTTTTTGCCTGTCAGTTTCACTTTGATTTGTTGCCTAGTAGTCGATAGGGGGGTCACTTTGTATTGAGGATTCCATTTCACTCTTGACCATTTACGCATACCTTTATGTTTCTCCATCCCATTCTCTTCCTCTTTTCTAGCACGCATGTGCCTTTTCATTTTTGCTATCCCCTTAATATGTTGGGTTGTCACTAGCGACTTATCTTGCTCTTTCAAGGGGCTTACATCCTTTTGATTTCTTATTTCTCCTTCCTCATCCATACATTCTTGATGCATCTGATTAGTTTCAACCACTAACACATTGTCTTCCTGCTGCAATGTCTGCATATCATTAATAACATTCACAAAGTTGCTCTCCGAATGTGCCTTTGATCTTGCTTCCTTGTCATTAGCTATGTTTTCATTGTCCTCTACAGTTAAGAGTTCATATTTGTTGCTAAGTTGAGGCCATTCTTGTCCGAGCATAATTTTTTGTTTTCCTTTATTATTCATATACTTCCATCCATCTTCATTCATCCGCATTGCATGGTTTGTTCTCATATTTTTCTGTTGTGTCAAACTTGTTGGGCTTTTCCATCCATGCTTCCCATTTCTACGATGCATGATCTCCTTACCTCTAGGGCATTCTCGGGCCATATGCCCCATTTGTCTACATACAAAACATTGCCCTAGAAGTCCGGCATATTCCACTGGTTGTACATGGTCAGGCATGAGTTTGCAGCTTAGCACCATTGTTTGTGGTAAGGTCTTTACATCAGAGACAATTAATTTCATCCTCGGCGTTTCACTTACTCTCTCTGCAAATGTTTTTTCCAAACATTGCCCTCCCATACTCTTCCCAATGGCTGGGAGAACTCCCATTGCTTAGGTAAACCAGGGAAAAAGGTCGTTATTACTGCTGGATTTCCTATACAAGCATTTGCTTTACACATGTCAAAATCCACATCCCATTTGAATACATACGCTCTTGCATTGTGCCATGTCAACGGATTGTCCTCGATAATTTTGCATATATTCGTATCAGGCATCACAGTAACATGGTAGAACCCCTTTCCCATAAAATTAATGTGATGTCCTTCACTCTTCCAAGGTTTTCTTGCAGGCAACTTTGCAACCAATCACGCAACAACGGGCGATTTGGTCGACTATCCACCACTTTCACCACAAATGATTCCTGTCTAAGTCTTGCGATTTCACTCTCCATGATGCATTCTTCTTCCGGGGAGAGAACGAAGGCTCCCATAGCTTGCATTGAGTTATCACCTAACCTTTTCATCCCCTCTGTCCCCAACTTTAATTTTGGATGTTAGCAAATCTAGAAACATAGTTGGCATTCAAAATTGTCGGCTTTGACAAAGGTCTTCATTTTGGGAGTATAATTGGTGGTTTTACCATTGGGATTAGCTCTAAAGAGATGTGGAGTAGCAACATGCAATTGTTTCTTTTGCATTGTTCAAGTGAAAGTAGTACTCATCATTTCATATAATGTCTTTTGTCACCTTGATTTTTGAAGCCAAGGCAGGGTGTTTGATAATTTACACAACTTGACCCAAGATCAAAAACCAAAATCGTTTCTCTCTTTCAAAGATATTTAACATTACATCATTATTAGAATATACATAATCCTTTTACATTTTATGGTAAGTACATCATTATTAGAATATACATAATGCTTTTACATTTTATGGTAAGTATGAAGTATATCATATCTTTGAAAGTTGAAGGGAGTATTAATGTGGAAATTTTGTTTATTCTAGGAAGTCGAAATACATTTCTCGTAGAGTGTTCACTTACGGATTGGAAATTTAGTGTGTCCCTATACCAATGTAATGTTAAAACTAGTCAAATTGTGATACCGTTACAATGTTTTTCATATACAAGTTGAAGGGAGTATTGATGTGGTTGTTTTGTTTATTTGAGAATTGAACACAAATTATTTTCCAAATAGAGTATTCATCTTGATAATTGGAGAAGCACCATGTCCCACTACCCATGCATTGGTGAGACCACTCAATTGTGGTAACATTGTAGTGTTTTCACAAAAAATTCTTAGTATAATTGTCTAAATATAGAGAATGTGTGCATTTTATGTATTTGCAAACAAGTTTGCAACTATGTGACTTTCACATATTAATAAAGAATATCCCTTGCTATGTAGTTCTTGGTTTTCTACGTTTTTGAACCATTCTACATTAAATTATGTCGTGGATATATAATATATATGTATAGATATATATATATATTTATGTATGTATGTATGTATGTATTATAATTGTTTTATGATAAAGATGTTTTGACGACTAACAATATTTATAGTAAAATAATATCAAATGTTTGTAGTAGAATTGGTATTGCTATGGAAAGACCATTGTTGAGCAAGCAGCAGGGCGTCATGCAAAACAAACCAATATCGACTTGGTGGTTTTAATTCCTTCTTTGGTCCTTGGTGGCAAAACAAAACAAAACATGATTTGCGAGATGATAGGATCAACAAATACATATGTGAATTCAATCCAAGCATATGTTGATGTAAGGGATGTGGTTGATGCATGCATCCTCCTTTATGAAACACCAACTTCGAATGGGCGGTATCTTTGTGCAAAGAGCGTTGCCCATCGGGGAGATATTTGTAGATTGCTTGCAGAGCTCTTCCCCAATTATCCAATCCCAAGAGTGTAAGTTAAAATTGTTGAAAATACCTATCACCTTGTTTAATTGGCATAAAAAAATTTGTATTATTTTATCCGGATAACGATGATGTGTGGAAAAATGAGATTAAATAATCGAAACAAACAACTTCCTTATCATACTATTTATTATTAGTGAATCCATAAAGCATGTGAAGTTTCTCCAAATAGATTGATGCACCCAAGTTAAAGGTGCACTACATCTTGACAAGTTTTTGCCAACTTCACATTCCCGGTCAATAAATAAATTTACCCTAACTGAAGCATTTACAATAATAATTTAAAAATGAGTTATGGATTATTGTTACATTGACTTCCAAGTAGGATTTGGCAACGGTTCGCTTTTCAGTTTAATTGGTTTGGTCT
Organism: Azolla caroliniana; assembly: GCF_043228905.1. Classification (NCBI taxonomy): domain Eukaryota; kingdom Viridiplantae; phylum Streptophyta; class Polypodiopsida; order Salviniales; family Salviniaceae; genus Azolla; species Azolla caroliniana. The sequence continues at coordinate 2,263,818 of NW_028230451.1, read as the reverse complement.
TGTCCAAACTAAACTAGTTTGAGAGTTTTCAAAGTGGAGCCAAACCGGTTAACGCTTAACTAGTTAACAGTAAACCGGTTTGGTAACCAGTTTGCCAAATTGTTTAAGCCTCAACTGGTTTAGGAATCATTTTGGCAATAAAACTGTTTGTTTCAACTTGAGCCTTTCCATACAGAGTTCAAACCGGTTAAGGAGGCTCAAGCCTGAACTGAGCCGAACCGCTGAGCCACCAAATTGTTTAAATGCTCGGTTCATGCTTGTGATGAGCCATTGGTGACTCCTACTTCCAAGCATCCAATAGATATATTATCATTCAATAACTAGGAATTAATATATATGTATGTACATGAATATATTATGTAATCTCATATAATGTCTTTCCAGATGTTCTGACGAGAAAAAACCTAAGGTGAACCTTATATTTTTCTCAAATGAAAAGCTTCAAAAAATTGGATTGTCGTTTACACCTTTGAAGAAGTGCCTACAAGATATAGTGCTTAGGTTACAAGAGAAAGGTTTTGTAAGATAGATTTTACATTATAGGTAAGCTACGTGAGTTCATGAAGGTTGATCAATGTGTAGTAATAACTTATCATATTTATACATGGATTGGATTTTATTAGTATGCAGAAGCTCATTACATGGTAACGAAGCTTGGTTACAAAAGAATGGTTTCATAACCTAGACTTTCATTATGAAGTGAAACATTAATCCTTGTAATTAAGAAGCAATATATTTACAAAGTGAATTTGTGTAGTTTGATGTCAAAATTGTATGTGTGTGCGTGGTCGTGAAAATCAATATAGAATCAATCAATGCTACTAGTTGGCAAAAAGAATATGTTTATGCAAATGATTTGTAATATTTGTAATGGAAATGAGAGATTGTTTTAACAAAAAAGATAAAGAAACCATAATAGTCTTTAGGAAGCAACTGTTAGGCTAATGTTCTTTGAAATTTGCCTGCATTGAGATATTGCATTGTCACATCAACATTCAAAACATCAACATAATTAAATAACTTTGTATAACATTGCATCCCCTTATTAGCGTTTCCTCAAAAATTATGTGTGCACCTTGAAAACGGTATATATAAACATCCTCTCAACACACTCTTTCCAACTTGTGGTCTCTTCCAACAAATATAACCCTCCTAGCTTGACACTATTTTTGACAACCTCTTGTTCAACCATAGTGATAGATTATCTAACAAGTTGCACTTAACCAGATCCTTATGTCATGGACACAATCTCTAACACATTGTTTCAAGATCTAGCCCATCAACATTGCCACAAACATATTCGTGATATAGATCCTCTAAGAAGCTTTTTCCCTAAACACTTGGTATTAGAACAAGACACTCTTTGTCAGGAATATTGAGTTGGCAACACATAATATACCTTTGTGTCAATCTTAGGGTTATTAAACCCCTATTAAATTGAGCATTGTGCGCCTTATCTCTAAGGGGAAAAAATTAGGTAATATTGCTAGCAATGTTGCTAGTTCAAGTGGGCTAAACAGAAGGTGGCTTAACACCTAAAGATTTTGGGGTCTATGCACATAAAATGATTTAGATGTATTGTTGTTGAGCATATAACTTCAAAGAATATGATGGGAAATCTCCGATTAAATTGTTATCCCACTATGTGATAGAATGCTCTAGAAACATGGCTTTCTGTTAATATCTTATTCTTTTGTTCATCATTAGTTCAATCCATAACATATCACTTCTCCAATAAAAAGCTTCAAAACATTGGATTGTTGTTTACACCTTTGAAGAAATGCCTACATGATACAATGGTCAGCTTACAAGAGAAAGGTTTTGTGAACTAGAATAACATTATGGATAACCTACATGAATTCTTTCATGCTGAATAGAATATTCTTACAAGGTTAGTTACTGTTGAGTAACTTATCATATTTATACATGGATTGACTTTTCTTGGTAATGAACATTGCATTGTAATGAACCTTTTTACAAAAGATAAGTTTCATAACTTAGATTTTCATTATGATCAAGCTATGAAGTAAAACATTAATCCTTGCAAACAAAAAGAAATATCTTTACAAAGTGAATTCATGGAGGTTTAATACAAAATTGTATGTGTATAGGCGTGCGTAGTCAAGAAAATCAATACACAATCAATCTAACCTACTCATTGGCAAAAGAAATCAGTTTACGTTAATGCTTTTGAATGAGAAATTGGGATATTGTTCAAACAAAATAGATAACGAAATTGTAGTGGTCTTTAGTAAGTCAAAATGGCATGCATTCACATATGACAATGTCACATTGATAACAAAAGCATAATTAAATAACTCTATGTAACATTGCAACCCCTTATGAAGTGCTTGCTCAAAAATGATATCCACTATTACGAAATATACAGACGTGTGTGTGCTACTTGAGTGGAACCATCGGGGACCTAAACCAAGGAACATGGCTTTGTCAAGGAAGGATTACAATTGATGGTATTTGGATGTACCTTCTCGTAGGAATTGGCAATGGTTCAATTTGACCTTGTCCAAACCAAACCAGTTAAGGCTTAACAAGTTTGGAAGTTTTCAAACTTGAACCGAACTAGTTCGTGAACCAATTTAGGAACCGTTTTCCATAAACTAAAAATCATGTAAATTTCGTATTTGTTGCAGTATATTATTTAAGCAAATCTAGAAAATGGAGAAACTGAGACGAATATTGCTTTCATAATGTAGGGAGTGTGACGATAACCAAATAGGAAGAATAGGTGTTGGTTCATCATTCCTACATACATATTGACAAACAGTAAGGCAATTGAGCCCACATAAAATGTTCAAAAACAATTAAGAAAACACCTTCACACCTCATTAATTTCATGTTTTCTTTTTGTCTCTTTCTTTTGCATCATATAAATTTGTTTATTTAGATTGGGTTGTGATAAGACTATTAATTTGTCTCCAAAGAATCTCAACATGATTTACTATACAAAATTATAGTATAAAACTTCTTTCCTTTAAATTAGTTTCACATTGATTCTTATGACAAAGTACATTCTAGTTTGAGAAGCCACCTAAGTGCACTATGATTGTGCATAGAATATAAACCAAACTAGCCAAAACTATTAGTATGATATAAAAGAATGACTAACTACCAAACACATTGTTATGAACTATGATTCTTATGGCGAAGTGCGTGTAGGTTACTTAGTGATAAATGTAGTTTTGCAAACACAAGAGGTGTGTTTTACACTAGGAAAACCTCGCAAAATGAGTGGTTTATAACAAATCTAGGGCCACTGAGTAAAACAAATGGTTGTCAAGAGAGATCTAATAAGAGATTTGGTATACATTATTGTGTGTGTGATTTAAATTCACAAAAACTTGGTTTAATATACTTTATAAATATGGATTAGGATGGAAAAGGGAAGATGTAATGTTAACTATATCCACAAACACCAAAGAAGTAGACTTCTTCTTCTACTTCCAATAATAGCTCTGCTATTATTCCAAATTGTTAGTAACTTTCTGCCCTCCCAAGTATGCCCATAATTCAAAGTGCGCCCTATGTGAGCCCCACTCCTCCCTAGTAACTAAACATTAATTCATGCACATAATTTCCATTACATATTGAACTATGTTTTGCAATCCTTTCTAATTTACTTAGAGTTAGTTTGCATGTGGCATCACCGTTCCGGACTATCATAATTTGTATACATGTCTTCAATATATCTCCATTACATATCAAACCACGTTTTGCATTCCTTCATAATTTTCTTTGAATTTGTAAGCGTAATTCCCTCTTAGTAATAAGTCGTGTTCCTTCATAAGCCCTTTGGTAGACCTTATCTTATTGAAACCCGATTTATCATTATGGATAACTATATGAATTCAACTATAGAGGAAAATGAAGTGCACTTGGCCTTACATGACAATGGGACATTGACCATGGTTGATGGTGTAAATTTGGCCATTGATAACAATTTAAACTCAATCATTGATCATACTAGAGAATTGTTTATGGATCACAATGTTGATCCAACCACATATAATGGTGTAATCTTGGCCATAGATGATTGTGTGACGTCGACCCTAGAATATAATAAGCAAATGGTGGAGATGTGTACAGTGTGTGTAACTGGTGCAGGAGGTTTCATAGCCTCATGGCTTGTAAAGCGTCTCCTTGAGAAGGGGTACATTGTTAAAGGAACTCTTCGAAACCCAGGTACTCAAAACCTAATTAATAATCATATTGTTTTGATTCCTACAAGTATAGTTACAACACATGACTATAAGTTTTTCCTTGTTTTCTCTTATTTGTGATTTAATTTATTCACCTATTGTAATTTTCCTTCCATTCCTTGAGTAACGTTGTCCCCCAAGGGGCTTTCCCTCTCATATATCATCGATTTTCTGCCCTTACCTTAAAATGAATCTCTCCATCACCCATTGGTCATCCTAAACCTCGCCACTTCTCATATCTTTATACGCATGAGTGCACCAACAAGTATATGAAAAATGTTTACCTCGTTAGGCATTACATTACTATAATACTATGTGAACAAGAAGTAAATGTTTTTGCCCTATCCTTGAAAAGTACACCTATGGTATTATATGATATATCATATAACCATGCATATTGTACACTCATGTGATCATCATTAGGGCCTGAATGGAACTACCAAGAACCCCGATGGTTGTTTCCCCCAATGGCTTCCATTAGTGCCCATGTGTTGTAACTATGTATAGATATGGTACAAATTACTAGGTTGTAGGAGTTGTTTGGATACTTTTCTTGAAAATGAGGTGGGGACTATGTCCACTTTGGTGAGATGGCCAGAGTGAGGGTTGCTGAATTTTTGGTGGTCTATGATGTAATTGTTTGCTAACTAATGTGAAGTAGTGTTTTTTTTGGGGGGGAAAAAAACATCGTGGTTGTTAAAAAACACATATTTGACATTTAGAATATGTTTTAGAAATGCCATTTTATAAAATTTTACATATTCTAAGTATTCGATGTATTCCACGTTTCCAAAAAGTTTACAATTTTATAAAAATTTAAAAGCTAATTTTATTTTTTTAAAATTTAAAACTTAATAAGTATTTAACTTTTTTTTTCACATATTCTATGTATTTGATCTATAAAATACGTATTTTAATGCTAATTTGTGTTAAAAGCAAAATACAAATAGAAATAATGTCATTATATTTCTGGAAATGGTTTGTGAGATAAATTTGCAATGCAAATGTGTCATAAGGAAAGCGTCAACTACCCATTACTGCAATGACAAGACAGTCCAAACATGAAGATTCATATTTCTTTAAACTCAAAGGATCACATTTTCACATCTTGTTTGCAATTACAATTTCTAATGGATATATAAATGCAATGCTTTGACATAGTAGAAACTAATGCTTTTTTGTTAATAATGCTTTGTTTCATGTTGCAAAACCTTTTATTAGTCTATGTTTTGGTACGTTTTGAAAATTATTTGTTGTGGCTTGCCTTCATCTTTCACAAATGCTCTCTAAATATAGTGCAAACAATGTATAGATGATCCAAAGAATTGTCACTTGATGCAATTGGAAGGAGCAACAGAAAGATTGGTCCTTATTAAAGCTAGTCTTTTAGAATTGGATAATCTCCTAATAGCTTTTGCGGGTTGTGATGCTATTTTCCATTTAGCATCTCCAATGACAGATGATCCTGTGAGTACTTCCACTACAATCCTAGGCCTTCAATACTAAATGATATGCCCAACATATACAAATTGTTATTCTAATAGTAACTAGCATAATGTAGGAGGACATGTTGGATCCAGCTGTGAAAGGAACATTGAATGTGATTGATGCCGCTGCAAAGAGTTCAGTTAAGCGTGTTATATATACTTCATCGATTGGTACGGTATATATGGACCCGAAAAGAGACCCTTCCATAACTGTTGATGAGTCTTGTTGGAGTGACCTTGATTTTTGCAAAGACACAAAGGTAATCTCTCATTCATGCCTTGTTCATTTCAAGTTCATTTGTTGAACACAATTATATTATTAGGATATCGTATATACAAAGAATTTTAAACTGGTATGCCAAATTTGTGCTTATTTATGTTTAGATTGGTGGTGTGTTTGTGTCTATATAGATGTGGTATAATGGGTTGTTAAAAAGCAAGGGTATGTGTGTAGAGAGAGAAAGAAAGAAATACGTTTTAGAATCTATTAAAGGCCAATATTTGTCTTTGAGACAAATTAGGTGAACAATGGTGTATGTCCTACTATCATGAACCTTGATTAAGAATGATTTTATGATGGGAAATGGGATGTTTATCTAATCCTATGGGAATTGGAAAATGTCACAACTCCCAAATTTGGTGAATGCATATATGACCAAATTAATCCAAAGATGAAGTGTAGCTAAAATAGCCAAATCCATCTTATATGAAGTACAATTGTACAATGAAATTCATGGGTAAGCATGATGGGAAAGATTGTTTAGATCTCAAAGTCATGCAACAAAGTGGATGTCTTGTATATGTGGATAAAGTTACATCTATAATTCACAAATAAGCAAAGTTTCACCTTCTTTTTCATGAGAAATGCTATAACCGCTTCTTGATTTATAATCAAATTTGGAGTGCATTTATATTTATGGTAGAATTGGTATTGCTATGGAAAAACGGTTGCAGAGCAAGCAGCATGGAATCATGCTCAAGAAAAGAATATTGATTTGGTTGTTTTAGTTCCTTCTTTAGTACTTGGTCCATTACTTCAGCCAACAATGAATGCTAGCACATTGCACGTCGTCAAATATTTGTCAGGTTTGGGAACACTAATGACACATAACTGATTTTACCACTAGTGAAACATTTCTTTAGAAGTCATTACTCAAAGGGATTTGTATGATGGATAGGATCAACAAAAACATTTGCAAATTCAATCCAAGCATATGTTGATGTAAGGGATGTGGTTGATGCTTGTATCCTACTTTACGAAACACCATCTTCCAATGGTAGATATCTTTGTGCAGAGAGTGTGGTCCATCGAGGCGATGTTTGTGGCCTTCTTGGAGAACTCTTCCCCAAATATCCAATCCCAAGAGTGTAAGTTAAAATTTTGGAAATGCTTAGCATAACACTTAGTTAGCCCAAAACAATACATGATATAATGTATCAATATAACAATGGGATCATGTAAAAAATGTTTTAACAATCAAAAACATACAAGTCATATTTAAAATATTTATTGCTAGAATATTTATTGTTAGAACACAATGTATCATATGAAGTTTCTTTGAAATTGATTAACCCTCGTAGGTTGAATTATATTGCCCTGTTTGTTTCAACACAATATTCATTGTTTTGAATTAGGAAGCAATTAGTAACTAAGAATTGTGCTAATATAACACTTTCCTTAACACTCTCCTAAGGTATAATCTCATGTGATTAGGAGCGTCGACTTTAACTAACCTTATATTGGCAATTTAGTCGATAAATACCAATACTTACATCAAACACCTCAATATATACATTAGTATGTTCACTTAAGGAAAAGGAGGCTCAAAATATGTTAGCCATGGCATTACCGTCAATATGTAGATCTAATTGTGCATAAAAGATTGTTTCCCTATGAAGATAGTATTGATGATACAAAGAAGCTCCATTCTCAATGCTCATCTTTTCCTTGTATCACACCTATTAACCTTGTCAAAATAAAACCAGATTATCAAACATGTGGGTGACCAAGACATGTCCATTTACAATATCATTGTCAACAATTACCACTAAATAGCCTAAAAGTAGGAAATATTATAGCTTGCTCTTCAAGCCATTAGATCAATTCTAAAGTACTAATGTAAACCTTTCATATTTGTGCGATTGAATGCATTGCCTTCTCATCTCCATCAAACAACTTGACAAACTAAGTTACTACGCTCTTTGCTAACTGCGACTATGAAATGTAGGGGTTGAATGCATGACCTTATGGTCTCCATTGAAAAACCTTCTCAATTGAGCTAGATACCATAATCTAGTCATGCGTTTATGCCAACTTCAATGCTCCTTGATCATCCTCTCAAATGCAAGGTTGGAATCAAGAATGTAAATTTGAATATGTTGGGTGTCAATCTTCTATTATAGAAAAGTCAATAGTGAATGTTGAAGCCATTATAGAGCTCTTGGTTCGGGAAACATTGTCAATCTTCAATCCCTCTAGAGTGTACATTAGTACTTTGGGTATGCTTTAATGGGTATTAAAGTACACTATTAGGCTCAATAGATACCTTAACCAATTACACTACATACTAAATACAGTTGTATGGAGTAATTATTTTGCTAGATAACCCTACATTGTCGCACATTCAGAATACCTACTCCTACTAGACCTCTTCTCTCTATTTATCAACTTGACAATTGGATTTGCCTCTAGTCTCTCAATATCAAGGAATCATAAGTTTATAAATCTCACTTAGTTATGCACTTGTGTTTCACGTATTCACCCACTAAGATTTTGAAGCACAATCAGTAGAGGGAGAGTAAACTTATTATATAGTAGAAGTCATATGTTTTGCACGGCATTCATTATTCATAATGCCTTCATACCCATCGACAATGGATTATAGTACATGTTTGATATAGTTGTTCCCAAAATCTACTCTAAAACTTATAAAGAACTTTGACAAAATAACCAAACATTATTAATTGATGGTCATGAATTGACGAAAGCATTATAATGTCTCGTAATCATATACTCTCTTTTATGCAGGTGTTCGGATGAGAAAACACCTAGGGTGAAACCATACCTCTTCTCTAATGAGAAACTCAAAAGACTAGGGTTGTCTTTCACTCCTTTGAAGAAGTGTCTACATGACACCGTTGTTAGCTTACAAGAGAAAGGCTTCATAGACTAGCCTTACTACATTATGTGTTCAACTAATCAATGATAGGTACATTAATCCATGTAAAAACCAAACACCACCAATGTTACAGAGTTAAACTTGAATTTCTTTTGTTCTATTGATATTTTACATAGAACTTGTTATAATATATACATACTTTTTTTATTTGCTTAGAGAATGAGGTTCTATTTTACTTAATTAAGAAAAATAACACTATTAAAACTCATATTACAAGTTGATAAACATTTTATATCATGTTTTGGTTCATCCTATTCTTAGCTTATAAGATGAAGACGAAAACGTCTAGGGTTTTAGGGCTAGGGTTAGGGTTTGGGCCAGGGTCAGGGTTAGGGTTTAGCATCAGAAGGCAACACGGCGTTGTTCGATGACAGCGTGAATGAGTGAGACGATGATGAAAGCGTTTAGGGTTTAGGGTCTAGGCGGCTATGGCTCCTCTCCATCATTCCCATCAATCGCTATCTAATTTAGTCCTTTCTCTTGGTGGCCTCTTCTCTTTCTACAAAACCTTCCACCTCCTCCTCACCGTTAGACATCCCTACTCTTACTAACCCTAAACTTTGATCCATGTATTGATTATAGCTCCACCAACAGCGTGTAGTCAGCAAGCAAGACATGTATTGCCACTAAAGAGAATGTACTCGGGTACATATTCTACGAAGATTTCTGCGTATTAACACTAATCAAACACATGTGCGTGCACGTGGTGGTTGTAAATCTAATGTTATTACATGAATCAACGTGTTTGTGTGTGAATCTCCCAAGCTATGTATATCTCATGTGATCAGAAGCCTCTACTTTGAACCATGATTATATTGATAAATTAGCAAATAAGGAACCATACTCTTCCAATTTCTCATATATATAAACATATATTTAGGTAATTTTCCCTAATTTTTGAAATTGAATACAAATTGTTTTCAAAATACCTATACTTAGACCAAACCCCTCAAGATATGAATAAGTATATCATTGTCGAGAATGACAACAAAAAAAGCCTTAAAGTAGCAATATATGTATGCATTACTTTGGTGAATACATCTTTAAGGAATGCAGGGGGTTGGATCCATAACTTTCTAGTCTCCATCAAACAACCTTACGAACTAAGCTAGAGCCTCTTCACTAGATACAATTACTGAACTAAGCTAGAGCCTCTTCACTAGATACAATTACTGAATGTTGGGGTTGAATGCGTGAACGTCTAGTCTCAATGGGAAAACCTTGCCAATTAAGCTAGATATCTTAGTTTAGTTATGCATTTATGTCACCTTCAATGTTCCTCGATCATCATCTAATGTGCAAGATTTGGAATCATGAATACAATTTCTTAGTATGTTGGGTGTCAATTATCAATTATAAACAAGTAAATAGTGAATGTTCAAGTCATTGTAGAACATCTGGGTTAGGGAACATCATCAATGTCCATCTACATGAGTTTGTTAAACCCATAAACAAGCATTTGTTGTGTAAAAGGCATGTAGAGGATTATGGTTAAATTTCATAGTCTGAAAAACAATTACTAAAGCGTTGAAAGATAAATACTTGTACATACTTTACTACTTCAAGTGTGCAAACAATTATGGTAGTGGTAGATAAAGTTCATATACCACTTCGAACTTTAGAGCCTCTGAAATGTCATAGTAGAAGACAATTTTCCAATCTACATAAGGTTTAGAAAGCAATAACTTGCAGGATCAATATCATGCCGACCTGAGTTCAGTTACTTTGAGGAGAAAGTAATTATAATTGTCGATTAGAGAGATTGTTATTTCCTATCATTGGTACCCAATGGTTGCAAACCACATGATTTTTTTCATTAGAACAATTAAACAACATTATATCATTTTCCTACTTATTGCAGCTGCAAAATGCCAAGACAAAAAAAAACATGTCCATCCAATGTGTTTTCTCATTGGTGCACTACTAACGACAATTTAGGAAACAGAGGCTGGTAACCTAAAGAGGTTCAAAACCCAAATATATTTTTGTTATGTAGTATGAAAGCAATCATCATCATCATACTTCATTACCTACAAATTGTTTAACTTGTTATGAGCATATGATCCTTTCTGATATGTCATAGAACAATTTGCGACAGAACAAAACTTTTAGTTGGACAATAATGTTGCCAAGGTTTCATAAAACAATCTTAAAGTCAGGTATGTGTAATTGTTAGCCAAAATTTTACACACTGAAGCAGAGCTACATAGATGGGCACTTTGGCCGGGACATTTAATAAAATACAATTACTAAGTTGTGAAACAGTCCCTCCTGAACAAAGTGAGGTTCCAACAAACCATTCTATTAGTTACAAGAGCAGAAACCATGTCTGACTAAAAGGCAAATCCAATTGATTATGTAGCAATACATGATAATTGATTTCTTCTTTTATCAACCATGCCTTACCCCTCTTCCTCTTCCCCTTCCTCTCCCTCTACCCCTGCCACGATGTCTAGATCCACTCCCATAATCATCAAGATTCTTGTCCCCTGAAAAGCTGAACATGCTCTCTCGGATTTGGTCTGCTATATTAGATCCATCTCGTGTATTTGCCACCTGAGAATGCAAATTATTTTTTATAGCAATGTTAGCATAAAGTTTTGTTATGTACATCAGCAATTCAATACTTAGAAAACCCACACATAGAACTCAAACGATCCTGCCATTAACTTGTCTACATTTTTTGAAATTTCTGGCTTTAAGGGCTAATGTTAAGCGCTTGATGAGATGATCATAGAAATTCAAAATCCTTGCAGTATGCAGTTCATAAAAAATACAAACATGAAATCAAGTAGGCTCGTCACATGTGCTACTGTTACTACCCCGTCCTATTGGTACTCAACAAAAAATTTAAAATATGTAAACATTTATTTGAAATAGCTTGACTAATGAAAATGATGGTCACAGAATTAATAGTTTACCTCATTGATCTCCATCACATTTAACTGATGATGAAGTTGCCGGGCTAGAGCCTCATCATCATCAATACTTGGACTTTGATCCACTAACGGATTTGATCGCATTCGTTGTGCTTCCCATTCATCCAGGGTAAGGGTACTAGTGTCTTCATGATTGTACCTCTCTCTTCTTCCTCGTCCTCTTCCTCTTCCTCTCGAACCTCTCCCATGTGCACCTCCGATGTTATTATCATTTCTTCTCTCAAGCAGCTTTTGTGCAGCACCTCGATTTTGTAATGGCACCACCAAATCTACTTCTTGCACCATAGCAGCCCTGATAGCATCAGAACGTACATCAATTTTTTTCCCCTGTAATGGAACCAGGTTCCCATCCCTTTGTAAATCACCTTCTCCTTCACTCTTGTGTGAAGTTGAAACCATCGATGTAGAAGATCCTGCATCAAATTTCCTAAATTGTTGGATTGGTTAAGAAATGTAATTCCTGGCAGGTAAAATGCATTAAACTCGAACTTGCTCTCATAAATAGGTCATTTTTGCTTTATTTTCTTACCTGAGTTGACTTGCTGATGAGAATCTTTAATCCTATCTCTTTCTTTTTCTTTACTTTTTGATGTAGAAACTCCCGAATCCACTTGGATACCTGTCAACACACAACATGCTCAGCCACAATCAAGCGCAAGCTTCTAATATATTTTTTCTGTGAAGACAATAATGTCAGAGCAGATGTGTGTGGTGTATACCTCCTTTCAGTTTCTCAACTCGAACTGCCTCTTCCCCTCGGTTCGGCTTTTCATGCTTTGGAATCACTAGCCCGTGAAACAAAGGAGGACCATCAACACCCTCGGATCGATCTGTTTTTGATAGCCCCATTCTGGCTAATCCTGAATATTTCCGTTCGATCTCCCACGCTTGGTATAGAGCCTCTACATGACCACCCAATATCGTGATTGAATTCGCATCTCCCAACAGGAACCCATTTTGAACTGTTATTACATTCTTAATACTGACCTACGAAAGAGCCACACAATGTTTGATTCAAGTGCTCTCACCCATTTCACAAAGAAAAATACAAATTCTTCAAGTTAAACTTCAAAACCATGCAAATGTATGTAAATTTCCTGAAGTAAAGATGGCAAGGAGTTGTAGTTAAGGAGAATTTGGGCAGGAGTTGATTACCTTTGTCCCAGGAGTTGTAGTTAAGGAGAATTTTGGCATGGGATGGTATTCCAGTGCTGATACAACAGAATGACCATCTGTAAGAGCTATGCGTAATAAACGTCCATGTTGTTGCTCTTCTCCTGTTGATGTATGTGACTTACTACTACTCTGGGAAATGTTCCTAACTGAAACCACCTGATAAAGATGAACATATTTTGTCAAATTAGAAGACAAACATGCTACACTTTGAAGAATTCCTAAAACACATAATTTCTCAGAAAGTTGGATGTGTTATGTGTTCTTGTCTTGTAACACCACATTCATTTACTCCTACCAGATTTTTTTTACACAGATCTATCTACTTTTCCTCAAAATGCATGAACTTTATGAGAACCAAAAATACAAAAAGAAAGGTGCGGGCATGTGTTTTGAATCTTTAGTTGAAACATGAATCAAAATGATGGGAAAGGTGAACATGTGGGGAAGGTTAGATTAAAGATGACAATGTGTGTAATCTGTGCTGAATCATGAATGGAAATACTTGGAATTAGCTAAAAGAAAATATGAGAAAATTAACCAAAATGCTTAAATTTTCACGAGAAAAAAAATACAAAAAATAGAGGTGAGTTTTTTTAATAATATCGTTAGACAATAAATTATATAAATGACAGTACTTTTTTGGGAATTTTAAAATAATGAATGATGTTAGGGCATACTTTTCCTTTCGTATATCCTTATTAGTAAATGCAAAAAATATGTGATAGTAAATCAATAGTAAGAAATTAAATACCTGAAGAATCAATGGACCTTGAAGCTTGGAGATGCGTTGGATGGTGGAGGAATCAGGCAAGGAAGGAAGGCCGACGCTTCTGAGGTCTGTGTCGAGAAGCTCTGCAAATAGAGCTTTATATAATGGATCCATGGAATGATGATGATGCTGATGATCATGGTGATGACCCTCTTCCCTGAGTTGCTCCAGCATCTCAGAAATAGCGTCGTGCCTCACATGCCATCCTTCTTTCTGCAGACGAAGCTCCATCTCCTCTGTTTCCGTCGCCATGGATATGAAGCCCCTCCTCCAGTTTACCGTCTCTTTCATTCTTCCCCTCAGAAAACAAAAAATAGAAGAAGTTCAGGGGCCAATATTTTCTTCATATTCCGGAAATGCCCTTAGGTTTCCAATAATTCCCACGACATGTGCCCCTCCTCCTCCACTATACCTTCTTCATACATTTGCTTGTGACTCGCTACCTTTGATCGGTTCTTCTATAGGCTAAATTTTTTCCGGAGTTTTTCCCCGCATTTTTACTTCACTTGACCAAGGGGACTAGTGGCATCTTTTCAGGGATTGTGTACAATGGGAAAATTACGGGTGATTAGAGGAAATTACAAAGAAGATTGCAAGTGTATTTCTGAGCTTTTTCCCCACTTTTTACTTCTCTTTATAAGGTATTCGTTAATACTAAATTTGCGTACTAAGGTCATCGATTGGTGAAAATTAATATGGGCACCAAATCCCTTCCCTTATTGGTTTTCATAGTGGTGGGCCAAATGCATCACTTACCATAGTGAGGGAAATCCACACTTCAACCCATTTTTTGGTCCCATGGTTAGTGTTCGAAACCAAAGACACTTTATTGATTGGTCTCATTATTTTTTGTAATTTGAGGATAAAAATTTGAGGAAATAGCGAGTTTAAATGTTGAGCCAATCTTCTATTAAAGGATTCTTTTCCGAATTGGTCGAGTATATATGTCTTTATTTTTGGATTTGAGGAGTCAAAGATAGACAAATACTCCATGCACAACTTTATATTGTTGGTTTGGACTTGAACTCAAGTCAAACGCATCATGTTAGAGACGTAAAAATGTTATTTATAGTTTGATCATTTTACGTGGACACTCATTCTTTCAGAATTTTAGTTTTGGCTCTTAGACTATGAATCTTTAAATATTTGTGGCACATTGATTGGATATATGGAACGATTTGTAATGTATACATCATCATTTTTACTAATCATGACAAGTAATTGATAATGGAAACTCCATGTTACAATGGAGCAACATATGGTGCATATTCCAACTTTATATTGTTAGTTTGGACTTGAACTCAAGTCAAACACATCATGTTAGAGACGTAAAAATGTTTTTTATAGTTTGATCATTTTACATGGACACTCATTCTTTCAGAATTTTAGTTTTGGCTCTTAGACCGTGAGCCTTTAAATATTTGTGGCACATTGATTGGATATATGGAAATGTATATCTCATCATTTTTATTAATCATGACAAGTAACTGATAATGGAAACTCCATGTTACAATGGACCAACATATGGTGCATATTCATATACCACAAATTTACACATCCATTACATTCAGTGTAAATTACAATGAATTCAGGGATTATAAAGCAATCCTTCAAGTCAATTAATGCTAGAATAGTTTACTCTTAGCAAGCAAAAGTGGCAACTTTACGATTTTAATGATCAACTTAATTTAACATCTTAGTAGGCATAATAAGAGTAATTTCATGATACAAGTGCCTTCAAAACTTGTATATTGAGCTCTTTGTTTACTAATTGTGTTTATAAAATAAATGAAATCTACATTTTGAGATATTTCTTCTTATTAACACCAAAGTTTTTTAATTAAATTATTAGATGTCTTCTTATTAGCACCAAAGTTTCAAGAATGTCTTCTTCATGGAGGCCTACATATAAGAATCTTTGTAAAAGCTATGTGTGTGGATCATTTTACATAATTGCTTGAATTATTTGCAATGTGCTTATTTATAGCTATTGTATGACAAGGTCGATGTAGAATCTCATGTCAAGGCCCTCTTGATTATTTATAATTTATATTTATAAAATATGAAGTGTGATGCATATAATCACACTTATTTGTCTTCTTGTTTTGATCAATACTCATATAACTAAATGTGTGGACAAGAAGGTCATCATGGATGCCACTAGGAATCGGCAATGCTTCTATTTTGGCTTAACCAGTTTGGCCTTGTCCAACCAAACCAATTAAGCCTTAATCTGTTTGAGAGTTTTCAACCTTGAACCGAACTAGTTACTAAACCAAGTTAACCTTAACCTGTTTATGAACTGTTTTGCCTTTGAACGGTTCGGTTTGGCTTGAGCTTTGCCAAACCAAAATGAGCTTAAACCAGTTAAGGAGGCTCAAGCCTGGACCCAACCAAATTGAACCGCTAACCCGCCAGACGGTTTAACAGCTCGATTCAAGCTTGAGTCGAGCCGTTGCCGACTCCTAGATGCCACATACTTCATGTAAGCAGAAACATGTCCTTTCTTGTGCCTTCTTATCACTTAGGGGAAATATTCATATTAGATATCCTTCAAAAAGGAAAAATAAAAATTCTTAACTTTCCTACATATGTTCAACTAAAACTAAGCTTCAACACTTTGTGTTAAACATCAAAATCAAGAGTCTTCACATACGCACATGTAGTGTTATTTGATCCTTATCCAAACTTATATGGTTTATACCGTCAACACCAACTTTTTGTTTTATAGTATAACACTATGTTCGTATAGTATTGCGATCAGTATTAATGTAAGTAGTTAGAATAAACTTGATTAGGTAACGATAAGATAGAAGGTTTGGATGATCATTGTCCATCCAACCATCATCCCCCAAGTTGATACACATTAGTTGGGCTAATTAAGTCTTGGATGCATCTTAAAGGAAATCTAGCATGTAGTTGCTTACGCAAAGTAGTGTGATAATAGAAACTACAAAATAGTGGAGAACAATATCTTAATACAAAGTAAAGTGAGTATAATGAGAGGGTTTCTAGAACATAATGGCTCACCTCTTATGTCTTGGTTTAGATTGTACTATCTAGCGTGTGTTTGGACAACATTTTTATTTTCCAAAAAAAACTCCTTCCATTAGTTATAATTTTTTTACAGATGACATTATATACAAATCCCTATAGGGACGCAATAGTTCCATATTGTATGGATGCCCAATGACTCAATAAAGGGAGAGGATGACCATTGTTGGGTGAAGGCTAGTCATTGCCTGTCAACTCCATCGGATCCGCCCGTGAAGCCATCGTATTGGCTCTTTAGAGTGGCTACAACTTCACTCAATATCTCTCGCATTAACATTACTGGATGCATGGTTTAGTTGGAGAAGGCTCGTCTACATCAATGTTTCCATAGAGTCCAAAGAGGTATTGGGATAACCAATACCAACACAACTTGAGATTTCGCATTAATATGAGGTGAGTGGATATTGTCGATGGTGGAAAAAAGAACCTCTTGTGCTTTTATCACCAAAGTCCTCCCCTCCTGATGTTCGTACCTATCAATTGGGGCTTGCCATGATAACCAACATACATTTCCCCACTTGATTATGCCTTGCACTTGGCATAATTGCAATAGCCGTCCAACTCCCCGCCATATTCAATGGGTCTCTCGGCAGTCCCACAATGCGTGTCGGATTGATTTTGTTGTATTTGGGCATGCTACACAATTAGGAGAGCTAAGATTCCCACGTTGCCACACTCCAACTGGTAGTGACTTATGTATTAATAGCCATTGGAATGTGGTAATTCGCCTTGCATTTTGTTGTTTCCAGAGTTTCTACCAAAACGTATTGATAGTTGTACGAGGAACATGATATGTGTCCCATGCCTTTGCAACAACCAACTCTTAGGCGGTTTGAGCAACTAGAATGTGGCGACCCAATCTAGTCGTGAATTGTTTGGACAACATTGATCCCGATGCAAATGTGACTATGTACATAATATTTTCATTCCATGTAGTCATTGGAAAAATATGGTGGCATGTGAATAGTCCATAAATATGTTGTTAGTTTGGTTTTGGTACTCAAATGGTGAGCTATAAGTAGTTATACATACCACATGTGCACATGTTTTCCATAACTAGCATCTATACATTACAATGGCAACAACTACATTTAGTGTGTATTGATGATAATTAAGATCCCGAGGCTCCTTAGGGATAGAGTCTGAGACAAGTGGAGGCCATAGAGGTGGAGCTCAAATACAAAATACATGTAGATGAACCTCAATAATTTCACAAATGGTATAACATCAAATCTGAATTATTAGGCTCAGCACGATTATTTTTAAATAATCAAAAGAATCATTGGATGTACCATGCAATCTACCTACAAAATGTATGTGATAAGTTGAAAGATCTACAAAGTTCAAAGGTCATGATAATCTGTCATTGTTTCAAAATTGAATCAATTGCGCAAGGTAAAAGAATCTGAACCAAGTCAAAGCATACGTACACAACCACCCAATTCTTGTGTTATAATGTGCGAAAGCTAGCTAATGATATATTGTGTAAAACATTTTAAAGAACAAGTTGATTGAGGACATGTGTACATACATGTACGTTATTAATGTATGGATGGAAATCTAGTGTGTAAATAGAAACACATAAAATGAATGACAAAGATTCATGTTGCAGATGTGTTCTCCTCATTCCCTCTACTTACAAAGCATGCATAAAGTATTGATTACTGTATCACATCAATACATGTTCTCGTCCAGCTACTTTTTATTGACCTCTTGTTGGTAATTACCACCGTTGTAGTAAAATGTGATCTAGAATATGAAAGCAAACTAATTCCCAATTACATAGTACGAAGAGCTATGCTTTAATATTGAGATACTTTATACATACCTAGAAGTACATTTCCTTATGAAAATTGGAGAGGCATAAACAAAGATAAAGAGTGATTGCATGCATCCAATGCCCTCTTTCCACGTTGTAAGATGTGGGTCATCTTTATCTTTTGCAATCTATAAGTCACACAAAATTTATGAACTGAACTTATAGAATCGTGTAATCTAGAAAATGCATCTTGCGAGAAAAAAGTCATACAATGTTTTTTTAAATATAATCATGCTTTGGAACTTTGACACATTGAATCATTGCATTTTCCTCGTGGATAGACACATGAGCCATAGAGCTCAAAAATTAAAATGCTACTTGGACAGAGACTATAAAGGCAAAATATGAATGCTTGCATGGATGAATCAAAGGTAATGAAAGAACAATGAACAATTGTGTGTCACGACACGTAACAAAGGAAAATTGATCACGTATTACTTTATAGGCAAAACATTAATGCTTAACAAAGTTGAGTAATGTCAATGGCAGAAAGAAAATCAAAAGTGAATGCATATCTTTGTTAATTTTTTGATACTAGAAAGCTCACAAATTATTGTGTTACTTGTGAAGGCTACAAAATATTAAAAGTTTGTACCATACCATATGTGAAAGAGGAATGTGATACTCTCGAGTCTCTACCACATAAAGATTTTCCTCAAAATATGGTTAGTGGATATCATCTCTATTGGTTGAGATATCGCACTTATCTAATCCGAGCTTATGTAACCAATTAGGGTGAATATTAAGTGATTACCCTTAATTACAACATATTTGTGATATTTATTTAGGCAGGAGTTCAAACCCAAATGGCATCTAAATGATCATTTTCATAACTCCATGCATTCTAGAGCTACAAAATCAGGTCTAAACCACACAATGTTGACTCAATGAAATCATTGACACTTTAGAACCAATTATATTTACTTGACTTCATTAACGCGATTAGGAATACAATATTTACAACAAAATGTGTGTGTCTTTTTAGAGCATACACGAAAATATTGCTCAATGGATCTATGCTTGTTCTTGTCTAGGAAGATGTCCTATTATCAAAATATTGTACACAAGTTCATTTTCTGTTTGATACCCCCCAAAATACAAGAAAAGTTTATCATCCCCCCTGATTGGGAAAAACCTATTCACATGACCATGCAAATAAGATTTCAACCCATTATATGTACATTCTTGAAAGGCCATTTACCATATCGCATCTCGATGGCCAAGGTTGTCTAAGGCTTTCAACAACATGCATATGAGATATAATCTAGGGATCGCAAGGGAGCCAAATCGAGCAGGCCACAAGTCTCAACCATAAGGATGTACCTAACATGTGCCTTAGGGGCATGAGATGATATTCATGTGTAGAACTACTCTAGGCTTTGGGTGGAAGGAAGGAAAATTTGTCTCGAACCAACTCGATCCACAACTTCCGTCTTCTTGTGGCCAAGAGATCGAATGGTAGGTAAAAAGGGATTGGGAGGGCCCTTCGACCCATGTAAGGGCGTAAGAGAAAATGAAACTTGAGAATTGTCCAGTGATAAGAGATAAGGTGACACGTGTGCAAACAAACACACACACACACACACAAACGCGCCAACAAACAAACAAAGTATAGACAACCACACAACACACACACAAGTTGATGAAGATATAACCACACAAAGGTGTGACATGGCCATGTGCAAACCTCAAGAAGTGTGAGGTTTGTGAGTTTGGGGGGGTCCTTATTCCCCCAAGGGACAAAACATGCCCAAAAAACTGACTTCAAGAGTTTCATAACTCAAATTATAAAAGTAGGCCCCCTCCCTTAGGGACACAAAAGTAAATAAGTAAGTAAGTACATTGAACCAATGTGAAAAAAAATAAACAAGATATCATATCAGATCAAAACAAAGAGAAAGAAAACACTCACAAACACAAAATCATTTGATGAAAATGGTTCCTCAAGAGAGAGAGCTCTACCCAAATTTCCAAGGTCTCCATTAAAGCTTGGATTTCTACATACACACAGACACACACAGAGGGAGAGAGGGAGAGAGGGAGGGATGGGTTGCACTACTTCAAAGCCAGATCAAGTAATCGAGCCTTACTACAAGACATACCCTTCTTCTTCTCCAAACAATTATGCTGTCGAACCCAACGATTCGTACACTAGTTATAATTCCACCTCCATCTCCGATGATATGCTGAAGTTTCTTCAAGAGCTGGATCGCAGCAACAGCAACGCAGAACAACAACGCTTCGCTACAAGTCATGCTGTTCATACCAATGATCATCCAAGTACCACAACTCACATTCATGCTAAGGCTGAACAAGTTAGAGATGTAGGGAAGTATATACATAGTTTGGATAAAGATCAGTTGGACAATCACACTGCCACTGGTTTGAGACGGATGGCATCCCCTTCGGGTTCCAACAATGCCCACTCAGCATCTGAAACCAGTCCCATCGCTCCGCAATCGCATAGCAAGCCTAGTAGCTTTGTGAAGAGGTTTTTCATCAAGAAGGCTCCTAGTAACTCTATTGCTGATTCATCCAAGGGATCGTCCCAGCGCCGAAAGATCATCTCAGCTGCCGCCGACACTTCATTGAGCTTTTCGTCCTCATCATATGAACTCGCCCTTAAGGAGCTCGCGGATGCCGACCCTTCTCTAGCATTTAGGCAATCTCCACAAGAATCGGAGGCATGGGATCATGCCGGGATTAACGAGGCTATAAAACCTGCTTCCTCGGCATATGATCGCGCCCTAAGGGAACTTAATGCTGAATTAGAATCGCGACATGCCGATGATGATGTTGGTTCAAGTTCTCTAGTACCTAAGCACGAGCCTCAAACTGAGGCATTTGGTATTTCACCTCAACCCGAGCCCAATGTTGAATTACAAGGCAAGAGGAAGATCAAGCCTCGAGAAGACCCGTTGGCGAAGTTCATGAAGTTATGCCCCCCTGGTGGTGAGCGGAGTGTTGTGTTGTATACAACGAGCTTGAGGGGCATAAGGAAAACGTTTGAGGATTGTAACACCATCCGGCGTGTGCTCGCAAGCTTGTTTGTGCACGTTGACGAGCGAGATGTTGCTCTCCACCAAGGGTTCCGAAATGAACTCAAGGAGATGATGCAAGAATCCTCACTAGCATCTGTACCAATGCCAGTGCCGAGGTTGTTCATTGATGGGAGATATATTGGTGGAGCAGAAGAGGTGCTTCAACTCCACGAGGAAGAGAAACTTCAACCTCTTTTGGAAGGGATGCCTCGCGAACGAAGTCAGGGTCAACCTTGTGATGGTTGTGGTGGTGTTCGATTTGTTCCATGCCTCAACTGTAGTGGTAGCCGAAAAGTTGTCGAAACAAACACCCAAAATGTGATTAGGTGTCCTGAATGCAATGAGAATGGACTTATCCAATGTCCTATATGTAATTAATTTGTCCATGGCCTCAAATGACATCTAGAATGGGTTTGATATACTCATTAAACAAACACTAAGTTAATAGCTAATTGCTCAGCTTCATCTATATATAGTTCCCCTTGTTTTCATGCAATCAACAACTTATTTTTGTTTACTTCATGGCCAAATCTAGAACTTCAAAACCTGTCAACACTCATTGCCTTATCCAATAAATTCAGGTTTTGAATGAAGCTACTTGATAGATTTCGTTCATGTTACCTTGCTTTATAATCCTTCTCTTACAATTCTTTAAGCTTAAGCTCAATCTATCATGAACACAAATTGTATTGATTTCAATGTATAGATCTCCTATACGGATGTCCATCTTGTCTGCGAACTTATATTGCTGTACTTAATTCTAACACCTTTCCTTATACTATCTAGTTTCAAAAGTTTTTTAAGTGTAGCTTTGTTGATTTGTCATTTTGATATTGTAACTTTGTTGTTTTCCTTAACAGTACCACCACACTTGAAACAATAAAAGGATGACTCAAATATTTTAAAAGCATGATGCACAATGCGTACTCTTTAACCATGTTCAAATGTGAGCTGGCGACATATACACATACAAGCCCTTGAACTAAGGTTTTCCAAATGCTCAGACATTAAACTGCACAAAGTAATAATGCTTAATCCCTAATATTAGTTGCTGCATAAATTCAACAACAAAGTAAGACAAAAGCATTAACCTTAACCATGGAGAATTCACGATAATTCAAAAGATAGATATGCATCCTCTCTTGCACAAAGCTGACGTTAATCAAATGCCATAAATGTTATTGTTTCCCATATGAAATCAAGCATTAAAAATGTGTTCCACAAACAAGTAGTCAAGAATGGTTATGTCGCTAGCGATGGTAATCATCAATTAATTTCATCATTTAATAAGAATACACCAAACAGAGAGTGGTGAAAGATGACTACCAGGGAAAGCATTGTGGAGTCATGTATTTCACTCAGACCTTCAAATATATACAAGGATAAA
The DNA here is from genome assembly GCF_043228905.1 of Azolla caroliniana. NCBI lineage: Eukaryota > Viridiplantae > Streptophyta > Polypodiopsida > Salviniales > Salviniaceae > Azolla > Azolla caroliniana. Next base: position 2,240,750 of record NW_028230451.1, on the reverse strand, counting down.
CACACATATACATAGACATGTGTGCATATTGAGTATACCATTAACTAGACCACAATAATCTTATCTAGACTCCTTTGCAATTGTTTTCTTCCTTGCAATCCTCATGAGATGTTGCACTATCTCTTGTGTAAGAACCTCCGGAGAGAATCTATCCACCATAGTTTTCCTAGCAAGCAAACCCTTGGCTTTTGCTTCTAAAGGACGTGTATACACATGCCGCATAAGATACCTAAGATGTTTTACCGATGGATGTGCCCAAAAATGGCCTTTAAACGGACCCTCTTCAATCTCAACCAGGTTTTCCACATGCAAAGGGTAGCTATTTTCTTCATTCATATACTCAGTCATACCCGACCAGTTTGTGGCTATGATAGGCAATGCCATCGCCATAGCTTCTACATGTGGTCTTCCCCATCCTTCTCCTCGAGATGGCAAAACAAATGCATTTGCTGCTTTGTATAAACTCGGGAGAGCTGATTGTGGTACATGTTCATCACTCACGTATATGGATGGCCACCCATGTACAGGCTCAGCCATGCCTATCTTCTTCACATAGCCTCGTATCTCGTCATCATAGGTTTTCTCACTATGATATGCATTAGTTTGAATGAACAATAAAACATTGTCTTTAGCTGAGAATTCTTCCATGTAAGCTTGGATTAAGAGATCCCAGCCCTTCCGACTCTCCCATTTGAATATACTGAGGAAAACATAGGCATTCTTGGATGATGAGGTTTTTGGTCCAAATACATGACCAATACTTGGCAACACAAACGCTTTCCGGACTTTCTTTGGATCAAAGAATAATACATCAACAGACTGGCTGATTCTAACAAGTTTTGAGGGATCCACACCGCTCTTTGCAAAAGTTTCTACATTGAATGCACTTGGAACCCAAATCTCATCCATCTTGTTGCATCTTTTCACATGCTCTGAGCTTAGTCTATCTGTTTCAAACATAGTTCTTCCGATCACATACATTGCATCACCATAGCCAGAAGGTGGACAGGGAAATGTTTCATAAAGAGGAGGATACCAAGCACCAGGTTCACTGTGACATATCACAACAGTATCATTTAGAACCAACTCTTGTTTATATGCTTTCTCTATAAGAACCCTTTTTGTGCTTAAAGGTAAGCCTTCCCAAAAAACTTCACTTGCCATATCTCCATGTGGTTGTATGGATAAATACGGTACAGTTCCACATGTTGCTAACCCTAAAATGAATGATAAAGCTTCAGAGCAGTATCCTCCACCTGATAGAAAGGGTGCCATCCACAAAAGATGATGTGAAAACATGTTTTCCTTCCATGGCGTAACTACTAAATGTGGCCTTTTTTCCAAAAACAGTTGTATCTTTCTCACTATGAATTCCATCGATTCCATCCTCCATGCTAATCTGTAGAAAGCTATAACGTGATAAGCTTTGCAGAGAGATGATTCTTCCGAATTTTCTTTGCAAAAGCGTCCATTATATGCTATAAGATTGATGAATATTGCTAGAAGAATTACCCCTGTTGCACCAATCCATATCTTATAGCTCATGAATAACATTGTTCTCCACAGATCAAAAGACGTTATTACCTTGATTCTCCATCAGTATACGGGAAAACTATGTCGACATTTGCAATGGAAAGGGAAAGAAAGAGTGACCTCGAAGAAACAGAGCACTGCACAGGACCTGTTTGTACATAAAGTTTAAACAGATAATAATAGATTTGGGTTACAAAAGGGGTATGCATACAGTATGGGGTATGTATTCTTTCCCTCTTTGGAAACCATCCCTTATGTATGTAAACAACTATTTCCGATGGAAAACCTTGCTAACTCTAACATTGGCACATCGCCATGTTCAGATTAAGCGTTATATATGTCTCTCCCATCTCATGATCAACGTTTGCTTCCTCACACATTGAGAATCCCAACTCTAACACCATGTTTGCCTAATGTTATTTTTGGCAAATGTCTAGGCTTCGGAAGTCAATATGCCACATATTAACTCTATTAGGTTGTGAAAAACCGACCTCATTGGTCCTAACTAACCAACATATTTTCTTGGATGATGTTTGGATAGATATAGGTTCAACATCAACCTCAATTATCCATACTAGATTTTGCCCACTTACTAAACCACCTTTTGAACCTAGTTTAAGGAGTATTGTAACAAAGTCTAGAACTACTCGTTACCCTTCATGTATGTTGGCTATTGTCACCTTCTAGCAAGTGTTTGATTAATTGACACCTCCAAGAAATTTTCTCAAGGAGGTAGGCAAGTTTATAAGGTTAGTGACTAAAGCACGTGCCTTTCCAGTTTGGAAGCTCCAAAGTAGTAGGTCACAACGTACTCAAGTAAGGTTGCAAAGCCAAAAAGTGAAAAAACATCCATGTACTGAGCCATATGAATCCAAATGTCAAAAACAAAAATAATCTGGCTTCCAAACATATTGTCCATCAACAAATATATCAATCCATGGCATGTTGACTCCAATGCTGAAGGTTATGTGCCTTAATCAACTATATCCCCATGAAAGTAATGTTGAAGACTCAAACAAGTCTTATGGCTATTTTAGGATCTGGGTTATGTGGCCTCTTTCCAATATCACTATAAAACATTTCCCCCGCATTTGTATTTATTTATTATATCACTGAAGTGGTTATGATAAATACACCATAGTTGTGCATGTCTTTAAATTAATAAGGTGATCATCAAGCCACAATATCTCATGAAGCTCCCACTCATTCCAAATTCATTGTAACTGAGAACTTGTAATACATCCAATACCATGACATATCGTTCACTCTCTTTATATGAGCCTAGTTCCTCGTTTAAGTCAGAGCCAAGTTGTTCTTGTCCTAACCCAAAAAATTCTCTCAAAACTTCAATTGACAAATGGGTCCAACAACAAAAGTATCTGATAGCATTCTGCCTTTTATCTACCACTTCACGCAATGTAGCACACTTTCCATTTTTATGAAGAAAATCAGTAAAGAATATTGCGCATATAAAAATACCCTCTTTACATGTGCATTACACCAACAAATTGAATGTTTCGACTTACTAATATCTAGCATCAAGATAAAGGGTACTCTAAGAATAATGTAAAATTTCTGAAAAGAATGCATTTTCTGAGTTCTTCACAAGCAAGTAAACAATTTGATCCTTACGAGAGATACAGGTGACACATAAAAAGGGAAAGTCAATGAACAAGAATACATTTTCACACTTAGAAGCAAACGATTCATCGGGTACCCTATGTGATCCCTAATATCAAGAATAATACATTTGCGAATTTTGAGGCAATTTTCCTTCGCTCTATGAACCCTCAGTTGCCGGTTTGAAGGTCGACGTAGGAGCATCATAGAACCACCTACATAAACAGATGATTTAGAATCTTCTTTTCTTAATAGAGACAAGAATATCTTTTAGATTTTTCACATAAGCAATGCTCACACCTGCATAAAAAAATAGGAATAAGGGCTTCACTCATATTGCCACTCTTTATAAGCTCTTGACGCCGTTGCATTTCCTTTCCGTAGCTTTCTGGCCTTAGGACAAGACACTGCCCTTGAATTGTCCCCACCAGGTTATTATCACCATGATTGGATTCATATACCTGTTTGCGTTGAAAAAATAGGTATTAAGATTTCGGGAAGTCAAAGAAAGTCTTGATATACATTCTGAAAAGCAAAACCAAGTTTCAAAAATGAGGGAAAAACCAAAAAATACCCCCAACTTGGCATATATTACCAGAATACCCCCATTTTTCAAAGATGACCAGAATACCCCAGTTTAAAACATTTACACTAATAGGGGGAATTGATTCTGATCATTTTTAAAATTTTAGGAGTGTTCAGGTAAATACCTGTCAAGCTAGGGGTATTTTCATGTTTTTGCCTTCAAAATTTTCACCTCATGACCCTCGGGATTCAGAGGGCGACTGGCAATCATTGCTAAGTCCGCAGGATAGTAGCACCAATTCACCCTGACCCACTTTGATCCAGTATTTGTATCCTCCCATAAAGCCTAATAAATTCCCATAGATATTACATGCACCTCAAAAAAGAAAAGACAAATATACCATATACAACATACAAGATGTTATAATGTTTTACTTCTGTGTAGATCTCAGGTAATATAAATTATTACCTGAAGCCTGGCAATGTAAGGAGGCACATTCGGGGTCTCAGGACGGAACAAGGCACAATCTTGCAAGCGATATAAGATACCCCCCACTTTGCAACTGGCATAGAAGATCTTGCCATTGTGCTTTTGCAACTCATCACCAATCCACTCTATTTGCAAACGCTCTGTGTCTTTAACAAGGCGGTTTGGATCATCTCGTTCTCGTTGAGAAGATGCCTCATTCCCAGTTTCAGCAACTTTATTTGGCAAATGAAGTGCATTGGATTCCTTACTTTTCTTTCCTTTTGAATGTGACTTTGGGATCTGTAGTACCGTAGGAGGCTGACTAGTCATCACTTGAGAAACAACATTGTCAGTCAGACTACCATTTATCGTAGTCTTAACGAGCTTTGAGGACGACTTTTCAGCAGCACCATCTGTTACACTCCTGACCTCGATGGCATTAGTATTGTTCTGGGAATTTGTCTCAATACCTATGTTTGATGAGCCACCTGGTTTTTGTGAATTATCAGCCTTTGCTGGAGTTTGGACATGAACTCTCGGAAGAGTAGCAGCATTTGTTCCGGCATTTGCATCGATAAAAGAGAATCCCGGTTTCACTCGTCCATATTTGCGCTTTTCTTGATTGCTCATAGGGATTGCAACACATTTTGGACAATACCAATCACCTTTTGGAATGCCCTTCAGCAAGTGGTTCTGTAAGCACCTTAAATGGAAGACCTTTTCACAAGCATCACATGACAATACATTGGCTGTCTCTCTGATAATCATCTTGCAAAATTCACAAGGCACCGGAATATTCATGAATAATTTCGGATAGGCTGCTTGAACTTTGAGATCGGGAGGAAATCGAGTGCTCACTAACTCTTGTATGGTTTGCATAAGTTGCCTCTGTGAATCCACTACCTCTGGTTGAACTTGTTGGTTTCCTTCATCTGGTTTAACAGTAGGCCATGTTGGAGACAATCTCGCTTCAAAAGATAACTGGGCTTCTTGTGGAGCAGGTTTTGCAGGGAGTTTATCCATGTCAACTGGCAGCACAGTTTTTGTAGGTTGCAATTCATTGCTGATACCTATAGAGAGCCAAGATCATTATCATTTTAATAATCAAAGCAAAAACTCTTATAGACCAGCCCAAAAGAAGCTGAATGGAAGTTTATGGACACAGATAACGCAGAAGAAAACAAGAAGAAAGATAGCAGCAATAAATAAATCCTTAACATATTCATAAGAGAATGAATGTTCTTTATACTTGGGGAATAAATTAAGGCTGTAGGTAATACTTATGATTTACAATGGATTTAACGCTTGCACTAGGGAATGTGGGGTTTGAACACACGATCTTCTGGTGTCTACCAGACAACCTTAGCAACTAAGAGTAAGCTACAACCATCTGGGCTCTCAACTCAATATCTCATTTCATTCAAAAATAGCTAGACCATCAAAGAAGCTCAAGAGGATCCAGCAAAGTCAAATCAGAGAAGGAGCAGTTCACCACCATTACCAAGGATTGTTATTTGTTAAGCCAAACAACTACTATGAAAGACACCAAAACTTTCACAAACTCCCCTACCTGGCGTTGGTGCTTTTTGGAGTGGCTCCTTTCTATCAAAGCTCTTTGGTGCCTCAGCCTGAAAAACAATAGCAGAAACGAATTCAGCATTTATAAAGCAATAGTTGGCATGCACTATTATTTATCCGCATAACTCTATGAAATACCTGCCTTTTACACAATAAATAATCTGTGGTTACAATCTTTTAGCTCAAGCTTACCACTAGATGGGTGGAAAGTTAAGTTTTTATCAGTTTAATGAGTTTCTATGCAATTAATCAAGCACATATCCATTGCCTCCTCAAATTGGGCTTTTTATTCCTAATCCAGGTTCATTGAAGTTATTCATGTGACCTTTCCATATACAGTGTTTGATATTCTGGGTCTAAATTTTGATCATAGAGTAGTTTTGATATTCACGGTCACAATTTACTCATAAAGTAGCAAGAAACCGAGTTTCCATAGATTTGATGTGTAGACTTGGTCAGCTTATTTCGAAGGAGCCACTAAACCGTAACTTATAAACATTTAGCATCACTCATGATAAATTAATCTATCTATGATACAGAAAAACATATGACTATTTTTTCCTTATCCAAAACTAAAAACCTCTTTCTGCATTTCTATCATGCATGTGTCAACACTGAATTCTTATCTTCCGTTTATGTCAAAATTGGGTTGTTTCTATATATTAGGATTCTGACATTAGGGTTTAATGCAGATGCCAGAAAATTAAGGGCTCTTCTAATCAGGATTTTCGCCATCAAGGGTAGTTCTTTGAGGCATTCATGTGGGTTGATGCCAGAAGTCATGTCAGGGTCTGGGGGTTGTGATTTCTAATTATATGGAAATGATGATGAAATAATCATGGGAATACTACATACCACAACTGTCTGAATTGGAGGTGGCTGAAAACGCTCGAGAATTTGTGAGAATGTCTTCACTTCCTGTCCTTCAGGTCTCCTTAGAGCCAGGTCTTCGACAAGACTCTCAATGGATTTCGGTAAGATAAGATCCTTTGGTGCAAATCTCTGTACCAAGAAACCTAAGTGTCCATAAGCTTCAGCTTGAAGCTTCCTTTCTATATCCGTTGTCTTTTGACCAGCCCTTATAAGCCCAAGCCCTGATAGGATTAAGACAATATCTGCTACATGCTTCATAGCTGAATCCACATGAGATGCATGTGGTTGAATCCTTGTTGTCCGCAATCGCTTTTTAGGTCGTTCAAATGACACTTGTCTTTCAGCTAAATCTACAAAGTCATGTAGCGGAATCACAACCTTGCCTTGATGGTCATGTGACTCTTTCTGTAGTCTAAGCTCATTTGCTTCTTTATTAGCAGTTGTTGACGGATTGTTATCTGCTGATATAAATTCTCCCTGTTGATGTAGACCGTGCTCTTCTATTTCTTGTTGTTGTACTTGTGCTTGTGCTTGTGTGTGTGCCTGTTCTTGTGTTTGTGTTTGTGCTTGTTCCTGTGCTTGTGCTTGTTCCTGAGCTTGTGCTTGTTCCTGAGCTTGTGCTTGCTCATGAGCTTGTTCTTGTGCTTGTGCTTGTGCTTGTGCTTGTGCTTGTGCTTGTTCCTGATCTTGTGTTTGTTCATGAACTTGTGATTGTTCATGTGCTTGTGCATGTTCGTGTTCGTATTCTTGTGCCTGTGCCTGAGCTTGTACATAATCTTGTTTTTGGTCTTGCCCTTGTTCTTGCTCTTGCTCTTGCTCATGTTCTTGTTTTTGGTCTTGCTCTTGCTCTTTCTCTTTATCTTTCTCTTTCTCTTTCTCTTGCTCTTTCTCTTGCTCTTGTTCTTGATCTTGTTGTTCTTGTTCTTGTTCTTGTGCTTCTACTTCTTCTATGTCTTCGTCTTCCTCTTCTTCTGCTTCTTCTTCTTCCTCTTCTTCTTCTTCCACTACTACTACTTCTTCTACTTCTTCATCTTCTTCTTCTTCTTCTTCCTCCTCTTCCTCTTCTTCGTCTCCTTCCATTTCTTCTTCTTCTTCTACCACTTCTTCTACTACTTCTTCTTCTTCATCATTGTCATCGTCATCATTGTCATCATCATCATCATCATCTTCCTCTTCTTCTTCTATATCTTCATCCCCATCCTCATCCTCATCATCTTCTTCTTCTTTTGAACTGTCATCATCCATAGCAAAGGAAGATTTATCCTCCATAGGAGGATTAGCTTTATTTACATCATCTCTAGAATTAGAGAAATCCTCCACTGAAGAGGGATTAGGTGTAACCATGTCTTGAATAATCTTAGGGTAGAAAATATCATGAATTCATACTCATCTGAAAAAGTTTTTTATCAAAGTTCCCAAAAGCCACATCATATCATCATGGAACCCAATGTGGTTGAAACCCTAATTTGCCAAATTTTAATGTAAAATCGATTGGGATCAAACCCTAGGGAAATTTTTTGTGAATAAAACCATAAAGGTTCCAGAACCTAGAGCAAATTCTTGTGTACAATCAAATGGACACCAAAAACTGGGGCAAAAAACTTTGCAGAATCAAATGTGCCCCGAATCCTAAAGCAAAATACTATGTAAAATCAAATCTTTATAAACCCTGGGAAAATTTTCAATGTGAAAATAAAACCGTTTCAACCCCAGTGCAAAATATGTATCCAGTCACACGGTTTTAAAACCTGGAACGATAATTCTGTTAAAAATCAGAATCCTAGGCAAAATTTTGTGTAAAATGAAATGGGCTAAAAACATTAGGGTCAAAATCTGTGTAAAATCAAATGCTCCCCAAAACCTAAGGGCCAAGAATTTCTGTGTGGAAACTGATCAAACACAAAACAGCACAGATGTCTTAGCACAGAGGAGCATACCTGTCGAGTTCCATTTTTGAGGGATCTGCGCAGGGGAAACAAGAGAGGATCTCTTCCAATTTCTGTTCAGAGTGAAGGAAGAAGATCAAAGAGCGGGAAAAATGCAGAATCTTTCAAAAACAAGCAGGCAAACCAAAATAGACGCGAAGCGAAAAAAGCAAAAAGCAAAGGCAAAAAACAGCAACAACGGAAAGCAAAGCACAAGGATGGATGAAGTATGTATATGTACATATAATATGTAGAACAGCTACCTATATAGTATATGGAAAGCCAAAAAAAACAAGAGAGAAAATCCACAGTCAGAAACAGAACCCTAGCTTAGCTTTGGCCTTCCAAGAGATAAAAAAGAGAGAGAAAGAGAGAATGTGTGTGTTTTTGTTGATTTATGGTGTAAGATAAGGGAAACAAATAGAGATAGATAGATCATAGATAGATAGTTATGTGCCAAGAATGAGAGTTTTCCCTCCCAGAGAAGAGGCACACAAAATATACACACATGTCGTGAAATAAATCTATCTCCGCCACCGCCTCAAACATGTATGTATGTAGGTACATACGTACATATGTATGGATGGATGGATGTACGTACGTATGTACCTATGTACTTATGTATGCATGTACCCTCTCTTTGTTCAATCACTCATGTAATGGGTACGTATAGATATATGTTCTAGCCTCGTGCTAGGCATCCATATACCTCTCCTTATTTCCCTTTGATGTCACCCCTCACTCCATCCACCCCCCCTTCATTGTTTATGCACGCCTCTTGAAAGATTGTCAGTACATCTCTTTTCATCGGATGTAAAGCTCACCCGTTTCGTCCCTTCCTCTCAAGGTTGTTCTAGCCGCTTAAATTATTCTTTAAATGTTCTCACTCATTTAGCTTGGTCGGCTCAGTTTCCCCGTTATCTCCACAATTGGAAGGATGGTTAAATTAGAATGGGTTCTTCCTCTACAATTGAGTTTAGCCCAAGTTGTAGTTGATGAATGAGGTCTTTGTAGGTCTCATCAATATGCCCAAGCAGCTTTTGAATTTTGACGAGTTGTGACAAAAAGATCATTGTACATAGATTTCATCTTTGGGCGGTCTTGTAACAACCTCATCTAGGTTCATGAAATAGACAACTTTTTTTTCACGCTTTTGGTTCTCTTGAGCAATCATGATAGTTGAAGGTTAGTGGTTCAGTTACCACCAATGCCAACTGGATAGTGTTATCCATCATTGCCTTTCTTTGTGTCATGTTGCCATCGACTCATGGTGTGTACGATCACTAAGGACAACATTGTCCATGGTCGCAAAGAGAGTAAATGTTAGTTTGGAAATATTAGTCATTCAAGACATGTGCACATTATGAAATTTTTAACATTGAAAATATTGTAAATACCAAACTTGAATTCACACTTAAGATAATTAAACAAGCAAAGCACGAGCACACATATTGTTATAAAATAGAAAACCTAAGACTCAATCAAGAAAAAGGTCTAACTAGAGTGGAAGCTAGTTTGAGAGGTAACAAATGAGTATAAAAAGGCTTACTTAGGAGTTATTGGGATCTTATAATCTTTTTTGGGGTTTTATTTTACCATTGGGCTTTGAGCATCAATCTTACAATTGATCCTCCATAATCAACTTCTTTCTATTGGGAAACAATTGTTGTTATACAAATTGCAAAGGTTTTGCCACAAAACTAGGGGAGATTGGAGGCCTAGTTTTCAATGGAGTTTTGTGGAACACAAAATGGGAAGACAGATTTGCTCGACTTGTTCTTAATTCATGGAAAGATGTTTCTCTTGATTAAGTTAAGAGATTGCCAAAAATAGAAGTTGAATTCTCTAGACAACACTTGATTTGGAATTCGTAATTTATTGACCATAGGGGACATGTTAGGAATGTGTACTACATGTGCATGTGCATAATTATATTGTGGACGAGCACAATCTATAGGTGTGTGGACATCATTCCTATCAACTCCCATAGACCAACGAACTATGATGCTTAATAATATAAGGGGCCGAAAGATAATGTATTATGCGATACAAACCACCCTTTCTAATATTCACATGGAAATTGGATATTCTACACAAAAGTGGATGGGTTTATACTCCATTGGATGTTTTGATTGGAGTATGGATAAGCCTATATGGGGGAAGAAGTTTGTATGATCTTTGACGTACAGGATGGTGGTAGGTTAACTTTCACTCATAAGGACTAATTTGTTTAGTTTTTGTTTGCATAAAGTTAAGTGAGGGAGATCACAAAAACTTATTTTTATTGGGCTTTTTATTGATCGTATGACTAGGTAATTGTATTTTACGATTGTAATACAACTATCCACTCTTCTTTTACATAAAATATCCATGTCTACCTAAATAACTAATCCACTTTCCTCTAGTCTAAATTGTGTAATCTTTGGGTTCATATATTTTTCTTGCATCCATATTGACATATTTCCTCAATTTAACATTTTGTTGATAAAAAACCTTGGCAGGTTCCACCCAAGCATACAATATCTTATAGTGGAAGACACTGTGCACAAATGAATTTCTCCAACATAACTCAAAATTAATCGTTGACAATGATTGGGATTGTAATATGGTTGGTCAACATTATTGTTCATCAAACCAGATTGTCGTGATGTCTTGGGCAATAGTGTAAGCCTTTGTGATGCCCAATTTTGTGCCATTGTTGGTTCTTCCATTGATTTGATGCATTCGGTTGCAAACTTATTGTATCGCTAGTTGCAGCTTGAGGTTGTCGTCGTCATAATGGTGAGCTAGGTTGCCAAGGTTTTCACCCACACATGGACTACATGTGCTTTGTTTGCAATATATGCTACTAGCCAAACAAAAAAATGTTAGGCATTATATAAATAGCTATTGGGAAGAGACGTTGAGTACAACTTACAATATGTATTTCTGAGCATCAATAGTATACAAATAAGAGCGAGTTTTACATATGTCATTGCCAATAGGTTCAAGGGCGATTGGTTATGCCTCTAAGATATAGAGTAAAGGGTTCTATCATCAACATGGTACGTCCATTGTATCTAGTGTATTCAAAATTAAGGCTAGATGCACTCTTCATTTAGATTTTTGAAGTTCCCCAACATATTCTAGAATTTACATTGGACCAACCTAATATCCAAGTTGAAAGGCACAAGGTGAACAAATATGGTGTTTGTATTGAATGTCATAATTTTGATATATTAATGAATGTATATATTACGGAGAATCTATATGGGAAAAGTGACATGACACAAGTTCTACATGCACTAGAAACCGAAATGAATACAAAGGCGTCTAACTTCACATTTAGGATATGAACAAATAATAACATAAAATTTTGAAAGAGGATATTATTTTCTCTTTATGTATTTGGTTATGTATGTATGTATTGTGTATATTTTGTATGCATTGATGGATTGGAACAGGAATAATCAAGCAAGCTAAAAATTATCATTGTATTTATCCACAAAGAATAACACCATTCATTATGGGTATCAACAAGTGAATCATTTGATTGACAATACTAATACGATAAAAAAAGATACCAAATACAAACATAAAGAAGTGTCCATCATGGATCACTTAGGCTTTACCACTAAGCATCATTTGGAGAAATATTGGGCTCCGTAAATTTGTGTCACTCACTAGTGTTGGAGTATTACTTTGTCGTGATATTGTTACTTTCACAAATCAAACCACATTACTCAAAGAGATACAAGGAATGAAATGTTATTGATATTGATTGGTTGTTCTTTTCATATTTTAATGTAAAGGTTATTCGAACTTACTTTAAGATCTAGGTCTACATCTCTATTGAATCTTTCTTCCATGAAACTACTTTTCAAATTGGATTTCCTATAGAAAGTTCGTCCATTGATATATATGTGTAGAGAGATGTCATCATAGGTTAGCTTTCATAATGGTACATTAATCTTTGTGTATATTTTTTTACCTTAGCTTGTTTTAAGAAACGATTGTCTTCGTGAACCCAACTGAATGCAAAGGAAGACATGTTGTGTTCAAAATGGATGTTAGCGACAAACAAAAATGTGAACATTATTCTGGCGAACAAAGTAAAGACAGGAGGATTCGAGCATCTGAATTTCTTGTTGGTGATGGGTCACAAACAAATGCACGTGATTCAATAGATCTTGTCATGGGGTCTTACTGCTTGAACCCCATTTGCCAAGGTAAACCAACTTCCCCTTATTATGGCTCCATGACTTTGTAGTTATTAAACTAAAATAGTGAAAATATAGGTAAAAACACAAAGATTATCAACTACTACAATAAGCAAAATGAGATTTTTCAAGAAATGATTGGCTTGGATGGGATGCATGAAACAAGTCCTCAAGTAGGTTCAAAATGTTATATTTTAAATAATAGTAATAATAACAACAAGAGCTTTTAAGATGCTTCTCACTAATTACTATCAAGAATGAATTTGTGTGATAACATAGGCCGTCAAACAATTACCAAAGGACGATACAAGCAAAAGAGAATTGTTTGCAATCCGTATTTCAAATTACGCAAATATGGTTTTGTTGGCTATGAAGATTTTTGTTTCAATAAAAAGTGTCTCTTTGGCAATAATAGCGTCAACATTAGACTCTTTATTAGACCTACTTTCGGGCTTCATTTTATGGTATACATCTTATAAGATGAGGCGTCCAAACCCATAACATTATCCTATTGACAAGAATCGAATGCAACCTGTGGTAATCCATTCTATGTTTCTTTTGTATCACGTTTTTTTTTCTCAAATTCTGGGACTTGGAACTAATCATATTCAATAAAGTATTTTGATGATATGATTGAGATAGAACTAAGGCATGCACTTCCTAAAATATTTGGAGAAAGTGGTACACCAAGTGTTTTAAAGGTTTTATATTAGTTTGTCTTTAATTTCAAAACACAAGGAATACATAAAACTTCATATCTTGTTACCGTGATGTTTGTTAATATGTGACGTTTGTTAATACTTTTGTTGTAAATAGTAGGGTGGGGATTATGCTGTTTTGATTATGGCTGATCTTTGATGTACTTCTTTTGCTAACTAATGGGAAGTAGTGTTTTTTTGGGAAAAAAAAATGTGACGTTTCCTTTTTTATGCTCTAGGGTATACTAGTCTTTGCATCAATAATGGCGACACTGGGGATGCAAATACTAATTGAATCAATACGACAACTAATCTCTAAGGTAACTAAAGGTTGGTTGAATTTCATCATTATTAACCTTTCATATCAAAATTTCAATTCCATCTTGTTCTTTTGAGAGCAGAGTAGTCACATAGATTTAGAAGGACAAAACAAATTCTGGGTGATTGGGGTGATGGTCTTCGCCATCTTCATAAAATCATCTTAGTGCTATTGTGCAAAACATTGAAAAACGAAATTGTGCAAGCCTATGCTAAAGATCATTTCTTCGATGTCATCACAAACTCCATTGGCTTAGTAACAACCATCTTAGCTGAAAGGTTCTTTTGGTGGATTGATCCAACCGGAGCCATATTGGTATGTGCCAACTAATGCTTATGATGTGTTCTACTAATTAAGGCTTATCAAGCTAATTTTTTTATACAATTAACCTATTTTTCATACGGTGGTATTCACATCATTAATTGATACCCTGTTTGATTTTTATGAAGGAAAGAGTGTCAAATACATTGACTTTTTGTCTATTTCTCAATCCCCTCATTCCCTCAAATCTCCATGGTCAATTCTGCATGTAGAGAAACAAGAGAATTAATTGACATACAATCACTTGCATATCACATATGCATAACTAATACAATTTGATCATGTAATCACTTTAATATCATACTATGTATATAATTCCATTTTAAGGGTGGGCGAAGGGCATTTGAGAAAAACTTATGATCGTTTGGGTAATTTTAGATTTTTCCCTATTTATGGCTTGGTTCACATCCGATTTCTATGATTATGAGAGAAGATAATTGAAGAGAGAATTCTTACCACATAAGAAAATTGCAAAGGGATAAGGTGATGGTTGAATTGAGTTAGGTCAAGTTTTATTTTGACCACTTGCTTAGAACCTTTAAGCAACAATTTTAAAATTCATTAATTCCTTATACCGATCGTGAATGTAAGGAGAACCCTTGTACGTAAACTCCATATTATTAGACATCAATCATGTATTAGGACACACTTAGAGTTGACATATTAATTACTAATCTTATCAAAACTTTTACGAATTTCTTAGAAGAAATTGTAAAGTGTAGCTCTCCTTGAACCTAGACTGAGAAATGATGCATGTTACTAATCACACAAGTCACATTTATTGCTTCGTTATTATAAATTGACCTTAATAATGGTTCTTTTACTTTAGATACAAATGATTCTCATTATTAGATATACATAGGCCTAAGGCGTCATTAGCTTCGACTATTTTCTTAAATATCTAGAAACAATGAATCTCATGGCAATTGATTGTCATTATCTTGGATCCATGAGTGCAAGTTTTGTTACGGCTCAAAAAGGTGTTTCATTTTTCTTGACTTATAAGGGATTTTTGTTGAATAATATAAGAAAGTTGTCTAATTGCAACTTGATATTGTGGAGGTGTTGTTGTCAAAGGTATTCCACAAATATAATCCGAACATTCAAACATTTGTTTTCATAACCACTATGAACTTCATAGCCAACCAACTTCAAGAGTATTTGATGTTTGCTTAAACACGATCAATGCACGTGTCATAAGCTTACTGTTATTATAATATTGTTATTGTTATTAACATGTAGACAATTCCTTATCAAATTAACGAGGTCGTCCCATTCTCAAAATATAATTGATCAAATGATTTATCTTAAAGGAAGATGGAGAGAAAGATTTATATAGAGGGAAATATTGACATATTAGCTTGGATATAATCCATATTAGTTTTGTTATATTTTTTTTCAGTTAGCACTCTACACAATATGGAATTGGACTCAAACCGTGCTTGAGAATGTGGCTTCTCTAGTTGGCGAGACTGCTCCACCCGAGTTTTTGCAAAAAATTACATATTTATGTTGGAATCACCATAAAGCAATTAAACACATTGACACAATAAAGTCTTATAAGTTTGGAGGATATTACTTCACCGAGGTGGATATTGTTTTGCCATCTAATATGCCTTTACATGATGCACACGACATAGGTGAGAGTTTACAAAATAAGCTTGAATGCTTACCGGAGATTGAAAGAGCTTTTGTCCACCTTGATTATGAATTCTCACACCAACCTGAGCATGAGCCAAAATGTTGATAATGATGATAGTATATATTTGCCATATTGTAAATGTAATATGACTAGAGTGCTAGAAAGATGCAATTCCTATTAAGTGTGGAGTGGAGACTTCAAATTTTTACTTTTATATCAAGTGTTAAATCTATTACAAAATAGACCTTTCTTAAATAACATATTATTATTTATCTAGTGAAACAATGAAGTGAGAATATTAGGATATTAGAGAAATAAATTTTGATATACTTTCAACAAGAAGCAAAAAAAAAAAATGGAGGGGAGAAGGTTTTGTATTGTGAATGTTTGTTTTGGCTGCTGGCTTATTTTAGAAGTTGATTGATTGGTACATCGGTCGGCACAAAACATTCATATACACCATCATGAGAAAATATTACCTCTTATCGCTTCCAATAAACAATGCACTAGCTTGAATAAAGAGCATGAAAAGCTAAATCCTAAAAACAAAGAGACCTTCTTACCATGAATAAGATTGTCTTGACATTATACAACATTGTTTTGATAGATGAACAAATAAGTTGATTGGTACAAAACATTCATATACACCACCAGAAACAACATTATTCCTTGTCTGCATCGATATTTTTTCTCAATAGTCTTCATCGTTATTGTCATCATCTCCCTCCATAGCAACTTCCTCATAATCTTTTTCTAACGCCGCAAGGTCCTCACGGGCCTCCGAAAACTCTCCTTCCTCCATCCCTTCGCCCACATACCAGTGCACAAACGCACGCTTTGAATACATTAGGTCAAACTTATGGTCGATCCTTGAGAAGACCTCAGCAACTGCTGTGTTGTTGCTTATCATGCATACAGCACGTTGAACTTTGGCTAGATCACCCCCGGGTACCACCGAAGGTGGTTGGTAGTTAATTCCACATTTGAACCCCGTTGGACACCTGAATGACCAAACGACCCAAATAAAAAATTTACATGTCATGTAGTTCAATCAACAAAAAAGACATTAACAATGATTTACAAAAAACACAATTTATGGTGTTCAACCAACAAAATAAAAACTTAAAACTAAAATCACATATTTTATGTAGTAAGCTTAATCCAGAGACCACAATCCATGAACTCAAGCAATATATATCATAGGGATTGATCCTCACCAATCCACAAATTGCACGGTCCGCTTTGTCTTAATGGTTGCTACCGCAGCATTAACGTCTTTTGGGACAACATCTCCTCGGTACATCAAGCAACATGCCATGTATTTACCATGCCGGGGGTCACATTTTGCCATCATACTGGCAGGCTCGAACACCGAGTTCGTGATTTCCGGTACTGAGAGTTGCTCATGATAAGCTTTTGCTGCTGAGATAACTGGTGCATACGAAGAAAGCATGAAATGTATACGAGGATATGGCACAAGATTTGTCTGGAACTCGGTCACGTCCACATTTAAAGCACCATCAAAACGCAGTGAGGTTGTGAGGGATGATATTATTTGAGAAATCAATCTATTCAGATTTGTATATGTTGGTCTCTCGATATCAAGTGACTTCCTACAAATATCGTATATCGCCTCATTATCCAGAAGCACGGCCACATCAGTATGTTCCAACAATGAATGTGTGGATAGAACGCTGTTATAAGGTTCAACAACGGCTGTAGAAACCTGAAGGAAAAAAAAAACAATAACATGTTCAGAATGGGAAACATTGTGCTATTGTGGAGGGTAAGCTGAAATGATGATAGATGAATAAATGATGTAACACTTCCAAAAGTTTCTTACATTTTGTAAGGTTTATCTTTGTTGGAATTCTAATTGATCTACAAGTTAAGAACTTTTCTGATGCTACATTAGACTAATGACAGGAGATAACATTTACAAAATTTGTTTGCATTTAGTTTTTAGTTTTGATTAGAATTCTAAGGATATGCAATGCAACACTTGCAAAATAAGTTAACTTCTAGAGCTGAATTAATGATGACAGCACCCACAGTGACAACAACTACTCTGGTTTTATCTTTGTTGGGATTCTAGCAAATCAACAAGTTAAAAACTTTTCTGATGTTACAATAGACAAATGACAGGAGATAACACCTAACAAAATTTGCTTGCATTTAGTTTTAGTTTTGCTTAGAATTCTAAGGATATGCAATGCAACGATTGCAACAACAATTACTTCTAGTGCTGAATTAATGATGACAGTGACAACAACTACTGTGGTTACCTGAGGAGAGGGATAGATGGTGAATCCAAGTTTGGACTTTTTACCATAATCAACCGACAGCCGTTCCAATAAAAGTGATCCAAGACCAGAACCAGTTCCTCCTCCGACAGCATTGAACACCAAGAAACCTTGGAGACCAGTACAGTTATCCGATAGCTTTCTAACTCGATCTAAGCATAGATCCACAACCTCTTTTCCGACTGAAAAAATGATATAGAAAGATGTCATAAGCTTGTCTAAAGTGAGGTCAATAGTGTAAAGAGATATCAGATAAGATCAAATTCTTGAAACAAACATAAACATGTCATGAATATTTTGTATAAGAGGATGCCAGAAACACGAAAAAATAGACGTTTCATTCTGGCAAGAAGAAGAAGAAGAATACACTGTTGTCTAGCCTCACCTGTATAATGACCCCGAGCGAAGTTATTGGCGGCGTCTTCTTTGCCAGAGATGAGTTGCTCTGGATGGAAGAGTTGCCTATAAGATCCAGTTCGAACCTCGTCGATGACTGTTGGTTCTAGGTCTACAAAAATAGCTCTAGGAACATGCTTCCCAGCCCCAGTTTCACTGAAGAATGTGTTGAATGCATCATCGGCAATCCCGACTGACTTGTCACTGAGCAAATCCACTTAATATTAGATTGTGAAAGAAAGAAAACATTTGCGTATATGTTTGTTACCAAGAATCAGATCACATTTGTCACATCTAATGCACAAATATATATTTTCAAGCAAATTTGGTCACATCTAATGCACATGTGTATATTCCGAGAGATATTGGAGAATTAGATCGGCCCTGATCACATAATATTGTATACACATACACACATATTCCATCAAGATTGATGAAACAAAGCAGATTTGGCCCTGCTCATAATAGAACAGATTTGGCTTTGTGAGAGATAATGCAGCAGATTACATGCACGAAAACATGGCAAGCACAGGTAAAGAAACTCTAAATTGAACCATCTAAAAATTGAACAAAAACTAGTTTAAACAACAGAAACATTGGAACTATATATTGAATGAATGAATTCAGCTCAAAAACAAATTTGTGTGAATGAATTCAGCTCAAACATCAGAATTGAACAGAAATACCAAAAATGCACAAAGTATTCTCTCTTTCTCTCTCTCTCTCTCTCTCTCTCTCGGGAATATGCCAGATCACTGATTGTCAAAATTTGCATGGAACAGTTCAAGACATGAAGGATTACTGGAGGAAAAATTTCATAATCTCAGCATATAATGTAATTCAAGGAAATTATAGTGACTCATTAAGTGACAGTAATAACTTGGGTATCATACTCAAAGCACAGCCTAGAAGGCTGAGCAGATGTGTGCGTAGATACTTCTCTCATTGAGATGTTTTACTGCAATGCAATTCCCTTTCTTAGGAAGTGTACATAAACGATGTATATGTTTATTCCAGTCTCACGGGTCAATTGTGGCATCCTCATGGACGATAAACATTGTAATTCTCTCAAGCATGAAACTTTAATAGATTTGAGCGTAAACATTAAGAAAACCAAACAAATTTCGCAAAAACATATTCAAATTTGAAACAAAAAGTAACCAAAAAATATCCAAACTTCCATCTCTTTCATACACACATACATACTTACCTGATCTATCTAAACATCTAAATTGAGATAATCATTGATAGATAAATCTCTCTCAAACGTATACATGCATGCATACATAAATCCATGTGTACATGAAAACAAACTAAGTTTGAATCTTAAACATTAAAGAAGCAGAACAAATGATTAAAGAGAATCAGGAAAGATGATTAAACAATAAATAATCAAACGAAACAAAAAAAACAAAAAACAAATTGAGTGTGTATGTTGGTGGTACCTTGGCATGAGGCCATCAGGAGTGATTCCGTGCTCGAGGCAGAAGAGCTCCCAGCAAGCATTCCCTACTTGGATCCCAGCTTGACCTATATGAATGCTTATGATCTCTCTCATGATGACAACCTAATAATGATGATTTGGTAATGAGAATCGGATAGGAGATTAGATTCTGGGGAATTGATTTAGTTCTTAACACAGAGAGGAACAGGGGAGGAACAGAGAGAAAGAGAGCTTGTAAGAAACAAGGGAAAGAAGATAAGTATAGTCTAGAAATCTAAAAAATAAAAATACATAAATAAATAAACAAATGCTACTAAATAATCAATCAATCAGTAATGCACAACAATAATAAATAGATAAGTAAAATATCCCATTAGCATTGCCAGGCAGGATTGTGGGGTCTTTCCTTTTCTCTTCTCTTCTCTTCATTCCTCTCCTCTGCTTTTATCTTCTTTTTTGCTTCTTGCTTTTTGCTCTCTCTAAGTCTAAAGATTCCCCCATATGCTTTTTCTTTTGCTTTCCCAGCACTTCCTTAACACACACAAAAGAGTCACTTCATGCTTTCAAATTCTCAGAGTTCAATTCCCATCTCACTTGTGAAGTAAAAGGTCATACATAAGTCATCACACACCCCCTTCTTCTTTTCTATCATTCCTTGTCGATTAAGAAGAAAACAAATGTGAGTGATCTGGGTGTCCGATATTTGCCTTCATCGAACACAAAGTTGAAGAAGAAGAATTAGAATTTTTATCGCCCATAAAGAGGCCAAATTTGACCTATGCGACCGGAGTATACATGTGTTCTCGATATGTGTCTCCTTCCTAAGAAGGGGTATTCATACATTGACGCACAAAGTCTCTATGTGTGAATAAAGCATACACATATGAGCTCAACCTTCTCCGTGGTGTCTTAAGTATGGCACTTAAGTTATCACTCCCTCTTATTATGTCATCATACCTTGAACAAATTGCACTATATGTCGAGCATGTGAAGAGTAAGTGACATTCATCCTCTACCATGCCTTCATTGCATACTTTGCATGTCTTCAAATTCGTTACATTTTGATACCATGATGCAACTTCAATACCTAACTTGTGAGATAAAGTGTGAAGTAGTGTAAGGGCTCTACGAGCATTACTACTCATATTGGTAATGAGATAAGGTTGGATACGATCAATAGGCATTCTTGCTTTATATTGGGACCAACATTCCGGGTTGACATTTGCAATGAACTTACCTTAAAGTGCCATTTATTTCACGATCAATTATAATCACATACATGAATAGTAGATTGAATGAACATCACATGTTCACACAATTGCCATATTAAATCCTCCCATAAGATCAACATAATATTAAGTTGAATCTCCCACGTCTATCAAGTGAGCTCGTCCCTTGATAGAAGAATTTATGGTTGCTCATAGAATGAAGATGAGATATTAACACGCTATAAAAAAACAAAATGATGCTCAATTAGGTGAGGTGTTCTATGAGTCAAGGTTGATAGCCTTGATTATGGTAATAGATGGTCATATAAAGTAGTATTTGAAGTACATTTAGAGGTGCAAAGAGCTTTGAAACACTCCTAGATACAAAGCGGCGATCGAGGAACAAATAAAAAACTAATATATTGGTCATGAAAAATAATGAAATGCGTTGAAAAACATGAACATATCAAAGACATTAGTGTTTATTTAGTACAAAAAGAAGAAGGGTTACTGTATGTTCTCCCACGTGGCGGTCATGTTTGTGTTATTTACATGTTTGTAATGATTACAAGTGCAATACATTCAATTATTTCAGTGATTCAGTCAATTGTTGGTAGATTATAGGGGCAATAAGCATGGCAAGGGGCATTGAATGGCACATGCACAAACAAAAGGAAGTATGTGTGTAAATTAGATTGCTTTTTATGCTATGATTACAAAAACAAACACATGTTTCTTATACTTGAAGTTGAAATTCTCCCTCATTTCAAAATTTGTTGCACCCCAATTAGTTTGTCGCTAGGTAGTAGGAACACAATAGATAACGACAGTACATCATATTGTTAGTATGTACAAAACAACCACATGATGTACATATGTTTACTTTGAGTGGTTCCCTTGCAATTAAATTGGATTCAACATTTGCAATTGAATCAAAGATTATGAGTAGGTCCATCTATTGTTTTGTGACAAAAGCTCCGGCAAATTGCAAGCCATATTTTTGGACAATATGGTTATTGGCATCTCAAATCAAACTCAATGCTTGATAGTTTATCTTATATATCCCCAAGTCTAAACTACGGTACATGGTGGCAATGATTTATGCTTCAACACACCATATTGTCTTGCTTATGAACATGAAGTTCATGCCTCATTTAGCAATATATAATATTTACATGTTGATGACAAGTAAGTGATGGGCAGTTCATAGATTTTGCTAACTTAAATATTCCTTTCACCAAGCAAATTGGCCTCTTCCAAGTGATTTGATCATGAGTTCCAAAGTGATTAATGTTTAAGATTCTCTTAAATGTATTTATGGAAAACAACATGCATACATCGTAAAATGGACGATATGTATATCAATTTGAATTGAAATCCCAACATGACAATTATGGTAGTCCAAACATGACAAACACATGCGTACCAAAGATTAGGGATTGAAGTACAACCCCCATGTATGAAAACTTAGGAATAAATCAACGAGGGCACAAAAGTGGATTACTTGTATAATGTATGATTAGGAGGCGAGTCATTGTCATGTTATGGCGAATAAGTTACAAAGTCGTCAATGTGGTATCAAAATTGGTTGCTCTTTTGTCGAGGAATGAATTTCTTTTTTGGGGGGTCGGGACCTTTACAAAGTTCCTTTTCATCCCAACATACATTTACTTCTTTTCTCTTCTCTCAACACCTTTTGTCTAACCATGAACTTTGTAATTTGTTACCACTATGGTGGGCATCAACCTAACATTGTTTGTTTCTATCTTAGTCATAATGGGTATCAACATCGTTGCCATTGTCTCTATCGTGCACGTGGTCACGTCATAAGTTGATGTTGTTGTTTCTTTTGTGCATTTGTTAGTTTTTTGTCCTCATGTGTGTGCTAATATGAGCGATCGATCTTTTGTAACTTTCCTTGTTTATACAATGTGTATTCGAATGGGAATGAAACATGTTTGCATTTCCATTAGTTGTTTACATTTTTCTCACTACTTTTCTCATGAAACTTATCAAACGTGGTGATATAACAAATCATTTGGTCATCTTCGAAGTCTATACATAGGATTTGATATAACTACATAAATCATGTTCTTTAGAATGAGAATGCTTTATATACAACCATGTAGCTCAAGCAACTCGATAAAAAAATGGGATAATTTTCCCCATAAGGTAGATGCTCAACTCGCACATAGTTCCACATTAAAGGGTTTCACAAATGTTTAGCCCTGATTATGAGCCCCAATAACTTGACATATAACTTGAGCTTGATGTTATAAAACTCGTGGAATATGTGGAGGTGGCCACTTTGGCAAGGCAATTATGTTGCTTTTTGAGACGTGTCTAATCATTACACTAGTACTCTTATGACTTAACCTATTTCCTTTCAAATGTGTCAGGTAACAAAATATGTAAACTTGTATCCAAGATTGTTATGCTTTTGTACGAATCTTAATAATTGCCCACTCATATAATGTCATTCTCTGTTGGAGATTGTTTTTTGTACATCATCATTGAAAGATAGTGCATGACCTTTAATGAATGATCTTCGCATCATTATTTTCATGTGCCACCATACTTGTACTAAAATGAGCATTAATTTTTCCTTGTTTTATTGCATGCTTATAAGAGTATCAATAAATTTTATATCACGTTCCACGCAAAGCTAATAACCCCGTCATTTTATTGCAATGACCAAAGGACTTAATTGTCAAAAATATCAAGTTGGCTCCAAACCACCTTAATTATAAAAAGTTTAGAAAGAGCACATGGTTACGATTATTGCAAAGGTTCCACTATTTTTCAAATTCACATTATTATATATAACGGGTATTTATTACTTTGTAATTATAGAATTGTTGTCATTCCTCAAGCTTGTGGAAAGAATGTTGATCAATATCTAAGCAATCTCATGAACAATCACAAATTTCTTGTATAATGTTATCTTTCTTAAATCCACAATTTCTATTTTATAGCGATAGGAAAATAAGTATTATTATTTTCACTGTCATATCATTTTTCATTGTTAAAATTAGTCTCGTGTAATAGTTTGTGCATGCATCATGGAAACCATCTACATTCAATAGTGGAAACCACTAATTTTATACTACCGCTTTCTTAGTTGGATAGTATTAAAGGACAACTTTTATGATGGAAATATTTAGTGCACCTTTTTCTTGTTTCATGTTGAACACCTCCATCTATTTGGTTTTTTAACTTCAAATGAAAATTATGTGAACTATCAATCAACTGAGTTTTGCTTTGGTTATGATGGACTATATACATTGATAATGTGTCTCGTTAATGCAAGGATTATACATATATGGTGGATAGAATTTTATAAAGACATCATTTAATGACTCAAGCCAACTATTTTATTATCATGAAATGTTGTTGCAAAATTCAATATATCAATGATTTAAATAAACCATCAATCAATATTGATTGACTACATGTTCATAACTTTTTTTTGTCCAAAAAAAAACTCATTCCATTAGTTATAAATTTTTACAGATGAGAGTTTTATATACAAATCCCTGTAGGGACGAGATAATTTCATCTTATGTGAATGCCCACTGACTTGAGAAAAGGCGAAGACGACCATTGTTGGATGAAAGCTAATCGTTGTCTTTCAACTCTATCGGATCCGCTCATGAGGCCATTGTATTGGCTCTTTAGAGTGGCTACAACTTCACTCCATATTTTCTGCATTAATATTGCTTGATGTATGGTTTGGTTGGGGAAGCCTCATCTACACCGATGTTTCCATAGAATCCAAAAGGTTATTGGGCCGACCAATTCCAACACAACTTGAGCTTTGGCATTAATAGGAGTTGAGTGGATATTGTTGATGGTGAAAATAGAAATCTCTTGTGCTTTTGTCACTAGAGTCATCCTCTCCTACTAATGTTCGTACTTGTCAATTGGGCCTGTTGTGATAACCAACATACAATTCCCCACTTGATTGTGCCTTGCACTTGGCATAATTGTAGTTGGCGGCCAACCCCCCCACCATATTTGATAGGTCTCTGGGTCATTCCATAGAGCGTGTTGGATTGATTTTGTGCATTTGGGCACGTTGCACAATTAGGAAAGCTAAGGTTCCCACGTTGTCACACTCGAACCGGTAGTGACCTATGTATTAATAGCCATTAGAACGTGGTAATTCGCCTAGCGTGTTGTTGTTTCCTGATTTTCTACCAAAACTTAGTGATAATTGTATGAGGAACATTATATGTGTGTCATATCTTTGCATCAACATGTTCATAACTTCTCTCCTAATGTGAGCATTTAACATCACAAACATAAAACAATAAGTAATTGCTTTGACCAACATCTATATTACCACAAAAACTTATTATGAATGTTGATATTTCTTGAAGTGTATATCAAGTTAATGTCTCGAAATTCTAATAGTGTTATCACTCTAATAGGTTTGTTACTTTATTATGAATCATGACAATCATGACCCTTTCCAAACCATAAATTTCTCTTTTCTTCTTATTCCTTTTTTTTTCCAAAAAAAAACTCCTTCCATTAGTTATAAAATTTTACATATGAGATATTATTCCTTTTTTTCATCGTCTCTCCTCCTACTTGTCCATATATTTGGTTGTCCCTCCCTTTTTGTGGTAACACATGTATCCTCTCATAAACCAATGTATGTCGTAATGGACTCACAATTAAAGCCTATGATTAGTTCCATTGAATTACTTCCATGTAATTAGTTAAGTGTGAGGACATAACTCTAGACTGTGCTTTAACACAATTTGTTTGTGGCAATATTATGCAAAGCCCTTATCGTGATTACCATAAAGGTTTATTGCAAAGAGAGACGTGTCTTGCATGCTCTTTAGTGAGTAAGTGCATATACAACTAAATGGATGCAATGGTGATTAACATGAAAGGTTATCCCATCTGTCGTGATGAATCCACACCTCTTCATATTCATTCACATGTACATGGTTGTTGGTGCTTTTTCATGCCCAACACTCCTCGTCAAGTGCTCTATTCATACTAATCACATAATTAAATTTGATTATGAAGTAGCTTCATCTTATATATGAAGAGTTCCATACTTGTTGCATATTTGAACTCTTGTGAGCATTCATTACAGTCTCATGCATCCATTTGATTAGTGATCCCTTCAACATCACATCACCTAACTCAGTCTATTGTCTACCTAAATGATAGTCTCCTACTTGGACAATTCACAACAATGTATTAATCCACTCACTACCTAGGGCCTCTTATAAAATTCTCCTCTTATAGAGCACTTCACATTGATTGCCTTCAAAGTTCTCATCCAACACGAGCTCTTATATGATGTGATCCTATATCTCAATATGTCTTGTTAACCATGGGACACACCATATTCTTTGCTATAGCAATGCATTAACTTTGATTATCACATCCTATCTTCATTGACTTGCTCAACCTTCATTTGGCATCCTAGTTTCCCTCGTAAGCCTTCTTAGCCATTTTACTTCTCATTTTGAATAACTTAAATCCTTGTACTCTACTTCGGGTGAAGACCTTGGGGTGAAACAAAATCTAGAGAACAACATTTTGTCTTCATGAATCCCAACCAAACTATAAAGCCAAAGTTGATGCCATTTTCAACCATATTGTTTATGTACTAAATAGCATATACTGTCTTTTGGCTAGGTTGATGCCATATTCAACGATGCTCTTTATTGCATTGAAGAGCATATATCGTGTTAATTTCCCAAGGGAATTTTGAAGGTTTAAAGGAAATACGGGTGTTCTGGAACTTACATGAAAACCACATGGTATTATGATAAAGTAACGTTTCACTCCATTAACAAATACATGCTTTGAAAATGTGGGGGATATTTTGGGGATTTTGAAAAAAAACGTCAATATATATTAATAATTACATGAAAACAAGGCAATAGGAGCATACAAAAACGTGTTCTCATTGAGAATGGTGAAAGAGAAAAAAAGAGGAAAAAGGAGAAAAAACAACACACATAATTGTTGTGAAGAGGTGCAAAATTCAATCAGGCCTTTTGAATGTTTCTAAATACTTATATATTCTCGTAATTTCTTTGAATATGCTTATGTGCAGATGATTGATATTTTTTATTATTATACGAGGAATTCCTCTATCTACAACAAATCATTGAGGGGTTTGTGGCGAAAGAGAGAAAAGAAGGATGAAATGGCCATATGATTGCTCAAATAGCACATATAATCGACAAAAAGATTTACAAGTTCACACGTGCAATTGTTGGAGGTGAGCAAAGGGCATTCACGAGGAATAAACGCAAATTCAATGGCATTTGGGGAGGTAAGCAAAACCCCATGGAGTAATCAATTTTTCGTCTCAGTCATGTGGCCCACACGAATTAATTGTTGCTTCGAGGGTGGAAGCTTAATAAATGAAGGGTTTAGTTAGAGCAGGAGCTGAAATGGGGCGAGATTATTGGGGCCGAGATTGCACATAGTCATAAAATGAGAAGGCGTTTGTTACACACATACGATACAATGGAAGTGAGTGCCATAAGTACGTGATACGGGCCGCTTTTTAGCCCGTAACTTAAATGGGGACGACAGAAGCTTAAATTCTTTCGCGATCGATAGATCGGGTAAATGTTGAGCATAATGTATATGTATAAGATATGAGCATAATGTATGTATCAATATGTATAGGCTCTAGGGTATGCTTGTAATTTGTACAGAGAAAAGGTAATTTGTAAAGAGAAAAGGAAGGGAAGCCTATTAGGCCTACTACACTACTACATATTTATTATGTGTATGTACTACTATGTACATACATATGTATACTACTATACAGTATAATGCAAAGAAGGTTTCCTGTGTTTACATAATAGGAAGCATATCTGCTTGTAATTTGTCGAGCATATACATATATAATTTGCTTCCTACAGAGAAGGAGAAGAAGAAGAAGACGAAGAAGAAGAGAATGATAGATCGCTCTTGTGCTGGGGAGCATGTCGTCGGTGGAGGTCCCTGTTTATCGTATCCTCCCCTTATTCGTTGTGGAGCTTGTGGAGCTGTTCGTTACTGCTCTTCTCTCCATCAGGTCAGTGCCTTGATTCCTCCCTTATTATATTGCCTCTTTATCTTTATTTCTTCTTTCTTCCCGCAACAGCAGAAAACACACATTTTTTAATCTGGTTTCCATCATCACATCCTTCTAAAGAAGGAAAAAAGAAGGAAGGAAGAAAAGATTGAAGAACAGCATTCACAAAATCCAACCAAATTAAGATTATAAAAAAAGGAAGAAAAAGGAAGAGAAAGCAAGCATGTTGTGGTGCCATTGAGAGACACTCAATGAGTCTACATGATTCCGTGTACTGCTGATTTTAGGCAATAAGATGAGTCCATCCTCAGGATTATTCATTGGCTGCTCATGACCTAAATGTGCATGCAATGGCTGCCCATCATCTTGTTGCAACATTACCAGGGGCTCATCATGATTTTCAGCCCTTTGTGGTTCCTCCTAAGGCACATTATCATCACAAATGGATGACTGGTTATGCTGAAATATGGCCTTTTTGTTAACAAGATTCAAGCAGCTTAGCCTTATAAAGACAACATCTGAACTGCATACAACCTTGAAACTGAGATAGCCATATTCTATAGCTCGTTTCACCTTCCTCACGATACCCAAGCAAGGGTTCCTCCACAAGGTTTGTCCACAGAGGGCGAGTCAGGGCCTAAGATCAGGCTGAAAGGCATAGTGGTAATAGAAACAAACATTAGAGAATTTCAATGTCTTAATATTAATAGCATAAAAAACAATCGATAAAAATGAAAGAAAAAGATGAAAACAACAGAAACAAGAAAAAAATTAGATAATTCCCATGTCCTGAAATATACAAAAGCAAAAAGCATCAGAAAATTTCCATATTTTAAAACATGCAAGGAAAATAAAAGGAGCAAAAACAAACGTTGTAGGCATTCATTTATTATCTTTGCACAAACTACTTTTCTTATGCTTCCAAATAGAATGTCTCAAAACATACAAAAAAGAAAAACAAGCGCTAGATGCAAAAGAAAGACATTAGAGAGTTCCATGTTTTGTCTTGCTACAGCGACTTCACTGGAGGGAACACAAACAAGATTGCCTGCGGTTTGAGGAGCAAATGAGAAGAGGAAATGTTCTGCATGATTTTCCCTTTACTTTTGCACACAATTCCACTTCTCTTGTAAGTCCTCTTTATTACTCTACCTGTCTATTTTTTTTGTGACCTGTTGCTTTTCCTAGCAAAAAAATAGGCATTTTCAATATTCTTTTAAATATCTATGCATCCCGAGCTTAAAAAAATCCCTTTGAACCTTTCCCCGTCATGCTATTAAAGCAAATGGGTATGTAATTTTGTTGGTTTCACATGTAATTTGGGCCTTTTCAAGTTGTTAATATAACATTTCATTTCTCTTTCTCTCTCTCACTTAGACATACCAAAATGTTTAGGAGAAAGGTGGCCTTAGTAACTAAAACATTGGTTGAAGTTTTGGGGCTTGCTGTTTGGAAATATTTATTAAGGGAACGAAGATTGATGAAAATATATGATTTTACATGAAAAAATGGGAAACAAAATGCATTCACTAAAATATTGGTTGAACTTTTTGGTTTGCCATTTGGAAATATTTATGAAGGGAACACAAATCTGACAAGAATATTTAAAATCTCTATGTCAGTCTTTAAAACGTTGATCAAATTTTTGAGCTTGCTGTTCAGAAATAAAGAGAATGATTTCTACAGAAAATATTCATTTTCCAATTTTTTATTATAATTCTCTGTCTTTCTCTCTCACTGTCACTTATCAGTCACATGCACTTAATCTACAACACCAGCCCATAAGACAAGTATGTGTATATATACTTTCCTACATTCCCCAATAAAGTTTTCCATTATTTTAGTGTTAATCATTGTGCATGTACTACAAAGAAGACCATAGAATATTAATTAATTTATCACATGATGAAAGGAGCATTTCAGTATCACACTTTTACAAATACTGTTTATATTTGGTTTTCCAGATAGACAGTGACATTCTCTCAGCTTGTTCCTTTCTCGAGAGTTATGGCGTGCATTTGTATAGTTTTTGGGGACCTGAATGTGATTGCTGGACAAAATCATCGTCAATGTCAGGATTGGGTCTATGTCTTACCTGATCTTCTAATCTTTAACTAGAACTTTTATTTTGCATAGAAAACTTTAATATCCAAACAATGTTTGCATTTTTTTTCATATGTGAAGACCTCTTGCCAATTATTCACTTTCTTGAATATGCATGTTCTTGAGTATAGGTAGTTGCAGGAATATAGTCATGATAATTCTTTGCCAAGAGAGGTATATAGATAGGTATCTGTTTTAACATCCATGGGAGAATGATTACGATCTATGAGATGGGGCCTAGCCTAGGGCAAGGATCAAACTTGGATTCTTTCAATTTTATGACTTTTGACACTATAGTGTAAACCAC
Source organism: Azolla caroliniana (assembly GCF_043228905.1). Lineage (NCBI taxonomy): Eukaryota > Viridiplantae > Streptophyta > Polypodiopsida > Salviniales > Salviniaceae > Azolla > Azolla caroliniana. The sequence goes on along the minus strand of NW_028230451.1, from coordinate 2,210,218 downwards.
CAAGCCAGTGGCCAGAGAGAGAGAGAGATAGGGGATTGCGTCATAATCGGGATATACGCAATGCTCTTTTATTTGATGGTAGGCATGGAGTTAAGCATATCTACGAAAGTTGAAGGGAGTACTGATGTGGCATTTTGGTTTATTGGAGCAAGTTGAAATTCTTTCCTCGGTGGAGTGTTCATCTTGGCTATTAATGATTCAGCATGTCCTACTGCTGTGTAGTAGTGACACCGCTCAATTGTGGCCAAAATAGCTTATAAGACCAAACAAGAGATTACATCATAAATCTTGTCTTGTCTTTGAGAATAACAAACCAAAACAAATGTAACTAAATAAAAGTAGAAATACCTAAAGAATCCTAGTGTCTCTAGATGTAAGATTCTCAAGTAAGATAGATTTAGTTTTTGTGTCCGGAAGGTCTCTAGCATAGGTCAATCTAGAATAAAGAGATATCTGAATCAGGGGAAGCACTTGCGATCGCGAGAGATAGCCTTTATCAGTTGATGAAAAGAGTGGCGAGATTGTGGTCCACAAGGTCAGGGCTTGCATGCATGACAAACTGCTATTGTCCAATCTATTGTCATCTTTTTGCAATGTCCTGATTGGGAGCCCACATGTCTAGACCTTGATTGACTTGTACCATGAGTATAAGTGATGGGGCTAAAGAAAGTTGTAATTGATCTTTGTTAATGAGCTTCTGTGGTTGTATTGTTGTCCTCCAATAACTTCTCGTTGTGTCTTTTGAGTTATAACAAGAACCGTTTCAGGCACCATTGATCCTCATATTCCTTTACATTACATATTGGGCCAAAATTTTGGTCAAAGAGGCTATCTCCCTCGTATTCCATAACAAATGATATAGTGACAAACATAGTGTTTTTCCACTCTGCAGCTGTCTGATCACACTGTGAAGGACGTGAAATAGATGTGTGTTCATATAAGAGGGCTTGTTGATAAATGCATCCTCTGATGTGTGTTAAAAATGTGTCTTATAGTGGGCCATTTTTCTATTAAGACATGTTATGGAGTGATCCATGTTCTTTAGTTATCCAATTTGATAATATCAGTTCGAATCAGTCTATTTTTTCCACTTCCAAGCTATATTGGAATGAGAGTACTGAATTTATGCTTATGCCATGTGACTAGAACTATTATTAGTTTTCAGCATACCAACAACGATATATTTTTTCAGCAAGTTGTTTTGATGACATAAGTGCCAACCTTGAGTACCTTCGCCTAGGCAGCTTCCAAAGTTGTCAGATAGACGGTAGGCACACTCCCAAACTGCTAAAGCTCTCTATGTAATGTGACACCTCATCTATATAGAGACTGAAGAGGTTGAGTGATCGTGGGCATCCTTGTTTTACTCCAATTATGCTGGCCACAGCCTCTGGCAACTTATTGGGAGATTGCAATTTTCTTGACATGGATTCATAAAGTGCATAGATTCCCCATTGTATATCTACAGGGCTTCTAGCCATTGCATGATGTGAGAACGTGGTAGTGTCGAAGGCTTTTCAGAAGTTCACGAAGCAGCAATAATTCCTCTTTTTGTGGTATCTGCCCTCCTCGATAAGGGCTTGGAGGTTCAATATGTGATCCAAAGCTGTGAACCTTCAAAACCGTGCCTGTCCAGCTAAATCGCAGCCATTATTCTCTGTCCACACACTCAACTCTGACTGTAGGATTAAGCCATATAGTTTAGCCAAACATGATTTTCCTATAATTGCATCATGTGGTCCCCACTCTTGAAGATTGAAACAATGGTATGTTGTGGCCAGTTAGTAGGGATTTTCCTGTCACACAGCTCTATTAAAAATGTGTGGTAGCAATTGGGGGGGGAGGGGTAGATAGATTTTATTTCATCTTCAAAGATCAAATATGACAAATGAGACAAGAAAATATAACATTTTCACAGAGAGAGAGAGAGAGAGAGAGAGAGAGAGAGAGAGATGGTGGATCAAAGAAAACCAAGAGAGAGTCTATTTACAAAATAGAAGATGGTGGATCAAAGAAAACCTTGGGTTGGAAGCTTCCATCTCACCTTTGTCCATGTACAGGTATTTTTGCTACCAAATTGAACAATCAGTGAACTACTATTTTTTAAATTAGAGAATAGAGATGCATGCATACATTGAAGATTTGAAAGATGTTGGAGAGAAGAGTAAATGATATGTGCTAATGTGTACCGTATGTGAAGATGCCAAAAGAGAGGTTACATCCAACATTTGGAAGACTCTGGATGTAGCTAATATAAAGAAACATTCCTTACATCAAATGGAAACTTAGCATTGTCACTACACTGGTAGATCTGTGAGATATGAAAGATGTTTGAGGGAAGAGTAAATGATATCTGCTAATGTGTACAGTATGTGAAGGTGCCACTAGAGAGGATACTGGATGGTGATCATCTGTAGCTCGTGGCACAACATGCTAAATTTACCTAATATATATAACCCTAACATCGTCAATGGTTGATGTAAGCTGGAATAAATAATATGGTTTCAGAAAGAAACAATAAAAAAACATGAATGCTCACACCCAACATTTGAAAGACTCTGGATGTATCTAATATAAAAGACATTCCTTACATCAAATGGAAACTTAGCATTGTCACTACAGTGGTAGATCTGCGAAGGATTGTTGAAGACATATTTCATTTATGGAGGATTGTTTAATGCCATGATCCTTGTTTGTGTGCGAATGTCCGTTTTGTTAGTATTGGTCATTGGTAGGTGAAAATATGTGGCAAACGTTAGTCATGAAAATCTTAACAGAGTGAGAATAATGGAGTGGAGTCTAGATTCTTGACTAAAATGTAGTTGTAATTTCATTTTCATTTCATATGAATGGAAAAGAGTCAAAAGTTCCCTCATCTGATAAATTCAGGAGTGAACAATGAAGTATGCCAAATTGATAGTTGGTCTGATTATTACAAATGGCGACAGCTTCCCTTGAACTCCCCTGTTTCAATTTTGCTTCACTGGGTAAGTATGCTTTTTCTTATTCTTGACTTATGTGTTGATGGTGGACTCTATTTTTTGAAAAGCTATCACTCATCGTAAAACTGGAGCTAAAGAAAGGTTTACAATAAAGTTGTTCTGCAATAGTGACATCCAGTGGGCATGGAAATACATACTGCAATCTTTAGGACACGTTTTTCTTGTTGGAAGGAGGATCATTATGTTAAAGCAGAATGTTTAGAAAGATCATTCTATTTAATTTTGGGTGGAGCTTTTTCATCCAACTTAATATTAAAATATCACTTTTGCAGCCTCTTACATTATACCATTCGTTGCAACTTGTATCCTTGAAATTCCCCAGCAAGGTGATGCAAAGGGAAAGAAGCTTAAGGATCCATTATCTTGGTAACGATGTCTTCTGTGTTTCTATTTAAGCCCAGTTCAGCTCAATTATGGCTTTGTATGAAATTGGATACTTTGTCTCATCTAGGTCCTCGGAAGGAACTTGATCAACTAGAAGTTTTTGCAGAGCTTTGTAATCTTATACAAGGTCAACACATACATATTGATTTTATTGGACCAGATGTTGCACCTCTGAGGTCAACTTTTGTGAGCCTCCTTTCTTTTGTCTTCTTAAGATTAATGCATGACAACATGCCACGTTTTTCTGACAATGTGTTGCAGAAATCAATTCGAAATGGAGTTAAGGAGCCCTCCAAAATGCTCTGATAATGATTGTGCATGCAAATTGTATTCAGAAGGAGAGAAGAATAAGGGTTATCTTACCGTAAAACTTTGGAAAGGATTCTACCATGATGTATACAGTGAGATTGCCGAGGTCACTATCATCACTCCTTTTTCGATTTGCAGATTATTTATAGATAGGTTAACCTGGACCTCATTATTTTATGGTCTTATATCTAGCATCTAGTTTTCCTCGTTTTGACAATTTGCAAGTATATTTCAGAATTCTCCTGCCGACTTCATTTTTGCAGCCAATGCAGGCATTGCAGCGTTTCCAAGCTGGCTACCCACTGTGGTTAGTGTAACATAATAAACAGCAGGGAAAAACTCCTAAATAACTTGCTGAGTTTTTCTTTATTTTGTCCAAATGCCCGTATGTTCTTGTTATCTCCCCAGATGTCCTTGGCCAAACTCCTGGAAGAGTAATTAATGTGGGTAATCTGGGCAATTAAATGGTCACGTTATACTTTCTCTCTCTTTTGGAGGTTGACCAAGGCCATTTTAGGAAAGGTTAAGGAAATTTAAGAAAATAAAAAAAATTCAGGTTATTTTTGTGTTAAAGTATTGACTTGGGAAAACTAGACAATAAATGGTGTCAGTAAGGATGTATAGATCTTACTATAGGTTAAGGTATGAGTAAAAGGTATAGAAGGTGTTCTTGTGCTTATGCTGTTTGAAATCATCTCTTATGCTGGTGAATCTTATAGAATTCCGGGTAATTATAGAATGAATATATGTATGTATTCTAGGAATTAATAACCAAAAATATTGGAGTCCCAACTGTCTTTACGGACTTCTGCGAAGAGGCTGCAATTCTAGCTTGCAAGTTTTTGGAGGCAACCTTTGCTCTGCAACTGACTATACCGGTAAGATTTTCTCTTGCTATATAGCTTTATTATCTCTTCTGAAACATCTTGTTAATTTCAATGCATATGTTGTTTCTTAGATGCAAGTGAATCCATTTCGCCAACCGATGACTCCTTCAAACAAGGTTTTGGATTTGCCAACATATTCAAATTGTTTTCTTTTTGGTATCAATTGAAATCGATGTATATAGAGTCATCTATCTTATAGACAACCATCAGAAACATGAAAACTTTGAGAGCGCATTAGAGATTATGATTTTCTGACAAGATATGAAATCTTCATTATAGAGCTCTAATGAACGCTCTAATGAACGATCTGTTGTACAATATTCTAATTGATCATGAAGCTTGTCTTAACAAATCATTAGCATAAAAAAATCTCATATATTCATCACTTAAACAAGCACAACTAGCTCGAAAGAACATTCTGTTGTCGCACTATATTTTAATATATTATGGGGATTGTCTTAACAAAGAAAAGGGCATACATTTTTCTCTATGATTGTATTCAAGTCATGATAATTAGTGCTTACAAAACGCTTTAACGACCCATCTGTATGTCACTATGTTCGCATTTGTTATAGCTTGTCCTAACAAATCATTAGTACAAAGACAAAGCCATATGTTTTTTGCTATTGTGGTTCTTAAATAATAATAATCATTGAAAAGGTTGGAATCAAGGTCTTAAATATATTTTACGCTTCATCTTGTCGGGTTCGATAATTATTGAAAGATGGCTTGTTAGGAAGTTGACTAACAATAATTTGGTTCGTAATAGTCTGACTATTGTGGTGGCTGGAAAGTTCTAATGTAAAATAATCTATATGGTTCCATCTTATGTCTCTATTGCTGCTATGACATTTGCATTTTGTATCAACATTATTACTGAACTTGAAATTTGTGTATGGTAGTTAGAAGTTCTTCAACATGACTGACTTCTGCACCTTTTGTTGAAAAAATGAAGTTTAACATCATGGCCGTGATTACAAGATGAAGTTAGAATTGTGTAAGAATTGGGTTTGATAGATGTTTTGGTGAAAGAGTTGTAGAATTTGTGAACACAATGGTTGTGATGCAATCCTAACCAAGTTAGTGTTTGGATTCGGTCCAACGAGAAGGGCATGCAATGACATACATGATGAATTGACATTAATTGTCAATTACAAATCGTGAGGCAATATTTATTTCTCATGCCAATCAGCAAGACTAGTGGCTTCATGAAATGTTCTTGGGCTATAACTTAATGAGATTATGGTCATGTTCTTTTTTGTAGATGAGTGATTTCATTGTAGCATATTGGGTAATCATTGATCATATAACTATACAATGAGGGTGATGGAGATGAGATGAGACAGATGGTTATATGTGTGCTTGTTCAAGGCAATGGATAGAAGAATAACACAAAATTTCAAGCCATAGTTCTCTCGAGAACCTTATGGGATATGAGTGGAGGCTTTATGAGACAAGTCTACTTGAGCAAGGTTAGGTGAGGCCATGTGCATTTGAGTGAGGTCAAGCACCGTTGGATGATGTTGATGTTTGGTCAACCGATGAAGCCAAAGTATGGTCTGACAAGGTCAGATGAGGCTAATGTTCGGTCAAGCAAGGTAAGATGAGACTAATGTTTGGTTAAGTGAGGTCCCAACTAAGTACAAGGCAATTCCCGTGAGAAATTATTGTTTTTAATTTTATAAATTGAATCTTTGCTCAAGCAGGTTAGGAGAGGTCATATGCATTTGAGTGAGGTCAAGCATAGTCAAGCGTCAAATGATGTTGACGTTCGGTCAAGCAATGAAGCCAAGGTATGGTCAAACAAGGTCAGATGAGGCAAATGTTTGGTCAAGCAAGCCAAGATGAGATGAGTGTCAGGTCAAAGTGAGGTCCCGACTGAGTACAAGGGAATTCCCATGAGAAATTAATGTTTTTGATCTCATAAATTGAATCTCGCTCAAGCATGGTTAGTTGAGGCCATGTGCATTTGAGTGAGGTCAAGCACGGTCAGATGATGCCAATGTTCGGTCAAGTGATGAGGCCAAGGCATGGTCAAATAAGGTCAGATGAGCCCAATGTCTGGTCAAGCAAGGCAAGATGAGATCAATGTCTGGTCAAGAGAGGTAAGTGGGAATTCTCGTTAGAAATCAATGGTTTTTATCTCATAAATTGAATTCGATTGACTGACTGCCATCAGAGAAAAATCACTAGAAAAGGATTTACGAGTCCATTTTCGGACACACACACACACGCAGTGAAACGGCGATGGATGTGCGTCTCGTCTTCTTACCTCAGTCTGAGCAGCTCCTTCCATGGCGAAGCATACGGACTTCGAAGCTTACCTTTCAGACTTCTCCTTTCACGAAAAAAGTTTCATTCCCTTCTTTCTCTTTTTCTCGTACTTCTCTTTCGTCCAGGAAGGTTCATCTCTTTTCTCTTCATGTATCCTGTAGACGAAGTATTCCTTCTCTGCGAGCTTCAAACAAGGTGCAAACGAACGATTTTCTTCTTTGATTATAAGTTTTGTGAAATTTTCTTTCATGATTTCTGTAAAATGAAACTGATTTCTGTGGAGTATCTATCCTCATGAACCTATCTGAAACAATTTCCTTTATATTATATGTTCATGAATATAGTCCGGAAATTATTTCTACAATATGTCTTCCTGAATTCTTTAAAAGCAATGGGATTTCTGTGAAATGTCTTCTTGAACTCTGAAAGATTTCTATGAGGTGAATTCTATTAAATTATCTCTGTGAAATTGACCTCCATGAAATGATTTCTTTGGAAAATGAAAATGGTTTCTTTGGAATGAAAATGATTTCTATGAAATTTCTAGAAACGAGAAGATATCTTTGAAATAATTTGAAATCTGTGGAATGAAACCATATCTTTGAAATATCTCATTCATTATGTCTGTGAATCGCTTGAAATTCTAGAAAATAGTTTCTGCAAAATCTCTTGAATCTCAATGAAAATGGTTTGTCTAAAATCTTCCTTGAATTTCTAGAAATGAAAAGGATTTGTGTGAAATATCCGTACAAATCTTAAAACTTCAAAACTGTGCAATCTTTGCGTGAAATGTATGATATTCTCTGTGAAATTATGATCAGATTCTTGAAATGTGTGGTTTTTTCTATGAAATCGTGGTTTAAATCCAGAATCCCTGTGAACAATTTGGTGATACAGGAGGATCGCTGGATAGGCCTTGAATCAATAACATCATCAATCTTTGGAGATGGTGATGACGAGGATGATACAGGTGAGGATGAACAAGGTTCACAGCTAACAAAGGAGGCTTATATCGGATTATTTGTGAGGAGACTTGGGATGGATAATCTGCCTGAAGACAGAGAACAAGCTCTAAGAGCTCTTTGGCGACATTCTATGAATGGAAAGGGAAACATTGATCAGATTGTCTCTTTTCCTGGAATTCTAACACTAATTGTTAGTCTTCTTCCATCCAATAGAGTGGAATCTTCAGAAGCTGCAGCTGGTCTTCTTCGTAATATTAGCCTTTATGATGATCATAGGAATGACGTTATTCAAGTTGGTGCAGTGGAAGAAATTATTGGTATTCTGACACGTCGTACTTTATCACAGCAGGTGAGAAAGAGGTTCTTAGTTGTTAAACTGACTTGTGGAGATATACAGTTCATATTATCTAATAACATCAATCTCATGATTTGATTAGCTTAGCTTATAATCTAATTGCAAAATCATTTAAGCATTAGTTCTTGATTGAATATGTAAATAATGATTTCTTATAATTAGATTATCGAATGAGTTAAGCACTATCAAGAGATTTTCTGTAAGGGATATATTCTCAAGGTTAGATGACTTCTGGAAACATATAAGTGTCTAAATACAAGTTTAGAACTAAGATCTTCATTGTATAGGTAATCATTAAATATCTTATCATAACAGGTGAGGTTTTCTCTATGAGATCTATTCTTTATTGAAACATGAATGTTGGAAATCATTGTTGTAGAATACTTCGCATACAATACGTGTAGAATGTGTATTCTAAGTATTCGAAAAGTATACTACCTTTATTTTAAATACTTAGAATATGTATTTCATAGATAAAATATGTTAAATACGATAAATATTTCTTAAATTTTAAAGTTAAAAGAAAATAATTTAAAATTTTAAATTATTCGGAAATGTTAAATACTTGTTAAACATGTAATACATGAAATATTATAAATTGGCAGTTCTAAAACGTAGAATACGTGTAGAATACTTCAGAGTATTCTAAAACGTTTTCTAAATGTAGAGTATGCGTTTTTTAACAACAATCTAGATAATTGTCTGAATACAATCCAGTCATTTAAGCACTGCATCATAACAAGTGAGCATTTTGCATAAAAGATGCATTATTAATGATTAGATGACCTGTGGAAATCTAGTTTATATAAATGTCTGAAGAGAAGCTTAGAACCTGTTTCTTCAACGGATATCATATAATTTGTACATCGTATGATCTGATCATCTAATCATTTCAGCACTTTATCACAACAGGTGAGATTTCTTTTAAGAAAAATACTCATACATATAAATTCAACTTGTAGAAATATTGAGTACTATTTGTTTGAATACAAGTTTAGATCTTCATTAAACATTGTATATTTTAAGTTATCGCAGAAAATATAATCCATGTAAATGCCTGAATACAAGTTAGATTCTCATTGAACATCTAATTTAAATAGTTTGAAAATATAATCCATGTAAATATCTAAATACAAGGTTGGGCCTTAAATGGACATCGAAAATGCAAATTCATAAAAATTCGTGAATAAAAGTTTTGATCTTCACGGAACATCCAATGATTTATAATTCCCAAAGATATCATATTTATAAAAATTCTGAATACAAGATTAAATCGTCTTCACGAACATCTAACTTATTCAAAGTAATCCATAGAGACTAATTCTGTATCAAGTTTTATATTCTTATGGTTTAATGTCTGAATACCAGTTGTGTGCTCATTGAACAAGTATTAATTCAAGTTATTTCTGAATGCCTGACTATGTCACAAGCGCTATATTCTTATGATTAGAGACCTGAAAAGGGTTATTTTACAGTGCCTATATTCTGCTCTATGAATTGAATGATGTTCAGGACAGTCTTGAATATTATCTAGAGGAAAATGTGCAGGTTCGAGAACAAGCAGGTGGTTGTCTCTGGAATTTGTCTTGTGAGGATTTAGTCAAGGATAAAGTGGATATCTCAGAGCTCATACCAATACTGATTTCTATGCTAGAATTGGAGAGTGTTGATATGGAATCAGCAACTGGTATGCTAGCTAATTTTTCCATAAATCAACGCAACCATGAACTTCTGGTGGCATCTGGGATAGTTAAAAGACTGGTAATCACAACATTGTCTATTTAGCACCCATTTTAATTTTTCAAGTCATGTATTGAAATGATGCAATTCATTTTTTAATATTTTCCCATCATACTGCTGCTGTAAAAAATTTACAGAGATAATTACAATTAGCTTGTGACAATGGCATCAATGTTACATATCTGAGAAATTGTTACAGTTATTTAAAACATTCTATTGCTCTGAATTTGGTATAGTTATAACTAAAATTTGCTTGTAATATGAGCTACATGTCTCTAAACTTTATACTGTAATAACAAAAAAGAAACTTTTGATATGAGCATTGTGTTATATATCTCAGGCAGATCTGATTAAAAGTAACAAAGGTACAAAAGTTTCACGGCAAGAAGCTCGCAAAACACTTCTGCAACTTGTGCAAAACAACCAATATAAGCAGATCATTGTAGAGGAAGGGTTGGTTCCAGTGCCTTTTATTGGTGCCAGTGCATACCGATCATTTAAGCCCTTACTTGATAAAACTCCCTCATTCCCAGGGGAAATAGATTTGGATGCATCTCCATTACCATCGACTTTTGGAGCAGGAAATCTTCTTTTGGGATTGAATGCAAAAAAGAAATCATATGATATTGATGAGGCCACTCAACTAGCAATTGATGGCCGAGCAAGACAGCATTTTCTTGGAAGGATTGGGTTGCTAGAAAAAGAGGCCAAAGCCCAGGTATCAGATCAGACTGTAAATGGAAAAGACCAAGTCACTATAATGCCTTGGTATGATGGTATACCTAGGTTAGTATTGATACTTGGTCTTGACGATGTAAGTGTGGGAAGGTTGGCTGCTAGCACAATTTCGGAGATTGCAGTGAATGAAGAGATTCGGCAGGTAATTCATAAGGCTGGCAGTATACCCCATCTCATACGTCTTTTAGGAAGTGGAGATGAGCTTGCAACAGAAGCTGCAGCTTCTGCTCTTGAAAAGCTGGCTATCAGGTGAAAAAATATTTTATTTACTTTATTCTTATGAGAAAACGTTTGCAATCATTTTATGTTTATGAAATCATATATTTGCTCTTTCGTGGGTTCACCGAGGGTATTTGGGAAATTATAAAAAAAAAGGGACATTTGGGAAATATGGAAAATGCAGGGTTCCGTCTGAGTCTTTCCCTTATTTTTGTGAGAAAAAACCTAGATTTCGAAAATTACAGATTTCATACTTCTCACACTATTATTTCTCTGAGTAAACATGGGCTGCTGCATAAGTTCAAAGTTGTTAAGTGTTAGATTTGAATCCCTATGATTCGCGAGGAAGACTGACTGTGAAATACACAATATGCGGAAAACAGAAAACAGAAAATGCACAATACACAGTGTTTAGTGTGGAAACCCTAAACGGGGAAAACCACGGGAGAAACAGATCTTCCAGTGTACAACAGGGAATACAAGGGAGACAAGAATACAACACTCTTTGCACAGAGTGTATCAGCCACACAGGGCTCTTGGCATCTAAGCTCACACAGCTATGGCGCTGGTCTCTCTCACACCTCCACTAACGTCTGTCTATTACTCTCTACACATTCTACTCTTTCTGTTCTACTCTATGTTTTTCCCTAAATGTATTTATATTACTTACAAATTTAGCCTCTACTACTTTCATTCCTATTATTATACTAATGATAATAGCAGTTAATCAGCCGACTAGTCGATTCGACTAGCTGACTCCTGTGTCGGCTGTACAGTTGGCCCAATTAGTCAGCCTTGTGCTCAACCATTCGGTCGGCCCGACTAGTTGATCGTGTCTTCGACTTGGATCACTTCCACTGCTGTGAGCTCTCCACGGTCGACGACTCCTTGTCATCGACTGTCGGCTCTCAGCCCGACTAGTCGGCTCCTCGCATAGGAGGGACATATTTGTAACATTAAGCAGTCAGAGAAGCATTGGATTAGAGATTTGTTAAGTATGTGTATGATGTGCTCGGGATGAAGGAGGATCAGGAGGCTGCCCAAATTCTAGGTTCAAGTGTTTTAATTGATGTCACACTTCAGGGGTTTCTACTGATTGATGCCATTTCTTTGTCATGATGTGGGGGGAGTCCACGTCCTTTAACAGAATATATTTGATTTCCAAATATCATTGTGCTAGAGACTCTGCCGTGTGGCCTATGATCCCTATATTGTGGAAAGGGGTTTCATTGCAGTAATTTGACCGTGTTGGAATTTTCTTATCTGGATTGGAGCTGAGATGAGTCTCTCGCTAGAAATATATCAAGGACATGGAGTATCACCACTTCCTGATCTGATGTCATTGAAACCTTTCTCATATTGATAAAGCTTAAATTGCATGTATTTCTCATCTGAATATAAGTTTGGCATTTTCTTGCATTTTGCCTCAATATTCTTCAGGTTTATAACTAGACTTTATCTATATATATATATCAATGTCAAGGTTCCACTTTCGGGTTTCAAGCCATTAGGCAACCTAATAGACGTTTGATTGTATGATTGTTGATTTCTTCAGCAAAGAATAAAGGAGTAGTTTAGATTGAGAATGTTTACAGTATGTTTCTGGGCGTTTTTTAAAAGACAGCCATTTACACACATTGTAACTTCAGGAATGGCCTGTCTTATGTGTATTTCAGCTTTGAAGTGCGAAAGTCCATTGATGCACATGGAGCAATCCCTGCCCTTGTAGAACTCCTCAAAGCTCAGGATGCTCCCAGCTTTGTGAAAGAAAAGGTCGTGCATCCCAATTTCTCAAGTTGTTTTCAATTGTTTATATAGAACATGCCATATTATTTCTGTTTCCTGTCTATGACATCAAGTAAAATGACTTACGGTATGCAGGTGCTATTTGCATTGGATCGCCTTTCCCAAACGGGAGATGAAGTTCAAACTATGGTATATCCTTGTAATGTAGTTTGACATTACACTTGCTATTGTCTCAAGGAATTTATCAAACTTCTTGTTTCCCAGATTCACTCAGGTGCATATCCAGGGCTTGTTGGTGTTGTAGAATCTGAGGGTATAGATGCACTTGCAAAAGCAGAAATACAAGGGATTTTGGATGAATTGTCTTCTCGCGAATCAGATGCTAGGTAGCAGCAGGAGATTTCTTTTCTTTCATGTATGTTCTCTTCCTTCCTCATTCTAGCTAAATTTGATTCCCTTTGTCTTACAGAGATAAAATTGTTAATGCTAATGGAGTACCAGCACTTGTTGTGATATTTGCTAGTGGTAATTCAGTGTTGAAGGAAAAGGCAGCTCATGTGATGGAGAATCTGGCTGTGAGAGAGGAGAATGCTGAATTGATTGTAAATGCTGGACTGGAGTCATCTCTTAAGTTACTATTGTCAGTGATGACACAAGGTACATAATTTATGAACCAAGGTGCATAATGCACAAAGTAACTATGTTACATGACACGTTAGGGGGTATGGTAGATGCATAATTATCAATTTGTGTGCATTAATTTATGCACCAGGCTGTAGGGTATTTGGTTTCTTTTTACCCAAGGTACATAATGAGTAGGGGCATGGTAAGTGCATAGTGATCAAATTGAGTACGTTACATCACAAACCATGGTGTATGTAGTGCAAAGTAACTATGTTACATGACACGTTAGGGGGTATGGTAGATGCATAATTATCAATTTGTGTGCATTAATTTATGCACCAGGCTGTAGGGTATTTGGTTTCTTTTTACCCAAGGTACATAATGAGTAGGGGCATGGTAAGTGCATAGTGATCAAATTGAGTACGTTACATCACAAACCATGGTGTATGTAGTGCGGGGTTCTTTTTTGACCCAAGGTACAAAATGCACATTTGGATTAGGCTATGTGGATTGTTTGTGAACGGGTGCATAATGCATATATCCACTATGTTATGTGGGTACATAAAACGAGGTGCATAATGCAAAATAACCTATGTTATACCACACACTAGGGGTATGGTATTATGGTATGGTGATGTTCTTTGTGACCCAAGGTGTGTAATGCACAAATTTAACTGTGAAATGTTACACCCATGTAGAATAGTACACAATAGTACGAGCCCTTTTAAAGCTGAAATCCCCTTCTCTAACATTAAATTGACTCCATGTTTCAGAGAAAGCTAACACTCCAGAAGACATCATCGAAAGAGAAGAGGCATGGGCTGCATTGGCTGCTAGCTCTCGGCTTCTACACAAACTTTTGAGATATGAGAAGGTTAGAGCATTGATGGATTGTAAGGCACTTGCAGTCTTACTTGCAGATGTATTGAAATCTGAGATGCCATTGCATGTTAAGGATTGGGTGTCATCTTGCCTTCTCAGTCTAGATAGATTAGAAGGCCTAACAACTAATGTAAAAGTACCTATAGAACTGGAAGTGATCATACATGACAAGATTCCTAGATTAGTGGATGAGATTAGATCTTCATTATATCATGAAGTTCAAGAAAGAGGTGCTATTGAACTCCATGATCTTGTCTCGCAAGGAGTAGATGCATATGTTGCAGCTATATCTAATGTAGGAGGAATCTTTCCTCTTGTGGAGCTTCTCGATAAAGGAACTCCCAAAGCAAAGGAAGCATCACTTTCTATATTATATAGCATAGGTACAAATGAAGATAATCACTCTGCGTTGATTAGGGCTGGTGTTGTGAAACATCTACAAAGAATTGTTAGATCAGGAAGCCCTCAGTGGATGCTTGCTCTTTACCTTCTACGGTCACTCCCTACAGAAGTGGATGTATTTTCATAAACTTGTTTCTTATCTTCCTTTTTAAAAACTTTAGTAAGTATTAGTTCTTTCTATTCTTGAACTCGCATACATGGTACCAATTGAGATTCGAGTGACTATTAGTTCAGTAGGTCCATTTTTTCCTTGTACTAGTGAGGATAATTGTTGACAGACTCAGTGGATTACATTTGTACATTTAGGTGGGTTTTATTATGTTTTTGTACATGGACGTATTTTTTTCTGGAACTATTACTTATCCATCATGGAAATGCAATAACATACATGCATCTAAAAATGTAAGAAATCCGATGGAATGACCCTAATGATTACTTTTACAGGACTTGTTTTCAACAATTAACTTGGTCTCTGCCTGGTAAATCAGTGTCTATCCTAATGATTTCAATCACATGATTGTTTTTTACTACTCGCAAATCATGGAAGGATGGAAATTTTCTTGATTTTTGTTGCCAAAGTTGTTTCTTTGTGAAATGATTTGGCATTGCTTATGCATTATTCAAAATAAACAGATTTGTGATTGCATTAAAGTATGTGTAGTATCACATCTGTAATTAGAAGATGAACGGATATACATCCTAGCACATGAGAGAATAGTTTTTGTCAATCTTGCCTGTGAGCATTAAAAGAATCAATTTGGCAAAAAGGGAACAATTACTGATTGGTGAACTATCATTTTCTTGAAGGAATTGTTGGGAAAATTGCTAACAAATTATGAAGTGTTTTGGGTGCATATCGTTGTTGGAGAAAATGTTTGTGTGTGACATATAGACGCAAGGTTTATTTGGTTGACATTTCTATGTCTCTATTAATATGTTGGAAATTTGGATAAATTATGTCTCCCCTAGTTGAATCTTTTTGGATGTTGGCTTGAACGTTGTTGAATCTATACCTACATTAGTACATTTGATTTGACATTACTTCAATGTATTAACATATTTCTCATTAATTCGTGATGCTTCAAATTTAAAAAAACTATGAAGTAAACTTATTCCAACCACTTGTGAGGAGTTAGTTTAGGTATTAGGTAATCGGAGTAGAAAGGTCATTTACATCACTCATGGTAGGGCCTATCTCAACTTCCCATAATACATTATAAAGTGAAAGGTATACTATATTTGTTAATTCATGGGCTAATTCAAAGTCCTAGCTATTTATGTATATATTATTTAGTGGCTTGATTTTCAAATGGACATGCTAATTGGTAGTACCAAGCCCAATATCACATAGGCTAATATGACCAAAATAATTTGCAATTAATAATTGAGACACATCGATAGACATCAATATAACAAGATTTATATGTATGTGAGTAACTAACTACATGAAGTAGGTGTGCTCAATCAAAATTGCAATCGATCCCCAAGATACATTGCCTAGATATATTTGCACAAAGTAAAACATTTGTATTCTTTTTTGAACTTTGCATCAAGTTGATCTCAACAATCTTACAATCAACTAGCAAAAAAGTCAAAATGGTTTATCCAATTTCGTGTGGACAATTGTCATATACCACCTTACAATTTCACAATCTAGTGGCAACGGCTTTCTCTCATGTTCTTTGACTCTTCATAATATACGTATCCTCTCTCTATATTACAATTCACAACTAAACAAGACAAAAAGATACCACCAAAAGGTTTTTGGATGGATTGATGATTGTCTAATACCATCATAGAATTTCACAAACAAGTAACTATAGGAGTAACTTTCTATTATGTCTTTTTTACCTTTTATAGAATTTGACAAACATGTAACGATAGGAGTACTTTTCTATTATGTCTTTTTTACCTTTTATATTATGTGAATCCAGCCAAATGTAAACTTAAAATGTTTTCATTACCTAATGTGATGAATCATCTAAAATGTGAAGCTTGTTTTCTAATATTCCATCTCGATTATGTAAATCAAGCCCAAAAACAACAATGTGTGTGTGTGTGTGTGTGTGTGTGTGTGTGTGTGTGTGTGTGTGTGTGTGTGTGTGTGTGTGTGTGTACAAAATGATGAAATCCACTAGATGAGCAATATGCATGTTTCTTAAAAATACTCCGAAGAAAATACATCTCAAACTTGTCTAGCTTCTATTTTCTCCAAGTAGACTATAGAATACATCATGCTAGAACCATATCTATGCTAAAGTTCAACATCTTCAACAAGTGTCATTAATCGGAGACAAATATATTTGTCCACAAGGATAAATTATTGTGATGAAAAGGACAAGTGATATGAACATATACATCTCCATATTATAAGGGACGTTGTTATCCATTAGTGAAATTGTCGAGACTCTAGTGTTAATACGCCCCAAGTAGTTACGTCTGTGTTCATGACATAAGAAGCCATAAAAGACTTATTCTTCTCTTTTTTACGAGGAATATATGCCTAAGACTTTTTACATCAGCCAAAATATGGAAGCCCCATGCCTTCTAAGCCACAAAGTTAACAATGCTTTCACTTCGAGACCATGTTATGTCGTTTTTCTCATGTTATGAAGTATCTTTCTTATACAAAGTAAAAAAAAAAATTCTATCGAACTTGCCTTGGTAGGACCAGTAAAAAAAAACCTCTATCAAACTTGCCTTGGTAGGACCCAATGGGAATCGCATAATGGGACAATCCTTCACACTAAAGGTTTTTATGCCCCTTTCGACCTTCCCTTTCGACCTTAGCTAATGACCTACATGTGTATATCTCTAATAAATGTAAAGTCTATTGCATCCAAGTAGAATATGCACATGCTCGTAGGGCATGCACATGCTTGTCATCCATTAATAATGGTGAGTAAGATATTTTCTATACACATACATGTCCACAGCAATATTATGCAATGAAATAAGATAGTCTACTAGAATCCAAGATAACTAAAAGAATTGCATTTGCCAAAATTGAAATCCTCATGAACTTTTAGGAGTTTTAGAAGTGAAGTTTCTATTGAAAAGCTTTCAAGTTCCGTGTCTTCCTAGATCTTTGGTTAACCATAAGGAGACTAAATGGAGAGGACATTCATTATCCCAGTCAATGACATTATTGTTTAGGGAATCTGGCATTGCATTTTATGTTTAATGCTGTTTTTTATTCATTTTTTGCATGGTGAACATTGTGGATCCACGGACCACTAGTAAAAATCTTCAATAATCATATATTGTTTGCCATACAACAACCTTTCAATTGGACTTTTGAACGGTGGAAAAAACATTAAGTCATCAAAAGGACACAAATAATGATAAAACTCGCCATGGAGTTAATGCTTTACAACTTTCCATGTTTCACTACAGATATTAATCTTGTAGGATATCTTACTATAGATTTTAGAAAGTTGATCACAACCAAGTTTTCAGCATGTGGTGAAATGACTATCTTGTTGAAAAACATGCATCTTGTGGGACCATGACATCATTATTTTAAGACACGAATACACTCTTTAGTTTAGGATACTGTTTGGTGCAATGTTGAGAGAAGGTCTTCGAAGTTCCCTTCTTATATCTTGAGTGATGCGCATATCGTACCAACTTTGCACATCAATTTCATACACCGATATCACGTATTATTCAAGAAAATGGAGTATGGTGTAGAAATAAGATGCAAAAGGCTAGAAGATTTGAAGAGCAATAGGATAGACCAATGAAGAGACAAAAGAAAGATCATTGGGGATACAAACTTATGCTCTTAGTTTTGCTTTTCGCAAACAAATATATTTGTTTCACCATGTTGAAAATGTAACAATGTTATATTAGCTTTTTTATTAAAGTCAAAAAAGGGTAAGCCATTGCTAATGGTATAACAAAGGAAACCCATTCAAGTTTCTTATGTTTGCCTTTCACCCAGAAAATATCTGTCCTTACATGTTATACTTTCAATGTCTCCATTGTTTGCCCATTCAATAGAGAAAAAGGATAAAGGAGTGAGCACTAACAACATATTAAACCATCCAACTTTTTGGCTCAATTAGTCAATCTTCGACATCATTGCCTATAACACCCATCATAAAAGTCCATACATGCGACATTGAAGATTAAGTGCCTTCACCGAACAGGAGTTTGTGACACAAACACATAATCATCAAAAGTTGCAATCACATTTTAATCATTAGCTAGTATTATAATTTGCATCACATGAAACAAACACTCGGTGTGCGTTGATTAAACTACCCCACTCAATAATTCGTTAAAGTTTTGCTTTCATCATTAATTTAACTGTGGAATGGGTCAAAATACATGACATGGGTCCCTTGTTTGTAACTTGGTGAAACACGAAGTAATGCCCAAATGCTACAATGTAAATACTAATAATTTAAAGGATTTTGTGTAAAGGGTATTGGTAAGAGGTCATTGTTAAGTTCATCTCATGGCTAAACTTGACATGTATCATGCGTGGGCACCTTAGCTACACATCTCCATCACATACCATGGTGGAATGGGAACGCCATTCATATTTGTGGTTGAAGGTCATATTATGTAACTTCCAAGCCTGTATGGAGGTCCTCTCAAGACCTCCCCCTCTCCAATCCTTCATCGTGGTCACATGGATTGCAAAGGAAATTGAAACAAGACCTTGTAAATGTTCAAGTTTGTAAGTGGGCCTCATAGGATGCAAATGTTTGAAGACAATTGACTTCATAGAAACCAACCTGACCCCAAAGGGAGCATGCCCCACATATAAATTCATCATGAAACCATCGATGTGGGTACCATCAAAGATGATCCATGAACCACACAAGCAAGGATGTATGGGCGAGCAAAGTTGGAGCACCCCAAAAAACTGCTCTTTCGGAGAATTCCTCCATTTGAACAATCTATAGGTGTACTCAAATGTCTTTAATTCTATGGGGCTTTGAACTTAGGTTTGTAAAAGCATACTTTTCTTATGGAGGTGGGGTGCGATGTGTGGAAATGTTGTGGTCAGGTTGGGCGAGTGATGTGGCAAGGTCCAGTTGCGGTCGTATGTGATGTGGCAAGGTTTGGATGGGTCACATGTGATGTGGCAAAGTCCAAAACAGTTCTAGCAGAGGCCGTGAATGACGTGGCCAGGTCCGGTTGGGTCGTATGTGATGTGGCAAAGTCCGGTTGGGGTGGGGGGTGTGTGGGGTGATTGATGGATGGCAATGGAGTGAGGTGGCAAGCTCCGATTGGCTGAGAGAGTTACATTGTGTGTGTGTGTGTGAGAGAGAGAGAGAGAGAGAGAGAGTTACGTTGTGTGTGTGTGTGTGTGTGTGTGTGTGTGTGTGTATGTGATAGAGAGAGCGCGCCGAGGCTGCGATAATTTTGTAAGAAATATAAAGAGCGGAAAAGAGAGAGAAGAAGAAGATGAAGAAGGAGAAGGAGAAAGAGAAGCTCCATTGCTTGCTTAAATCTCAGCTTTTTAACCCTATTTTATTTCTTTTCCTTTCACAGGTTTCCCTGTAATGCCCTTTCTTGCTCTCTGCTCTAACCCTAGCTCAAATTTCTTTAAATCATGCATATCTGACAAGAATCAGAAAGAAACAAATTCCCTAATCCTTCTTCTGTCCTTTTATTTTTTTATTTTTTCGTTTTGTTTTCCTTTTTTATCATCTAAAAAAAAAAAAGCCTGACATTCTCGTGTACAGAAATGAACTCAAATCCTCCATTTTAACGGCATTTGCTTGCTGAGGATGATGGTGAAGAAGCTTGTTTCTATGCAATAAGCCCTCTTTACCTCTTCTTTTGAACCACATTTTGCTTGATATCCTTATACCAAGAAAAAAATGGCTTCAATATATCATCACATGGTTGCTCATACAGATGTTAGCTATGGCATTCTACCTCCATCGAGAGAAGGCCTCTTGGAAATTCAACTTAACAAACTCATCAATGACTATCTTTTCTCAGACGGTGAAGAGAGAGCATCTTCTTCTATATCACTTGGTGCTGAAGCTAATGGATCTAATTTTGCTCTCAAAACTGGGTTGAGTTCGTCTTCTTCACATGAAATTAATGTTTGCAGTGTTGATGATAGTCAAACCGGAGTTCTCGAAACCCAAGTGTATAGTTCTTGTGAAAACATGAGAACGATACTGAGTTCTTATTCCAAACAAGATCTACAAATTTCTAGCATTGTGGAAGACATCTCTTCTTCTTCATCATCATCATCTTCTTCGAAATGTATGCAAGAGTCTTATAGATCTAAGACTACCGAAGAGAAGAGGGTGAATAACACAGTGCAATTGGCTAGACTTGGGACATTTCCATGCAAATCTAGTAATATTGAGAGTAAGGTGGATAATGTAGAGGTCAAGAACAACTCGAGAAAACCACCGAGGCCTCCGAATCGACTCATGAGGTGCTCCTCTGATACCATGCTCTTGCGCAGCTCAAGAAGTCTAAAGCTGGAACGGAGGAAGAAGATCATGTCGACATCTGGAGGAGGAAATGGTTCTGACACAAGCACGTCACTCTGGGCCCTCATTTTCACCGTCTTGTTTGCAATTGTCATGCTTGCACAAGGTAATGATACATCTATCCGAATGACTTCAGTTACATGTATATGACTTATACTGGTATATGTTGTTATGTATATGATTTTTCTGTATGTGTATGTGTATGTGTATGTGTATGTGTATGTGTATGTGTCACAAGACCAAAAGGACCTACTTCCCTTCCAAGTTTTCATGCATTGTTCAACAATAAAAGCTATATATATGTAGACACTAAAAGCTAATAAGGCAAGGTTCTAATCCGCAATATGGAAATCATAGTGGGAAAGAAATGTCTTAAGACTTGTTGTATATAACTTGATTACTATCCACACTATGCTTACAATAATGCTACTTATCTTCAGGACTTGGAGCCTCCCAGAGTGATGGTGGTGCGGTTTTGGGAGTTCTTCCAAGCAACGAATCTTCTGTTACAATGTAAGTGAGTTCTCATATAATCTCATTTTTGAATTTTGAGTCTAGAATTCGATTTTGTTTCTTGAGCTGGAGTGGAACAAAGAATTAGTTGGCACCTTGTTTGTAGCATTGCGATTGGTGCCATACTTCTAGAAATTTTAGTGTAATTAATGTATGCGTTTGAAGATTTTGGCAAACTTAAAGAGTTTTAGAGACTAACTAGGCATGCTAAGCTCTGGGATACTAAGATATGGCTTCACTCGTGCTTATGGTGCCCCTCATATTTTTTCTATCATTTTTAGCCAAATGTTCTTCCTGCATTATCTTTTGACAAATTGTTCTTTATTGAATGATGTATTTGTAATCCTTATCAATTGTCATGATGTTGTAGGAAACCTGATTTTCCGAACGAAGTTAGTATAGTGGAAGGTAGAAGACTCTACAACAAAGACAACTCCCAGAGGCATTATGAGCCGAAGCGGCATAGACGGATGCTCTTTGAAATTTGAGAAATCCACAAAGGGCTCCATTGTTGGTTTTGGAATCATAATGTGCAAAGCTGGGATAAAATGTAGATCGAAGACTTCGAATCATCTGAGGTGTTTTCTTCTGTATCGTCATGACATGAGGTTTTGTTTATTCAGTAGAATCATGACATAAGAGTGGTTTCTTTCATCTGGGTAGCTCCAACTTGTTTTCACGCAGGCTTTTAATTGTGGATGACTTCCATTTCATCATGTTACTTTAGCACAAGTAATCATTAAATTCATTTGTGAAGGATATTTGGAATTTTCTTATTGTAGACCAAAGAAGATGACACCTTCAGAGTAAAAATATTTTATTTAGATGGGTTGACCTAAGGTTGACAATTATGTAAAGAGGCACATATGGACCATATTACATGGGTTACTAATGTAAATTATATTTTCTCTATTATATGGTTGGTACAACGCTTTCCATGATTGTCTCTATTCATGTTTATTGGAGAACATTCATCAAGGCATTGAAACCCTTGCCTTGATTATCTGTACAATTAAAACGATTGACTATGACAGTATTGTTGTCAAGCGTATGCTTAAAATCTCAATTTCATGGTGTCAATGTCTAAAAGCAATGGGGGATCTTCATGCTATTAGCATTTTATGTTCATTTTGAGAACATTACACATAGTTGACTAAATAATTTTCCACGAGCCCAACGGTTAAATATTGCCTCATCTAAATTGAATGCATGCAGAGGCCTAATGAATCTCATTATACACGCTTGGACATAACGCTAAATCTCCAGCTAACTTAACCCTTTGCTAATTGCTTGGAAATGAGGGAAATAGTAAGAGAAAAGTGCCATTGAGTACAAAAACTCTTGTTGCATTCATATAAACTGAACTGCACACAGTGATTTCAATGAGTCAAACTGATAGATATTTAAGGCCTTACCCCCGCCAAGGGTGTGGCATGGCATTAGACAAGATAGTCTTCTAGTGAGCTAAAAGCTCGAAGGATTCAATAAAGATTGGGAGAGGAAGCAAGAAATGAACTAACAAAGTAAACCAAAAAGAAACTAACAAAAACAAAAATGTAAATAGAAGATTATGTAATTTAAAGATTTAACCATGACATTAGAGATAAACATATTAAGGTGACCAGCTCATTCGTAATTTAGTACATGACATGGCTATTTACACACAAAATAAAACCATACAAATTTAACTCTATAGTTAAGTAGCACGAAATGAAAATTTCCAAACAACTCGAGGATGGGTCACCAGATATTATTAACCCAGGATATGTGATTGATAAAATGCTTTTAACCATTATGAAACACGTCCTCGTAACTAGGTAATTAAGCATACTATGATTTATTTGACTATCAAGTCATAAAAGTGGACTTTTAAGTAAAGGGCAACCCCAACTTGATAGAAAATAGAACCTCGTTTCAAACTTGCAATATGCTAGTAAATATTAGGCTATGTCTCAATGATATGGTAACTCTTTATGTACTCTTTAGCCATGACTGATTTGTGTGAAAAGGATGAGAATGCATAAAGAAACATACACCCACATAACGCACAAGGAGGCACCCCTTACCATTATTAAAGTGAACATTATATATATATATTAAGAAACAGAAAACAACTTGACTTTATAAATATATTGCACATATAGATATTGACAAAATTCATTAAACTAGTCACATGGCACGACATGAATCGGTATGCATGTGGCCCTCTCCCTTGACAGATGCCTCTTGCCCAACAATGTCAATCTTTATAGAAACATGTGTTCGTTGATACCTTCGTATGCCTCTAGTATGATGAGCATGTGGATACGTTGTTGTAAAAGCAATGGTAATACATGTTTTGACAATATTTCATTACACAAATTAGTAAGTAAAGCGTCTTGACTTGGCCGCAATTTATTATTATGAACACTACTTTGATTGAGTGCATGAATACCAACCAAGGTTGTATAATGTACATGGCCAATATTTTATCTATACAATCCTCGAGGGTGCATGTCCATAGTCCAAGTTGAAACTACTTTTTTTCCTAAAGTAAAACATATTAACCTACAACGTGAATTTATAAATACTATGTCTTTTTCATGGGTGCAATGCATTTTCATATATACTCCAATGTGGAAAGCCCATTTATAGTATGGACCTTCCTTTTTCCTATATGCAAACTATGGAAACACGTGTTTCTTGACACTTTAGTATGTCTCTGACTCTCTCCAGTTTGATGAGCATGTGGATATGTTGTTGTTGTAAAAGGAATGGCAATGTAAGTTTTGACAATAATTCATGACACATATTAGTAATTAAAGCTTCTTGACTTGGGCCACAATTTATCATGATAAACAATACATTGATTGAGTGCATGAATACTAACCAAGGTTGTATAATCTACATGGCCAATATTTTATCTACACAATCCTCGAGGGTGCACGTCCAAGTTTTCTGAAGTAAAATACATTAACCTAGAGCATGAATATATAAATACTTATGTCTTTTTCATGGGTGCAATGCTTTTTTGTATGAACTCTCATGTGGAAAGCCCATTTCTAGTATGGACCTTCCTTTTTTCCATATGCAAACTATGATAACACACACCATTATACACAATCTTCTTGTTTGCTAGGAAAAAAGTTGATGTTTCCTATGTCCTATGTACATTAACTCAAGCCCGCAATGCATAATAGCATGCTTTAAAGTTCTAGGATCTCTAAAGGCATCCTCATTTGATCTTTCAAAGTGACACTCATAATCATATAGTCACCCTATTATGTTACTTTTTGCTCTTCCTACATTACAGTATATTAATTGACCATATCACCTTTGATATTGCTTAATTTTCAAAGTGCTTTCAAAAGCATAATGAGCCCTACAGCCATGTGGGAAAAAATAGACAAATCGATGGCCCAACTTATTTGTAACTCGATTGTTTTACCAAGCTATGTTTCAAGTGCAAATTCAGAAGCGAATGATGAGGGTTAACCAACTGTGTTATATGTCTAAATTATTGTATGCATTATAAACTTCCAAATATACCTAATCAATTTTGTATAATGTTATTAGACATTCTCCACTTCTATATGAGGAATGGAAAAACTTGAGCTAACATCACTTAATTCAACTTAGGTTGAACACTTGAAATGCCTCTACACATTCTGTAGCATAAGAGCCCTCGGAGTATTTAATAGAAAAGAACTAAATCCATCTCCCCTATCCCATGACAGCAATATTTTGATACAAGTTTACAATACAATGTTCAGATAAGGTTCATGAATCCATCCTGGAAGGCTGCTCAACATTATTGTGCATATATTTCTTAAAAGGTCTGATAAAGTTAGCAAAGGACAAACACTTCTATATATAGTTATAGGTCAAAACATAGACCAATAATGGAGTATTGAGTTTAAAAATACAAACCAAGAAGGGCCGAAGAATCGATGTAGCAAATAAGAGAGAATCAAAACATGTAGACCATATTTTCGGGTTCACATGTTAATTCTAGATTTTTCCAAATAGCTTACAATATAATTTTTATATAGACACCGCAATTTGCTTAGCTTCCTTAGGAATCACAACCTAGACACTGGACCCTCATATTGGGTCATGAACTCATCGTTGAACTTCTTGAACATGCCCATGATGTTTGGCATGTCTTCCTCAGACGGTAAGATCGTAGTTCTTAAATGGAAGGTACTGCAAAATCACATGATTTCATTAAAGTTTGAAGGCTCAACTTCTCAACTTTTATTATTAATAATCACAATAAAAGAGTTCTACATATATAGTTTTTATTGCTAATTACAAAAATAATTTTCAAGTGAAAAAAAACTTAAAATAATTACCCTTCCTTTTGACCAAATCCAGATCCCGGAACTGTTGATATTCCTGTTGCTTCAAGGAGCTTTATGCAATAGAAGACATCTGGTGCTTTTCCAGCACTCTTTGCCGCTGATATGGCACCTGGTGGAAGCTTAACCTTTGGAAATGAATACATGGCACCTGTAGAGGAAATTAGGTTAAGCCATGTATATGTTCCCATTAATGCAACAGTCAGGTGATCCAGTCATGATATGAGAGAAAATGAGTACCTTCGGTGAAATTGCAAGTAATATTTCTGCAGCTGTTGAAACCATCTGTCATGAGATGCGCTCGTCGTCTTAATGACTCCAAGATTGATTTGCTAGTGGGTGAAGAATAACAGAATTTAATTCTCAAAACTAAAAAACCAAATGGTTATAATTTATGTAAAACAGAAATTTGCAATGGAAACCTCTCTTCGACATATCGACGGTAAGACGCATCATTTGGCTTTGGTGGATTGACCATCAACCCCATCTATGAAAGGAGACACAAAAAACAGTCTATTCATCCATAAATTTACTTTGAGACCATTAGACAAATCAAGTAGCTATTTTTCTCCTAAAAGGTGACCTTTTACAAATTCATTTTGCAGAATCCTGCGGACTTGAAAATGATAGCATTATTCATTGCCCTACAAATGGCAATGGTAATGAAAGCTGGAGGAGAAAATACTTAGGTGTGAATTTTTTACTTACAAAAATTTGACCAGGTACATTCGGACTCAATGCAATGGAAGCCACTTTGTAAAGCTCATCAACTGTCTGTAATATATATTCATGTTAGAACTCTCAAAGATAATGGTAAGTGTAGAAATATTTGCATCTGATATAATAACCTTTGGAGGAATGTTTGTTAGCTCAAAGTATCCACCACGCTGACCACATTCACCCCAGTAGCCTTTCGAGACAGTATGAAATGATACCAGCTCAACTTCTTTGTTAATGGGAGACCCCATATCCATCAAAACCTATATATACACAACCCTTCAATAATTCTTCTTTCTTCCCTCCATCCCTATGAATCAAACTATCTATACATGCATACATGCATGCAAATTCACACAAACACCACTACTATCTACACACACACACTTCCAAACAAACATTTCTTAATGAATTCAAAAAAAAATCCTTACCTTCTTTGCGCTCACAAATGGTCTTTCATCCTGATATATATTTTGTTGGTATACTTCATCAGCCAGTAGCACAATACTTTCTTTGTGGCAAAAGTGGATAAGATCTTTAAGGTTGCGTTCAGACAAACACTGTCCTGTTGGGTTACCTGGATTGATGAAGACAAGTGCACGTACCTGGTATCTCATAGGTTGACATATGAATTCAATAAGCCAAAAGAAACATAATGTGATACAGACAAACAATAGAATTCCTTACAGTTATGCCCTTTGCACGAGCTATAGTGACTTGCTGTTTCAAATCCTCGATGTCCAAGCCCCAATTATTGTCCTCATTCAGATAATAAGGAACTAATGTCCCACCAACCAGCTGAATCGTAGCAGAATACAAAGGGTATTGCGGTATTGGGCAGAGCACCTAAATATTAACAAACAGGAGTATTGATTCAGAGTTCTACATTTTTTTGATATACCTAATCAGTTCAACTAAACAAGTGGAAAATATACTACATACACCATCCTTTTCGCCACGAACAATGACATTAAGAAGCTGCATCACACCTTTACTTGCACCATCCGTCAGAAATATGAGCTCTGGATCACTGATTAGTATAGATTCTCTCTCTCTCTCTCTCTCTCTCTCTCTCTCTCTCTCTCTCTCTCTCTCTCTCTCTCTCTCTCTCTCTCTCTCTCTCACACACACACACAACATACACTATGTTACTTGACATGACCTGGTCTCCACCGGTCAACTTTATCAACTGATCTTCACTCACCCTCTCTCTCTCTTGACGAATCATGCCTAACAAGGACAGCCAGAAATCCATGATTTTCAAGGACTCCTAATGACGACAGAGCCATTGCCAACAACTTTAGGAAAGCTCAATGTACCAGAAACAGAAGAAAATGTCACTTTGGAATGCCTTGTATATGAGGACATCAGGCATGATTTAAGAATTTCTACAATGTTGTGCTAGCTTTCAAGAACCACTAATGAGGATGGAATGATTGCTACAGACTCTAAATATGCTCTTATCTCATCTATTCAACCACAGAATCAAACCTGTGGAAGATATAAACAGTGAACTAAGGAAACAAGATTGGTTTTTCATTTCAACATTTACTTTTTCTTTCTGTTCTACCATTTTAAAATCCCTCATCTAAACAGCTGGGTTAAGTGCTTTGTAGTGATTGTTGGTTCCCCTGTGCACATTATATATCATGTCTCTCTTACCCCCTCCTGTGAATGTGCTCATGAGCTTATCAGTATGAATGGGATGACATGCACTGAACGCATGTTCCTTGTAATCTTCCATACTGATGCATCTTCACTCCCCTTACCACATAAACAGTACCCAAATACCTCAGCTGACATTTGCATCATGCATCAGATTTTTGTTCTGCTGTCAGCTCTGGGGTTCTTATTGCTATTTTCTTTAGCCTTTTTATCTGACATTTGGATCATGTATCATTTTGGCCTTCTGCAAATCTTCAATCCTCTCTATCCCCTACATATGTGTGCGTATGTTGAATGAATTGAATTTTTTTAGCATAAGAATATCAACCTTGGGTATCCATCTCGTCTGAGAAGGAAATCGGCAACTTCTTGCCTTATGCCAGGTAGTCCTCGTGAATCACTATAAGCACCTAGTGAGCAAATCAAGAAAGAGTACATATAAGTTGAAAACCTTTCACCTGTGAATAACATAAAATTTTAACCATTGCTGATAGAAATTTGAAAAGCAATGCCAATTACCAAGTCCTCCAGATGTGTATCCTAAATAACGTTTCGCTCTAGCAATAACATCAGGAGGGAAAAGGAGGTCCACATTGAGGTCATCCATCAGAAAGGGGGCCTGGCATAGTGCAATCACCTAAAACCAATGTAGAAATCGCAAATGGTTATGCTTTGCAGAAGTAAATTTCATAGTAAAAAGCACAGTCTAAAGGGTGTCAAGCCTCATGAGAACATACCTGGCGAGGAAATGTTAGGGGCTTCTGTCCCAAGGCATGGGGATTGCCAACATTAGTGAAGATAATCTGCACAAAAGATACCCATTTGCAATGAAATCCAGCAATTAAAGATCAATACCATAAATTCCTAGGTTTTCTTAAGATGGAGATCCCATGTGTGTGTGTGTGTGTGTGTGTGTGTGTGTGTGTGTGTGTGTGTGTGTGTGTGAGAGAGAGAGAGAGAGATGGTCTAATTTAATACTAAAAGATCCAATAATAGATGGAAACGAGATGAATGTCTTTTATTCTTAGGTCATCCACTAGATTGCAAAATAGAAAAGAAAAGATAAACTCATCAATACTCATACTTTTTTGAATGACTTTAGAGACTTATATCTAAACCTTTGTTCATGATCTCCCATATTACCATAATCTAAATAGTTTTTATGTGACTAGAACGGCCTAATCCTTACACCTTTGATTATAATAGTCTATGATCTTTTTTCCGCAGTACACAAATCCTTTTGATCATATATTCTTTCCATGAACGACCTAACCGTAGCTTTATCCATCAATATACAAATTGTTCTCAATGTGATTAAAGACCTACTCTTTGCATCTTTGATCATGATCTTTTGTAATCTATATATACATTAATTTTGACCATGACCTAAACATAGATTTTCCATAAACTACCTTTATCCAATATGATTCACAACCTAATTTTGACACCCTTTCATCCATAATCTTGTCATCGTGAACCAAGCAGAGCTTTTCTGACCAATGTACTTGTAATAGGAAATCGTTTTTACACATTTGATCATGGTCTTCCATGACATGAACATAGTTTGATGTCATCAATATATCCTTCATTCTTTTTCCCAATTTTGATTAGAAAGCCTATAATTTTACACCGTTTGATCGTAATCTTCACATGACTAGGAGCGCATACCTTCTTCCCTTCCTTTTGAAGCTCAGAGGCTCTGATGTAGAGTTCACCCCTCACAGCATAAACAAGCTTCTTGATGTTTTCATTGATATTATCAGGGTCCAAGACCTTAGTGGGCGCCATGAGAAGGTATGAGACAGAGACAGAGACAGAGACAGAGACAGGAGCAGAGATAACAGGGTCCTTTGGGCAGCTTTCTTGGCCAAACAGGTTTGGGCAGCCGCCCAATTGACTCCCCTCTCTCTCTATATATATAGGTTTGTGTGTATTTATTTATATTATCATATTTTTATAGTTAGATATCCTTACAAGATGTGGTTGTCTGAATTTTTATGGCTATATCTATATCCTCAATATTTTCCCATTATCTAAAAAGAGAGGGCTATGTGGTCTTTGTGTGTCACACATTTAGAGATCTCATATGGATGATGATGATGCTTGTCCGGGCGAAGCGAGAAGCATGAACTCAGGGACCCATAAATAGTGTGCTTCCATTTCAATCTCCTCCTCTTCATATACGCATCAACGTCGAGGGTATTGGAACTAAATCTAGCTCATGTGTTTTTCTTTTAAGGCCACTCAAATGCTTAAACTAGCAAGCATTCATCTTTGTGTTTGTGTGTGTGCGTGTGCGTAACAATTGGCAACGGTTCGGTTTGAACCGAACCGAACCGTGAAACCATGGCTTAACAGTTTCAACGGTTCGGTTTAGGGTTTTTAGAATAGTTCTTTTCGGTTTCAACAATCAGAACCCTAAACCCTAACCGAACCCTAAACCGTGGCTTAACCGAACCCTAAACCCTGAAATATGTGAAATGCACATACATACATGCACACCACTAACAATTGGCAACGATTTGGTTCAGTTTGAGAGGGTCCAAACCGAACCGTTTAAATTTTTTGAAACCTGACACAAACCACGAAACCGTTAAACCATTAAACCGTAAAAACCGCGGTTTCGTGGTTCAATTTCGGTTTTCAACATAGGTCTAATTTTTAATTTTTTTAAATTTATAATATTTCATTTTTTAAAATTTTTAACATTTTTTAGATGTTCCTAAAATGTCAAATAAGGTCTAAAAATGAAAAGATTGTTTAAAAACGATTTTTTAAATTTAAAAAAAATATAAAACTGTTAAACCGTTTAAACCACGGTTCAGTTCGGTTCAAACTGAACCGTTGCCGATTGTTACACACCACAATATTATAAAATTTTAAATTTTAAATTTGACCTAAGTTGAAAACCGAAACCGAACCACGGTTTCGTGGTTCAGTTTTGTTCAGGTTTCAAAAAATTTAAACAATTCAGTTCCAAACCGGTTCGTTTTGACCCCCTCAAACCGAACCAAACCGTTGTTGATTGTTATGTGTGCATGTGTGTGTGTGTGTGTGCGCGTGTGCGCGTGCGTGCATGTGTTTGTGTGTGACATGTCACTTCATATGATCGTCCATGTCTAATCCCTTTGATAAAATGTGTATGGCATATTGGGAGATTACATTAGGACAAAGGGAATGTATTGGTGGGAACTCAATCCCCTTCTAAATGTATTCATGTGCTATATATGGAATGAGTGAAATGTATTATGTATGGCGTATCATTACAATTGTTCAAAGGGTCAATCCTCAATCAATCGAAACATGGCTATCATGTTGGAGTTTGTTTGAGTAATATTATGGTATAGTTATATTTATGTGAGATTTCACACATATCTATATATTTATAGATTATTTAATTGTCAGGAAGGTTATTTATGGAAGGGAAATTTTTTGGGTCATTGGTACATATGTGCCAAATGGACCTCAAATGGCCTAGAGTTACGGCGATCTCTTATACAATTTGTGTGACATCTCTGGGTAGCTTTTTTTGGGCATTTAAGTATTGAATACCTAGCTAACACAAGAACACTTAGAGAATATAGCAATATTTGTTTGGTGGTAGCAAACAGCTCTTGACGCATGTTGGCATCCCCATTGAGGTAGTTTTTTGACACAATTCTGGCTTTAAAAATGCTTCATTAATAAATGAACATAGTGGAGTGGTCCAACATGTTCGTCATTTGTAAGGTTTATCGATCTTGCATAACGAAGCATTCTCTTATGGGTATTTTTGTCCCTTGACAATGTGTCGTTGTGTTAGATGAAGTGGCATCACTTGCGAAATCCACCCTTCACGTGACGATCACTAAATTCGCAAGGTACCTCATGCTTTATATGTTAGAGCACTATTACAAGAACTTTATTTTTTTGCCAAATAAAAAAAGAGTTAATGTATGTGTAAAAAATGTGTCGCAATATGTGGTTCACAATCACAACCTTTGGATAGATGATGATGTTGATCTATATCATCTTTGAGAGGCCAATATGATTGACATATGGGATCCAAAAAGTGCTACAAGAAAATGTTTGCTTATGTAGAGGGTATAACACATGTGGCTCATGGTTATTCGTAAGGTTGTAATGGAGTCCCCATTGCAACACAAGAGGCTCATTAAAGTATTGCACGAGAATATTCCTCTATATGATGTAGAGTGTCTAATGTATGTGGGCCATCCACTTTTCATAAAGTCTTCCTATGTGGAACTCTATACATATTTTCAATGCTTAAGAGACAATGGTTGTGCACTGGGTTATGTATAAGGATGTACTATCCTTGTCATGAAACCAATGATACTACATTCTAATGTAGGATTGATAAAGTGTTACTCTCCTTTGTTTGAGTAGAGTGTATATCATGCCTCGTTCATTTTCCAAATAAAGATTATACAAGAATCTCCTTTGTTTATGCAAAACATTTAACATGACATAGTATACTTCATAAGGTTAATCTTATGCTCAAGCAATGTATATTTATCTACCGGTCACCCTTTCTTATTCGGGGGTTCATTTCATCTTCAAGAAATTTGTCCTAAATCCGTAACTGTATTTTATTTAGAGAGGACTCATTGCATATTTGATTGTTTCTATGCACTTTTTTGTGTTTATCGAATCTTTGTTATTAGCAAGCATGGCATTTTAATAGGATACACCACATGGGTATATAATAACGGGTTATGGATTATAAATATTATCATATACCAATATGTGTAAGGGGCAATGGGTTGGGATGTTCAAGTGTTCGAGAAGAAAGGGAGGTATCGTGTTGCATGCAACATACATTGCTTTTCCACACATTATGAGGTAATATAATGCCTTGAAGATCGGATTACTGCCTATATTTGTGTTGATGATGTCATATAAAGAATGGGACAAACTAAGTGAATTCGTACATGATATTTTATTACTTAGACTTGGGGCTCTTCAAGCTTGCATGTGTTCAACCTAGTACTTTGAGGCAACTTCAATTACTTCAAACAAATCTACTATATGCATTAATAAAAGGTACGGGTAAGATTTTTAGTTTTTGTGTAAGTATACAAGGGGAATGTTTACAAGTTTCGTACATGGGAGAATTTCAAAATATTTATGCAAATATGTGATGCCTTTCCAAATGTTGACGTGTGCATGGGACACCTAACCTTATATTCGATGACCTATCATTCCTAGGCATCTTTCATGTGCAACATATTCCTCTTTTGTAACTCCCCATTCCTTATTAAACTACATACCAACATCTTTTATGGAGTTTTAGTAACTCCTCCACTCTTTTGTAGACTTTTCTAGAGTTCTTGTAATGCACCAACTAAATTTTTGTTGCAAAACACAAAAGCCATGCATGTTGCTACAATATAATGTTCAATGTACCCCCATCAATGAACATTTTTGTATTATGTTCTATGCACTTGTTTTTATTCTACATCCACTTCATATTAGCAAGCATTTTGTGTCTCTCCGACTATGTGTCAACAATAATTGTGATGTTGAGGTCTACTTGTCAACAATAATCGTTTCCAAACTTTGGGACATATTTCTATAAATAAAAAAAATTAGAGAGTAAATGGAAAAGATTCAATTCATTAGTATGGCACAAACTTCCTTACATGGATATCTTTCAATGATAAATCACAAACAATTATGAGAATCTCATGGCTTGATTGGAATGCGTTTTTTCATAGTATGTATGTCAATGCATTATTTTTGCATAGAAAGAAAGATATCTTACGTTTTCTAAGGCCAATATTGGCCCATGAATAGAGAGATTTTACTACAAGGTAGTAACCCCCCATCTAAACATTGACATATTCGCATTCGTGGGATTACCCATTCGAATGGGTGGTCAAGTATTCGTTTAACCCAAAAGAAGAAGAAGAAGAGTACACAAACTTATTTTTTTAAATTTCTTAGGATAAAAAAAAAGGAACTTGACAATAAATAGGGATAATAATAGAGGGACAATATATCTCATCCCCAAAGCGTCAGAGCGAAGCCTAGAGTTGCGCCAGTGGCGTCCAATCACGATCCTTAACACGGCATACAAGATACTCGCTAAAGTCCTAGCTCGGCGGCTAGCAAGCTTCTTACCGGACATCATACATGACAATCAAACTGGATTTGTCAAGAACAGGTGTATCTTTGATAATGTGGTGCTTCTTTGGGAAGCTATGGCATTGGCCGGCCGCTCCGTATCGAGCTCGACTATTCTGATGTTAGACTTCGAGAAGGCCTACGACCGGGTGTTATGGCCCTTTTTGGAAAATTTGATGCGAGCTTTGGGCCTACCTCAAAAATGGAGGAATTGCACTTTTGCACTCTATCGGATAGCTACGAGTAGCGTGTTGTTGGCTGGTTCTAGGGGACCCACCTTCCAACTACAACGCTCAGTGAGGCAAGGTTGTCCCCTAGCCCCATATCTCTATCTCTTTGTAACCGAGGCTTTCTTCGCCTACTTACAAGCACCAACCAGCGGGTTGCGGGGATTGCCCATCCCCAATGCGACTGAAGATTTGCTGTTATCTAAATATGCCGACGATACGTTTCTTTTATTGCAAGGTGATGAGGAGAATCTGCAGCAGGCTGAACATCTTGTCGAGGACTTTTGTCAGGCGGCTGGTGCCAAGATCAATTGGAATAAAACCCAAGGCCTATGGTTCAGCGAACAAGAGAAACCAAGATGGCAACCCCATGCCGATTTTATGTGGGTCCCTAATGGGACAACGTTCAAGTACCTTGGATTTACGATGGGGAGGTCAATCCCAAAGGGAGCGCAATTGGCCCACGTACAAGCCAAAATAAATAGGAAGTTGAACCAATGGAGTAGATCTAAACTATCCTTCGCTGGTAGGGTCCTTGTTGCGAACCAAGTGTTCCTCGCTACCATGTGGCATTCAGTCTCCTGCTGGATTATGGACCTTGCAGATCTGCACGCGATTAAGGCTGCCATCAGGGGGTTTATATGGTCAAGTAAGGACAACCCAAGGGCTGTTGCCAGAGTGTCATGGTGTTGGTTAACGCAACCGCGGGCCAAAGGGGGGCTTGGCCTCATAGACCCCTTAATGCAAAGTCGTTCATTGCTGGCTAAAATGGTGGTTCGCTGCCTCCTGCCAGGTAAGGGGTGTTGGAAGGTACTACTTCGCAACAGGCTGCAAGCAGGGACTCCCAAGTATGGTAGGCCTTGGCCCGACTCCTTGAATTGGTGTTGCACGAGCGGAGTCCCACCCAAGCTAGCTTGCCATCCGGAGGACAGGGTCACGAACTCCATCTTGCGGGCATGGTGCCATTTACGACAACATTTGGTCAAACACACCCCGGAGACATTGACCGAATGGACTAGACAACCACTATTTTGGAATCCTCACGTGTGAACAAGTGACGACACGATGTTAGGGCAACTTAAGGGCCTAACATGGGGAAAGCTGGCACAAACAGGCCTCCTATCTATAGACGATTGGAGAAGCATGGCTGTTTCAGGAAGAGCCCAAGAGGACCTTTTCCCGCCCCTCAAGGGAGCTACGAAAATGCGGAGACTGATAGCTAAGGCAGTTGACAGGGTTTCGATGGGGGAGGCGAGAGAACCTGCATGGTTCGGTCTCTTTGACGAGGTTGGAATGGTCAAGTCACTAAAGGGTGTGAGCGGATCGGGGAGAGATACAATTTTTGGGGATAGTCAGAGTAGGGGCTCTTGGCACCCAATCCGAGTGGTGGCACAAGTTGACAACATCTGGAAGACAGACCCGGATGTTGCTAAGGTGGAACCCCATTGGAGGTTAAGGGTATATGATTGTCGCCCCCTTGTCGAGTTGGATTGGGACCCAGGGGATTTTAGATCGAAACATGATGATAGACTCCAGCACTTCTTCGATTACACCACTAAATTGGGTCGGACTTTGCAACTGCAGCTAGGCAGCCCCCTTCGCAATGGCTGGCGAACATTGGGCATCCCCGATGAGGCGCTCATTACCTTTTGGAAAGGTCTCTAGCGTCTCCACATGCCTGAAAAGATCAAGCTCTTTTGGTGGCAGATTGGTCATAATGTGGTGCCCGTTGGCGAATGGCTAGATAAACGCGGCGGCCCGTTAGGCTGCCCACAGTGCTCTCGACCTATTGAGACTCTGAGACATTGTCTGTGGGATTGCCCTCAATCTCAAAAGATCTGGGATAGAGTGACTCGCCTCCTTGCGGCGTGTGAAGTTGAAGGAACAACCTCGTGGAGTGCTGCGGCATGGACTGGTCACTCGGTCGAAGGGTGGACGGACATCGTCAATGCAGATAGTTGGTGCTATGTATGCACGAGAGGCAAAATCGTCAAGATCCGTTTCGAAAGAGGCTTGCAGCCCGCATCCTCTAGGTTTCCAGAAATCTGGATGCTGATCGCAGGTTTCACCTTGTGGTACATATGGAAAGCGCGTTGCCTCAAGGTTTTCCAAGGTACGGTACAGCCCCCGGAGGAAGTGATCATGGACATATGGTTCGCGATTATCAATTGCCTACGAGGGCAACTGGAAGAGATTTGCAGCCACTCCAACGACGTGATCTCTGCTCGGTTGCGCTTTTGGCAGAAATGGAGGAACACACCTATGGTGATGCAAGGCGAGAGTGGCCCAAGGTGGAATTACCAGCCCCCACGCTGGTTGTTTCCTACTCACCTGCCACCCTCTCTTCGTTGTAGGCCCCAAGAGCCGACTCGTACTAGGCAACATTGAAGGGCATCGCCTTAGATATAGGTAGCTTCTTACATTAAGTTAGGCCGCAATGCACTGTAAGTAGGCTCATCTTCTTTTACTTGATCGGAGGAAGACTCCCCGATGTGTGTATACGTCTCCTTGTAGACTCTCTATGTATTAATCCTTCCTAACTAATGGGAAAGTAGCTTCATTTTGGAAAAATAAAATAAAATAGAGGGACTTGACACTACTCAATTTTTATAATAAATGTGTAACTTATAACTATAAGTATTCGTTTTATAATTTTTCACTTTTTATTCCCTCAAAATTTATGGATATTTTTATCTTGACATTAAAAATAGGACTTGAAAGTTCACATTAATCATATTTTTATAATAAATATAAAAATATTTATTTTTTAAAATTAATTAATTAAAATAAGTTTCATAAACTCTCCTGACACTATAATCTATTAATGAATAATTGTTCTTTTTTTGGTGAAATAATTTTATTTTAAATAAATAATTTTTTAATATGTATTTTGCAAAATGAATGGTTTTATAATATTCTTGGGGTGATTTCGTATTCTTGAATATTATGAATATCACGCATGTGTCAATCTATGCCCCCATCTTAAGAAGGAGTCATGTCATGTCCAAGATTATATGTTCCTTGGTCCCATAGGACCATATGTCAAAAATTACCCCCTCATGGATGATAAATAATCTACCCTTTTCTATTCTAAACTCCTCGAGAAATGGTTGACATATTAATACTTCACATCTTGTTTTGTAAGTAAGTTATTTTCGTCATGTTCATGCAAGTTAGAGTAAAAATACATTGCCAACTTTTGTCCTTGCTCAAACTTAATAATCATAAAGGTATCTAACAATGCCCTCTGGACACCTAGAAACCAATCATGTTATCTTCCAATATCTTTACTTTGCCTTATCATGTGTTGAATCAATTATACATGTTGTAAAACACCAAATTCCT
Organism: Azolla caroliniana; assembly: GCF_043228905.1. Classification (NCBI taxonomy): domain Eukaryota; kingdom Viridiplantae; phylum Streptophyta; class Polypodiopsida; order Salviniales; family Salviniaceae; genus Azolla; species Azolla caroliniana. The sequence continues at coordinate 2,172,282 of NW_028230451.1, read as the reverse complement.
TTTACATATTTCTCAAATACAACATACTTTGGGGTAGAGACTGGTATTTGATCCATGTTAACATATCAATCCTTTGCAACAATCCCATCTTTTATAAGACCTCCATTTGAGTATTTCCGCATTTGGCCCAACATCTAAATGCCTTGATATTCCATGATGACCAAATTGTGCGAATAGAGGATGATCATTGTCAATTTGAGTTTTGGGATTTCCCCCTAACACTTCCTCGTATGCACAACCTTTTTTTTTGCATTAGTATCAATAGGTAGAGTTCGATTGATGTCTACCCTAGTGTTGATGATGCCTGTAGGTAAAGGTGTCAAACCATCCTAAGCTTACTAGTGTTAGTGATGACCATCTAGGTGAGCTTCACTTGATCAATAGTAACTCGATACTAGTTAAAAGTATATGAATTACATAAATTTATCCACACAGTTTAACATAACCCAAATGACTGGAAACATACCAAGGAAAAGTAATTGCCACTAATATCAACTTCATAAAATGAAGCTTGAGTCTCTTAAGATAGGATTCATAAGACTCTAAATACTCGATAGAGGATGACTAAGCTTGCAACAACAAGAGATGAGAAGAAGTGTAAAAAAGTTGAAAAGTGAGATTTATAATGTTTACATTGGCCTTAGGCCATTTCACACCTAGGTATGTTGGTTTCCTATCTATTGTCTCTATTTCTCCTACTACTAGGATGCCAATGTTATTGAAATGTGTATTTAATGACAATAAAGTCATACACATATAGAATGATCATTGCTTGTATAGTTTCTCATCCTTCTCGTTGTGTCTAACATGGATTTAATACGTCTCGTATATGTATTTGGCAACAACAAAAAAGAACCACTTATTATGTAGTAATTGAGGTCACTTTAACCCTTGAAACTGTTTTATGTAAATGCCTTTTCTTCTTCTTTAAATCAAGAGGTCATAACCTAATGGATGCATCTCAATCACTTTGTCGTTAAGATATCTCGAGAGCATACATATGACATACATTCAAGAGAGAAACCAACGCTACGTTGAAGCTTACCACAAGAGTTGTAAGAATGAACATTTTCCAATAGAAGTCAGTGTCGTTTAATCCAAATATAACCTTGCTAGCTACCCATCACGATTCTATAGTTCTATTTACGGCATATCTGAGATCCATCATTTTGAGCGACTTCATGTATAAACAAATATTTGCCGATCATTTGTTTTAAGTTTGAAACAAATTATCTCTCGATTAAGGTAGAACAAACCAACAAAAATATAAGCGCAAAATCATTGGTTGAATCTCTAATTAACTCACAAAATCCTTGGACAACATTTGTTTTTGCCTTGTTGGTGCTAACAAAATTTCTAGACAACCAAGAAAGTGGGATCAAACCCTACCAATACCAATGATCGACAAAAACCTTTTTAATTGGCCTATTGATAAGTTGTGAGCAAGCATCAACATTTTTTGTTACCTTATAGGTGGACACTCGAATTAGTTATAGGTTTCGTTTTTAGGAAGGAATTTTGTTGATATTCTATTCAAGGGATATATGGACAATGCTAATAGAATACTACATTTTGATCATAAGCTGAAAACAAAGGCAACAATGCAACATACATGTCTAATAAACGTAACGCTTATCTGCATATAACAGAAGGGATAAGCCATGAAATACTCTCGAATCTTTCTTTATTTCCCTAAATACCCTTCAGACATCTTTATATTTCGTCGGTGCCCCTGCAAGCTCTCTCGGGCTCTTGAGTCTCTAGGCACGTACATATGTATTGCCTGGTATTTATTTTTTGGTTCGTTTTACAGGAGGGGCATTTTTTGTGAGATAAAGAAAAGTTGAGCAGTACCCTTTGCAGTATTCTTCTTCTTCTTCCAGTACACACTGCTTTCTGCTTTCGTTCATGTTCTCCATTACGCTACTGTTTCTCTATTTCGTTCACGGTCTCCATTACGCTTCCGTTTCTCTGCACCTAACTGCAGCTCTGCGTATTAATCATCGCCTCTTTCCCGCATCTGTTAGTCATAGCCAGCTCGATCTCTGCGATAACTGTTGTCTCTTAGCTCACTCGTTTATGGTAAGTCTCAGAAACATTCTTTGTTGTGAGGGTGGTATCCATATCACCAAAACCCTTCTGTCGATGAATTATTTTATGTGTTTTCCTCTTTCTTCCAAAGGTATGGAAGAATCTTGTGTTGTTTATTTATTGTATGAGATATGGAAGAATGTGTAGGAGATATGGAGAATGCTGTAATACTCTCCCCATCCTTTTCACTTCAATTAAGTTTCAAACAAAGAAAGATGACGATAAATCATTTTCCTTCACATTTAGCTGCAGAAATCGAATTCTTTTTGTTGTAATAATTTCTGTGCTGCATCTGGAAAATCCTGTGCTCGGTTTCTGTTAAGAGATACGAAGAATATTGTTCTTTTATTGTTAAGAGATATGAAGAATTTTATGCTCACTCTTTTATTAGAAATATGGAGAATGATGTAAATAAGTTTCTTCATCATTTCAATGTAAGTCTCACAAATCCATTCTGATTCTATTCTTCTTATGATCCTTAGCTGGCAGCTATGTCGAGTTTTGTTTTCTTTGGTAGAATAATTCGAGTACCAGCACAAAACTAATCCTTTTTCCCATCCCGTTCTTTTTCTATAAGTTTCTGTGATGGAAAAGGAGAAAATGATGTCCCCTTCTGTTATGACATGGAAATATGTTATTTCATTAATTCTTTTTTCCGTAAACTCCCGCCATTCTATGCTGCTTTGGGTAGCAAATCCTTTCCTTTTCAATTCTCATATTATAATTCCCTTGCGTAACTGTGAAAAATGACGTGATTTCTGTTAGACAAGTAGGATGTGCATGGTTAGCTTTACTAATTATAGATTCATTAATTTCTTAAACCGAATTTTCTCTGTGTAGGAATGCTATAATACTGTATTTTACTCATGATTGTTACACCCATGCCTCCATTATTTCATGGTTAAGTATCCAAACATTCTTCTTGTGACCGGCTTTAAGTAACAAAACAACAAGATTGTGTGCATGTGTGTTAGACATGGAGAATGGTTTTCTTTTTTAAAAATATAGATGATGCTATCATTTTAACCGTGAATAGCTATTCTTTGTCTTCCTTCTGTAGTCTAAGAAAAGAGGCCTATCTTTAGAGGATAAGCGGAACCAACTCTTGCAGATATTCCATGAAAGCCAAGACTTTTATCTGGTATGTGTCTTTTCTTTACAATCTTGCAAGAATAATAATGGATTCTCATATCTTGTACGAATCTGCAAATTGTTTCAAGAAATGGAGATTTCAACAAAGCTTTTCAGTGTGGTATCTAGAAGCTTTTTCTTAGCTAGCTTTCTCTAGTTTTCGTTGTTGTTTGGAAGTGTTTCTTAGACACTTCTTCCAATTCTTACGTAGTCACATTTCTTAACCGCTTCTCTCAATTATTTTAGTTTAGAGCGTGTTTCTTAACCAGTTCTCTGTATTTTTGTTCAGACACTTGCCTTAATGATTTCTCACTATTTTATGTTTAGTAGCACTTCTTAACCAGTTCATTCGATTTTTGTTTAGGCATTTTTGTTCACCAGTTTTTTGTTCTGTTTAGTACTGACTCAAAACAGTATTTTTGCAGCTGAGAGAGTTGGAAAAGCTTGGGCCTAGGAAAGGCGTGATAAGCCAAAGTGTGAAGGATGTGATTCAAAGTCTTGTTGACGATGATCTAGTCTTTAAAGACAAGATTGGAACCTCTGTATGTTTAGCTTTGCAACATTAATATCTATAAAGCTATATTAAGATCGGAATGTCTTTTGCACAAGCATTTTTAGAAGATTTTTATTAAACTTAGCATGTTTGCATGTCATATTTTCTCCTAAATTCTGCTAGATTTGAACTCAAACAATTCTATGCCATTTCTAAAGAAGAAATGATGATTGTTTCTCAGGTTTACTTCTGGAGTCTTCCAAGTTCTGCTGGAAACCAGGTAGATAGCTGGAATGGTTGTTTGTTGTTGCAAAGAATCGTAATGTTTGAGCATTGCATTTACGTTTCTTCTTCTTCTTATATTCTTGTCATGAAGAATCATATGGGATGACTTGAGTAATCTATGAAATGTCTTGTTTTCTCCATCAATTAGTTGAGACAAGTCCGTGCAAAGCTGGAAGGTGATTTAGCAAATTTAAAGCAGCAGAAAACCAAAATAGCTTTGCAGATAGACTCATGCAAGAAAGGAAGAGAAGATACTGTAATGTATATTTAATTATTAACTTAATCAACTTTTTTGGTTGTCTCTTCAATGGCTTCTCATTTGACATATTAATCTGAATAGGAGGAGAGAGAGACAGCTTTAGCAGAGCTTAGGGAACTAGAGGAGAAGTTTAAGTCGCTGAAGGTATGTCCTTTCATAAAGATTCAAGTATCCAAGTATTTACCCTTATTTGATTAATCAAAACATTTAAATTGTGTGTAATATTTTCTCTATGCAGGCTCAGATGGAAATCTATGTGGATAATGATCCTGCTACTTTTGAGGCCATGAGTAAGTTATTTGAGTTTTATGATCCTGCTACCTTTGATTGGTTTGTTTGCAAAAATGATTCAAGTTTTGCATAATATATTTGTGGAACAAATCGATATGATTAGTGCAAAATCCATGTTAAAATGGCTTCAGTTTTACATAATTGTTGCTTAAACCATCGTAAAAACTACTTGAGCTTTATATAGAGCACTTGTGAAAATTGTGAAAACAAATTGAGTGATTGTTGTAAAGACTATCATAAAAATTACTCAAGTTTTACATAATTACTTATGACAACAGATTGAATAATTGTTGCAAAATATATGATAAAAATCTCTTTGAGTTTTTACATAATATTGTCATGAAAGCATTCTAAAAGATTGTTGCAACAACTATCATAACAAATATATCAATTTCTCAAGATCAAAAGCTTCAACAATTAAGGTTATAACACTATGTATTACTGCTGAACTTACTTTGATGTGAATGTTATTATGCTCAGAGGAGGCTTGTGCAGTGGCTCATGCATCGGTCAACAGATGGACAGGTTTTATATTCATTTGTATCTTTTCTGTGTTAAAAGACCTAATGCGAAAATTATGGTTTAAAATGATAATAGATTTGTGTAGGTTTTTATAGCGTTTTTAATAATTTGTATTCAGACAATATTTTCTCTTTGCAACAATGGTGTTCAAGTAATTTTCCCGACGCTAAGGATAAACTTGAAGCTGTCTATAAAGAGGTTTTGAAAGGAAAAAACCCTCGAATCATTTACAGAAAATGAAGATATAAATAATTGCTGAATGTGATTTTTATGGACATGGCAGGTTGGCATCACTGAGGATCTTGATTACTTAGAGTAGCAGCCAGAAGCAACACAAAAAAATTTCAAGTAATTGATCTTTATGTTTCATACCAAAAGAAAGTTATGCATATGAATAGTTATTTTAAGTTGTTAATACAAAGACTGGGTATTGTGATTGCTATACAAGGAAGGCCATATCTTTTTGCTTCATGTTTTCTCATCTATTGCATGGAGATTTTGATCAAAATGCACATTGTGAACGTCTCCTGCGTTTGAGTTTTCCAAAATACATGTTTTAATAGAGAGCTGGGATGCTTAAAGTAATCAACAAGTCACCAAAATCAGTTCCCCTTCTGTTCTTAACTTTGGAAGAAAAATGTGAGATTGTTGTAAAGAGTAAAAGAAGGAAGAGTTTCCAAGTATCAGAGGACAGAAACTACAAAAACTACTAGATTTATTTCTTCAGAAGCAACAGGCTATCGAAAAGGAGGCTTGGATCATTAATCTCTCAATCAAGTGCCATTAATTTGTTGATTGATCTCTGTTAAGTGCCCTTAATCTCTCTACTATATCTATGCCCTTAACACGAGTACCCTCGTTCTTCTATAGTGATTTATGTGACAGCTGAAAAACTGAATGAAGAAGCTACAATCTTTCCGAATGTTTTGCAATGTATGCTTTTTTTCCCACCATTCAAATTCTAACTATCACTCATTTATTCAGATTCTTTTATTTTTGATAGGTCTCCACCTCATAGTACAAAACAGATGTGCAACCCTTCTACGTTGGTTTCTATCCCAAAAAGCGAGCACAAAAACAGCAATATTTCTCTGCGTTAAATTATAAAATTCCCAACTCTTACTTTTGTTTCATGTTTCCTACAGTACAGAAGTTCCCATATTGCACATATATTAAACAGGATGGGTAACCAAGCATGATCCCAGCTCATAATCTTTCTTATGCCAACCTAATGGTTGGCTTGATTCCCAGCTTTTTGTGTTTGTTCACTTTTGTCTTTTTACCACAACATAACAATTTTTGAGGTAAAATATAATGTGGTGGCTAATAGCTTTTGTGGAAAAGAGTGGTATTCTGACAAATTACTAAAATTTGTACCCTTGTAATAATTTGTTTCAATGTAGTGGCAATTTGTAAGTATTTTCTTGAATATTGAGTGAGCATTAAATGAGGCATTGCACAGTGAAGTCGGATGCCACATCATAGTGTAGACTCGTGAGGTTATTGTAATGAAATTCTAAAGCTTAAACATCTGTTTGTTTAAATATTGTGCTTTGCATCATTACGGGCTGGGTTATAAGAATCTTTTATTATGTTCAAGGTCATAAGCACAAACAATTGCTGCAATTAAAATGGTATGATTACATTCAAATTGGCACATTTTTACAGAAATGCTAATAAAAATAAAAATAAAAATAAATTATAATAATAACTAGACGTGATGGTGCTAAAGGAGAACTTTTTACATTCCTCTACATAAAACAAGGTTTGTAGGATATCCCACAAATGATTGCTGATGTAGATTCACACCTTTTGTCCGATGACATTCCAAGATTAAAATATGAAGAAGTGTCATAATGTAGTGACATTTTGAAGCTATATAGATTTATAGAAACTCTTGACAAAATTTAGATTGAGAGCATGGGTACTATAGGTTCAAATGTAAAAACCATGGTTGTATAGTGTTGATCAACATAAGCTCTCACATGTTAGAGATTGATGTGGTAGCTACATTTTCAAAGGTAAATAGAGTGAATGCTTGGTAATGTGATGAGTTTTTTTGTAGAATTGACACAATGTTTAGAGGGTAGAGCGGCATAGAGCATGATAATAAAGGAATAGACGAGAAGAAAGAGAGCCCGGAGAAAGTGCGCTCGTGAAAGAACCCCTTATCACTTCATTGTAGGCAAGATAGATGGGGGAGGGAGCCCATGTACGCTCGTATATATGCATGAATTGTATGGCATGTATGTATGCACGTATGAATTGTATACCATGTATATATGCATGTATGTATGTACTATGCACGTATGAATTGTATGCCATGTATGTGTATGTGTATGTGCGTATGTAGGCAAACATGAACTAGTGTTTTCCGATCGAAGAAAACAGTTTTGAATGACTTTGTTGTTTGATGCAGACGCCCCCGAACTGAGAAAGAAACCATCGCCATCGCCAGAAAGCTTCAAACGCCAAGAATAGCCATGTCTGTGCAGGAATACTTGGAGAAGCACAAGCTCTCGCAGAGAATCGAGGATGCTGTCAATGCTGCCGTCCGATCCAAAGCTCCTGATCCTCTCATCTTCATCGTATGCTTCAATTTATCTCTCCCTCCCTCTCCCTCTCCCTGTCTCTCTCATAAATATGCCTATAGTTTCAATCTAGAAGGTTCTGATCTTGCATTTCATTTCATTGATGTTAATATCTGCTCTTATGCCCGTGCTTTTAATTTCCCCAAAACTTTGATTTTTACCTTTTTGTTTATCTCTGTTTCTCTCTGCCTGTCGTTGCATTTGTTATTTTGCATTTCATCTCATTTTGATTCTCGCACTCAGGGCTTTTATCTTTGATTCTTGCACTAATGCTTCTATCTTTGATTCCTGCATACCTTTATCTTTGATTATTGTAGTTGTGAGTGTTATGCTTTCTTCACGCATTTATGCTTTGGACTTCACTAGGACTTCTATTTTGCACTTATGCTACACGTTTTGGCCTGTCTATCTGATTTTCGCTTCAGTTTCAGTTGCATTCACACTTTTGATTTACGACTAGTTTTTAGATTTGCAATTAATACTTTGATTATCACTTATACTTTGACTTGCAATTAGTTATTTCTTGTCCTAGATGTGACGCTATGAAAGCTAAACCTATTGGAATTATTTCCAAGTCTAGTCTCAAGGTTCCGAGTAAGTCAATTCTAGTACTAATAATGTCTTAAGGTTGGGTGGCAAGATGCTCCGTGACAATGTGCTTGATTTGTAGGACTATAGTAATAACGTGTCTGTGAATTTAGCTCAGACATTCTTTAAGGCCTTTGATAGTTTTTTGTTTTTGTTTTGTCTATATGGATGAATGATTGAAAATCCAGAAAGTTTGGAATCACCAGGGATTGCAAACATGGGTAGCTTCTGGTTATATTGACAAAAGAAAGCTTTGAGTTTTCTTTAGTCAGCTCAAGCTGTAATATAATAATGTAAGTAGATCTGGTGAGGCTGCGCCCTTGAGTCCATGATATTCAACATGTTGATAAATGTTGTTAGAAACACAGCGAAGTGGATTGTTTAAGTGTAATTTGTGTCAACTTGGTTGGTTATTTACTGCATTTGGAATCTGAGATGGATAGTGGGAGGCATGTGGACAGCAAAAACGTAGGGGTATTTATGAAAACACGAGGGTGTTTTGGACTTTTCCCCTAGATTTTATATGTGTTGGCTATTTGTCATTTAGGAACTTTGTACAGCCGTTGTTCCATGCACAACCCCTCTTATATGAAGGTGTACATACTGATTCCATTACTATTCTAAAATAATTCTATGTATAGTAACTTGATGACAAGCTCAAATGGTCCTAATTTCAACTCCGTAGAATATTTTTATTATTATAACGCAATACTATCTGGTTTGGTGTTTAGTCTAATCATATGAAAAGAGCTACAACAACAAAAATCACAAAGCTTTTTGCTCGTCAAATACTGGACAGTCGAGGTAATCCCACCGTGGAAGTTGATCTTCATACCACCAAGGGATGGTTTCGAGCTGCAGTACCTAGTGGGGCTTCAACCGGAATGTAAGCACACATTGTGATCTTTTTCATGTCTACTACATCAAACATTTTGGCACACTTCGAAGCACAAGAAAACAAATATTCATGTTTATGCATATAGATATGAAGCTGTGGAGTTGCGTGATGGTGATAAAAGTAACTATCTAGGTAAAAGTGTACACAAAGCTGTTGCTAATGTCAATGAAAAAATTGCAATTGCATTGGTTGGGATGGATCCAACACAACAGGCACAAATTGACAAGCTGATGATTGACTTGGATAAGACAGAAAATAAGGTGTTATTCTCCCTCATTGTTTATCTCTCTTTCGACAGTTCAAATGTTTCTTCATGGAACTAACTACCAAAAGAGCCTTCATAGATCATTGTATTTTAACCATAGGGTAATCTTGGGGCAAATGCAATTCTGGCTGTTTCTATGGCAGTTTGCAAAGCAGGAGCTGCAGAGAAAGAGGTTTGGTTAAATGTCCCGTGTTATTACTATGTTATCAAATGGATTGTATCAATATGTGTTTTTTAAGGCTTTAGGGTGATTTTTTAGACCGAATACTGTCATGCCACATGCCAATGTATGTATGTGCGTATGTATTTGAGTTTATCTTGTGCCAATGTATTTAATCTGTACAGTTAACAATCGGCAACGGTTTGGTTTGAACTGAACCAAACCGGGAAACCGTGGCCTAACGGTGTAAATGGTTCGGTTCGGTTTCAACTGTTAGAAAATGCAGTTTAAACTGTTTAATGGTTTTTTTTTAATTTAAAAATTTATAAAAATATTATTATTTTATATTAAAAAAAACAATCTTTTCATTTTCAAGCCTTATTCTCACATTTTAGGAAAATTCTTAAAATTTTGAAAAATTAAAATTGAAAATAATAAAATATTTTAAAATTCTAAAAATTAAAAATTAAAAATTAGACCTAAGTTGAAAACCGAAACTGAACCACTAAACCGCGGTTTTAACGGTTTAATGGTTTAACGGTTTCGTTGTGTGGTTTGGTTTGGTTCAAGTTTCAAGAAATTTAAACGGTTCGGTTTTGACACTCTCAAACTGAACCGAACCAAACTGTTGCTGATTGTTATGTACAGTGTTTATTTATCATCTTACATAGTGATAAATTACACAATAACACTCTTTTGGCCTGTAAATATTGCCTCAGTTTTAGCTGCAATGATAAGTATGTTTTTACACTTTATGTATTCTCAAGATAGAGCAGAATGATATTGTCGTAGTAATGGGATATACTCTGCTGGCAGGTCCCTTTGTATCAGCATATCGCAGACCTGGCAGGAAATGCAAGGTTTGTTTTGCCTGTACCTGCATTCAATATTATCAATGGTGGCAGTCATGCTGGAAATAAGCTAGCGATGCAGGTACATTTTCGTGATCATCTGGAAAGCTTGGATGTTTTTCTTCTTAGAACCTTGTACATGATCCTGTGTGTAATTGACATTCTTTCAATATTCTTGGAGCATCTCTGTTGAACAAGATTATAGAAATTTGAATCCCTTTGAAAATGGATGATCAAATTTCCAAGTTTCTAAAGAAGGGGAAAAATGTTTTGACCCTTAATTAGTTATTCTTTGTGATTCCTTACAAATGCATCTCTAGTGTGTTACCACCAACAGGATAAGAATAAGAGAACAACCTCCCAACAATGTCTGGTGCCTTTTTCATCACCCTCAACTGTTTAAGGGTCGTCATTTTTGTCCTCACCTGTAACTGAATGATTATATATATTTTTTAGAGGGAAAATCTATCAACATATTTCCATTTACTGACATATTTCCATTTACTGGTGTATCCTAGTTAGAACTAGTGAGATATAAATATTAGATATAGGTTTCAAATGGGAGAATGGATAATACAATCATGAAAACCTATCATTTCTTCATGTCCACTTTTTATTCTCGTAATCTGTCGTAAAATGTGCTTTCTTATGTTTGAGCAACCTGTAACTTGTATTGCATTGTACTATTAGTTGCTCTGTTTTTATAATGTTACATTTAGGTTTCCTACTTCTCATGTAATGCATGTCTTTAAATGCCGCATAAAAGAGTTATATGTATGCGCTAATCCGTCTAGCCCAGGAGATGCTATCCAGGTGGCTTTAAAAGAAAAAGATAATCACTAAAAACATACACCCTTGATCCATCCATGTGACAACACATCTTTCTATTACACTAAAAAGAAGATGGATACTGAGCAATGGCTTTTGTACTTGTATGTGCTCAGGAGTTTATGATTCTTCCTATAGGAGCGGAAAGTTTTTCCGAGGCTTTGCGTTATGGGGCAGAAATTTACCACAATTTGAAGGTACTGCTCATGTAGAATTGAATGTGGACAGAAATCTCCTTATTAACTTCAAAAGTTACTTGCACATGTGGTGGATGCAGTTAAAAGTAATAGTCCATGCGTGCTCATTTGTTCTATGAGCATATTAATGTGATAATTTGTGGTAATTCAAGAGGCGTATCAGTTATGTACTCATAATTAAAACTCTGTTTTGGTCTCCAAAAGGTGGCACCTCTCTTTACTGAGTAAGCAATCCCAAGTCACAGTAACATTATTCTTGGGGATCATTTTTGTTTACTCTATCAATGCAGTCAATTCTAGTCAAGAGTATAAAATAATGGCATCTGTTTTGGTCTGGTGAGAAGTGAATATATTTGTGTCATGATTCCGGGATTGGCAATTCTGTACTTCTTCATAGTCTAGACATCTACCCTGAATGTAGGTAGTCTTAGTTCTAGCTGGTATTTTTGTGCATTGTGTGCATGCATGTGTGATTTATTCCTCATTATGCATGCCATGTTTCATGCTGTGGCAATGACTATATTTGTTAGTTGATAAGAAAACTATGGTATGAACAGGCAGTCATAAAAGAGAAATATGGCATTGATGCTTGTAATGTTGGTGATGAAGGTGGCTTTGCACCAAACATATCCAGGTAATCTCAAATCCATTAACCTTTGTTGTATTGTATATGCAGTGCACCAATTAGGGATCTTTGATTAAATTAAGATGAATCTGAGGAAGAAAATGAGACAGGCTCAAGTGCAATAGTGTTCTGACTAATGTATTAGTAATGTTAGTGCCATGCAGTGTGATGAACTCACTATATTGCTTACTCTTCATTTCATGACCTTTCTTGCTTCCCATCTCTTTATTGTTCACCTCTGAATTAATTATTAGGGAGCATTTTTTTATGCTTTCACAATCTTATGAAACCCGAAATCTAATTGGTAGTGAACAGATTTCAAGTTTTGACAGCATTTTGTTAAACAGGCATCAAGCTGGCTTGACTTTGGTAACTTCTATAATGTGACTATAACTGGGTGTGAGGGGATCATGTGGCCCTGTCTGATTTCATGTACGCTGTAGTTTTATTCAACCATACCTATAGTATAATATGCAGTGAAGTTTTGTTAATCCTCGCTGTAGTTTCAGCTTGTGCCTACTATAGAGGTGTAATCTGCCCAGATCAAATTGGTTACCAATCTTTAATGCGAATCATTCAACTGACCATGAGAAAATATAGGAAGATTGTTAACCACTCTGTATGAGAAATGTTGTGTTATTTACTTCTCAGTGGTTATGAGGGATTTCATTTATTTGACTGCAGCGCCAGAGAAGGTTTGGACCTTATTGTTGAAGCTATTGAGAAAGCTGGATACACAGGGAAAGTGAAAATTGGAATAGACGTCGCAGCCAGTGAATTTTACACAGGTGTAAAATGGTTAACAATTCTGATTGAAATAAAATTATTTAGATGCTTGTATTTTTCTGATTTGATTGTTATGATTTGATTAGATGACAAGAAATATGACCTTGATTTCAAGACTCCAAATAACCCCAGTGCTGGGAAGCAAACTGGTGCAGATATGATTAACCTTTACAAGGGCCTATGCGCAGGTGAATAAAACAACAATTCCTTCAGTTAAATATGAAATCATGGAAAGAGTTATGAAGCCTTTATTAAGCTATTCTAACCTTGCGATATGACTGAACACTTTGTTATGAAGATTACCCAATTGTCTCCATAGAGGATCCATTTGATCAGGATGACTGGGATAGTACCAAAACCTTTACTTCGTTAGGGATTTGCCAGGTTGCACCTCATATACAGTTATTTAATTGGCGTATCATAAGTGGGTGAATTCTGATCACCTATTTCCTTTTATCACAAGGTGGTTGGGGATGACTTGCTTGTTACAAACCCAAGGAGGGTTGCAAAAGCTATTGAACAGAAAACTTGCAATGCACTGCTTTTAAAGGTACAATATATCACATCCCCAAATACATACAAGGAAGGGTCACGTAGTTCTGAAGCTGAAAACTTGCAGATCATTTTTTTTAGGTAAACCAGATTGGAACAGTTACTGAAGCAATAGAAGCTGTGAAAATGGCGAAGGATGCAAACTGGGGTGTAATGGCATCACATCGAAGTGGTGAAACTGAGGATTCCTTTATTGCTGACTTAGCAGTAGGACTAGCAACTGGACAGATCAAGACAGGTGCACCCTGTAGAAGTGAACGACTTGCCAAGTATAATCAGGTAAATACATATATGTTGATGATCATCATAGTTGTACTTTTTTGTCTCTATCCTAGCGTACAATTCAGATGATGGATGAAATTTGAACTTTGTAGCTTCTCCGAATTGAAGAAGCGCTTGGTGAAAATGCAATATATGCTGGAGAGAAGTGGCGTCCAATTGATTAGGATTCTTTCTATCTTTTTGTTCTGATGATGAAACGATTGATTGGGGGCTATTTGGTAATTATCGAGCTTGTCAAGCCTCTTATAGATTTTCTTTGGTTATGCCTGTCAAAACCTAAACCCTAAGGCTCAGAAGGATTACTTAGGGGTGAAAATTTGTTAATGCACATTCATTGCACTCATTACAGATTAGATAAATAACCTAATGTACCAAACAATCGATGATGAATTTGCGCTATATTATATTATGCATACATTTGATTGGGAGCTGTATGGGAATTTGTTTGTCTACCAGAACTGGTGAACATGAAAGGCCTACAATGATCACTTAAGAGATGGTAATTTGGCAATGCACATGTATTGCACTCACACAGATATAATATAAATGGAATATAGAATTGTGCTATATCATGTATGTTAAACATGGTTCAAGGTTAACGGTTATGTTCAACATAGTAATAGACCAGATAAAGTACATAATTGTTTTGGGTTCATTGCTGTATTTGTTCATATTTTGTATCAATTGGTATGGGGTTGAATTATACACATTTCCAAGTCACCAAACTTATACTGCCACCCTATTACCCGTGAGGGGGTTATTGTGTGACATCTCACAGGTGGCATGCCTTACCCTGAAGATGAAAACAAAGAACATGGCATCAATTAACTAAGTTTTCATTCATAAGAGTGTTTATCAATGATGATGTCTTGTTGTGTAAGTACCAAGGTATCAATACTCTAGGTAGGATATTTGGCATGCATGGATTACCCTGAAGATAAAGACAAAGAACATGGCATCAATTAGCTAAGTTTTCATTCAGAAGAGTGTTTGTCAGTGATGAATTCTTGTCGTGTAAGTACCAAGGTATCAATACTCTAGGTAGGATATTTGGCATGGAATAATTTCTCCATGATATATATGAAGGATATTTGACTCCACGACATACATGAAGGATATTTGATTCCACGACATACATGAAGGGTAGTACTTGACATATGGAATAAACCAATGACATACATGGAAGGGTATTTGACAAAGGAGATGAATATTCCATGTCACACACGAAGGATATTTAACATGTGAAATAAATACTCCAGGACACATGAAGGATATTTGTTGATGCAGATAACCCCATGTAACATGGAAAGGGCAAGAGAGTACAAAATATAGAAAAGTTACACATAATCTACACAATGATTACGAAAATAAATCAATTTACAAATGTATAGCTCCCAAGATATAGCTTTTCCTCGAAAAACATAAATCAATGTATAAATCAATTAGACTCCCAAGATATAGCTTTTCCTCGAAAAACATAAATCAATTTACAAATGTATAGGAAACTGTTTATGAATACAGTACAGGATGCTATTGTCTATGGATGATATTTGGTCAGTTGTCTAATAATTTCTTGATCCAGGTTCACTAATCAATTATATAATAAGAATATCCAAAGTTCCTCACTACCTCACACACATAGAGCAAAAGAGAGCAATATCATAAAACAGAAGCGACAATACAAAATAGAAAAAAGAAATGAAGCAGCATATATTACATTGCTTTCCAAATTTGTCTCAACTCACTGGAAATGAATCTTTATGCCATATTGAAATGAGTTAACAGTGTACACCTTACTTTGACACCATCACCATATATTTCTATGAAAATAAACTCAGGATTGTGTTTACTCTACTTTGGCCTCTTCCCCTTGCAAACTGCTTGAAACCACTGTTTCCTTTACAAACCTGTCAACCACAGAATATGAATAAAGGCCTCTTTTATGCCATACCCTCAATTAAAAATAAGGTAAAGGCTATGGAAATTTGCATTGCATTATTGCCATAACATAGCTCATTATGTGTTATCTCACTCATTTTATATATATGGACACTTCTAATCCGTCATTAATATCAATAAGCTCATATCCATGGAAAGAGGCTATGTTGATTACATTATGGTTTTACACTTTTATCTTGCGGATTTGGAAATCGATTACACTTACAAATGAAGGAATCTCTACCTTAGCAATATACAAGAAATTATGCACATGTTATCACATTTATGTCATGGGGGTATACAGGTTCACATACTAATTCTATGCACGCACAAAGACAAAATGTTATGGACAAATGATATGATGGTTTAGAGTTTAGAATGGCCTGTAGACAACTTGCCATCTCTTCTTTTATAGTCACACACTTATGGAATGATTTCTATAGTAATTGGAAAAGTTCTGGTTGTAAACATTAGGTTGTGGTTTTTGCTCCCTGATTGAAAGAAAATGGATGCTTTGTGCTTCCAATAAATTGTGGCCTTTTTGCAATCCCTTTCTTAGAATGCATTTATGTTTCTCAATAATACCCATAAGGAAGAAAGCTCATGCTAGACTTAACGTTCTTATGTATTCACTCATGTGGCATGAATTCCTACAAAGCCACACACACACACACACACTCTCTCTCTCTCTCTACACACAGCTTGACAAAGAGAAAATCAAAGCTTTTCTGAAACCAATATGGCTTAAGGAATTCATACCTTGCCAGTTTTTCCTTGGACGATTGAAGAATATGAAGAGCCATAACAAGTGTCAAGGTGAAGCCTATAATATGACATCACGTGCTAGTTTTATTACAGCTCTTTGTGTAAAATTATTATGAATAACCAACAAGTATTATACCTGACCCAAAAAGAATGTATAGTCCTGTTTCGACATCAACAATGGACCTCTCTTCCCTATAAAAAATACAATAGATAATTAAGACATCATTGAACTTCATATGTATACTAATGATGTTTTCGTCAAATCATATCAGATAACATAATTCATTCTTCTATTAAAGGTAGAGTTCAGATTCGAGAATATCTTATTTTTCAAATCAACATAAGATGCATTGTTCAACTCCAGCATGCCAAAGATATAATCATGCACTCTCCAAAGAGAATGTCAGCCATGAGATGCATCATTCAACTCCATCAGATCATGGAGATAATATTGTGCATCTATAATGATCATTGTATCAATTAGCAGATTCACTATCCAACAGATAATGTTTGTACAAAACTGATGTGCCCTGTTCTACACATAATCTGGGAAGTTGGCAATTGCAATGAGTATTGCAAGTTACTCAAATTTATTTTGCATTTTGATGCAGAGTATATTGTAAAACTTCGTTGTCTTCCATTCCTAGCTTATAATATGCATACGCAATTAGATATAGCAGAATAGGTATTACTTGAAAATCCTCTATATGGAAGCAAGGATAGATTCAAACGTGATATAATACTATAGATGGTCATGTTACAGTGTAATATATCCTTAGATAACTGGGCATTCCAAGAATTAGAAATATAAGTAACTGCACACATATACAATTGTATATGAAAATATTATATAATAGAGATAAATATTCAATACCAGGTATGCAGGATTGGTTTATGCTTAGGCCACTTTGTGCAAAAAACCTCATAGATATAGAAATTTGAGCATATAGCTTTGAGCAAAAGATATAGAAATTTTACGACATTATTATATGTAGAGTGGTAAATAGGGATAAATATTAAATACCATTGATACTGGATTAATATATGCTTAGGCCACTTCTTAACATCCCAATAATGCTTCATCACATCTTCATGTTGTTTTAAATCTGCAAGACAAGGAAATCATCTATCAGTTGCATGATGAATATTCAATAATGTAAAGGGAAATAACAAACTACAGCCAATGCTGAGGGTCTTACTGACCCATGCACTTCTAGAAGAAATGAAAATAACAACATTTCCTGTCAATGCAAGAGACAGAAGCAATCCAACGGTAGCAACTGTATTCTAAACACTTAGAAAAGTTGCCCCAACCATTTATACAAGTTAGTGTAAATAAATCTGAAAATATACTTCTATTTCTAGAACTCATGTTGTTTCATGTAAAGATCCTCATAACAAAAACGGCTTCATACACGCTATTACAGATTTTTTTTTGTAGTGTTGATATTGATGAGGATCTTTGGGCTAATAAGCCCTTCCTAGAAAGATAGAATTATCGTTGAAAGTATACGTAATGCATTATGATAGAAGAAAAATAGACAAGTCTTGATCCTACTTAGCTTTATTGGCACACTAAAAATAAAAAAGAGATGAATGTAGGGTGTCAAAAACATCCAGTGATCATGATAGAATTATATTTACACAAAAACATTTCAAATTGATGTCATAAGACAACTATAATTCCTTTTATTTTGAAAAGATGTCTAAAACATGTCCATTTAATATAAAACATTTATAGAACTAGAAAGCAATTTTGAAGATATGAACTTACATTGATGTGGCATTTATAGAACATTTATAGTCAGCTATGAACTTACATTGATGTGGCATGTTTTCAATTTTTGCAACAACTCCTTGCAAATCAGCACCAGCATATCTCTATACAATAAAGAAAAACAACATTATCTGTAAAATTCACTGTTATTCCTCATTTGAAAAAAAAAGAAATGTATTAATCTTGTTTTTTATACATAGTTATTCCTAATCTTGTCAATTAGGCCACAGTCTTGAGTCTATTTTCTGAACACAGATAAGGTTTTAGTGGTATAGAAATGGTTTACAACTATTGTGTGCAGTGGTACATTGTATGCTATAAGCATGGAGAGTTATCTCAATTGCAGAAAAGATACAACACTATCCATAAGGTAAACAAACATACACCTGCCAAAGTAGCAGCTATTGTTTTCTTTCCATGGAATGAGCCATGGGAGGACATTATGCCAGCTCATGGGCCCCTCAGCTCAGTGGTATTCAGTTGGCTAGAGAGTCATATGACTGGCCTCACTCCGTTAATCATGTCCTCAACTACTCTGATTTCATTAACTATGCGAAGTATTTGTTTTAAATGCTTGCGACCCTTCCAAGTAATTTCTATTTATTTACATAGTCTTATGGTTTCATAAAAGACAGAAAATTTTAGGCTTTTAGTAATTTCTCTTTATTTACATAAATATTATGGTTTCACAAGTGCTTTCTGCTAATGGCATACGTCTGAAATCATATCCCCTTATGTAGGAAGTGTTAATTCACTCCAGCCGTGATAGTTTGTTATCTAATAGCTTTTGCAAATCTACTGTGACAGAAATCTTACAGCAATAATTTCCTTTCACTAGATAAGCAGATTACAGGTATGCAGTATGAAAATAGAAGCAAGTCTGCACATACAGAATATGGAAAATTAATACAATCAGCACAGCCAAGCATATGCAGCACATCTGAAATATAAACTCCTAATCACCCTATGACAATGTGTATAATATCATCCACCATTACAAACAGTATCAATATACTTGGCTCTACGAAATGATCATTTCATATGTTCTAGCTATTTGCTAAACTATAGCTAAAACTGTGAAGCTAGCATTAATAAGATTAACCTAAATTTGTTTCCAATAATGCTGGAAGGAGAACTCTTAGTGATGGAACTTGAGTCAATATGCATGTGCTGTCTCATTGATTCTATTTCAATGTTGGTCTCAATGCAGGTTATGGGAATCAATATTCATAAATACAATCTTCAAACTAAATAAAATTGCTACATTAGAAAAAAAAGAAGCTAGCATTCAATGACTATGCTGATTAATCCTCTATGCAATCTTATCAACTCCCATAATTTCAATTGGCCATTACATTATTGCAAAAACCAGTAATATCTGCTAGATTTCAACCAGAACAGAAATCCCTAGAATATTACCAACTTTATGATGATCATTGGAACTTCTGCGGTTTGCCGACCAATCACAAATAACCATGGTGTATGAAACTTCTCTTTTCCTATCTGAAGAGTTCTACACAACATGAACATTATTTTGAGATTCATGATTAAGATAGCACTTCAAAATCTATATCTTGTGATAAAATTCTAATGTGAAATCAGTTTTATGGCTTAAATTTGAGTAATACTGAAATTTATATCACAGGATAAGTTGCTTGGTTCAAGTTAGCCATGAAAATATGGATGTACACTAGTTACTAACTATGACCACCAGAATTGAGGGAAATTTTGACTAGTATATAAATTAACAATATAACTAAGCATACCCTAGTTGCAAAGACATTTCAAATAAAAAATGAAATGGAATACATTCCCAAAAGTATTTACATTTTGTAGGGGTCAGCTCCAGTGTATCCAGTTGGCTGTGAAAGTGGTAACAGAACCTGTGAAAACATAGACAAGATAAGGTGATGTACCCATAACACAGAACAAGGAATGAAAGTAACATAGTTGAAATATATACTTCTCTATCAATCCCAAATCGAGGGCAGTGATGACCCAATGTATCATGCCAGGGACTCCTCATCTTGCACAAATCAATAAGTTGGATTAGTTTGCAATCAATCACTTTCATGAAACATCAAAGAAAGGTGATTCCATAGACAAATAAATAAGGAAGTTTTTATTTGTCCCCTCTAAAATAGTAAGACAGGTAAAAATACAGCAAGTGACATTACTTTATTGCTGTAACATCATACATCAATACGAACACTACCAATCTTCTTCCCATTCACATGATATACATGTGTGCCTTACATATGCACTAAGAGAAACAAATATTGAAGGTGCATGTACCTCTGGAATAGCTTAGTCCAACAGCTTCCTATCTCTGTCTATTGATGAGGTGTTTTATAGGATCCATTAATTGAATGATCACAGTCGGCATTTGAGTTATCATTTACTTTGGACAATATGATTGATGAGGTGTTTTACAGAATCCATTAATTGAATGATCACAGTCGGCATTTGAGTTATCATTTACTCTGGACAATATGATTCTTCATGGTCATAACTGAAAAGATTTTAGCCGCATTTATCTTACATGTCCTTTGCCACAAAAGAAAAAAATATTTAGATAGTTTGGAGCATGTTTATGCAGTATATTGCACATTTAAATATCACTAGAATAGATGTCCTCACAAAAATAATGAATGATTTCACATATGTATTATATGATTCTTGCTAGACTGTCCTTTTCTTATGAACTATACCTATTGTCGGCCTGAATTATGTACAGCACTTTCCAAATAGTTGGCTATAAATTTGAATCTAATTTTGCTGAGAATAAGTATCAGAATACATAAGATCTGTGGTGGCATTACAGAATTGAGGATTATGATGTTTTTATGAAGTGGTACACCATAATTTACCAACCATATGATGTCAGTGTACTGTGTGGGATAAGTAATGCTATTGCATGGAATAGCACAAGATATTTGATACAAAAAACAAATTGTCTGTAGATAGAAATTATGTCTAAGATAGCCATAATCTTAAATCTAGACTGATCTAAACAGTTTTTGAGAAGAAGCCAATTCCTTTCCTTAACAAAGCTAACATCAGTAAAGAATCAAGTTTCTTTTGCAGTTCAGCTGTCGGAATGCAGAAAAGTGATTCAGTTTTGCAGACTGAGAACCTACAGCACGATTCGTGATTCTTGTGTGTCAATGTAAAGTAATAGTATGGTCAAGCAATGTAAAGCAATGATTCGTGAACATTGTTTTTATAGAAGAAATCAGTTTCTTTCCTTAGTAATGAATCAAGCAAGTATGGTACACCATTCTTTTGCCATTCATCAGTAGTACGAAATGTAATTAGACTTTCTACACTAATCTCAACAGTTCTTGATAAAAGTTTTGATTTACACTAATCAGAACAGTTCTTGACAAGAAGACTTAATGTACAGTAATATGAGCAGTTGTTTTTCCAAACGATGCTCTTTTTTCTTAAATGTGCTCTTAATGTACAGTCCTTTCCTTAACAAAGCTAACATCAGTAAAGAATCAAGTTTCTTTTGCAGTTCAGCTGTCGGAATGCAGAAAAGTGATTCAGTTTTGCAGACTGAGAACCTACAGCACGATTTGTGATTCTTGTGTGTCAATGTAAAGCAATAGTATGGTCAAGCAATGTAAAAGCAATGATTCGTGAACATTGTTTTTATAGAAGAAGTCAGTTTCTTTCCTTAATAATGAATCAAGCAAGTATGGTGCACCAGTCTTTTGCCATTCATCAGTAGTACGAAACGCAATTAGACTTTCTACACTAATCAGAGCAGTTCTTGACAAGAAGACTTAATGTACAGTAATATGAGCAGTTGTTTTTCCAAACGATGCTCTTTTTTCTTAAATGTGCTCTTTTACGATTCTCATCTGTCAGAATTCAAGAAACGTGATTCAATTCAACAGATTGAGAATAAAAAATATATAATTAAGAATTTTAACATGATTCTTATGTTCTTCGAAATTAATGATGTCTGAAATCATCTAAATCTACATTGATCTGAACAAATTTTAACAATATGGTGGTCATTTTGCATGAAGCGTGATTCAATTCTCCATGCTGAGCATATAAACGGTGATTTGAGATCTTAAAGATGATCCTTATATCCTCAGAAAGTAACAATGCATTTCAATCTACACTGTTCTGAACAAATTTTCATAAGTAATACAGTCTATTTACTTGATCAATCTGGAATCTTGATTCTTTTCTGAGTTCATCAGTGAGAATGCAAGGAAAGGCACTGTTATCCAGATGCCAGCAACGTAATTCCCTGGCAATTTAGAATGCAATAAACAGATTATTGCGTTTCAAAATGCAAGAAAACATGAGTCGATTCTCACAGACTGAGCACGCATAAAATTGTTGACTTACGAACTCCTCAACATTATTTTTATGTCCTTAGAATGCAATGACATCTGAATTGGTCCAAACTACATTGAGCTGAACAGTTTCTTGACAAGAATCGAGTCCATTTTCCTTTAATAAATCATGAAACACGCAAATAAACATGATTCTTTTGCTTTTCATCAGTTCATGATTGCACGACATTAGAGTCTTCTGGACTGAACAGAGGGAAGGATGCAAAGAAGAAACGATATAGTTCTCCAATTCGAACAGACAGAATATATTTTACGAAAAGAATACGGGATTCGATTTCTGCACAGATTGGGAATCGAAATAACAAAGATGGTGACGATTTCCTGGAATGACTTACAGCGTGGTACTGAGTCTGCAGAGACATGGGGACGAAATCTCCAGGGCGGTAGCAGAGGCAAGAATACGGGAGGGAGAGGAAGATGACGATAAGGAAGAAGAAGAAGGAAGAAATCAGATCCCTGCACGCCACCATCGTACGTCTGTGTGTCTGTGGCGTCGAAGCTGCTGCTGCTGCTTCTCCTGCCTTCACTGATGAGAACGCCATGCCATGGCTTTTAGTCCGAGCTTTTCCTTTATTTCCCGGAATGCCCTTCTTATGGTTTTCCCATTATCTCTCTTCAAAACAACATACCCCTCCACACACAACAAACACCACCTTCTTCTTCTTCTTCTTCTTCTTCTTCCTCAAGCTTCCCTCCCATAAGAAGAAGAAGAAGAAGAGGAGGAAACACTCCCCTTGGAAATGAAGACAAAAAAACCACTCGTAGGTAGTATTCCAAACTCTCTCTTCGTGGATGTTCCTCAATTGTGGAAATTAGGTAATTAACTCTCATCACAACTCGAATGTTGCTTGAGGATGCCCTCTTCAATAAGGGCACCTACAAACATAATTTGTGCGGTGATTATAGTACTCATTACACTCATTTCGGTTTCACAGTTGAGTGATCCTACATAGTTCATTCGTTAGCTTGCTAGTGTCCTTCGTGGGGTCTAGGGAGTGGAGGGATGTCCAATGCTTGTTGGACTAACATAGTATGCGTGTTGACATGTCCAAGAAAGTAATCAACTTGTTACTACCTCTTGACAAGGTAGGTATGATGGTGCATTGTCTTACAACTCCTTGAGTTCCATTCTAGGCTGATTTGGTTCTTTTGGCCTTTGTTGTCCAACAGGAATTTGGCTTAAGTTTAAGTGTGCTTATGGGATACACACCATCCAAAATGGCTAGCACGCTAGTTTATTTTTTATGTGACACCAAAAAATCCTATCATATACCCACGTCATGCCTACCACTTCTACTAACATTATTATTAGAGATATGTACTACTGTAAGCAAAGGATAAGGATAAACGATAAATCTAGATAGAGAGGAGAGAGAGAAAGAAGGGTGACAATCCACCCGACCACCACCGAGCGAAGGGATCGAGACGAACTCGAGCCTCGATCGGCGTCCCATACCACAGCCGTGGCGTCGAGTCGTACTTGGTGCTGGCACACTCGCTACAAGAGTTGACCCACCACAAGAACAGAGTCTTGACGTAGTCAAAAGATGATAAAATGAGGGTAGCTAGGCCTCTTATTTATAGCGATACCCAAGGCCCTCAGGCAAGTTCACACTTGGCCTAATGGGTTGTCTCAATTCCAAGGATTAAAAGTAATCCTCCCCTTCTTTACACTCTCGTTTAACCCTCACACTTATCCACGTGTATAGAATACTATGGTAAATTCTCACCACGGGATATTATATGGTCATGCTTGTAACATACTCCCCCTCTTTAAAACATTGCACTCTTGCAATGGAAAGTTAGGAAGTTAGTTCTGAGAGAATTTTCGCGTTCCCATGTGGCATCTTTTATTGATTTATCTATCCATTTTATTTTAAATTCTTGGATTTCCTTAGTATGTAATTTTTTTGTTTTAACATCGAGAATTCTTTCTGGTACATGTGGTTTAGAAGATAATTCTTCAGAAGTAACCAGAGTTTCAGTTGTAATTGTATTGTCGCTAGAACCTAGAAGTTCTTTTAGATGACTCACATGAAAAACTAGATGAATTTCAACACCATCGGGAAGAGCGAGATGATAGGCTGATGACCCAATGCGTTTGAGAACTGTAAAAGGTCCACAAAACCGTGGGGCTAACTTAGCGCACTTACCCTTAGACAATGTCTTAGAATTGTGAGGTACACGTAAAAATACCTTCTGTCCAAGGTTGAATACACGAGGTTGCCTATGATGATCGGCATAAAAACGCGCTCTATCTTGAGCTATTTTTATATTATCTCGTGCAATATGCAACATATCTTGCATATCCCGAAGAAAGTTTTGTGTACTTCCATTATATCCCATAACAATTATTGTGTCCTCAACTCTCCCATAAAAATACAAAAGTTTTGTTCCCAAAGAAGAACACAAATGGTCTACAAAAACGTTGAGTTTATTATTGCCTCATTGACTTCAAAGAATGTGCTCCTCCACCATTTGAACCAATCTATGACCTCTTCAAACCTAAAGCATGAGGCCATCCGCATGTAAATCGATGAGAATCTTGTAAAAGTCTTCATTAGCCACTCCAAGTTCCCATACTTGTTCACGAAGATGAAAACCCTCTACAACTATGTGCCAACTATAAAGGTGTAAATTGATTGGCCATGAGGAATTGGTATCTAATGCCTTTGATCCATGAGCTCCTTGATTGTCTTTATGCAAAGTGTTTTTTTGGTATAATCTTCTTAACCTACAATGAGAGTAGGACACACATTTGTCCTTTGTCTTTGTCACACTCTACCAACATGGGACATATGGCAAATTGACTTTGGTCAAACCTCACTAGAATTCCTTTAACGAGGCATTAATGAACTTCTTAGTGAGGATAGCCTTTTGATAAAGGTAGAGTTTGCCACATCTAAACGCAGAAGGTTAGTGATTCAAGAGGTTGGCGTTTTGACAACCACCCCACCCAACTCGCCATCAATAGGGTATAATGTGGTCTAAACTCCTCGATAAATTACCCTGACAAGGAGGACAACTCCATCGAGACAAAGACATGCGCTCGATGAAAGCACCTATAACTGAATAAGTTGTTGATGTTCGTGAACCGTACAAGAGGAAGCAACCAATGGAACTAATTTCTACAAGAGAAAGGAGAATGCACATAGGTATTACTTGGTCTCAAGCACTACCAAACTTGGTGGATCATCTCGATAATATTGTGATCAATGCCAAACGCATGCAATCTTATATTTACTTTTTACTTAATTAGTATTTCTTAAAGTTGAGAAACAAGTTGTACAACACAATATAGTAATCGTTGACACAACTTATCCCTCTCTACTAGCTTGCCAATAATAAATATACAAGGTCCCTCTTCACCTAGGGTGGCATACAATCATCACTTGCACCCCAAAAGGTAAACAATCGCCCTCTAATGATTCCCACATGACTCCTAATTAGGCCCTTACAAATCACTTAAGTTTAGGCACCTTTGTATTGGTCATCTTGTTAGTTGGGACATTTAAAACCTAGTAGAAATGAGTGACAAACGTTTTCCAATTAAAATTTAGCAACCCAAATGACTTAGAAACTAGGCATTTACGTCATTTGTGTTTGTAAACAGCCTCAAACATTATACTAAACAAAAACATTTCCCATCTAAATTGTGTCGGAGCTTCAAAGCAACTATCAAAGGCAAAACACGTCCACTATTTCCACCAAGGAAACACCTTCGCATTGAATGGAAGTTGAGTTTGTCATCTTACATCCGAAGCCCAAGAACACCACCTTATACATAAGATAATGCTCCATGTAAATATTACCTTCAACATCAAACAATATCTACCTTCAATCCGCTTGACTTGTATATTTTTTATCTATCAATTAACAGATCTTTACATGTCTCATCTACCACTAATTCTAGAATAGGGGCCACAAAAATGTGTAAACATGGTAATGATCGCCAATTTAATCAGGACCATGAGATATATGAAACAAAACACCAACAAATTTGATCACGCCCCATGGGTTTATATGGAAAACCTAAATCATAAAGTCTTGTAAGCCATAGTCTCTCTAGGTGGCACTAAAATGGCAACTTCCATAGTTATTAAACCAAGCCATCTCAGAATTGGATTCAAATTTACAACTTTTTTGAAGCCCAAGTTATCTGCACTCTAGTGGCTCATCCAATCTCAAACTTCATTATCAAGAGATCAGCACTAAGCATTGAACTATGTATAACAGATTCTCAGTATTTAAATGGCTGAGAAAATTGATTGATAGCATGCCAATGTGAAGCTTCGATCTTGACTTTCCTATGGTGAATGGCAAATGCCAACCTTTTTTTATTCTTTGCCCGATGTTGATTTCTTCTGCGCATACCTTTTAAGAGAATGAATCTTGGTTCAAGCATATAATTTTCTAATTTCAATAGGGTTTTACAACCCTGAGCCCCTGCAGATGTAAATATAACTCCATGAAACCTGGCATAATGGTAAGGACGATCCAATCGATAATCTATACTTCAAGCTGGGATGAGCCAATCGATCCACTGAGAGATTTCTTTTTTTTGTTGTAGCAATGGCAAAAACGAAAGAAAGCAACAGATTCAATAATGGTTGTACCACTTCGAAATCAAGTAACATATCAGTAAGACAAAGGAGCGGCTGGGCGGTAAGTTGGAGGGAGTTTTCTGCAACAACTTTTAACTTTGGCAGCTACCAGAAATCTCCTCTGACCAGGAAAATAGAGGTTAGATCAAAGTAAGAAAGCAACAGACCCCCCATTATCGCTTGTACCACATTGAATGAAGTAACAAATCAGTAAGCTAAAAGGCTTGCAAGATACAATTTTTTTGAAGACTATAGTACCATCTCAAATTTTGGGAGGGTGTTAAAGAACTTAAACTTGGATTACGATGTTTAATTACCATCATTTTAATGGTGATCTTGCCATAGAAGGGATGCTTAGATGTCGGGAATCGGGATTAATGGATATGAAGGCAATGTTTCACAATGATATTCTTATGTAAATATTGTGACCTCACAAGAAAGAAAGTTTCCACTTGTTTGCAAGAATATGCTTTACATAACACATGCTTCGATTTTAACATAGCATCACTTCGCAATAATCATGGATATTTGCCCAACATGGAATTCTTCTAATGCACATGTATCACTCGAAGTAATGTAGATGTACTCCATTATATAATTACTGGCTTGATTCAACTCAAACATGAGGTCCTCATCATCAATAGCAACTACTCTATAATTGTCAAGAGAAACTTCATGGTAATCAGGATCATGGTACTAGTAATCTTTTGTGGTGAAATTGATCATCTAGATGTTCATTGTTTCCATAAGAAATGATTGTTGCAAATGGTTTCAACCCCCCTTCATTCCCAAGGGGGAACATATTGTGAAATAGGCCTAAGTGAGTGTGTGAAATCACTAGAGGAAGCTTAAAAAATATGATGAGATTTGACATAGATCATGGAAAATGGGTTAGATCCGAACCTGGATTTAGTGAAATATGTTGTTCTCGAATCCAGATCTAGTGAAACTAGTAAGGTAATTAGTGAAACTTGGACCCAATTCTAATGGAATGAGAGACACCCAAGCATAATGGGCTAGTGTGAGAGTGGGTGGATTTATAATCCAAAGAGGGACTTGAACTCCGACAAGTTGACATGACCATCACCATTGAGGTCAACACGGGCAATCATGTTTGCGCAGTCGTGGACATCCACATAGAAGTGGCCAAGCCGATGCAATACATCGAGAAGCTCCGTGGGCGATATAAGACCATCCCCGTCTTTGTCGAACACTTGGAACGCGGCCACCATCAGGTGATCATCTTCATGTTCACCCATTTCATCATCTTCCTCTTCAATTATCCGCATACCCTCGATGCAAGAGGTGGATGCCGACACTTCATCGGGAATTACATGTGACATTGATGGTGGCAATGACATGGGTGCATCAGATCCTGCCGTGATGGCAAGCTTGTAGAGAGTGAGGAATTGGGGCCACGATACATCGGAATCTGCGGAGAAGAGTGTGCTGTCATCGTGCGGCTCCCGGGTTCTCGGTGTAGATGTGGATTGGGTACTATACTCATGTGGAACGGACATAATGCCGAGGTTTAGGAGGATTTTAGAGAGGTCTTTCCTAGTAATTCGACCATCGTTGTCCTCATCCAACGTATCGAATACCCTTCTGATTACGGCTTCATCATTAATTATAACATTTTTAACGTCATGATCATCATTGTTCTTGGTAGTATTGGCACTACTCCTTGTGTTGCACATTACAAGCTCTACTTCCTTTGAATTGCCCACTAAATTAGGATCTTCATGAGTGGAATCAGAATGTTCATCAGATTTGCTTGAATAAAAGAAACTGGAATAAAGAAAATCAGAGTAGCTAGAAATAGACTTAGAAGTATCTGAGGGTTTAAAGATGCTGCTAAACTGCCATAGAATCTCGAGTTCTTTGAGAGCACCGAAGTCCATATTAGTGAATGAATGAATGAATGAAGTTAAGTTCTTTGAGAGCACGGAGTCCATATTAGTGAATGAACGAAGTTAATGTATGTATGTATGTATGTATGTATGTATGTATGTATGTCTGTATGTATGTGAGCACCGAGTCCATATTAGTGAATGAACAAAGTTAATGTACATATGTATGTATGTGTGTATGTGTGTATGTATGTATGTATGTATGTATGAGAGCACCGAGTCCATATTAGTGAATGGACAAAGTTAATGTATGTGTGTATGTGTGCATGTATGTATGTATGAGAGCACCGAGTCCATATTAGTGAATAAACGAAGTTAATGTGTGTGTGTGTGTGTGTCTATGTATGGTAAATTGTAATTTTTCAAAAGTTTTGGCGTAATGTGGTAATAGTACCCCAACAAGTTGAAAGAAGAGCTTGGGGGAAGGAACCTACGTCTCTATTAACATGGCACGGAGAGGCAATCTTATTGTTTTCCATCCCCCTCCCTCTCGTAGTTACATATCTGTTATCATATTATCATAATTTTTACTGTAAATACCTCACAATACTATTTTTTATAAAGGTAGGCTAACAAACACAACTAATCTCATGACTTTTGAAAAGTTGCACTGTATTCTAATAAATTGCCCAATAAGCTTGATGTATTTTTTATGCTTTTTTCAGCGTTGTCTTCGAGGCAATGGTATTTTTTTCCTGAGATTTCACTTCTCTAAAGTAAAATATTTAATGTCAACTTTTTAAGAGCAAACTATTCAGCTCAGTACATGATAGTTAAAACTTACATGATCCATGCTAAAACTATGAAGACTTGTTACAATGACATATCTTTTGGATTTCAGGAGCAAGCAATCTGTGGTCATGATCATATAGCTATTACATGACCTTGTGTTGAAGTTATGAACATTTGCGGAAATGGCCACCCTATTCTAGAGACTCAAACCCACAACCTTAATCGATCAAAGACTAGCTTTAACACCACACCAATGAAGAATATTAAATATGAAAAAGCTTCAATGTTTCAATTATAAAGAATTAGACTCAGGTAAGGTAATGAATCTACACATTACACATAGCAATCTAGTTGATAGGGATGATGCTAAAGTGTCTTCAATGACGTAGAATGGGACCACATTCACATGTAATTAATGTCTTGTTCCCTATTTAAGACAATTGAATGTTCAATATACTACATGCAACCCTATTATAATCGCCATGTTGAGCGTACAACATAGAAGATGTGCCCCTCTTATGATCCACATAAACAGCAATGACATAATCTTTACAAAGCTATTAGAGAGAGAGAGAGAGAGAGAGAGAGAGACTAGTAAAGGGACTGAATTATTAAGCTACAAGATATTTAAATAACATTTTACTTCATAAGAAGACATTTTCTTGGAAGTTGCAAAATTACCAACTAGGTAGAAATCCTTACATACAACTTCTCGAATTGGGTTATGAAACATAGTGATTTCATTTTTAGCCTTTCTTCACATGAATGCATATTCCCTCTACTACAAAGGTCTTTTTTTTAATATGAAGACTTCTTCTATTATGTAAAAAACGTAAACATATGGTTGCAATAAACACATATGTTTGCTAGTCCATAGAATTACCAATGTTTTTAAATATACACAAACATACGCTTATATTTCTATGCATAGGAAAAATGGCTTCGAGGAGAAAAATATATTCAGATGGCTAAATATGGGCCAAGTTTTTGGATCACAAAATACCTCTAGTTTTAGTTACCCATGCTAAATATGAAAAAGCTCGTTTTTTACGTTTTTTCCATTTTCTAACACAAAACTCAACCTTAAACGTATATACAAGCCTCAACCCTTTTTTTGAATTGTAAAAGTGTATGTTTGCATGATCAAATTCAGAAGTTCTTTCAAATTTTCATTCATGTCATTTGGAAACTATCACATCCTTGTCTTTTAACAAATAATCCAAAAACAACTTGATGCTCCAACTCCTAATCTAAACATTACCAACAACGTTCGTGAGGAAAGTGCTTGAAGGACAACAAGGTTTGATTACAATCATTTTAATGTTGACTAGCCACATCACGAATTCATACATGTCATGGTTGGATATGAAGACAATATAGGGAACTAAAGACAATTTGCTATATTGTCAAGGTTTCCCAAGACTCAAGAGTGTTTTTAGACTCCTATGTCTAGAAGGCTTGAACAACTTAGAAGTTATTACTAACGATACATTTATCGTTGATTCTCTTGTGTGCATGTCCCTTTATGGTTGACCTATATGTAGCAATTAAGAATTTCATGTGTGTGTATCCCTTTTACAATCTCAAAACTAGGCTTTTGTAATTTTAATGTTACAAAATTTATTATTACAAATTAACATAATTTGGCGAAACATATATTCGAGGTCTCTTATATGATGTGTGAGTGCAATTTCCAAACAATTGCAAGTGGGATTTTGATTTGCCAGAGTGACAAGTTGTATCAAATTGAATTAAGAATTGAAAACATCACCTACCAATGCCAAAGTCAAAATTTTGATACCAAGCATTACCTTCTCTTGTCATGCCATTTTCTTTGTTGATTTACGCTTGGTTTTAAAGAAGAGAAAAAACAATCACAGCTGAAAACCATTTCTGTTTTAATTCGAAGGTCATGTTACCACTTTCTCATTGCATAATTGAGATGCAAACAATCCAATTTAATTAATGCTTAATGAAAGACCATGCAAACAATCCCTACTTCATTTGGGGCATCCAGGTATTAATTCCCCCAATAGCATCATATAAAGAATAAACAAATAAATAAATGCAAGATCAAATCATCCCTACAATGACATGCAAGTTGAAACTACATGGCATCCCATCTCCATTCATTGACATTAAGAGTGTCTGTATTATTGGCTTTCACTTGTTTGCAATCACAGGAAGGGTGCATCAACCAACTAAAATGTTGCCATGTCGAAGATTTGAGGTTATATAGCATCTCTCAATGAGCGGTAACGCCGACATTCTTTCGAAGCTTTGCATGTAGGAGATCCAGGATATGAAAAATGTAGGATATATAAGAAAGGTGAAGGCAAGGAAGGAGATCAAGGAGTGTGAGATAAAACATGAGGATCACTACGTGTAATGCCTCCACCACATTATACAAGTAGAAGCAAGATCCTGTGTTTTAAGAGAGTTTGGGGGGGGGGGGGGGGGGGTCTCAGACATATTGGGGGTTTAGGGTGCACTAGGGTATCAGGACTTATTATATGATTACAGACATGGCCACAACATTTGAACTAGGGTTTATCATATGATACAAGGCCATAACATTTGAATTACTGCATAGGGGGCACTCATCATCATAGCAAAGACCACACATCAAATCGTGGCAGATGGGTATGTGATAGCGATGGTGATCATAATGATGGTAAGGAGGATAGTATAGTAAGGAACATGGTACCAAGAGTCGGTTGAAGAAGACGCAGGTGAACTGGTGGGCGACGCTGCAGGGGGAGCATTGTTAGTTGTGGTGGTAGTGTTAGAGAGATTGGGAGGGGATAGATCCGACTCATTGTGTGTGACATCAAGAATGGGTCCTGGTGCTGATGGTGTATAGTAGCCTGGCAGTATATATGTCAAGAAGTCGCCAGGATTTACCAAAACAGGATTGTAATCCGATGCATTCGTGTTCAAGCAACCATTGCCTGAAACAACAGCAAAAACAACAGTCACAATGAATGCATTGGTACTAGTCACATCATAACACACACACATACACAACCCAGAACCCCAACTACAACATATATTAATGAAAGAATGAACAAAAACAAAGGCAGCTTAGCTCACTAATGCATAACAAAGCATGTAGAGAGAGAGGGAAAGAGAAAGAGAGAACATACTCAAGTAAGCCTTTGCAGTTGCTGGGAATTTTGTAATCAGACCATCAACCTGGAAGACTTCCACCATGGTGGCTATCTCTGAGGTAGGATCGGACTCATAATCATTTGGTATGGTCACAAACACATTTCTGAGGAACGACACAAAAACACTCATGTTTCCGGCATGAAAGAGATCCACCACATTTGTCTTGTTCAACAGATAGGCATCGAATGTCGGTTGAATCAATCCCCTTGGCAAGGTTGCATAGGTTGCAAGAGCCTTGATTTGTTTGACCACATCTGGAGTGACGGTGACATTAATATCTGCAACTCTGTATGCCAAGGTATAGTTAGCAGATTGATTCAGACTCTTAAGGACCGCACTATCCTCGGATTGGATCAAAACTCTATCCGAATTATTGAGGCTAGCATTGTTGAGACTCGAAATCACGGCTCCCACAACATCGAACCCTAGTTGTTTGTTTAGGAAATATCCGTTCTGTGCAAACAATCGTGTGCTTATAAAGACATAAACATGTGCTAAAGCACATATGAACGCAATAAACAAACACAGTTAGGCAAGTGAGAGAATTACCTGTATGTCAACAAAGATGTTGACATTTTGGTTTTTGGCATAGGCCAAAAATTCTGATAAAGTTAGGACGTCATATTGGCCATCATACCCCCCATTGACCTTCACACCAGACACTCCATACTCAGAAGCATTTATCGTCGCTGCCATGAACAAGAAGAAGACGAGAATGTCATGATTATCATCATAGTTTTTATTCGGGAAATGATTCCATGCACATACCTTTCAAAGTTTTGATCTCTTCCAATGTCAAGTTGAATGTGTAAATACCCTTTGGTGGCTGCAACACAGGAATGCTAGACACTCTACCAGGGAAGAAGTCGGGATGGAGAGAAACATCTGTATTAGTCAGCAAATCAGGAGATTCCCTACATATGGCTACTCCATCTTTAGTGATTTGTATAGGGCAATCGATGTAGTTAGCCCCTCCCTTCACAGCATTTTCATATGCGATCGATGTACAACCTGGATAATCACCACTAGCTCCACTCCGAGATATGATTAGCGGCTGCTTCCCTATGTAGAAAAACGGAAGCAGCAAACAAGATTAACGTTACCATTAGATTAAGCAAAAACATGAAGCATGAAGACAAGATTTTAGCATTAGCAACAACACATTACATTAAAGCAAAACCAAAAAGATGTATAAAAGGATTAGCATTACCACAAGATAAAATTCAACATTAATGCAAAAACAAAAATGATGTTTAACTAGATTTAGCATATTTCTCTCTTACCTGTTTGATTCACAGCTGCAGCATCCCTATAACATGCTGCATTCACCCAATTCATGTGACATTAGTATCTTTTTTCCTTTGAGCACATCATCCAAAATTGATGAGGAATGCATTAATTTACCTACAGCCTTGGACGCTGTTGTCGGGAAATCCGTGAAAAAACCATCCACATTGGAACCTTGGGAAGGTGCATACTGGAGGTATTCAAGGATAGGGTTGAAGCTATAATTGAAAATCGAGGGGTTGTAAAGTTCGTTGACGAAATCATATGCATATATAGCCAACTTTGCAGTATGAGCATCAGAAATGAGTGTAGATTCTGAAAGCAAATATCCTGTATCATTGTCTACTGCCCAGATGTAATCTTTGGGAACTAAGATTCCTGATGCATATGTTGAAATAGACGTAAGATTTTGCAGTAAAGACCCATAAGTCTGGTTTGTGCTTGGTTCAATTTCATCTTTGCCACGGAACTTGAGTACGAAATGTGTTGTCTTCGGAAGCAAAGGTTTCACAGCTTTCAAAAATACAATCTCCGGTGAAGATACGTAAGCCATAGGTGCAATGGTCCGCAGAGTCACAATAACAGGGTTGATATTTATTTTTTGTTGTGAATAAAATGTCGGATACTAGACAAAGGACATCACCATGTGAGCTCCTTCATAGGATACATATAAGATTCATAACAGAGTATTCTATGTAATAAGGAATGAAATGGAATCATCACCTCAACATTGATCCATAATGGACCTTTAGTGATCTCATATACGATATCCGGAGTCAGAATATAAGCAGGGAAAAGAGTAGGAGGTCGTGCCAAATTCGATTGCACAGCTGCCATTGAAAGAGATATACAAAAAGAAATAAAATGAAGTATGGTATTAAACGTTAAAAGAAAGCTGAGAAGAGAGATAAGTAGATCTGAGGTACATAAAATGAGATTATGTGGAGCACCTGTTATGTTATACATAACTTGATCCAATGTGATATCGATGGAAAAGAAACCAGAAACGAGTTGTCCATTGACAGTATACTCAGAGTGTAAGCCTGGGAGTGTAATGTTGATGTTTGTGCTTAGGCCTAGATCCAATCCAGTGCGGCAGATCGGTGCACCATCCTTGGTCAACTGTACATCGCATAAGAAAACACTTGAGCTGGGCAAACTGTATAGCTTAGCAAACTTATAAGCAAGCTCAGTCTGATCAGGAAAAATCCCATTGTCTCCACGAGATACAATAAGGGGAGCTGAACCTGAAGAAATTGAGACAGAATCATTAGATGCATTTGCAATGTGTTCTGTCCCTCTCCACCTCTTTACACTACACAATCTTCTATTTTTTTCATGACACCTGCTAGTGCTGTGTATATATTATACGAATGCCTAGGGTTATGGCTTAATAGATCAACTTACAAAGCCTATAATTGCATTTCAAAGAAGAATCTGATATTTTGATGATGAAAGGAATGTGTCGAAGATTTTTTTTATCAAAACTTTGCTTTTTCTTTACGAGGTATGAAGTTTTTAAGGGAATTCAGGAGAGATCATGATTTTTGACAGTGAACATGAGATCTTTCAAAAGTTTATGATATATACACACATACATATACAAACGTAATCAATCCTGAGTGGGAAATGACATACGAAATAAAGCACGCTTAATTAGTAGCATAATCTTTACTTAATGTTGATAAATTGGCAGCGTATATATATATATATATATATATATATGTGTGTACATTAAATGCCCAAATCTTTGTTTTATCAATGGCGCATTACATACTTTTAAGCCCCCCTCTTTAATCGATCCCAGATTTCAACTTAAATTTATTCAGCCTAAACATTGAACCTTGATTATTCAGCAACATGTTGCTTAAATATCCCATTTCTTTCAAAAAGCCACGGATATATCCTCGGATTTAATTGAATTAAACAGAAAAAATGTGGCATTTTGGGTGCGGAAAGTTTATAAAATATTGGCTGGATTTTTACAGAATACATTACAAAAGAGGCATTCGGAAATAAATGTATAAATCGATGAATAAATTTGTCCACCATATATATGTATGTACCTGAGAGGGTTTGCCACGAAGAGTTCTGAACAGAAAGGCCGCGACGGGGAGAAAAAGTTTCTTCCAGACCGATCAGTCTGCGATGGAAAGGGTCAATGAGTTGTTCCTCAGCCATCATACGATGATAAACAGAGCTTTCAGCTGTGGCGAAGCTCCCATGGAGCTGAATCAGGGACAACAATGAAAAGAGGATAGAAATCTGCATTGCGGGAAGAAAAGCAGGTTGAGATAGGATCGGCATGTTTGGATTTGTTAGGGTGCGAGTTAGGGATCTTTGTTTCTGTAACTCTGTGTTCTCTTACTTGAGAAAATGAAGAAGATGAAGACGATGAAGAACGTGCTCTCTCTCGAATGAGCGCGTACTGCGAAGTCAAATTTATTAATATTAATTCTTATTTACTTTTTTATATATTTATTTATTTTAAAAAAGCAAACAGGTTGTTTATTTATTTTATTCAAGTAGCTGATTAAATCTGTTTTTCTTGATTAATTAAGAAAAAGCAGGCTCAAATCATAAGTATATTCGCTTATTACTGTCTCTAATTAATTAATTAATTAATTAGTTACATACTCTCTTTATATAAGTACTTAATTATCAAATGTGTATTCACTTATTAGTGTCTCTAATTAATTAATTGATTGATTAGTTACATATTCTCTTTATATAAGTACATACTTAATTCTAATTACTTACTGATTATTTTCTTTGTATCAAAGTAAAAAAAAACAAATAGCCTGGTAAAATAAATGAGCTGAAAATGAAATTATATTTTCTTATTGGGTTGGAAGCCATTACGTAATGAAACATTTTTGGGTAAATACCATATAAAACAAAATAATACATATGTACATACTTAAACATATTATTTTGTTTTATATATGTATAATTCTCGATTGCTTTTCTTGCGTTTTGCTTTCTGCTTTCTGCTTTTTTCTTCTCCCCCCCTCCCTCCCCACACACACACCCCACCAAATCAAAACACACACACACACACACACGAATCTGGTGTTATTTATGTCTTGTATTTTGTTTATAAGGCATGTAGGGGGGCGGGGGGGGGCACACTTCATAACCTCTCTCGATGATCACGTAGGCCAAATGCTTTCCATTTTTCGTTCAAACTTTTCAGTCAACGACTCACCACCTTCCTTATGTGGCCTGCATTCAGGGGGAGAATGCCCCTTCCACTCTCTTAGCACTCCCATCTAGGGGACGGGGTGGCGAGGGGGTCCCAATATCTGCCAATGACCCCCCTTGCTTCATTGCCCCAAAGCACCTCTCTTATGTGGACAAAAAAACACGATGTTTCGCTCACGCGTTAGTCCACACTCTTGGAAACCAGATATGTACACGAATGCTTCCCTGCTACATGATGTTTGCCCTCATTCGGAATTTGATAATATGTCATCGCTTCTCTACATAAAACCTAGATTCTTGTGAACATTTATAAAGATAGAACATGTGCCCACGTTCGGAACTATACAAACCACCATTGTCAATAAAGATGTATTCTGCTCTGCGTAGCAAGATTTGCATTGGACACCGAGGTTCATTAGCAAATAGCACATCTCCCTCGTCACTCTATACGTTATCTAGATTCTTTGTCTTTTCTCTCTAAAGAAACAACAAATCATTTCCCAATGTGGTACTCTCATCCAACTGGCATACTTTCCCTATAACAAGAGTGCCCCTTGCAAGGAAAGAAGTAAAGCACTTCTCTCCATGCTTGGTTTTTCACCCTGTGGGATTTTACTATTGAGGGTCGGTCCCCCTCCCAAGGCACAAAATGATGGGATCCGCGACAAAGAAGATAATAAAGAGGGAACGTTGTCCCCTTTCGCATTGATCTTTTGGAATGTGAGAACTTGAACGCATTTTTGCCCTACACCTTTATTGTAGTATGAAAAGAGCCTATCCAAGCATTGCAAAGCTCAATGAGAAGGTAGAGCGAATCTTGAGGAATGGTTGTGGCTAAAGAAAGATGTGATTTTATTTTCTAGTAATGTATGAAAAATGGTTGGAAAGTATTCATATGTGAAGTAGCCTAAGAAACAAAAATTCCAGAAGTCAATTATGTCCTAAAAGAAGCAACTTCATTAAAATTGCTTAATTTCGTGTTCCAACATTACTCTTGATGAGTTTTGAAAGATGTTTCCAATCTTATGAATGTTACGAAAAGTAAACCATGTCTTGCAACTTGCTTTTAACTATGTATTTACCAAGCATTGGTAACCATGTCCCATTGAAAATAAAATTTTCAAATTTCGAATTCATAAGTTTGATTTACAATCAATTATGGCCACCGTCCCAATAATACTGATTTTGATGCACATAATGCTTTTACAAATTTATTGAAAGGTTGAGGGCATAAGTTCTTCACTTTTTCACTTTTTATGACATGATTTTAATAGTTTCTTCATTTATTGGGATTACATTAATTATTTATTGCAAAGCTCCTCCATAATGCTCTTGCAATTCGTGCATGATTCTAACCTTGGATGTTCAAAAATTTCATGTAATCTACGATCTCACAAGCAATTAGCGTCTCCTAAGAAAATATAAAGTTGAAGGAGTTAGTTATCATGACACAAAATATATATTTTCACTAGATTTGGAAGCAGCCCATTAGTAAAGTGCAGGAGGGCAATATATTCAATGAATGCTTATTCCTATGCTTTTGCTTGTTCGAGCTCAATTTTAGGGGGTTACCAACTAGCCCAAAGGTGGCACACATGTCTAAGGCAAAAGGGTTTGTGTAGATATACCATCATATGTATCACCTAACCATGAACATTGTATTGATATATAGACAATACTATCTGCGAGTACAATTTACTGCTTGTTTTATATATGTAATGATGATAAGAATAATGATTAGTTTTTTATGTTTTTAACGACCAAAGTCAAATAATGTGCTTTATCTCTTCTCATGTGGATGACACTTTTTTATTCACCAATGCTCTACTTTATTAATAAACACGTGGAAGTGAAATTCCAAATGGTCAACAAAGAAATGATCCAAACAAAAATATATTTTCCCGATCCAATGCCATTTGCTTCCATCAAGAAATTGGAAGATATGAAGTTCTAAATCTGTTCCACATAAAAAAAAAGGAAACCGGACATGCCAATCAATGATCATTGAAGTATTATCACCCTAATGCATTTCACCGGATGAATATTATTTTTTCTACAATCATTGTTCTTCCTTTTGACCCAATGGTGTGACGAAAAACTCTCCCATTTAATAGATTGTAGGTGTTAGCAGTAAATCAATTATGGACGTGCATTTCATTGCCTATGCATGCATAAAACATTTAGTTTTCAAGGCTTATCTTTGTCATTGCACAGTGTAGTGACTTGATAATGTCACAACTCACAACTTGGTCCATACCATGTTTGCATCATTCCAAATATTGGAAAACCTCACATTTCTAAATATAAATTGCATATGGGCACAAGTTGTCAAACGTTAGTTTGTTATGTATTTTTAATTGAACATATGTCTTTTGTGATTCTCTATGTATGTCCTACGAATTGAATGACTAAGAGATGCCCACTTCTATTATTTATAAATGCATGTTCCCATGTGTTGGATATTTATTTTGGTGTTATATTGATCAGGCCTAGTAAAGCACATTGTGTAACTCTAACCCTGAGAAATTATTTTCATTTGTGAATTCCTTTTTTTATCCTTCGTCATTCCCAACACAAAATTCCTTCGAAGTCTTGATTTTTTCGACAATCCATGATCCAATCTATGTACATGTTTGAAAAAACTCATTTTATATCCCGATACATTTGTTTCTCCTAAGATGAATTCTAGATGCTCTTTCAAGTAAGTTCATCTTATTTGTAATATAAATATGCATTTGTTTGTTAACCTACCCACCCATGTTATATATGTCAAATGATGTGCAACTACATGGTCTATGGATTCTCCGATTCTTAGTTTATATGTGGTATTTCGAGAAATTATATGGTCTAAGTAATCCCCTTTTTCTTTCTTTCATGTGTTGACGAAGGGCATTTCAAGGAAATAAGGAGATTGTAGGTGGACGGCAATTTTAGGGGCATTTGAGAGAAGCATGAAAACCCCAAGGGTGATAAGAAGTTCTTCCTTTTTTGTATTAGTGTGACATGCATTTGAAAAACATAATAATACCTTGCAAAACTATGCAAGGGTGTGAAGGCACACTTCGTCTAGGATGGACTAAATTTAGTTCACTCATATGATCAACCCAATATTATTATGATCATGAGTTGACATACATTTGAAAGGTAAATTTGATATAGGTTCTCTTCCATTATTACTCATGTGCATTACATTTGTTATTATTTTAGGTTCAATATGCATCTACATAATCATGGGATTGACAAAAGTCATATGCTTCTTTGGGATAACACTTAAGAATATTTATGTGTAGGATTATTTAGGCACAATGTTTGTGATTTGTAAGTTAAATCTCAAGCCAATTTACATTCGACCACTAAAAATAGTGGATATTTATGCATGTCTTGATATCTCATGAATTGATATATTGATGCCAATTATATTGGACTAGTTGAGCGAATTAAATTTTGAGGAACCAATTTTCATCAATCAAGTTCCAAAAATCATCATCTTGGAAATTAAATGGGGCCATGACGTTGTCATTCATATGGACAAACCAACATATTATGTGACAATCACATTTGAACTATTTACAATATTACGAAATTGTTATGACAATTTTTTTTTGTTTGCTAGCATTGAAAATATACTCAAACTATTCCAATATATTTCCCAATGTGGAGAAATGGTGAAGCATTCCTATCAATCAAGAAATGAGAGAAGAGTGTTAGTGCACCAAGTGCACATGGAATTTTCTTTTTCGAGTACACAAGGAACAAAGGCATTTTTTAAGTGTGCATGAAAAGATGACACATGGCATGATCAAAATGTGGAATACATAAAAAAATTCACACAGTACCTTGACACCATTGAGGTTGTCACCCCTCATGGTATGTCAATGGAATGCGCACCACATAGAAATCCTGAAAGAGAGTGTCAAATAAATAGGATAGTAATTAAAGCTCATCCTTTTCAAGTTTCAGGGCTTCTTGATTGTGTCAACGATGCCTTTGGCCCTTCAACCTCCACTTTAAAAACTCAAAAGGTAATAATGTAAGAGAAAATGTACCCATAATTCAGTTAACAAATATAACAATGGAAACAAGACTATCAAGAGAAACCCAAAAAAGATTAAAAAAATAACCATGTCACTTCCCCTTATGTACAAGCAACAAAAGCTAGACTTCAAGCTTGAGAATGTATTTTGCAATTTGCAAACTAAAAGTTTCCATAGTACTGAAATTAAACCTATGATCAATTTTTACAACCCTAAATAAGAATGTGAAACCCACAAATTGCTTTTTTTCACAATGTATGAAAATATTTAAAAAAGCCTCATTCACGATAAAAAAACTACTCCTATGATCAATTTTTACAACCCTAAATAAGAATGTCAAACCCACAAATTGCTTTTTTTCACAATGTACGAAAATATTTAAAAAAGGCTCATTCATGATAAAAAAAACTACTTTATGTTGAAATGGCCCATCATCAATCACAATCTACAATGCATATCCCAATCTATTCAACATCAAAACTTAGTCGCCATAGATCCAACGAACTAACATTATGCAATGATAGAACTCCACTTTCTGGAATAAGGTTCGAGTTTTAATGAGACTAGAGAACTTTTGGGTACCGTATGTAACCATCAAACATGGAATTACAAATGCACTCCACAAATTTATTGCTAGCAGTATAGAAAACTTGTTACAAACATGCCGCATGCATAAGGCAAGCCCTTTTGTTAGTTTAGTTTCATCATTGCATATCTCTACTCGCAATCAAGATTCACAAACTGTATGTTTAAATTATCACCCCCATTTCTATGGTATGCCGATAATTATGAACCTTGAATCATGTATCACATTAAAACTCTCATTTTTTCCATCTCAACAATAAAACATCCAATCACTCGTCTCTATATGAAAGCTTCACGAATCACCCTAATGTCTCATCAAGAGGTTTTTGTAATATATTCATGACATAAACTATGACAAAGAAATTTGCAACCATAGAAGGAAGATGAGCACATAGAACCATTTTAAAGTTTTAAAAAAACACCAAGAACGAAATTCCAATGCTCCACCGAAAATTAGGACTGAGCAAAATAAAACAATGCTCCATCCACTATCTATATTAAACACAATAAAACTCAACCACATTTAAAACATTGGTGCAAAATAAGAATGGATTAATTTGGAAACATAATGTGGAAGCATTACCTATTGACACCATCCACTCCAACTAGTCTTAAATTTAAAGATATGAACATATAGCATTGTAAGCTGTTTCAAGTATCAAACAATGGATTTGATGTTGTGGTCATTATAATAATTACTTTTGGTGTTATGACTTACAAGTTCGTTTTCCATAACCAAAGGATAACATAATGGCCACAAGTCAATCATTCCCAACAAGACTGGAAGGTTAGTAGGAAAAATAAAATATAAGAGATCGCTATCAATTTATAACCAATATTCCATTGACAAAATGATTACAAACATCACTTGCCAAAACAATGCATATAACCATGTCAACACCACCAAACTTATTACAGCTGAAATTCATGCTGTTGTCACACAATCTGGCAGTGCCTTAAAGATCTTCAAAGGAAAATGCATAACCAACGAATGGGCATAAACATTTCAACAGACCCTCAAGGTGATGACAATTAACCACATGGTAGTTTGTTACTTAGATTTATGGTGTACCATACCAGCCACATGACTCTATTTTAGATATTATATTTATCAAGTTGAGGGTTTGTCACTAAGGCCACATGCCAACATTAATTATGTACATTGAATAGAGCCAAATGGATCTTGAATAAATAAACACTTTACCTTTCCCCCTTCAACAACTGTACAATGAATAGCAAGTGTCAAATAAGTGAAATCACAGGGCTCAGTTGGTTGACATTAGAGGTGTTTAAAATATTGAAACTTCAGTGACATGCTTATACAACTAGAACAGCTTCAAGTAAACATCTTTAGCACATAAGTTCAACTCCTGCTAGATGCTTTTTGCCCATCTTTGCAAGGGGGAAAACAATATCTAAATGTGATGAGAAAGAGCATGCAGAGACTCTTCTCATCAAGTAAAATGATGTTGCCATTCTGGTGAAGTAAAATGATGTTACTTGGGGATAAGATATGGGACACGTTTCTCATTTACAGATGAGATTAAATGTAAGCTCCTCATTCGAAATGAAAACATGGTGAACATTTTATGAAGGTACAACAAAAAATGGCAATAATTATCCAATGAGTTGAACTGATTTTTTGAAGAAAATAATGGAATATCTGAAACTGCACTCTTACATTATCCATGTATAGACTTTTTGATACACAAAAAACAAAAATACTTGGAAAGGAATGAATATTACATGAAATGAATTTTGTTAGCAGACCACACTGGCATCATAATCTGTGAGAGCTCACTAACTAACACTCAACAGAGACGCCAAGCTTCATCTTCTTTCTTTCTATGATACACATGTTAGGGATGAATATAGATCACACACTTTGTGAAGAAAAATAGTTTACATGTGGTTAGGTATGGGATGGGATGGATCACAATAAAGGTCTTACTGGAACGTGATATCTCCACTTGATGCAAGAGTAAAGCTGAGAGACATTTAAGATAATTCAGATACATACTGATTTAATAATATGTCAGAAAAAATAAGATATAAGCACCTCTCTTCTGAAGCATAGACACCCACTGACTCGTCAGGCCTTTTCTTCCTCTGAGAAAATTGTAACACATCACAAACTGCCTAGGAGTATTGTACATTACAAATATACAAAAGGCTGGGAATATTGACTCCATGATGCATTATTACCAGAGGTGGACTGGATTTTTCGAGTTCCCATGTTTCCTTGTCCATCTGAAGCATCTCCAGCTCACCATCATCATATTCAATCTAAAACCATCATTTCAGTAGCGTGACCACATGGGTTAGAAATGGTTTAAGACCAACACTGAAGTGGCCGATTCTCCTACAAGCCCCCCATTAACAGGAAAAAACCACATTATGTGCAATGTACGCATTGCCTCATACATGCATAGGTAGAGAGAGAGGGAGAGAGAGATTAGGGACATTTCGTTACTCTTGACACAACTATGAATATAAAAAGACACAGATTAGAATATAATAATGGCAAGCATGAAATAAGTTCTGTTCTTGAACTAGACTTTCAAAAACATTAATAGGATGGCACAAAAGTATACCGTGTGTCTCCGTGTATGA
Source organism: Azolla caroliniana (assembly GCF_043228905.1). Lineage (NCBI taxonomy): Eukaryota > Viridiplantae > Streptophyta > Polypodiopsida > Salviniales > Salviniaceae > Azolla > Azolla caroliniana. The sequence continues at coordinate 2,127,588 of NW_028230451.1, read as the reverse complement.
TTATCGAAGTCAACAATAGTGCCACTATAATACCTGCCTCACGAAAAACCAACATTGGTGGTTACCTCATGCCATGGTGAACGAATGGATTTAATCAATAAAGCACTTGTTCTATGTCTAAATTTAAAAAGCACACAGATGTCATATGTGATGGATGTCAAATACTCAGTAAGATAGTGGTTAAAGAACATCCTGAAGAAAGTATTTGGAGCTTTCTTACTTTTGGTCAAGAGGCCACCATATTCGCACTCTACGTCCCATGCATGTAGACTTTTCTTTTACTGAAGAACAGCCAACAGATGCGGTGATTACACAGATAGAAAGGTGAATTTTTATGACTTCAAGCCACCCTAAAACCATAATTGTCAATGTCGTGAATTACCTCCACAATCATTTATTGCATGAGACTTTGACTTCCTCTCACAGAAGAGCTAGAAAACAGAAAAACTGCACTTTTAGAAGACTTCATAATTTTCAAGTCAATTTACTGGAAGTCTGTGTAAATTACCATAGCATGTCACAAATATTAAATACAAAATACTCACAGAGTTGCACAGCTTTGATTTTTTACACTTTGTTGACATAAGAACCTCCCTTGCAACAATTTCTAAAGCCATTGTGGCAGACAGCTTTTGTTTACTTGGTTTTCGACCTAGCTTCCCTCTACATGCTGATGCACCGCAAAAACAATCTTGCTCTTGACCAAATGGGATGAACCTGTGGACAAAAGATTGTCAGAAACATTTGGAGAAATTCAACAGTGCAATCATTTTCAAATATTTTTTTCTAAAAGATGATGTCATACTGGTAGTCATATGAAATAAATTCGCCCTCCTGGATATCAGTTATTGCAAACACACCAATCCTTGTCTCCCCATCAATCTGCCTGATCATATATATCAGATGAGCATCACAAACAGATCAGATTAAAATAAATAAATTGCTTTACAACCAATATTGGTTAATTTTATGAAGCAAATAACTTGTCTACAGTTTGTGAATAAACCACAACCAACTTAAAGACTAGCTTTATGTCTTTATGAGTCCATCTCCGATGTGATGATGATCTGAAGCATACTGATGTTTAAGATAATTGTTTATGTAAATCCTTCCAAAGGTGTGCTAATAAAATAAAACTCCCTAGAGGCAGATAGAAAGTGCCACGTGAGATTAGTATTGGAGAAGTGAATAAATATGAAATGGTTTCATTCTAAATTTCAACTTGCATTATGGAATGGAAATGGTTATCAAATAAGAAAATGGCTTCCGTCTAATTATTACTATAGCAAAGGTTATGGCCACAGTAAGATATGAGAACTGGATTGATTCATAGTTTCATGTGTTGGCCTGGTCTCTTCCATGAAAATGTGCTGAAATGATATAAATCTCTTCAATCACGTGCTGATCAGATAAAACTCCCTAATGCCAAATAAAAATTCCCAAGTGGATTGATGTTTGAGAATGAGCAAATGTACAATTCTTTGCTTCTCAATTTCACCTTGCATTGTTTAATAAGAATAGTTATCAAAGGAGAAAATGGCTTCTATCTAATTACTACTAAATCAGCGATTATGCCACAGCAAGATATGAAAACTGAACCAGTTCACTGCTTCATATGTTCGTTTAGACTCTTCAGTGGAATGCATTGTCAAGAGTGAGATGTTGAGATCCTTTTTGAGTTGACAATCTAGATAAGGGATATTGATTCCTTAGGTTGACCTTACACAAAAATGCACATCATTCCTGACTTGAACATCATAAATCACCTAATGCCTGTCGTGAATATCAACTATGTCAAGGAACAAAATCAGGTAAATTGAAGTTACCTCGTGTTCTCTCTAGTTTTCTAAGAACGTCAATAGTGTTTAAACACTACGCTTACATGCATTTGAATGTTCCAAATTCGAGATGGTTAAAATATAAGGAACTAATCTCAACATCAGCTATACACCGCAGTGATAAAATAGCTAACCACTGGTTATGCTATGTGAACTGTTGTTACTCAATTATGTTTCAACAAATGGCTATTTTGTTTACAGTATCATCTTTATACAAAAGACAAAGTAAAGCTAGAGTGCATAGTGAATATCATTACAAATTATTGAAGACAAGTCAACAACAATTACCATTTCTGTAGCTGAGTGTTGGGACAGCAACTATGATTGATAAAGCGGGACAAGTTTCCCTTGAATGTAGCATCGATCACCATCTCACGATTAATCTCACACATATAAAAATTGCTCTCCCCGCGTTCTTTCATACCCCATAATCTCTCTTCGCACAATTTATCATTAATGACTGTTCATTACAATTGTAAATATTAGATGTATATGTATTAAACCTGTTGTCTAAAGAATGTGGAAGCATATGCATACACAACCACACAACGAATCTGATTTATTCAACCATCAAGAAAACGGCTGTGCAATAATTACCTTCGCCAACATATTCAATCAAAAAATCACCAGCCTTTATGGATTCAGCTGCAGTTAGCCCCCATCCACATTTATCTGTCTACAATATTTTCATAATTCCATAGAAGCTTAACAAATAATCAAATACTAGAACAAAAGGAATACAATTTTAACTACAGAAAGAATCACCTTAGTGAGTTGCACCTTCCGACCACTGCGTTTCTGAAATGGCAGGTTGGTACAAGAAGGTCCACACCCGCAAGAAGATGAGCAGGTATATTGCAACATGCTACACCGTAACTACTTATCAGATGCACATAAATTTTAGGGAAAAACTCTGAAATATACCCTGATTTTTTCTTAATTTCCTCAAATACCCCTTATTTTTATTATTTCCCTTAATGCCCTTGTTTAACCCTGGAAAGAGCAAATATATGCACTTTTTTGAGCAATTATATTTTCCATCCATCCACTGATGGCCGATTATAAATGCTATTTGAGTATTTATATGGTCAATTAATCCCCTTTTACTTGTTTATAGTTTGACCAAGGGCGTTTGGAGAAATAATGAAAACTTAAGTACGTATGATATTTTGCTAAATTATGTACCTGCAAATACACTCTCTCTCGCATGATTCCCTTGATCCTCCAGAACGTGCACATGTACATTGCATATACTCTTCCTCTGGACGCCTCTTGGGCTTCTTTACTAGATATATGTCTGTATATAGATCAAGGCAATAAACAAAAGTATATATTATGGGCATACATACAATGCCTTGATGTAGTATATGCATAACATAGCATGCACCTGTAAAGAAGCATTATCCTGTTACAAGAATATGCATATCATATTTCATATTCAGACCAAAAAGTGCATAGAGACATAAGTTTCAGTAGAAGAAAAGGATACTCCGACGTATATGAACAAATGGTGGAGGCTTATTCTTTAGTTTCTTTGCAAACTCATGCACTATTTGTGGTACTTCGAATTCACAAATATGTTGAGGTAATGGTAAAACTTGGAAAAGAGATCCAGGGTCCATGATCTTATCAGCACACTGAAAACCATAATACAATCAGAAATTCAGATCACTACTCCCATATCATGTACCTAAAACCTACATTACATGCATATATAATGTACACTCAAGAGATATACAACCCTTAACAGTTAATAACTGTGTAAAGTTCAAGAGGCGACTTCCAAGTTCCCACAATGAGCTTTATCTATTCCAATGTGCCTAGATACATAACTATACCTGTAGCTTTGTAGAGGAGAAAACGAAATTTATGCCCACAAAAACGAACTCTGTTCTTTTTTCTTAGTACTAAATTATATTACTAGCAGGAAACCCGCAATACAAGTTTAAACCCATAAAACAGTGTTAAAAAATACAGAATGCAGCTGCGGACAGTATGTGCTTAAAATTACTTAAAGAATGTATGAAGTCTGCCAGGTTAAATATCCTGACAATCATACAGAGGTTGTACCATTAACCTAAACAGCATGAACTCATTAAGGTCCCAGCACTTGGTTAATTTAGGACTATGCATATGTTTATGTGGTATCCGAACGACAAAATCTCAGCAAAGTGAAAATTTGTTTGTAATGCAAAATGGTATGAGGAATTTGGTTTCGAATTCTCTTCATTAGGAAAGATTGTTAATGGTCTGAATTTTGTTTTCAAATCCATATCCTTGTTATGGGAAAACGTCAAAATGCCCCTTGCTATTTCATCATTTCCTCAAATGCCCCATGACAATCCACCAAAGATGGACAAAGAGGACGATTAGGCCCTAGCTCAAATAGCACATACAATTAGCTTGCGAGGGGGGTGATATTTGGCATTTGGGAAAAGAAAAGAAACACTCCAAGTTTTTCCCTTAATATATATGTCATCATAATACAAAAAAAAATAAGTAGAAACTTTGAGCTTACAGTTGGTCTTTTCCAAGCATTCTCATGCTTCCCACAAATCATGTAGCCAGGAATGTCTTCCAATAACAACGAGCCATCTGGACAGCAATTCTCATGATACGCCATGGGGCAATCGAGGCATCGGAAAAGCTTCCATTCACCACTGTTCTTCTTACTACCACATGCATTACATCTATGCTGAGGACAAACTCGGCACTGAGGGTCACCAATCCAGCTCGCTGTACATTGATGATGGTAGAATTTCCTGCACCTTTTATAGGAGCATTTGAACATGCCATCTTCCTCCACACTTCCAAGCTTCTTGCATTCAAAACACCGCACCTTACATCGAAAAAATATGTTAGGAAAAAAAGATTGAGACACATACATACATATGTACACATTGTAGTACCTACACACCCACAAACATGCATACATACTGTGTATATATACATATCTGGTTTAAGCAATGTATTATATACATAAAGCACACAAATACATACATTGTATTAGCATCATTCGTACATAGACACAAATACATATACGCATACACATTCATGTCCTAAGATCTGTTCTAGTTCTGCAACGCAAACATTGAGCAATACAGATTGCTAGAAGTTTCAGCAAAACCTTGTCATCTTTGCAATCGTTACAGAACCATGGATCTTCATTGGGTAAGCTTCTATAACCGAGACATTCCAGGTGAAATCCTTGTCCACACTTTTCGCAACAAATAAGTTCGCCAAAATCGCGGCAGATTCCACATATATATGAGAATCCATCATCCTCTGCAATACTGGACTGTTTCTTTGCGACCATCCTGAAGAATCCCGTTGCTAATTCAGGCTATGGAATAATGTTTCTACAAGGATATCCCCGTGCCAAAGCTATTTTTCATCACTGTAACAGATTGTATTGGCCACTTCATAGTTACCAATTCATTTTAAGTGCTTGATTTACAAAAATCTTTTGCCGTTAGATTTAACAGAAGATTCTCATAGTTCTTGAAGAAGCTTCAGAATTGAAATCATCCTTTTGGCTTTTTATTTCTCAGCGAAAAGGAAAAACTGAGAAAGGCATCGGAATTTATCGAAACATTATTCTGGAATTTTGAATTCTTAGGGGAAAAATAAGCTCCAAAAACCCTAGAAATTCCCAGATTTCTCGACCGACTTCAAAATTATATTTGAAAGCCTTTGGCTAGTCTTCTTACCATTTTTATTTGCTTTGGTTTCTCAGAAGAGCAAAACGCTCAGAAAACCCTAGGAATTCTCAGATCCCTTGAAGAAGCTTAAACTGAGAGCTGAATTCATGTGCAGACTCGTCTCATCATCTTTAAAATTTCTTCCTGATTTACGATGCTTTCATGCTTCCCCTGATTTGTGCTGGTTTGAAGCTTCTCCTGATTACTCTCGGCTTCCTTCTTTCTTTCTCCAGTTCTCAGCTTCTAAATCTTCGTTCTGAAGTCTTTATGCTGCGGTGCTGCAATCTCCTCCTCTTTCTTCTTCTCCTTCTGCCGCCGCCGTCGCCGCCGCCGCCGCCGCTGCTGCTGCTAGTGCAGCAGAGGGATTTGAAGAGTCGAAACAAAAACCAAAAGAGGCGGGAGGAGGTCTGCAGAGAAAAGGGGGAAAAAGAGAGAGAGAGAGAGAGAGAGCGGGGGGTGAACGTTGGGCGTAATCTAAAAGCAGAGAAAGCCGGTCAATGAGAGAGAGGATATACATATGTATATGTATTTACATAATTGTATGGAGTATGTTGCATGTATATAGCGAGGTGAGAAATTCCGGATTCGAACCCAAGACCTTCGAATCATGGTTACACTCGCTTAACTTGGCGACCCATCGTTAGTTAGTTATAGTTAGCACACGCTTAATTTGATTTACTCCCTAATTGAGGTTTGAAATCGCTCTCGGACTTCCCTATACAATGGCCATTTTAAAACATCCCTCCCTATAGTAGCTAGCTTGCCGACCCGTTTTTTATTTTGCTTTTTTTGTTTTTTGTTTTTTTGAGAAAGATTCACCTTAATATATTACTTGAAAATTGTATAGAAAACATATAGAGACATTTCATCTCGCTTCTATCAGTGATACAAAGGCTAGTATAAGCATCTGATCAAGCAGATGTTGTCATATATGAAACAAGTAGACCAATAAATATCGGCTATACAACATAAAAGAAGGTATGGCATAATTCCACTTCATACCAAAAATCGTACTCGAAAATAAGTGAAGTAGCTTGCCTACCCGTTGTTAGCACTCGCTTCACTTGATTTACCGCTTAACTGAGGGAGAACCCTTGACAATGTATGGTCGCAACTGTCTTCAATTGTGGGTTCCTCTACTTATCTTGTTCATGTGTATCGAATGTCCATTACCTTACTCAGATGGAGCACTTTGACTTCTCTCATTCTCTTTTCAATTCTTTTGAGATATTGTAACAACTTCTATAGCTCTCTTATATCAATTGGCCATCCCCTTCCATGCGTTACAAACATCTTACAACCACTTTGATGGCTTTGCTTCAGCGAATGTAAAGAATAGTTTTTGGTATGATGATCTTAGAGCATCTTTTAATACACATACAATAACTCAACATACCATATGATATGCTTGTAAATTTTCAAAACTACAAGAAGATGATATGTCACGAGTGCATGGGGAATGGAATTTCAAATTTTTTCAATAAGCATTGTTGATGTTAACCAAGGATTCCCACACTCACCAACTATCTTCAGTTTATGCATTGATGAATTGGAACAAATTGTCGACGAGATTGCAAAGAAAGAAGGCATTAAAGAAGAAATTATCATTGGGAATGTAGTTATCATGCATTTGTTATATGGAGTTGTTGTGGTGATTTTGCAATTACTTTAGAAAGACACCCAAAGCACATTGACTATATGACGCAAGTTTTCTATGAATAGTAAGTCGGGTGTCAATAACTACATAACAAAAGTGTTGAGATATCAAGCTCAACTAGTTTAATCTAGTTAGTCAACACATGTAACTTAGTAGTTACCTAGATCGAATCTAGTTAATGTGTTGACCTTAAGCCTTTAAATAGGACCTTGTACTTAAGTGGGATATTCTAGATCCTCCACTCCTTAGTACATTGAATGTAGGACTTACACATAAGTACCTATGTTCTACCCACACATGTGCACCTTTGCACATGGGTTGTATATATACCTCATTGTGGGTATTTTTGTATGTTGATGACACTTTTCAATATAGTCAATCATCCCCCATTTATCTCCGTGTTCGAGTGTAACTTCCTCTCTCTCTCTCTTCCTCTCACACACTCTCACGCGCATATCATACTAATCTTCCGCTGCTTAACGTAACCATATAATTAGTCTCTAATTAACCCTAGTTAATTACCTAATTACTTAACAAAAAGGTTATGCTTGTGAAGACTCCAAGAAAGGAATAAATCATGCATTGTGTGCAAACCACTTCGATTGAACAAAGATTCAAAGATACTGGGTTTGAGGTCCCATTGATCATGGGTGACATGAGTTTACTATCCACAAGCTTAATAGTGGGGAAGATGATTTACTATGCATTGGAGACAATGTTGGAGAGATTAATCGTTGGTTCTTGAAGTAATACCTCTTTGACACATTGATAATGTTAATGTTTCTCTATAATGTGGTAATGTCCCTAAGCCAATTGCATTTATCAAGTTTCTCTACTCAAGCAACAAACAACATACACACTCCTACTTCTTCAAACCATATTGAGGTCATGGGTTTGGAAAGGGTTATTGAGTACATGCTTAAGGTTTCCAAAAAAATCTCACATTGATTTCCTAGGATCATATAGGAGCAAGTAGAAATATTCAAAAGTCATGCAAAAGCAATACTTTAGGTTTCACTAAATGCAAGATACGAAGAAAAGGAATCTTAAGTGGATGGAATACATCCAATCAATATTTGTCATCTCGCGTGATACCTGTGTTCTCAATGAAATATTGGAGAATACATATCCATGGTCATGGGTCTGAAAATGCAAGATACGAAGAAAAGGAATCTTAAGTGGATGGAATACATCCAATCAATATTTGTCATCTCGTGTGATACCTGTGTTCTCAATGAAATATTGGAGAATACATATCCATGGTCATGGGTCTGAAAATGTGTCTTACAATAATTAAATTTGATAAGTCCAATATTGTAGCTCCTCCCAAGTGCTTAGGCGTTACTAAATGGCTCCACACAACCCATGAGATTCCAGTCTAGTCCCTCTTTTTCCACCACAAATATTGAAGAGGTTGCAAAATAGAATGCAAAACCTTCTTTTTGTATGGTAACAATGACAAGTAATATAATATCATGGGTTCCACAATACATCGTACAACCTTTGGGCATACATGAAATGACCATGATTTTGACGTCCAATGCATGAACTTATCCATTAATTTGTTGGACACCCATTCAATCAATTGGCCATTTGTAATATTCATTCCAATGGATACTTGAGTGTTGAAAATTAAAGCATTTTCTAACCATGGGCCAATGTTATCCAAGACATTCCAAATCCCGCTCAATACATGACACCATGCAAAACTTCTTAAATTAAGCAATCCAATTTGGTTCTATACGAGCATCCCTTCTTAAATTTCTCACACGAGGCTTGTAAAAACATGAAAGAATCATTTGCCAAAACTTGTGTTACTAGCTGCCCTCTAAATGGAAAGTGTTGGCCCACAATGTCACTATTGGTTGCAAATCTTGATAACATCATTAACGAGGGATGAGTAACAATAGGAAGCAACAATGGGCTAAGTGGGCATCCTTGATAAAAAAAATGTTGTGAGAACAACATTTAACTTTACCATTAAGCATTACATGGGATGCCACTCCTAATAAAAATATGAGGGGAAACATATGTGGTTCAAAGCCCATTGTATTCATTAACGTGAAAACAATTTTGAGAAATTTGGAAAAAGGTTGAGGTTTTCACCTTTTTGGGGGACAAAATAAAGTGGAGATATGCTCCACCAATATGGCTTATTCCGCCCATTGTCTTGAAAGGACCATGCATGAGGGTTTCTGCTACCAAACATGTTGATTGATGTGGGTAGGAGGGTTATAATTTATTGTATGGATTCTTTGTAGCCTTTGGGCATCTTTTCATTAATACCATGGTGAATCTTGACTATAAAAAAAGGCAGGGTCAATTAATGTGACCATAAGCTCTCTCCAAATCTAATTATAACATAATCAACTCTCTCTCTCAACATGCGCTCATATCAATAAATGTGTGCGAAAAACACTACAATGGCACCACAATTGAGTAATGGGACACATTGAACATCCAATAGGCAAAACAAACACTCTACCAAGGAAAGAATGTCTACTTGCTCCAATAAAGAATTTGCATATTAGCGCTCCCTCCACCTTCGGTATATATGGTTTGATTCCATGCCCACTACCATGTACAAAGGCATTGTGCACATACCCACTATCTCATAAATAAGAAAACAATATCCATCTCTCTAGTTTCCAAACACCCATTGTATTGGCATCAAATAACAATGTGATCTCTCTCTTTCTCAATACAATGAAAATGTTAACCCCCGATCTCGGATCCAATACAAGGTTAAAATGTCATAACAAGGGAGTTTCCCCATTGCATTCATCCATATATTGTGAAATGTACTTATTTTGCTCATTGTTTCATATTTGTGACGATGAATTCTGTAGCCATATACTATTGGCAACATTGAGAAGGGATCATAATCAAACAACTTCCATAAGATAAAATGGGCCACATTCATGGCAATGACAACGATGTTCAAGGTAAACATAACATTGACAAAGTTCCATCATATTACTATTTCAATGTCTGAGTTGCATACATAGAATAGAAATTCATGTGAGCAATCATTAACGTTTCGTTATGTTCAATGTAATGATTGAACATTTACAGTTATTGGTGCTATATCTTGAAAACTAAGATGCACGGCTCCATTAGTTTGAATAAAGGTAAAAATATGCATTTACCATATGTTATAGAAAGTTGTTAGGGCACAACATCAACAATAGGCATTATAATGGATAAAGGTTGTAAGATAAAGGCTATCTTAAATGCCTTATGTTAAGGGCACAACCTTGTTAACCAATCCTGAAGGTTGATTTTAATGGATTTAAGGGGGTTGTATGAGTGGGACGTGAATTCTAAAACCTGGGACAACCCACAAGGATATATAAGACAAGTGGTTGTCTAGGAGCCCAATGAATTTAACTATATAAAGGGGACTAGCTACCCTCTTCGATATGAAATCTTTGAGACAAAAATATCTCGTATTTCAAGTATGTTATCTTTTGAACTTTTGAGGTATATGACAATGTTATATTTAGTAGTACAATATAAGATGGGGTTTCTATTCATCTATTGACCTTTGCTTGAGGGAGGTGGGTTTAGTTAAGCACCCTTTATTCCTTGCAAAGGGTGTAACAAAATTTTGCAAAGAAGCGTATTCAGCCATAACATAACAAGTTGATACTATTGCAAGGGAACGGAAGACAATGACGAATTTTTAGAGGGACCTATATAGGCTATGATAAATTGACAATCCAAATCTTGGAAGTCGTGACAACTTGCTGGGATCAAAACATATGTATCATATGAACGTGCTTATAACTTATAAGAAGCAATTGGGAAAACTAGAAATTGAAGTAAGCTTGTATAATCATGTAGTAAGTTTAATAAGTATTTAAGTGGAGTTTGTAATTACATTTATGACAATGACTCGTGAGTTGTGACTTACGAGCATGAGAAGTGCCATACTTCACAGGGTCAACATGTGAAAATCTTATCCATTGGAGACGTATAACTTGCTTTTATAATAATAAGAGAGTGTCCTCATATATTCCCCCCTTTAATTTATTTTCATAATACTAAAATTCCTACTATCAAATCATTGAAAGACCAAATGATATATTTATTGAGCCTAAACCTTAATATAATAAATGAGAAAAGTAATTAGTAAGTGAAGTGTGTAAACTATTAAGGAGATTACAAAAGAAAAAAACTTTGCTCATATATGTATGCTAAGATCCACCACAGTTTAGAGTATTGTAGCTAGTTAATTGTTTATTAGGCCCTATTAATTAAGGATGTCATAGCGATATTTTTTGAGAAAATCAGTTACCTCTTACCCTTTGAATTTTATCGGCCTAATACTTTTCCACATGATGCATGTGTTTTGTATGTGCATGTCTTCTTCGCTTCGGTATGACACGTAGTATAATAGTTGGACAAGGAGTTACCAAAAGAAGCATGCCAACATTTGTAAGAAAGTGAGAGAAGTGGCTTTCATCGCTTGATGGATTGGAAGGTTGTGTATGAGGTTAATTTGTCTTCAACTAAGAATAACATTGAGAAAATTAATATTTTCATTCATTAAGGGCAATTTTTGTAGTGGAACAAGAAACTTATAATTTTCATGCATTGTATCATGAATCAAGAGCTCCTATCAACATTGCATGTATGCATGCTAATCCCAACATTTGGGCCCAATATCGATGATTAATAAGATCAACTGAAGAAGTAGAAGTGGAGCATCCCATCAAAGATATCAAATGCGAAAGTTATATAGCCTATCAAAGCTTAATGATATAGGGAATCAACTCTAATCGGGTCCCAATTGGAATTTTTTTTACTATCAATCATGCACACTCCCTATTTGAACTATTTGATTATCCTTGTCCAACCTAATCAACAACTTGTGGCGTGTTTGAATTGGTCATACTCACCAATTACAAACTAAATGAGAAACATAGTGGGGGTTGTGTGTGTTTTGGTGTTATTTCTTTTTGTTTTCACTTGCTAGCATTTCCAAATCGGCATGTGAAACGGAATGGGGAATTGCATATCAAAATGCATTGGCTCTCAAAAAGATCGATTGAAACATATGTTGGCTCACGAGGATCAATTGAGCAAATTTGTTTTGTGTAAAGGACATATAGGAGTAGTCAATGAGACACTCAGGACGAAGACTTCGTGTTGGTGGTGGGTCCAATTGGAATCGAACTCGGATTGATTGATACACACACACACACACACACACTCAAAGCCTTCCATTACACTCTCTAGTCTATAGACTATATCTTTAAGATCGATCTCAGTCTACCTATTTTGACTGCATACACTATCTATTGGACAATTTGCATCCCCATTTTCTTTTTCTTATATATGTATACATCGCACACATCTATCTACTACATATAGGTGTCATTTCATCCATCTCTTCCCACATGCGTTCTTCTCCTTACCATCATCATTCCTCAGATTGCTCTCTCACAGGTATCTATCTCATTTGTGGCCCTAAACTTTATCATTACATTTTTATTTCATCTCTATTTTCAAATTTTCATTAATATTTTATTAAATTTTTTCGGATTCATTCTTCATTCCCCCTTTCTCTCACACACCCAATTCACTAGACTGTGACATACCCCTGTTTTTCTCCTATCCAAAGTTCTGTAAAGGAACCGATTATTTCTCAACTCCATCATTAGCTAACACGTCTCTATGATTTTGGCTATGTCTTTTCAATCGATCTCGCAAGATAAGAAAAAGGTAACAGCGTTCAATATTTAGTTTATTTTCTTTCTCCGTTTACTTTGTACACCATGCCCATCATCCGTGTTTTAAAAAAACCTACCAATTTTGGAAAAAATAAAGAAATTAATCCAATTTATTATTATTATCCATGTCCTTTCTTCCTAGCATATCAAAGGTATCTGTTTTTCTTATTCACACCAATGATTTATATATTTTGTACAGGAATTGAAGATCATAAATTGGGAATTCATACTAAATATTAAGTCATGCCAAATTCTGGTTCAATTGGGCATATACCATACTGGAATAATCTAGTAAATAGTGAAGAAAATAGTGATGAGGGTGAAAAGTTTGAGGAGCTTGATCCATCAGGGCGCTATGGACGAGTAAGTTTATATACCCATCAACATTGGACATGTTGTGTGAATGTTCTGATGCATGTTCGTTGTATCTACATTTACATGGCCTAGGTTTTTGTATGCATTAATGCATATCATAGCATGTTCTTTATATATGCATCAGCATTAGCCATTTTTTTCTATTTCCTAATGCATATTTTAGATTTGATTGTATATGTATCACCATGGCCACGGTTTTATATGCACTATGTGCTGTTTGTGTGTGCAACAACACAGCCTTGTTTTTTCTATGCATTGATCAGTTTCTTAGCATGTACTTAATATGCATTAACAGGGCCATGGTTTATATGTGCTAATGCATATCATAGTATGCTATTTGTTATGCATCTACATGATCCTGGTTTCTGTATGCTCTATTTATATATGTATTAATATGTCTGTGATTTTATATGCATGAATGCATAATTAGCATCTTCTTTATAGGTGTATTGGCCAAAATTTTGTATGTACCAATACACCTCTTACAATGTTCTCCGAGGCTTGCCAAGCAGATAAGTTTGGCGTGTTCATCAATATGGCCATGACTCTGTATCTTAACATGTTCTAAGCAGAAATAAATTTGTATATTTATCAACATGGCCTTGGTTTTTGGTTGTACTAATGCACATTCTAGAATGTTATCTAGAACTTATATGCGGAGTATGTTTGCATCTGCACCATGACCATGATGATGTATGTACTAGTGAATCTCTTAGCATGTTCTCCAAAATGACATAAGTAGAATACATTGGTACATGCATTGAATACATTGGTTGTACTAATGCACACTCTAGAATGTTATCTAGAATGTTTATGCGTAATAAGTTTGAATCTACAACATGATCATGATATTGTATGTACTAATGAATCTCTTAGCATGTTCTCCAAAACTTACATAAGTAGAATACACTGGTACATGCATTGAAATAACCATGGTTTTAAATGTGACTAGTATGTATATCCTACCATATTCTTCTAAACTTATAAGAGTAAGTTTGTATATGCAAATTGCTTATCTGCTTTGCTGAAAAGAAAAACTTTTATTTTGTCTTGATCAGTACAAGGATGTCCTTGGCAGAGGAGCATTCAAAACTGTGTATCCTTCCTCACATAACATCAACTGTTGGACTTTGATATTCCTTTAACAATACTGATTTAATCAATTGAATAACCTTAACGCACTTGGTTTTTAGATACAAAGCTTTTGATACACTAGAAGGAATTGAAGTGGCATGGAATCAAATCAAAGTTCAGGATGTCATTCACACTCCAGAAGATGTTGATAGATTGTATTCAGAGGTCCACCTTCTGAAGACATTAAAGCACAAAAACATCATCAAATTTTATCATTCATGGATAGATCCTGATACACAAAACTTAAACTTTCTCACAGAAATGTTTACATCAGGCACACTCAGGCAGTAAGTACAACTTTAAGTATTTATTCAAAAACGTTGTATTCATAAATGAAAATAGTAGATAAAGAGAAAAGAAACAAAATGCCCCTGAATTTTTGCAAACAATTCCTTAAGCTTTCAAAATGTACCAGAACACATCCTCTGTAGTTGTAACTTTTGTACTGGAGAAGGATATTCTGGTAAAACACCAGGAAGTTCAGGGTCTTTTTTGATGTTTTTCCCAATATGTGATTGTGACAGGCATTTAAATATTTTCTTTTTGTTTATATGGGTATATCTTTTATGCTAGGTACCGAAGGCGACACAGACATGTTGATGTATGGGCAATAAAGAATTGGGCAAGGCAGATCCTAAGGGGTCTGCTATATTTGCATAGCCATGATCCACCTATTATCCATCGCGATTTGAAGTGTGATAACATTTTTATAAATGGAAACCAAGGAGAAGTCAAAATAGGAGATCTAGGTCTTGCAGCGATCTTACAACATGCTTATGCAGCACGTAGTGTTATTGGTAAGCATTTAAAAGAAATCTAAATTATAATCCTACAATATATGTACATATAATATTAGTCATGTTCCTACTTTCAATGCATTGTTTGTGAATGTATGTTTTTGTCATAGGAACACCTGAGTTCATGGCACCTGAGCTTTATGAAGAAGAATACACCGAGTTGGTGGACATCTACTCCTTTGGTATGTGCTTGTTGGAGATGGTGACATGTGAATATCCTTATAAAGAATGCTCAAATCCAGCCCAGATTTACAAGAAAGTTACTTCTGTAAGTTTCTTTATAGGAGAGCAATGTTGGAAAAAAAAATATACGCAAATAAGATATAAAAAATCATGACAATAGAAGATTTTATTTTTGTCGATGCACTGTGTTGGAATAGGGAAAACCACCGGCGGCATTATTCAAAGTTAAGGATCCTCATCTGCGAGAATTTATTGAGAAATGTATTGCCCCAGCATCAAGGCGGTTACCTACGAGGGAGCTTCTTATGGACTCATTTCTTAGAGATTGCAATTGTGTAGAAAGTTTGCTAATTTCTTCGTCCTCTCTGAGAAGTATTAGTTCTTTGGATCGTATTAGATCCTCTGTTGATGAAATGAGGATTAAGGATGCTTCCACATTTGTGAATTTTAATAGCATATCGAGTTCATTGATACACTATGAGGAAGCTCCTTCGGTGTTGGATTCTAAAGATGAGAGAAGGGGTATGGCCAGAAGCTCAAATATTGTCCCTCTTTCTCATGTTATAGAGGATAAGGGAGGTCGCAAGATGGACTTTCAAGTGAAAGGCAAGTTAAGAGATGACAATAAACTGCATCTACGACTCCGAATTGCAGACTTAGAAGGTTTGAACTATGGTCATGATGTTAGCTAGATTTCTTGCAAAATAGTTTAATTACATTTAAAAGTATAAATAGAAACGTACAAAATATAGCGAAGCATAGAATTGTCAATTCTAATGTGAAGGTGACGGATTTTCCAAAATTTCTTACTTTTGGTTGTAATCTGTGGCCTCCATAGGTCATGTGCGAGTCATCCATTTTGAGTTTGACATGAAAAAAGATACGGCGATGTCTGTGGCTGGAGAAATGATTTCAGAGCTCAATCTAGGAGACCAAGATGTAATACGGATTGCAGAAATAATTGATGCTGCAATCTTGGCAATGCTGCCTGGATGGAGACCTAATGTTGGAAACAAACAAAGCTCATTAAATGGAAACGAGATTAACCTGAGTACAATTCCTGAGGAATCCAACGGCTTATGTCAATCTAAGAATGATCCAATGGCTTGGGTTAATCCATCCAAACAAGTTTCGGTGCTTTCACCACAAATAGATAATCTAATGATGCATGGACGCTTTGAAGTAGTACCAGAGGAAGATTTTTCTAGCCCTTCATTATCAGCAGTGGATGATGATTGGGATAGCGATTGTCAATAGTGTTTTCATTTACAACCCAGGCAAGCATAGAGTACAACCCATTGTCTTCTCTGAATACACATTGATTCTTAGTCACTCAGGAAATTATAAATTAGGCCTTGCAATATGAAATGTTCAACTTCAAAGAGTTTTCACAAGCTTAGATGTTCTAGGTTTTAGAATGAAGCAGAATTATATACAGGAAAGTTTTTCCTTGTGTGCTGATTGTGTTATTGAAGGTATAAAACTACAATGCAAGAGAAGTTTCTACGCAGCATCCTACATTTGAGCTCAGGAAAAAGTTCTTTCATAAAGATTGTAATCAAGCCTGAGAAAGAATCTCCAAATATGTTTTCCTCATATTTATTTGTGTTCCGAGACTCATATAGAGGATATGTTTTAAAATATGGACTGTGACTGAATGATCCAGAAGAGAATGTGAAGGGTTTATGCCGAAGGATTGAGAGCAGAATATCAACTTAAGAGTTTCCATGCGTTACTGTAATCTGAACTCTTGTATGTCAAGGTTGTTATGATGTATGTATGAATGGGCAATATTGGGATCAATAATATCACAAAGAGATGTTATGAACTCATGTTCTTCGTTGCTTCCTTTGGCCCCCATCTGAAGTGATGTTGTGTTGAATTTTGTTTGATCAATTTTGTAGCTTCGTTGAATGTGGAAGTTGCACTTGCATTGACAGTTCTTAAATCTTTGACATTGTGTTCTTCCATGTTTGGCATGTTCTTGAATCTTAGAGTAGAGGATGTGTCCAAAATTTACTATTGTGATAATCTGTTCTAAAAGACTGTTGTGGAGGCAGTGAGGGCATGCATGATTGCATTGTAGGTGGTCGTTGCCCTCATTTTCAACAGAACTTGAATTTGTGTATGTATCGGTTTTTATTATCCAACTATGTGATGAGTAGTTCTTTGCTGTAGTGAATTTTCTTTGGGCCTAAGCATCAAAGGCTTCACAAATATGGCAAGTTTCCCACTTCTGAACGTGTTTGAATAGATTGGATAATTAGTTTCTCTATTTAATGGGAAAGTGTTTTTCAATGCATATCATACTGGTGATAAATCTCAAATCAAGACTGCAAAAATTAAAGAAAATAAAAAATATCAATACTCCAAAACACCTAAAAATAAAACTGAAATATTTGCTGTCGAGGTATTTGTAAAAATAGTAGTCAATCATGAAGAGATTGTCTTCAAGAGAATGGAAGAAATGAACCTCAACGTGTTTTATATCTCGAAAAATTGGGATATAAACCCACAAAAGGTAAAGAATATACAAAAGATCAATACTAAAAAACACCTCAAATTAAAACTGGAATATTTGTAGTAGAGTTATTTGTACAAATTGTAGTCAATCATGAAGTGATTGTCTAGAAGGGAATGGAAGAAATGAATGTCAAAATGGGCGACAATTATCCTAATGGTTCACACGGTGGGCAGCCAATACAGCATATTGAATATTTGTAAGTTACTTTTAAAGAACCCCACTTCTTCACAATTTATATCATCATGATATTGGGCATGTCCCTGCATTTTACATTTGACTCCATTTAGTTTTATGAAAGCTCAAGTAAAAGGCACTTTTCATTTCTCTATTCGTATCACAAATAATCATCCTTGGGGTAAGTTAACACTAAGATATCTAATCTTTTATTCAGTTTGGGAAAACCAAAGAAACTAGCCTCACAACCCCATGTTTAAGAAGACAAGAAAACCACCCTGAAAGGGCTTGGATTATACTGAAGCAGACCTTTCAAACAATGTATCAATGAATCAAAGTACAGCTTCTATGATAGTTTCTGTATATCATCAAGGTCTGGGAACTATATGAGGTTACTCCCTACCTATATAATGTATAAACCATAACCCATCACTGATATTGATTCTCAACAAAGTAATAAAAGCGAACATGTCTTTCAATCGTGTAGACAATAACTAATTCAATCAAGCTAAAAGCTAAAACTTCTGATTTTGAGGGATCCTTTAAACGATCATGATATGGAAACAATATGCAATCACAAAATATAAAGTATATGAGATCACTACCTGCCTAGATAATCTGTAAAGCATAACTCATAACCCGTCACTGATTTCCATTCTCAAAAAGTACTATGAAGCAAACACGTCTTTCAAATGTGTTGACAATAACTAATATAAACATCAAACTAAAAGTTAAAACTTCTTGTTCTCAATGTATAATTTGGATACAACTCAGCAGTGGAATTCACAGAAAGATGAAAGAGCAGTAGTTATAACTATATCACTTCCATAGTTACTCAGCAGTAACCGTACGTGGAAGCCTTGATCATGCATTTGTTTTATGGTCTAGTTAATTTGATTTCAACATAGGACAGCTGCAATGATCTAACATACTTTAACTCAATTTTCAGTTGCAGATTGATCAAAATTTGATTGATTTTATTATTATTGAATATCCAGTGAAAACATAATTTATTTTGAAGCCCAGTCTAGGTTATGATACATATGATACATTGTATTTTCATAGCCATTCGCCAAAGAGCATTTACAGCCCATACAAAGTAAACAGGTGGTTCAACCGAGTACTCTTTAGTTCTCTTCTGGTACCCAACAATTTCTAGCTTGAGATTAGCAATAATTCGTTATAGAATCCACACTTTATTACCTGCCCAATTCACAGAAACTGCAGAAGATTATCAGACATAAGCTATCCATTTATATCTTTGCACCATAGTTGCCATAATAACTCTCTTGAAGTTCCCATGTTCAAAAGAGACCTACCCCATCAAATATTGTGGTCTCAAGTTTGGGATTCAAAAATCATGTTTGCAATCACCTTCAATGTAGTAATCCTTTAATTCAAACGGTACACTTGCAATTTTCAGATAAGTTCACCACGGAAAAGCCTCAAAATACCATCTCCACCAGATGTAACAAACCCAGACGGCACTGGATGCAAATCAGTTACAGCGGCCTGCTGATAAGTCAAGTTTCAGTTCAAGTTTTTTAAGAATCCTAATTACAGCAGATAAACACCATCTGAATGAAATATCGTTAGGACGTGGTCAAAAATATCAATATAACAGATTAACATAATACTGTCTTCATGGTTTTGGAAAAGAAACCAAAACTTTTTGACTCCAGCGCCCAAACAACTTTAGCAGTTCTTATTGAAAATTTAATTTGAAACCAATAGGAACAGAATTTGTTTTTGCACTGATTTGAAATTACTATTTTTCCCAATAATGAGTTACTTTCTTTTAATCCCTTTCAGCATTTTGTTACCTATAATTTACTTCACTGGGATTGGACCAGAAAGAAACTTCTGTACTGGGCTGAAATTACAATTCTTGTACAGTGTATATGATGCCATGGTGAATTTACAGCGATTGGAAAACACTGAGTAACATTACTATTCTTGTACAATGTATACTATACCATAATGAATTTACGATCTCATAACACTTACAATTTCCTATTCTTGTATGTTACACAATAAATTGCATGCCAAATTATTATGAATTAGATTGTGTAATAATATAACGATTCCAGAAGAATCATCCAGCTATTTATCTTTCTCTTGATCTACCACCTATCTATCTATATATGTCAACACAAAAGGAGATAATTAGCTGACAATAATTTGAGCACTAACCTGAACAACAGCACCAAAACCTCGTGCATTGTGTTGAAGAAACATGTGTTTTTCATGTACTTTAGGCCAATGATTGATAAGCTCACATTTGTTAGCATCCCATAATTTTACATCACCATCTTTACTTCCAGTTAGAAATAGCGGAGTTCCAGGCACTGCTGACACACAGGTGATACTCCCTGCAGCCACATAGCATTGCTGATATGAGCATATTGCTTAAGCTTGTTGAAAATGTAAGTATAAAATAACCTTGACTGCCCTTGAAAATGGAAAGACACAGGATCAAATAGATGACTGGTAAAGTAATACTTTATAATCACGATGAATCCACTTCATGGAGAGTCGACTGAGAGAGAGAGAGAGAGTGGACATGGAGAGTCAACTCTCCTGTATAAGTGATCCAAGTCGAAGACACGAACGACTAGTCGGGCCGACTGGCGACGACAAGGCCGACAAGTCGGGCCGACTGGACAGTCAACACTGGAGTCGGCTAGTCGAATCGACTAGTCGATCAGTTGGCTGATTAGCGACTGTTACTATTATTATTAGATAATAATAATAATAGACATATTTGTAAATAGCCCATACTGTGTATTAGTATAAATACACCTAGGGCAAACATTATGAGGCAGTGTAGAACAGAAAGAGTAGAGAGGCGTGAGAGAGAGAGAGAGCGGCAGCAGAGTTCAATGAACTTGCCAAGAACCTTAAGTGGTTATCCTCTGAGTATCAGAGAAGAGTTGTAGCCGTTTTCCTGTATTCTCTGTTGTATAGTGGACCTCTGTTCCTGTGGTTTTCCTCGTTTGGGGTTTTCAATGTAAAAAACCTGTGTATATTGTGTACTGTGCGTACTTTGTCTATTTGCTGTTTTCTGTTCCCGCGCCTTGTGTCTTTCAGTATAGTTTTCGTAGATCTACGATCCCATGTCAATAATATGGAACCTTCTGACACATCAAAGTTCCAACATCACATCAGGCACGTCCGATTGCCTGTATGAACCTTATCTGCCATCTGCTGGACTTTGAAAAACTTGCAACGGTCATGTGATTATGTATCTCTTTGTGTATCCGTTTCGCGTTATATAGTACAATAGTTTTGACAGGAAAAGCTGTGATCGAAAGATATAAAAATATTTGACCTGACAAAGATGCTCTGCTATATTACAATTAACATTTGTCTCCAAACCAAAAAAAAACAATCACTACAGTTGCTCTCATCCTCACCCTTGAATTCTTTGCCCTGGCTGATTTCTAGGTAAATCTTTTGAGATTAATCTTAAATGAAAGAGCCTAAAACATCAATGCAAACAATAGATCACAGAGAACTATGAGTACTATAGTTGATAAATAGATCTAGCACTCACCTGAGTGGGCCTTCGGAAGGTACCAGACCATGCCATCTAAATTTAGGTCTCCATCGTGTTGCTTTTTTGACGGCTGCTCTCCATGTGGTATACTTTCATGTTTTGAATTCTTATGGCGTTTAGCCTTACCTGTTGCGATGTAGCGAAAATCATGTAGAGCAATATCACCAGCTTTTCCGCAAGTAACAATTAATGGTGAGAATGATCCACCTCCAACATAATGGTCAAACATTTCAAGGCACCGAGCTCCTCCTGAATTCAACAAATAGATAAAAATAAGATATTAAGATTACAAGGAAAGGTGCAAGGACTATACATTGATAATGTGGGAACAAATAAATTGTTATCCTAGAATATCTCATCTCCTTGAGAAAGTCACTGCTAGTTTTCAACACGTGTAACAGGAACCACAAACATGCAACAATGTTTGTTTGCAGCAAGAACACAATCATTTCCACATGTAAGCTACTGCCCTTTATTAAATTGCAGATTGTCATCAGTTCAAATTGGGCTCCTTTCATCAAACTCTTCAATGCTTCATGGTAAAGAATATGTGGTAGACTGTTTGCAGTAGGGAAGCAATCATGTTTAAGAGAGAATAATTAGTACTTGTTCCAAAACCAGTTGCAATTATATTTAATGCATATCAGTTGCAATTATGACATAAGAGCATAAATAAGGTGCTTGGCTTTCAAACAGGAAGAAAATTGACGATACTGGTAAGAGAAACAAACTACATTCACAAAATCACATGCTACAACTTAAAACATGTTTAAATCCTTGAAGACTTAGTAGAGTGTCGACCATGCCATCAGAGAATATCTACCCTCATGACAAAACACTGAAGCTCGAGAAGTAGTTGATGGTGCAAGCGTATCCCAGAAAACCAAGTTAAGATCATTTTCAGAAGCTCCGGTAGCAGCCACAATTGCACCACTTGACCCAAGAAGCGCTACATCTCTGTTCACGATCATAGTTTTGATATTAAATGTCAAAACAAAGTGGAAAACAAGAGCAGAAATGTATATAACAATTACGTACGAAGCATGCCGAGTAAAACATTGATATGATTCAGTGGGGCGCACATTGCTTCTTCCACCTACTTCTAATTGCCAAGTACATACAGTGCCATCAATTGCTGAGGAGGCAAAACGATGACCTGAATGATCAAATCTTACAGCAGAAACAGATGCCACTGCATAAGGGGGAGAGATGTTTGCAGCTGGAAGAATCCCATAAGTTGCTGTTGCAGAGCTTTTGCCAAACTGTTGCAAAAAATGTCAGTATACAGGAATGCAAGCAATGGTATTGCATATGAGGTAGAAAATAAAAGATCAATATTTCGGAACTGAGTACAGGAATATGATCTGAAATAGTTATTTGTTTATGTATAACCAACTACCCTCGTTCTCAAGTTACCCTTGTATTTCCTAGTACTACATATGCCAGAAGACATAACTGGATCGCTCTTGTTTAACGCTCAAATTATTTTTAACCATTGAGATAAAGATAAGAGGTCTCCATATCATCTTATAGAAGTTAGGTCTCAATTTGAGATGAATCCAGTAGAGTGACTTACAACATGTGCATTACATTAATACCTAAAGAAGATAGATCAGACATGTTCCATACCTCCCAGAGATAGACATGAGTATTGCGAGAGCCCACCAAGAAGAGGGGCCGCAAAGGATGTGAATCCATCGCTTGGGTGTTCACATTTTGAACTGTTGCAAGAGGGTCAATAACACCATCAAAATCTTCCCAGTCATCCCATCCGAGCCCAAGTGCACCCACACCTCCATACCCTGGAATACCAACACCTGCACCTTTAAATGAAGATTCTTTTCCTACAGCTGTCAACACCCCAGGGCCAACAGCAGATCCACCTAAGCCCAAGCTTCGCCCTTCTTTGCTGGCTAAGCCAATTCCCAATGACACAAATGTTGGCAATGGTGTTGACTCTGACTTGGCCCATCCACTTTGTGGCCATTCCACTTGACCCCAAAGACCATTCTCTGTGGTTGAAAAGTTTTTCTTTGTATTTAGGTCAAGGAATATAAGTCCCTGCATATCAAAGTAGGAAATATCACCTTCAAATGGATTTTAAATCCAAAAGACTAGCCCCATCCAGAGATTAACAGTAAAATACCTTTTTAGAGCTGGCAACAACAATTTGCTCTGGACAGCAAGAATTCACACAAAATGCCTATTAAAATCACAAAACAATATTACAATTCCCCAGTAGATATTGCAGTTCGATGCACCATTGTCTACTTAAAAGTAAAGCTGATTAAAATACACAGGAAACTCAGAGGGAAAAGCTCTTGAATTTACCTCGAGTAAATCACCAGCAGAATGAAGAACCTCCTCTCCATTCCTGAATTTAAAATTAGAAGCAGAATACCGCAACATATTACTGTCACCATTTACTCCAACATCTGCCACTTTATCATGTGTACTACTTTCAAGGGCTCTTTCTTTACGACTTGTAATGCTTCCACTCATGTTGCCTTCAGCCTTTGACCTTGGCGGTCCTTTTGAAGAGAAACCAGAAGTCTGCTTCGCACCACCCAACTCAAGTGCTGATTTAATGTGGTTGTGAACGACAAGTTTCTTCCAAATCTTATCAACAGAATTATTAGCTGAGTCAAAAGCTTGATCTTTTTGTATGTCATCATGGTTCATCATAGATATATTAAATTCACTGGACTCCTGTGTACTGATACTTTCAGTTGGAGTATGAGTGCCCCAGAGCCAATGATTTAGATAACCAGAACTGACACAATTAGAGGAGTTTATATGGAGCACAAGTTTTCTTTGAAAGAAATATGATATTGATGCCACCGCTTTTACACATTCCATAAAAAGTGTTTCCACCCCTGATAGAGTTCTGTCTGGACTGGTAATCTCAGGGGAATTTTTACACACACTATACCTAGATTGCTTTTTTGCCCAAGCCAAAAATGCATCCCAAAATGCTAATGCAAGGATATGCCTTTTCTCAAGGTCAGCCAAACAAATTCCATCAGGAAAAACGCTTATTTGGCTATCTGTTGTGAAACTTGAAGAATATTTTCTGAAATTTGTCTCGAGGAGAGCATCAATCTCAACGTTCATCACTGAAAGAGATGTTGTTCCGGATTTAATTAATTTTGTTAAAAGGTTCAATGCACTCCAATTGCACTGCTGCCAAGACAAAATGCTGCTTAAGATGAGTAGGAGAACTATAATATCCGGTTCAGCTTCAATCTTGCCCTTGTTATCCAACAAAAGTAATCCTATGTTAGATGTTAAATGCGTGAATTCTACCATGTCGACTGATGATTCCCATCTGGCTTTGCTATTAAGCAGCAAGGATGAACCCTTGATCATGTTCTGTGTACATGCTAAACAAACATGGACAATAACCTTCAATAATTCCTTCGAGCTCTTCTGCAGTAGATCATTCACGATCACAAAACTGGACTTTGACGTTATCAATTGCTTTCCACTATCTGCTTCATCTTGAATACCTTTCACAAAGAGACATTGGAGGTATAACCTATTCTGATCATAAACGAATTTTGCGAGCTGTTGACAATCAAAATTCAAGAAATTAGATTTCTCCCCTCTCTACATCACTCTAAAATCATACATCCACGTGCATTAAGATAATGATCATGGAGCTGTGGAAACCTAGAGCTTTTATTTTAGATTTAGTATGGATAACATGAATTCACACATTTTTGTAATCGTGATTTGTCTCAAGGGCTGATTTTGGCCTCTAGTAGATGTTAATAAAATCTTTCATTCCTTCTTCTTTCTATCTTTCTCATTGATCCTATGTCATTACTTGTACTTGATATATCATAATTCTATCCATCTCTCATTGGTCCTATGTCATTACTTGTACTTGTGGGACCTATTATCATTGTAATACCATAGTCTATTTACGTAGGCATTCGCCTTCAAGTTTTCTTGAAATGGTTCTACACATGAAAACAAAAAAAAAGACCTCAACCTCTTATCTGTTCCATGTTACGCCTACCTCAATTGCAAGGTGATTTCCCATACACAAACTTTTCTTTCGGGAAATTAAAATTCTTTATATGTTACTAGAGACTCTACATTGTCAGCAACATGGTCTCCCTACACTTAATGAAAAAAAAAAATCTAAAATCCTTCAAAAGTTTTAACTTGGAAATCCAAGCTTTAAAAAAACAATATAGAAGGCCTTGGCTTCTCTCCATATCCCTTAGGTCTTCTTGTACCGATTCGTTTTATAAACATCATTTTGAGTCCATACCAAACTCCACACATAAGCTTCACCATTTATGGCATTGTACTCATATGTATATAGCAATCAGCAATGGTTTGGTTTGAACCAAATTGAACCGTGAAAGCACGGTTTAACGGTTTAAACGGTTCAGGTTCAGGTTCAAGTTTTTGTAAAAAGTTTGGTTTCAGTTTGGTTCAGTTTGGGAGGTCAATGGTTTAGTTTGAGCCTTGATCAGCTTAACAATTTCCGGTGTAAATGGTTTGACGGTTTAGGGTTGACACTTGATTATTTTTTAAATATTTTCTTGAATATTTTTGTAACAACCTTTTCATTTTGATGCCTACTTCTGATATTTTTGGAAAAATCTTTAAAATTTTTAATTATTGAAAAATTTTAAAATTTAGAATTGAATTTATAATTTTTGTTTGACCTAACTTAACAGTTTGAAAATCTCTAAAACTGTTTGGTTTCATGGTTTTAGTTTAAATGGTTTTAGCTTGAATTTTTTGTAACAGTTTTAATTTAAATGGTTTCATGGTTTGGTTTGGTTCAGTTTAAAATTCAAAATTTTTAAATAGTTTGAGTTTGACATTCTCGAACCGAACCGTCATCGATTGCTATATGTATATATATGGATATCAACCTTATAAGGCATCCTGAGTTTTTGTATCTTCCCATGTATAACATCTAATATAACCACATTCCATCTCTTCTATAATGAACATTTAACTTTGCACTTCCCATTTTGGTGGTCCTTGATGATAAAACATCTCTCAAATTGTGTATAGATATAATCCATATTGTATCATTTACTTGATCATACATGCCTCCTTAAATTGAAGATATCTAAGCTTTGGGTTTTGTGTAATAAAAAAAACCATATTGCTTACCTCAGCAGTAACACACTCGGGATCAATTGAATATCTTTTCTCGAAGATCTGTAAGCTTTGAATCAGTTTTTCGTTGGCCTGCATCACAAGATCCCATGGTGATGATTCATCATGAACCCGTATATTATCTCTGACCCTATCTGAGATCGAAGGATCCTCAATAAAATCATTGAACTTCCAGCCTGGATGTGCCTGTACTAGCTGTGCTTGATACTGCAATGCCAAGTTCATCTTTACTTTTGTAAAAATATCAGCTCCCATAAAGATAAGATTACAATTTAGTGCTTGCAGTTCAATTGGGAATTTATCCTGTATGTTGTGCAGTGACAGCTGATTCAAATTTGGGCTTTCATTATAATCCACTGTTGTTTCCTTCGAAAGAGTGATCAAGTTCAGATGTTCAAGTGCGTGCAGCTTTAAAACAAAACATGTCATTAAAAAGATATTTTAATCCTTATATTGATTGGATGCATCATAATTGAAAAACAGAGGCTCCTACCTGAAGCCCCAGCTTTTCTAAAGCAATGGCCGTTTTTAACATAATCCATCTACGGAGGGCCATGGCAGAAGAAGAACTCAAGCCTGATTCAACAGTAGCCTTAGTTGCTAAAAGAAGACAAAAATGCCCCACATCTGGGTCCGAAATTGCTAACCCAGTTCTCTCTTGTGAAACCATCGAAAAAGTCTTGTCATTCCCTTGAATATCTACGAATCCAGAGACCTCTGATACCTTTACTTTTCCTGCAAGTTCTTCTAATGCTTGGAATCTTTCACCCACTAGCCACTATTTCAAACAAAATATTTCAACTTAGACATGCAATGCCTACTTTTCTACTGGCCTATCCATGATATAAAGGATATAATGCATACTTTTCGAAGTCATTATTAGCAAACATCATCAATAATGAATACCAGCATAATGAAATGGGAATGGGTAGAAACAATGCTTTGATGAAATGCGTAGATATAGCAATGACTGTTGAAAAATGTTTATGCTATTTTGATACGTCCTTTAAAAATGTCACTCACAGTAGAATATTAGATACAGGAAATATCTGAAACAGTTGCCTTCCTGTAAATGATAAGTTACTGATGCAAAGTGTAGATTACCAAAGGCTGTGGGAGAAGTCTATGCTATGTCTATAAATCATTTATAATGTCAGTCATAGTAAAATACTAGAGAAGAAATATCTGAAACAGTTGCCTTCCTCTAAATTATGGAAAATCTCTGAATAATTTCAGTGGAGCCCTGTCAACCACAGATCCAAACAAGATACCACATACATGATAGTTGTGCAGGACGCATATTATGGCTACATGAATTCTACAAAGAAGGTTAGGCATGGTTATAGTTAATTAAATTTTAAACACGGTCAAATGCATAGGATAGATAGTTTAGCATTAAAATAATTTTTCTCTAGCATGTTTGAGAGGAGAGAGAAATTCTACCTTGAATAAACACGCCAACCAATAGTCCCCTGTATTATGTGCATTGGGTAATGCATAATCTTGAATTAGCTTCCGCTCTGTTGCCCCATTAATACCTTCTACCAACCGGCAGATAACAAAAGCAAGTTGCAAATCCCCAAGATTTTTTGCACAAACTGAAACAGCTGAACTTAAATCACCACCAAGAAGGAAGAATGCTGCAGCAAGATCATGACGGTGTTTTCCCATTAGAACATATGCATTTTTTAGTGCAGCAGCCTGATTTTTCTCCTCCTATAACAACAGAATATGACTGCATTTAGGGAAGTGCACTCAAAAGCCCAACCAGAAAAAATAGCAGAAAATGCCAACACTACAAAACAGTTATTTAGTCAATATTAACATAAAGCGCTTTAAGATGGAGCACCTGAAAATCTCGAGTCAGAAATACATACAAAACTTTATCCTTCTCATCTCTGCTCAGTTTAAAAAGACTCATTAAAACATTCTTGCGCTGTAAAGCAAGGTATAGCAGTGCACAATTTTTGGGATCCTTTTCAGACAAGTATTGCACTCTAGCTAGCTTCTCCATCTGCAGCAATATATGGAATGCAGGGTGTAAGAACATCTTCAAAGAGTCTTTTAATATCTTTACATTACATCATGAACAAGTATACCCTTGCACGTAGCTGACCAACATCAGTTAACCAAAAACCGATTCCCAACGCTCGCATGGCAGGCCAGGATAATTCATCACCCAAACATATATCCAATAGTGAATCTTTGCAATCAGATTGTAGAGCCCATGCCATTGCCTTTGAGTCTAAAGTAAGTTCTTCTATATGTGCATTTCGCCCATATCTTCTGCATTGATTGCTGTGAGACAGCTGTACTGAAACCCAAAACCTGTAAGCACAATAATAAACCTGAGCTTCTAAATAAGGCTCCATGCTTGGTTACACGAGGTAGTACTATGTGAATAAAATATTCTGGACAAAGAGATAGAGAAGTGTATTGATGTTTCTAATGGGCCATTGTTGTCTTCACAATCAGATCAGCTACATAAAGAGAATTCACTGAGAAAGTTAATACACTAAGAAGCCTCACAATTGTACAAACCCTATAAATAAAGCCTCCATATTATTTGTAATTGCTAAGTATTCACCAGGCATCTCCCTTTGTACGGCCTGCTCAGTAGCCATCAGCACTCATTTTTCCCATTGTCATCACTCACATGGTATGAAAGCTTTCCGTTATAGCTAGATCCAGGATCCCAATATCTTGTTGCAAGCTTTCAATATTTCAGCTTGCTCATCATTGTCCTTCCATGTGCATAGCAAACAGAGAAGGCTTTAGTATAAGCAACAATTGCTCAATCCTCAAGAGTGGAGACCCTATGATGCCAAGCAACTATAGGACAATCATGATTGGCCATTACTTGGCTAAACTATTTGGGTCAATTCTAGAATCAGAATTGAGTATATGGGCAGAGCAGAATGGCTGCCGTTCAGTTGGACATGCAGGCTTTTGGAAGGGGTTCACAACTTTGGATCACATATTCACCCTCCAGGCTCTTATTGAGGAGGGAAGAGCCCACAATAAGAGGATTTATTGCTGATTTGTGGATTTCCGAAAAGCCTTTGACACTGTGCCATGTGCTCAGCTTATGCAGCGGCTAGAAGCCCTTGGTGTTCCTACATATATGCAATGGGGAGTCTATGCACTCTATGAATCCGTGTCAAGAAAAGTGCAGTCTCCCAAGGGCTTGTCAGAGGCGGTGGCTAGCACAATTGGAGTGAAGCAAGGATGCCCACTATACCCCACTCTCTTCGGTCTCTATATAGATGAGGTATCACATTACATAGAGAGATTTGGGGGTTCCAGAGCACGCCTAGCAGGTATAGCTATACAAATATTACTATATGCTGATGACATTGTGCTGATTTCTGACTCTCCGGAGGGACTACAAAGACATCTAAATGCCTTAAAACTATTTTGTACGGACAAAGGTTTGTCAATCAACATGGACAAAACTAATGATGGTGTTTAACACCACTCAAGCATGGGTCAGAAGATCAGAACCAGAATTCTTCTTGGGAGAGGAAAAGGTGGAATACTCACGCTCCTACACATACCTAGGAGTAACATTTACAGGACCTAGGTTCTCCTTACAAGACGCTGCTTGTTCCCGACTTTCTCGTGGATATGCAGCCCTTCATGCTCTCGAGAGACAATGTGCACATTTGCAATTCCAAGAGCCACAGACTAAGCTATGGTTATTTGATACACTTGTCACACCAGCTCTTCTCTATGGAGTAGAAACATGGGAACCGAGTCTTAACAAGGCAAATCATTGGAAAGATTTAGAGACACCTTTAGTGACAATGATTGCTCGCATGATAAGGAGCAAAGCATCGGTGCCCCACGATATAATCCAGGCAGAGATGGGAGCAGCACCTATAATAACCGAGGGATTGTTCCGATCAATGACATTTATCCAACGTCTTTGGGGTCTCCCTAAATGAAGGTACCCAAGGTTGGCACTTATGTCATCAATACAACTGGTTGAAAATGGAGACACTCATTGTTGGTATGCTGAAATGCAGCAATGGTTCGAGTCACATGGCATGAGTATAAATGCACTACCCCCGTTCCAATATAGCTTGGACTATCCCCACCAAAATATGACCAAAGTGGAAAAGAATAGAGTGATCCGAACTGATATTATTAACTTGGAAAACAAGATAACATGGATCAGCCCCAAAATACCACTTGTACAAAGATGGCCCACTATAAGACGCACTTCTTACATACATCAGAGGATGGATTTGTCATCAGGCCACCTTATATGGACATACATCTATCCTATGCGCTGCGTAGTGTGATAGGCCAGCTGCGAACTTCATCACATCAGCTACAGATTGAGGTAGGCAGATATACACGACTACCTCTAGAAGAGAGAATTTGCCAATTGTGTCATCAAGGAGTGGAATCTGAGGAACACTATGTTTGTCATTGTAGTGTCTTTTATGAAATCAGAGGGACATACCATTGCCTCTTTAAACAACGCTTTGGCCCACTACGCAAGGTAATGGAATATGAGGACCAACGATGCCTAGGACTTTTCTTGCTAGAGCTCAAGAGACATCGGGAATAGTTGTTGAAGAATACAGCCACACAAGCTCATCCACAAAGAACAATCACAACTTTCTTTAGCCCCATCACTCCTACTAATGCTACAAGTCCAGCACAGTATACACAAATGGGTTCCAGACCAGGACATAACAAAGGGGTTACAATTGATCGGGCAATAGCAATTTGTCGTGCACGTAGGCCCCGGCCCCATGAACCACGACCTCGACACCCTTGTCATCGACAAATAAAAGCCATTATCTCCCGCCATCGTGGGTGCTTCCCTCGCTTCAGAGACATTTCCATTCTGGATCGACCTATGCTAGAGATCTTTCGAAGACAAAAGCTACAATATACCTAACTTGAGAATCTCACATGTGCCAAAAACCAGATTCCCTCATTTCTTCTCTTTTCATCTTATTTACTTTAATATTTACTGTGTAATATTTATTTTATTTTGATTTGTTCTCAAAGACGAGACAACACTCAAGATGTAATCTCTTATTTGGTCTTATAGGCCATTTTGGCCTCTTAAAAGACGTTAATATATCTTTCTTTCTTATCATCAGATTGCAAAGATGCAGCGGCAGTTACAACGGCCATTGACCTGTAAGAAAATATATTAACCATGCTCTCAAAGGTAGCACCTTGTCTTGCTGATTTGTACATCCATCTAGTGTTTATTCAGACTCGCTCCATTCAGGAGTTTATTATGGACAACTACATGTATAGCATGAATCAGATAGCCATGTCATTAAAATAGCAAGCATTGAAATTACACGAATGGAAAACCTAAAAAGAAAATGCAAGCAGCCCTAGAATCACTAAATGCAGATGCAGCAAGGACATTGTGAACAGAGGAATGGTATCAAATGAGGAAATTACACAAATAGAAAACCTAAAAGGAAAATGCAAGTGGCCCTAGAATCACTGCAGCGAGGACATTGCGAACAAAGGATTGGTTCAATAATTTAGTGCATTAAGAACCTTCAAACCTTAAGCAAAATGACACATTAATGAAGAAGTTGGATAGTTCTTTTTTGGTACTAATTCAAAAAGGATAAAAACTTCAAATGAATTGGTAAGTGAAAATCTTCAAAGACATGAGTTTCAGATTTGCATTGCATAGCATATTTACTTTGTCAACTTGAGTCTACACTTGGTAAAGAGGTGACCTCCATCGGCTTCTTAGAACTTACAGGCTCGGCAAACTTTCGTACACTTACATCATACAAGGCTCTTAAAAAGTGAAGAGAACAGCCTATTCTTAAACCAACTCCAAACTCACAGAGTTTCTGCTATGGACAACCATAAAAGTTACCCTTCTCTTTTTCAAATAGATTGATGAAATATCAGATCTATACTGCTGTTTATCTTTAGTAGAGGTGATTAGGAAATAGAAGGTGAGGTATGCATATAGATGCACGAACTGGCCACAACATTATGGTAAATAATCCAAAATACTGTATGCCCTTATATGAACACATAACAGAAACTGCACACACATGCTCCACGGATGAAACATGAAAACAGCCCTTTACAATCATTCAAAATGAAATTAAATTCATATCATTCTACATACCTTTTTCCTGGTGGATCTAAACTCTGGTATTCAAATGCTTTCGAAACTGTGTTCATTTTATGCAAAACATCTGCTGCTGTTAACAGATCATTTTTCTCATCCTCATTCAGGCCACATATATACAAATTATGAAGAGAAGATTCAAGCTTTTCCATAGATGAGGACTCATTCATATGAGTAGAAGCTCCACCGACTTCATGTGCTAGACTCATTCTGTTGAAATCAGTTCTCTGATACTCTAATTCATGGTCCAAGTCACTGCCCCAATTGAGTTTACTTTCATATACCTTAGTTGAAAACTTTCCTGTTTTTCCTATCTCAATTTGAAAAAACTCCTTCAAATGCATTGGTGAAAACATTTTACATGAATCAGAAGGACCTTCCTTTGTAATGCTTGTGCTCAAATTTGGCAAGTTCTGCAGAAGATATGAAAGACAAACTCTAGCCTGCTGATGATTCCCTTAAAGAAAAGGCCAACTTCTTCAGGTAAAACCAACCCTTCAAATTTAAATCACATGTGATATGATATACGACAAGCCTCCTCTATTGTAAAAATAAATCAGTACCTGTGTAAAGAAGATAAAGCAGTGATGTTGGGTGATACAAAGGTAATGAAACATTCATTACTTCTCCAGCCTTTAATAGACTCCAACCCTCATGCCATAGGGCCATCAGCTGGGTATTGTATTGCCCCATCAAAGGTTCTGCTGAAACGCGGATACAATATCAAGAAGGCAATCTAAGGTACAAGCATAACTTATTATTTAATACTGAAAATTTTACCTAGATAAGAATCCATTTTATTTTCCTCCAAAATGAGCTTTGGACCATAGATAAGAATGTGATCTCTGATGGGTAGGAGTAAAGAACCCTTTGGTCCCCATGAAAAACATGATGAACTTGAAAATAGTCTCACTGATGCCAAGTGGAACCATGGAGTTTGTCCTAATTTTCCAGTATTTGTATGTACCACTTTTATTTTAGCTTCAGAATATACATGCAGCTCAGTCTCTGTCAACACGCCTAGCATTGATTGCCCATTGCCAGCTTGCAACCATTGTATTGAAATTGGGCAGCTCTCCAAAGATATTTTAAAATTGAGATTGAAATAAGCAATATCCATGCAACTTTCAAGGTTCCATATTTCAATTTCATGGCCATCAAATGTCACAGGACCAGCAGTCGCAATGTTCAGCCCAAAGCTTCCAATGGACATCATAGTTACTGGCCCTAGCCTTGCCTTCAAAACTCCTACGCAGGCCCAGTAATTGTCATCCATCTCATATTTCCTAGTGGAAAGCTCTTGATCACCTCTTTTCCATAACCTTACTGTTCCATCAATGGAACCTGTAGCAAAATCATATGGGTGGGCAAAGGGCAAAGGTTCAAACATCAAATGGCTCATGGATATCTCTATGACGGGTAAAAAGAATGAGGGAACAGCAGCAAGACAGGAGACAAGTTCAGGCTGTTTCAGGTTTGTAATACCAAGCAGATGAGCCACTAGATTACCCTGAGTGCTTCTTTGATCCCTACGATCTGCATCACTTATATGATGATCAGCTCCTTTTACAGTGATCTCCAAATCACAGCATATAACTTCCTGTGCTGTTTGCCCTATTCCAATAATCGTAAAATTTACAGTTGACGAGGCTAATCTATGAAGATTCTTTATAGGTATTGCCCAAATATCACAAAGGTCTTGCTGAGGACACTCTGCAAATACGTCAATTCTGTAAAGCAGATTGGGTAACAGAGAAAAACCAATTGTCAATGAGCTTTCTGCGACTATGTAGCAGTCAATAATCCCAGCATGCACAAGGAGGAGTATAGCTCGATCCTTATGAAATAGAGCTGGCAACCACGTGATCATTTTGGAATCCAAAGGACCAATAAAGTGACCAGAAGGTCTCCACCTTGAAAAACATGTGGCTGAGTCCACATTAACTAGATAGGCAAACGATGGAAATTTCCAGAGAAAAATATGGCCCTGATTATCTAAGGTGGCTATAAGTCCTATCTGTGTGATAGGATGTACAGCTAGGCCAATAACATCATGGGAATGGCTATCTGCATGCAATTGTTCAGCCACCACACCCCAAGCATCCTTCTTACTGCTGTCTGGGATTGTGGTAATTTCCAATCCTAGAGAATCTTTGGAGCCATTTCCATTTATTGAGTTCACTGGCAACCATATGCGAAACCAATGAAATGACAGAGGATGTGTTGTATAGAACAGATCCAAAAAAGAAGGTAGATCCTCCCACTTTCTCCCTAAACTTTGTGCAACAACTTTCATCAGATTTTGTCTTGCCATTATTCCTGCAGAAGGTTGACAGGCAGGAAGCACTCCAGATGATTTCTTCCATGAGAAAACACGGGGACATCGGGATGGATTGATATCATCGATATAGAGTACACCCCACACACAAATAGAACCGTCTGGACCCAAACCTACCAACCACTCACAAGAAACTGTGTTTTCTCTTTTTGATATTGTATTCCTAACAGAATTGTTCTCCCGCACAGAGGTCGAATTCGAAAGAGCTCTACACTCAAACGACCAACTAACAAGTACATCTTTTCCAAGGTTCCCATGCAAGGACTGCCCAGCTTCAATAACTGCCCCCACAAAATAAGATGGTTTTAGATGCTTTCGCGGCACATCCTTTCCAAGTGCTTTTTCCAATCTACCCCTACCATTGTCTATCTCTATCCATAAGCGCACAGCTCCATCCTTGCATGTTGTCAAAAGAACTGGACGGAATGGTTTTTGCAAAGCATATGCTTTTGATGGTCTCCATTGTATCATCATAACTTCTTGTGGATGAATGAGCTCAGCCTCCAGCAAACCCACACTATCCTCCCACCACCAAACTGTAACTTTTCCTTTGCTTGTAGTTTTAATGGCATGTTCTTGAGCATCACTAAGGTTCATAAAATCACCATCTGCTGTTGCAGCTAAACCCTTGGCAGAAAATGTTGCTGCAGCAAAACATTGAGGATGTGTAGCACATGATTTCCATAGCTTGTACCAACCCTCCTTATTTCGCATCCACATGCCTATTTCTGTACCAACTGAAAGTAAGCCGTCACCTGATTCTGTCCATGCAAAACTATATACTTGATAGGCATGTTCCAATGTGTGCTTACACGACCATGCTTGAGGAAAAACTACAAAAACAATGGAAAACCAAAAATCATAAGCATGTTAAGACTAAATAATATTTCAATCATCCAACTTTAATAAAACTTAAATTCACATCAAAAGAATGTAAACCGATGTGCATCTCAGGTCATGCAATATTTCAGAGTCCACACATTCCAATATTTATATCACAATGTGTTTAATACCCACCTTCAAACAGCACTGAAAGTTGAATACACATCCCAATTTTTATCTACTTGCTGGAGCTGGATATTAGTATATTTTCATGATTATACTCGTACATAGGATCAACCATAGACTGCACTCTTACACTATGACTCTTGCATTTGAGTTATTTTATCATTTCTACAATACTTTGGAAGGGATCACGGTGCAAATCAGATATATATTCATAAAATGAATCAGCTTCATTAATGTAGCCGTCTTATCTTTCTAGTGAATTATGTACTAGGTTTATAGCGTTCTCAATTGTTTTCATTTCAATTGGGTAGGTATTTCCAACTACCCCAAGCTTTTGTAGGGGTTTCTTTTACCTTAGCTTAGGAGTCATCTCATAGAGTAGCAAGTGCAATTTGTGTGACAATATTGTATGCTGAAGTCTAATACATCATACTATATCTCGTGCAAAGCAATTTGGCAGAGCACACATCTGGCCCACCTGAAAATTCCTTGGTTTGAACCTTGTGTCTTCAGTTCTATTCCAAGAAAAGGATAGCTCCATCATCATTGCTAAGAAACATAAAGTGCAGTGCAAATATGATCATCCACAAGCTTTGGGAAGATGTTTGAGAATGGTGAGGTGGGCCTCACAATGAATATACAGTCAATGCTTGATTAAGTTCAACAGAATAATTTAGATTTGCACAAACAACTATGATGAGATCAGCATTAGGTGATTCTATAGAATATTAAGAATTTCATCTTTTACACATAAAAAATGGCCATTTATCAAAGAAATTCCCTGGTTTCAGTTAAGACAAATAAAAAACAAATTTTCTCCTAAAAAGAGAGTAAATTTCGAGCAGTCAATGCCTCCAAATTCTTAAATATTCATGAACACTCAAATTTTCGGATATATGGGAGTTTTAAGAGAATAAAGCTGTTAAATCGATTAAAAACATGAATTTCAAATGTGAGGCAAAATTTGAAAAACGAAATTCCAACTTTTTGTAAAACATGCAAAATAAAATAAAAAACACAACTTAAATTACCCAACTTTTATCCTTAATTTCACCTTTATGAAAAACTTTCCTAAGTCCAACCTCTTTGAGGAATGAAGTTACCAAAATCTAAGATGTGGCTCTAAGAGAAATACTGAAAAAATAGAAGCTTAGATTTGGGAAATAAAGTTTGTGAAAGCCTTGCACATATATAAAACCAAAAAGCATACAATATGCACTTCAGATGGAGACCATGAACACAAACAAAAAAAATACAATACGCACATAATCTTCAAACTTACTATGTAAGATTAGCATGTGAAAAAACTATTAAAGAATATACCTGGAAATTCAGATTTGGCAACAATGTTGCTAAACTCTGGACCATAAATACAAACAAATTTTCCAGTACTCGAAGCTAAAATTCCCGAACAAGAAGGATCCCAAAGCACGTGTGTAATTGGAGTTTCATGAAGGGAATCCATAATATGACAAATTTCCAAATCTGTTTCCTCATCTTTCCTTGTAGGAACAGGGGCGAGTGAAATAACCAAACTAGAGAAAGAACCATAAGCTAACCAGCTGTATCCATTGTAATGAGGAAGCCAATCTACTGTTTGAGAATAAGAAGAAGCGCTTCCACTATGTGCAGGAAAACTTCGGCCTTGTAAAGAAAGCCTGAAAGGAGGTGCCATGGATTCGAATGTCGAGTCTTACATTAATGTTCAGATCTTCAACTGCGAATTCGAGGTAGGGAGGGTTTCGATTGATACGGTGGTGTGCTTTCGGATCGATCGAGAAGGATGTCCACACCTGATGCAAAAGAATTACGACGCATATTCAATCTCTGAATCAACTGTTCATATAATCTGTCTCTGTCTCTGTCTCTGTCTATGTCTATGTCTATGTCTTTGTCAAACTTTTAGAGCATTCCCATTACAAAGGCTCGTGTCTATTTGCAACCAAATCATAATTAGGCCTCGCGAGGAAATCACGGACACGGACGGTCCATGACACGTTTTGAATGGCGCTTGCAATCTGCATCGTTCAATCTCTATCCACAAAAAGCGCGCGCCATCAACCCAACCCGGGACTGACGAGCCTCTGTCACATCTAACCCAGCTCTAACAATCGGATCTGTCACATCTAACCCGGGTGGTCTCTAACAAGCCTCTATCACACCTAACCCAGCTTTGACAAGCTATTTTGTAACACCTAAACCTAACCCGGGTACCCAATTTAAATTATTGAAGAGCCCATTGTTTAAAATTGATGTTAAGATTACTCAAAAATATCAAAAACTTTTTCAAAAATACAAAATTGCACGATTTTACATATAAAAATCACATGATATAATGTAATAAAAAACTATGAGATCAAGATCAAGGTTCTTGTTCAAAGGATGGCAAGATACACCCACAATTTTTGCAGCAATTTTCATTAGCGTCTCTTGAAGTCAATGTCAAACCATCACAATGAAAACACTGAACCTTCACAATGTCACATATTGGCAACCGCCTCTTAGCACAACGAGCACCTCTCTATAGTCTATTAGTGTATGTTTTGGTCGTGTTTGGGGAGCTGCCAATAAGTTATTGTGAAATGTTGAGTGTGGCTCCTCTTTTCGCACCAATTTGTTGCTTCTGACTTATTGAACCTCCCGATGCCATATTGGTTGTTGCCGATGCACCCATAGATAAGAGCAATTCCTTTCGAAAATCTACCATGACTTGTCGGCAACGCTCAAGAGCTGCACTATTCATTGCTCTGCATCCTTGCTCGAGAAGTTGAAGTGCTTCCATAGTTTGGTGTGCTTCTAACTTTATTTATTCCTTTTAGTCAACTTCTACATTCATCTTGACTTCTACTTCTTGTGTCAACTCTAGTTCTCGATCCATTGTGGCATCATCCATTCGCATTCAGGCTGCATGATCTATAAATGGTAATGATCCACATAACAATGGCATATGTCTCTCAACGATCATCCGAATGGCAAGCAAATGCTTACATTTACTTGCAAAGTCTTGGCAATCACAATATGAACATTGGAGTGAGACATTGTACCATATAGTGGGAGTGGTCATGCTCAATATTCGAAACCAATACTAGGCCTCGTCCACAATATGCACTGAGTTGCTATCAATCACATATCTTTCTAGTATCCTCTCAGCCTCTTTAAGTTTTGACCTTTGATCCTTACAATTTGCACGGGGTTGGAATCTACCACTCTCACATATCTCTTGTCATTGCATGTACCATTCCACCACGGTCCCGCCGATGCAAGTGCCAGAGACATTGTCCCCGATTAAGACATGCACAAGATTGGTAATAGAACGATTTATTCTTCCTCGTAAGGCAGTGTACTTGAGAAATTGCCAATGTCTCTCCACAAGGCTGGTAGTGTCAACATGTCCATAATTGAATAGTCTACCAAACTTGGGTCATAGACTCCTCCAATCACAAGTTTGTCCACACCATCCACCTTTGATATATTGTCAAACTCCAGGTTTGTTTGAGTATTCTTGCCTTACCTCCTCACATATAGCATTGAAGGATGATTAGCTAATGCAATGCATGAGTTGGCACATCCTTTGATAAAGGGGGTTTCTTTCTACAACACTAACTTTGGGCAACGAGTTATCAACCCATGATTTTTTAGCATGGAACTAGCATAATAAAAGTGGACAACGTGTTTGTGAGCGTTCACCATTTGCGACAATCCAAGATTCATGGTCTTGAGAAATTACATTAGATATGGCATTGTATGATGTCCAAGATTCATGGTCTTGAGAAATTACATTGCATATGGCATTGTATGATGTCCAAGATTTATCAAGGACTATCGCATCGGCCTTACCCTAGGCATCCTAGCAAATATGACTTTCAAGCAAGTTTCTAATGCCACTTGTTCATGATTTGAGCCCTTATCAGAACTACAAATCATATACCATAGTGGGATCCCTATTCCCATGGCATTCGATGCAACGATTGCATATAATGGGAGCCCAAATTGATTAGTTTTAAATGTGGAGTCGATTGCCCAAGAGTTGTTTTGCGACAATCAGTCATGTTGGGGACATGAGAGAGAGAGAGAGAGAGAGAGAGAGAGATAGGCACAAAGAAAACGTTATATTCCAATAGCAACAGTTACAAAGAATGACAACCAACCTTTTCTAAAGGTTACAAAGTCACTTTATATAGTGACTGTCCTAGGTCAACTGCCCTTTATGCTATTTACAGAAATAGCCCAAACTTGGGCTGTCCAAAGGGACAATGTGAATACGGCCATTATACACTCGTGTTCGACACTCCCCCGTAATGGGCGTATACATGGGTTATCTAAGAAAAAAGAATTACATGTATATACAAGGTTTATTGAACAGATCAGTTTTGTTAGAGTCGGCAAGATCCGAAGACAGAAGACCGAACCGGTCGGGTCAGAAGAGCTGAAGCCGATCCTCAAAGAACCGATGTCGATGGTCCGAAACCATCCTTTGTTGTGTGTCCGACTTTAACCGGACTGATTTTTCGTTACGCCCATCTGGTGCCAAAGGGACCGGAAATGATCAGCCAAAAGACACTTGGTCATTCCATCTGCGACATTATCGGTTGTGGATATCTTCTCTAGACCGATTTTCCTTGAAATGACACAGTCCCGAACGAAGTGATATCGAACGTCGATATGTTTGGAGGTGTTGTGGTGAACTGGATTCTTTGACAAAGCAACAACACCCTGATTGTTGATGTAGACAATTGGAGCCGAGTAGGAGTTGACTTGTTGAAACGTGTGCACCAGCCGACCGAGCCATAAAGCTTCTTTTGCCGCGTTGGACACAGCTACATATTCCGCTTCGGTCGTTGAGGTGGTTGTGCACTCTTGAAGTTTCGACTTCCACAAGATTGCTCCATTGCCGAATTTGAAACAGTATCCGGTTGTTGATTTTCGACTATCCACACAGCCGGCAAAGTCCGAGTCGGTGTAACCAACTACACCTGAGTTCAGGCCGAAAAGAATGTCGTGGTCTTTTGTGCCAGCTAGATATCTGAACACATGCTTGACTGCGTTCCAATGCGATCGGTCGGGGTTGTGCATGAATCTGCTGACGACTCCTATGGCGTGAGAAATATCAAGTCGTGTCGCGACCATCGCGTACATGAGGGAGCCGATTGCCGGTGCATACGGTACCGACTTCATATCTTCCCCCTCCGGACCAGATGTCAAGCAGTCTCGCTTAGACAGTCGAAGGTTAATGGGGAGCGAGGTCGAATCAGACTTGGCCGAGTGCATGTTGAAGCGTTCCAAGACACGTCCGATGTAGTCAGTTTGAGACAAGAAAAGTTGTCGTGTATCGCGATGCCGACTAATCTTCATACCAAGTATGTGTCTTGCCGGACCGAGGTCCTTCATGGCAAACTTCAACCGCAGTTTCCGAACGAGTTCGGTGAGCTCTCCGGCATGTCGACCAGAGAGTAGCATGTCGTCCATGTAGATGATGAGGAAGACGGGAGACCCGTCTTGAGCTATTTCGGTGAAGAGACAGTGGTCCTGATCGCTCTTGGAGAAGTCGACCGATTGGATGAAGTCGTTGAACTTCTTGTACCACTGTCGGGGTGCCTATTTCATGTCGTAAAGACTCTTCCTGAGTCAACAGACTAGATATTCCTGGTCAGATGCCACAAATCCTTTCGGCTGCTCCATATAGATTTCCTCCTATAGGTCACCGTGGAGGAATGTCGTTTTTACATCTAGCTAAATCAACTCCAAGTTGTCGGCGGCCACGACGTCGAGCATGAAACGAAGGGTCATCCTTTTCACCACTGGTGAAAAGATTTCGTCAAAGTCGACGCCATATTCTTGTCTAAATCCTTTCGCAACTAATCTAGCCTTGTACTTTGGGTTGGTCGAGTCAGACGTCTCTTTTAGTCGATAGACCCACTTACATGGAAGAGCACGTCGATTCTTCGGTAATTCGACCAAGTCCCAAGTCTTGTTTGCCCGAATGGAGTGCATTTTTGACTCCATCGCCAGATGCCATGTGGCTGAATCGGTAGATGTTGATGCTTCTTCGTAAGATGTCGGTTCGCCGACATCAATAAAGAAAATTCCGGGAGAGTACCTCTCTGGAGGTTGAGAAAGCCTCTCAGATCTGCGAGGTATGACTGGACTAGTCGCACCAGGTGTCGATGTCGGATGGTCGGGAGTCAAGCCATTCGGTTGTGCCGAATCTATGGATTCGGTGCGAGAGTTGTCGGTTACCCGTGAAACCGATCTCGTGTTGTGGGTTGGGCCGTCATGAAGGGTTGGCACTTCGGAAAATATTACCCTTTGAACTTCAATAGGCCTTTCTCGACCGTTTTATGCATAGTTGACTCATTGAACATGACGTTCGAACTTCGGACGATTTGTCTATGCTCGGGGTCCTAGAGTCGGTATCCGATCTCGTCGTCGAGTCCATACCCAAGGAAAACGCATTTCCTTGATCTTGGTTCGAGTTTCCGGCGATCGTCTTTTGGTATGAGGGTGTATGCCTCGCAACCGAAGATCCTCAGCTTGTCATAATTCAGCTTACTACCGGTCCATATTTCCTGAGGTATTTGAAGTCCTAGAGGTCTACTTGGCGACATATTTATTATGTGTACTGCCATAAGTAGAGCCTCCGCCCAAAAGTCATCTTGACAATCCAGAGTGTTGGAGCATGGATATTGCACGTTCTTGAATCGTCCAATTCATGCGTTCAGCAATTCCGTTCTGCTCCGGACTATAGGGTGTCGTATATTCACGTCGAATGCCGCGTTCCCGGCAAAATTTGACGAATTCTTCAGACTTGAATTCTCCTCCATTGTCGATTCAGAGACATTTCAATTTTCGACCGGTCTGATTTTCGACCATTGCAAGCCATTCAGAGAAGATCGAGAACACCCGATCTTTGGTTCTGATGGGGTAAGCCCACACCTTCCGAGTCGAGTCGTCAATGAAATTGACCAAGTACGAAGCACCACCGAGAGACTGATGTGGCATCGGGCCACAGACGTCCACGTGGACCAAATCAAGTGGGCTCGATTCTCTTGGTGCCGATGTCGGGTGTGATGCGGCTACCTATTTGCCATACTGGCAATGCTCACATAATTGGTGATCTGAGAAGGAGAGCTTGGGGATGTAACTGGCTCTAGATAGGTGCGTTATGTCGGCCTTGCTGAGGTGTCCAAGTCGTTCGTGCCATAATGATGACACGGGGATATCAACTAGAAATAAGACACCCTCTTTGAGTGTGACATATAAAGGGTACAAAGAGTGTACCTTTGGTCCTCGAGCAAGCAGGAGGTTCCATTTGTGGAGTGTCCACCCTCCTGATGAGAACTCGGCACGGATGCCAACTTCGTCAAGTTGTCCGACTGAGATCAAGCATCTTGAAAGCTCAGGAACGTGTCAGACGTTGTGTAGTACGAGTGTAGAGCCACCCGAAAGGTTGAGCTCTACAGTGCCGATTCCGATTATAGCACAGTGCTGCGAGTTTCCGACTCGAACTGAGTCGGAGTGCCGGTCCGAGTATTGCCGAAACTGAGATCGGTGAGGTGTCACATGATACGATGCGCCTGAGTCCAAGAGCCATGTGCTCGCTTCCTCAGTCGTAAGCAGAACTTCTAATTCGACTGGGTTCTCTATGGTCAGTATGTTTGGGTCAGTCGTCAAAATTTCGGCTGAAGAGCCGATGTAGTTGACCTCCTCATGTCGGCTACTCTTCTGATCCGCTCTCTGAGCTTTGTCGGTTTTTGCTTTGAGTGCCTGGCAGTCGGCTTTGATGTATCTCGGTTTCTTGTAGTAGTTGCAGATTCGGTTGTCCTGGGACTTGCTCCGGCTTCGTTGATTGTTCGACGGTCGGGAAGAACTTCTTCCCTAGTTGTTCGATCAGTCGGTCGAACCTTGTACTACGTAAGCTTCATCTGCCGAGTCTTTAGTG
Organism: Azolla caroliniana; assembly: GCF_043228905.1. NCBI lineage: Eukaryota > Viridiplantae > Streptophyta > Polypodiopsida > Salviniales > Salviniaceae > Azolla > Azolla caroliniana. The sequence continues at coordinate 2,083,333 of NW_028230451.1, read as the reverse complement.
AAAGACTTTCTCCGAGCTGCTTCAGTCAGGATTGCGCTCGTGACTTCGGAGTACTTAACGGCAGCTGTTGAAGCATTGCACACAGTTGTAATGAAAGTTTCCCATGAAGAGGGGAGACTACTCATGAGTATCATTTCTCTGAGTTCATCCTTGATTGTCGTCCCCTGAGACGAGATTTGGGAGCTTATGCTTTCATACTCGTTGAGGTGTGCCTAAACCAAATCAAATTCTTTCATCCACAAGTTGTAGAGGCACCGGATCAGATACATCTTCGTTGCCGTGACCTTCTTTTCATACGTTTTTGACAGTGTTTTCCAAAGTTCAAATGTTGTCGAGCATGATTGCACTGTGAAGTACACTGACTCCGACAAGTGCATCCGAATCATGGCACAGACAATTCTGTCCAGCTTCTGCCACTCGTTTGCCTTGTATGCTTCTGAAGAATTTTCATTCTCAATCGGGTCTATCTGACCCTTGACTATGAGATAATCTTGCATTTGTTCCTTCCAAAAGTTGAAGTTCGAACCGTCGAACTTTCTTAGACTCATCTCCAATGAGTCGGATGTTGATGCCATCTGCTTCGATTTCGGTTGGTAGGACTCGGTTCAGAGTTGACTACGAACCTTAGTGGGGTGCAGCTGGTCAGCTCACCCGATATCGTTCTAGTCAGTTTTGAACCCGAGTCAGTTTCGTTTCAGATACTTGTTGCTGAACTTGCTCGGAGTGACTGTGGTAACTTGAGGGACAGAACCAGCTGGTCTTCCCGAATGTTGCCGAGTCGGAGTGAGCCCAGTTAGCTTCTGATTGTATGCCGAATACCGATTACAAGAAACCGATTGTTTGGGCCGATTCTGCTTCGGATGATTGCAGCGATAAGATGGACAGATCCAACTGATCCTCCCGAATGTCGATCAGCCGAGTGAAGCACGAATTTGGTTGTTGCATGGAGACCAATTTGCAGTGGGTGGTTACAGCAAGCGGGTGAATAACGTCCGATGACCTATTCAGATGTTGTTTAACCGAATGAAGCACGATTGGGTCGGTTGTTGCTCAAGGAGCTCCCCTCAAGCGGTTACAATCACAGGAACATAGTACAACCGACTGGCTTACTCCAATTTGTGATTTAACACAGTGAGATGAGAGCTTTTTGTTTTTCTTCTCCCTTCTCTGCTCTTCAAAGAAAACGAAAACGGAATGTTGTGTGGTGTACTATGAAGTGCAAGCAACATTTGTGATGAAGAAGAGCCCGTCCCGTGTATGCGCATAAGCAAGAGAGAGAGAGAGAGAGAGAGAGAGAGAGAGAGATAGACACAAAGAAAACGTTATATTCCAATAGCAACAATTACAAAGAATGACAACCAACCTTTTCTAAAGGTTACAAAGTCACTTTATATAGTGATTGTCCTAGGGCAACTGCCCTTTATGCTATTTACAAAAATAGCCCAAACTTGGGATGTCCAAAGGGACAGTGTGAATACGGCCATTATACACTCGTGTTCGACAAGTCACACATTTCCAACATCCATTTAGCTTGAAGTATCAAGATAAATGGTTGTCGAGCTGGAGATCCATTTGGACCAAGCAAGTATGGTTGGACATGTGCAACTTTGCCTAAATCTCGGAGTGCATAGGCATCTTGCGTCATTCAAAGACCAATCAACGTCCGACAATGCACTTCCTATTTTTAACATATTGGCCATGACATTATGTACCTCCTTTGGTATCATAAAGAATCTAAAAGTGACAAGTTCTAATGGAGTAGCCTTGGACTTGTGGTATGCTTCTTTTCACATGTTCATCTGTGCAACATGCCTTGCACAACCAACATAAAAAAGGTCATCTTTACAACATTCTATTACATTAGGATGGACCAGCAAGTGGTACACGTCAATTCTCGTTCCAGGGACATGACCTTCATCTGTATACATAAATGCTCACGATCCCATGTTTATCCCCTTCATTCACTCTTACATTCAAATGAAAACTACATCTAGAACGCTTTGAACCCTTGCGCAAGCAAGAGCATCCGACCACTTGTCAAGCCACACCTGCGCGATGACAATCATATCTAGTTACATGCTTGCCTTTTGGGACTCCTCTCCGCAAGCATGTATGATACTTGATTTGAATCTCAGCTAGAGTATCATCTAACTTACTAGCTTCTACCTCCATCACTTCTATGGGCATTGTAGTCCTATCATATTTACTTACGCTTGTGCCTAACATGTAAATAGAATTCACCTTTTCTATTATCTGACATCCACATTGGTCGATTAGTGCTTTTACGTATGCAATACCTATTCCATGATCGCAAATATCCATGGCCCAATGTTTCTTTAACTCTTTAATGGTTTGTGAGAGTGGGTAATGGGATATCCCCCCCATGTGCGTGCAATATTATGGATCACCATTGCTCTATATATGATACCCTTAGATGTGGTGATGACTTTATGTAGAGTTCACACTCATTTTTTAGCATGAGTCGAGCCTTCATGCGCCTCCATGCTAAGATTGTGAGAGGTTCACCCTTTGCGGCCTCTTTTAAAGATTCTATCGTAACCTTTACGTGTCCTAATAAATACGTAACCATTAAGTCATATGTACCTTCATTAAATGCAAAATACCTTGGCGAACAAAACATGACGGGATCCAAGTTGTCATAGGACACAACATCGTCGAACCCTTGGCCATCAATCGATTCAATCGAAGTTTCGGAATCTAACAACGAATCCTCTAATTTGATTTCAGTCTGAAATATAAATTGTGTTTCATCCGCTGGCCCACATGAATCATCCATGATCACAAGTTCGAAATGAGAGCAAAGTGTTAACAAGAACAATGTGTAAACGAGAGCAATATGATAACGAGAATAATATGATAATGTGGATCAATATGATAATGAGAACGATTATATGATAGTCAAAGCAATTATAATCGCCTGATTCAATTCATGTGATTATGATAGCTATGGTAGACTTAATTACTTCTGTATCGACAACATATAATCTTTTGATGGAGGTGTCTGTTTTCTGAACGTTGAAACATAATCATTGCACATAGTTGGATCGAATCTAGCCTTGGGTTAGGTGAATGGATCCATTAAGTTGATCCTAGGCTAGGTTGATATAACCCATGCATTCGTGTACGAATTGGTGTAGATGAAATCACTTCTGCAAGTTTGGTAATCAGTATATCCCGCAGACAATATGCTTTTTTCCTTGGTTAGGCAAACAAACATTACTTTCCCGGGTTAGGTGACAATATACAACATATCTACCAGATATATCTTGTTAGGAATAGACCGGTCACAATCGCTTTCACGTTCGTATTCGTGTGCAGAAACTCAATACTAGTACACAGACAAGAAAATCGTGAAGACACAGAGACACAAATATTTTACGTGGAAAACCCAAAATGGGAAAAACCACGAGGGTCCACGAAGCCCGAGAAACATATCACTATTGTAGAGAGGAAGTACAAATACAGAACTCAGAGGCAACGACCTTGAGTTCTCCTTCGTCTGACAGACGGCTAGAGAGTTACACTCTCACTCTCTCACTCACAGTTACAGAGGCAACTACCTTGTCCTAACTTTACAATAATGATCAACTACATCTTTAAAGTTTGCCCTAGTTGCTTATAAACAAAAGCAACTTTCTAGCTAATTACAAGTATAGCTCACAAGGGGCATTTTAGACTATTTACAATTATAGTCTTCTGAAACGATTTCGATTTCAGCCTCAGCCGAGTTACTCACCAAATCGGTTCTTCTCTTCCCATCCGGAGGGACCTATTTCCCAACATATCTAACATCAATTTTAAATTTCTTGTTGCACTATTATTGACATATATCTATTTGCCCAATTATGCCGTAATATTGAAAGAAGCAACCTGCATGATTGATTGTTTATGGTGTAATATGCACGAAAAAAAACTACAATGCATATAATACAAATATTTATGAAAAAGTGTTGCTTTGTATTGTGTAAAATGCAATATATTATGGACAAATATACATGCCAGAAATTTACAACACCTACAAGGCATTCAAAAGCACAAAATGGCAAAACAAGTTTGTTTACATGCCCCATATGGCTTTGACAAAAGGACCAATATTCTACATATCAAAGAATTTCTTGTGGCTATTATAAGTAACTCAATTACAATACCAAGTTCATTGCAAGGGGACGAAACAACAAGGGATGGCATGTACTGTGAAGGCAAAACTCGGGGCCATGATGAGGTTGGGAATGGTGGTGGACTCACATCCTTGGTTTGGTGGACAAGGGGGGTACTTTTGATATTTTATTGTTAGCGTAATCAATCCCTCGTTTATGTATGTTATGTTATGTTATGGATGTGTGTATGCTATTACATTCATGCATAGCATATCCTACAATGTTTCTATTCGATAAAGGCCTAGTGAGGAATCACGATCGTGATCTGCACCATTAGATCATTATCCACAAAAAGCGCACACCCATAACTAACCTGACTCCCTCAATAAGAGGCCAAGAGAGGTTTAGTTTGCTCTAGACCATATTTGACTTGACCTTGGTAGAAAGACAATAATCAACAAATTGGACAAATCGTTCAACTCCCTCAAGATTGTAGACGAGATGTCTGTACTTTAAAGTCTAAAACGTGCCAACCCATGGCATAGAATAATATTGTCTTCATGTTGGTTAAGAGAAGAATACCTCATGAATGGAGTTCCAAAGTATGTAGAGTCGAAAACTTTGAGGGAATTCGAACTCGATTGATGTGTTCAAATACTCTAGAATATTACTAAATAGTAGATCTCATAAGTCAAATGATTGTTGAGATGGGTAATGTAGAATCAAAGGGGCGAAACTACATATTTCTGGTATGTTGAAAGCAAGTGGCAACATAGGAGAATGGGTAGTCATACTGAAATCAAAATAGATGTCTTTTTTCTCTTCTTTTCCATCTATTTTGTAGTTTGTACCTGATAGGTTTTTTGAAAACTAATGGAAGGATATTGTGATTTGGGGAAAAAAAAACTACATACATATTTCTATTATAAATAAAAATAAAGAACATGGTGAGTACATAAAATAAAACCTAGATAAGGAAAGTAAAGAACATATGCAAAACCATAACATATAATGTCTTAAACAAATCAATTGCGAGAAGATTAAAAAACGATGAGAAATATACGTAAAACAAAATAGTAATAAACATCATCGTAGAAAATGTGCCCTTTTGAAACATTACAAGTAAATTAAGTAGAGATGGAAAACATTCCATATTAATGTCCCTTGAAAATGTTGTGCCAAAGGAAGGCGATCTTATAAGTGTGGATACAACATGTTTTTGATTGGGTTAACCAAGGGGAAGTCTATTGTATGACAATGTGGCTCATGTAGGAAAACCCTAACAACAAGTCATGGCAAGAGCGAGAGAAAACCTACGTTGCTACTTATATGCACATCATCAACGCCATCTTTTTTTGCTTCAAAATTATTATTTTTTCCCGTCAAAAGAAGGTGCAACCCGTCAGCTCACTGTAGTGGGGTTGCCGACACAAGTTAGCTGAAAGAAAGAAAGAAAGAAGAGAACTATTAACATCTTCTAAGACCGAATCGGGCCCATGAGACAAATGATTACAAAAATGGTATTTGTACCCAATAAAGAGATGCATATGAGCTTGACAGAGACAACATTCAGCCAAATCATTCAACCAAAGACTCCATATTAGTAGTAGGTCGACGAAGATTGAGTGGACGTGTTGTTAGCCGAACTTGTCGGCTTGATTGTTCAACCAAAGACCCCATATAATTAGGTTGGCAGAGGTGGAGTGGACATGTTGTCGGCCCACTTAACAATTGGTGCGAAATAGAGAGAGAGAGAGAGAGAGAGAGAGAGAGAGAGAGTTAGGGGAAATCTGATAAATTGGAACAATACAGAGAAGATTAGCATGGATGACACGCACAAATAGAGATAGAGGGAGAGAGAGACACACACACACACTCTCTCTCTCTCTCTCTCTCTCTCTCTTTCCATAAATAATGGCTTTCATTACGAAAGAAAAAACACCACCATGACTAACTTACAACAAACTATAGAACCCCTTCTATCTAGGGATCTAAAGAAAACTACGACACCAAACTCAATGCCACCCTACACACCAATTCAAATGGCGAATATGATGATATGTGACCTTGCAGAGTTCTCTCTCTTCCTGGTTGAGATTTCGTGACTTCTCTAGCACTGTCAATTGCCACAAAAGAAGAGAGAGAGAGAGAGTCTCTCTCTCTCTCTCTCTCTCTCTCTCTCTCTCTTCTTTGTCACTTATTGAGATGCCGAGATGTCGATTCGGCAATGTATGTAATGTAAGACATACATACATACATATGTATGTATGATAATGTAATGTAAGACATACATACATACATATGTATGTATGATAATGTAATGTAAGACATACATACATACACATGAACGTGTGTGTCTCGACAAAACTACTATTCCTCTCAATCATTGTAGAGCTAACAAGAACCAAATTCTTATAGCTCTCTGATGCTTGGGGTTGTTGGGTCTTCCTGTCTGCTTCCACAGCCAAGCTCCTCAAGCTTGTCTACCCCTCAGGTTCCAACCCAACTCCATTGCCTTCTTACAACCTGCAAGGATGAAGGCGATGGTGAGATGGAGGTGGAGGGTGAGGACTTCCCACATGACAGGATGTCCTTGCTGTCCCTCATCAAATCATGCCGCAAAGGCAAGAACTTGCAGAAGGCGAGACGGATCCACGCACACATGATCCTCGATCACCGAGACTTCATTGCACGGGATGCCCACATGGTCACTACCCTCATCACTACATATGCCAAGTGTGGTGCGCTACAGGAAGCTACACACTTGTTCAACCACCTGACCTTGCGAGATGTCGTGTCTTGGAATGCCCTCATCACCGCCTATGCCCAGAATGGCCTCTGCTATGAAGCTCTGGAATGCTTCCGAAACATGCCCGGCTTAGGTGTTCGCCCGAGTGCGGTAACTTTCGCTTGCATTTTGAAAGCATGTGGCATCATTGGAACCCTCGAGATTGGGGAAGATGTTGATGCCGAAGTGAGAAGGCAAGGGTTGTTGCAAAAAGATGTCGTACTTGGCAATGCATTGGTGGACATGTATTCCAAGTGTGGTGTCATGGAGAAAGCACAGGGAGTGTTTGAAGAACTCCCGGTAAAGAATGTTGTGACGTGGAGCTCTTTGATTGCCGGATATGTCCAGCTTGGACTTGCCGATGAAGCATTGAAGTGCTTTAGACAAATGCAAGATTCTGGGGTGATCCCGGATGAGGTAACATATGTGTATGTTTTGAAAACGTGCGGTATGCTTGGGTCTCAAGAAATAGGGGAAGGTATAGATCTCACGGTTAGAAAGCAGGGGTTGTTGCAGAGAAACGTTGTGCTCTGCACTGCATTGGTGGATATGTATTCCAAGTGTGGTGCGCACGAGAAAGCAAGGGAAATGTTCGAGAAGCTTCCAATGCAGGACATCATATCTTGGAGTGCCTTGATTTCAGGATATGCCCAGTCAGGTCAAGCAAATACGGTTTTGGACCTTTATAGAAGGATGAGGGGTCAGGGCATTGTGCCGAACGTGGTCACTTTCACTGGATTGCTCACAGCATGCAGTCATTCAGGCCTATTGAAGGAGGGTGAAATACTGTTTGATGAGATGTGTGTTTTCTATGGTCTCGTACCCTCAGTGGAACACTACACATGTATGATCGATCTTTTTGGCCGCGCAGGACATTTTGACAATGCAAAAGCCTTGTTGGACAAGATGCCACACCGCCCACTATTCTCAAGTATATTGGGTGCTTGTAGGAAGTGGAAGAATGTGATCCTTGGAAAATGGGTATTTGAGCAATCAATACGGCTGGGTAAAATGTGTGCTGCCACATATGTTTGTATGGAAAACATTATTGAGAGTGAAGAATAAAGCAAACATGAAATATGCCAAGCCATTGTCATATGTCAATGAGATTGTAGATGTATTCATCTTTTGTATTTTTCTCATACCCATGTATATAGGTAAGCATAATGCCTAGCTGGAAAAGATTTGTCATAACTATCACAAGAGGGCATAATTTTGCATTGGGTATAAGAAGCCCTTTCATATCATTTAAATTTTAAAGGAGAAATTTCTATGTTGCATGGACTTTAAGTAGTACATCTCAAAGGTCAGAAATCATTTCAGATTATAAAAAGGAGAATTTTTTATGTATATTACATGTACATTGGTAATATATTCAGAAGGTTTGTCAAAGCAGATTTGTTTTGATATTGTTCGATGTGTCAAGAGTCATCACTCTGCTGACTCAATGACTTATAGGTTTGTATGAGCAGTGTCCCTTGTCCACCAAAGCAAGGATGTGAATCCACCACCATTCCCAACCTCATGATGACCCCAAGTTTTGCCTTCACACTACATTGCATCCCTTGTTGTTTTACCCCCTTGCAATGAACTTTTTGCCTATTACATCATTGGGTTGTCAACTATTTATTGGGCTAGTAAAACCATTTATGCATTATTAATCATCTAAAGCCACCCTTGAATGAGGTAATCCCATCACAGAAGTTGATTTAAGGTTACAATATTTTTTTTTTTCTACAATGTGTTACAAGGAAAAAATGAGCTTTCTGCACACCCACCTATATTTTTTATGTAGACTAAATGTACTAACAAATCGAACCACTACTTCACAGTCTGAGTTCAACAAGACCAACTCAATAACGGTCAATGAACGCTGTTCCATATGTCCTAAAAGATACATACTCTTGGACCTAAGAATTTACAATGTTGTATATGTGCATGCAAGTTTGATGTCTGAGCCAAGCTTAACGAAATGGCAAATCCCTTAGCATGGACATATGAATTCATGCATTGTACCACAATTCATGGGGATCCCTTTTTTACCGTTGTAACCAAATACCTTACTACAAATACTTTATTAGAGCCTTATCATACTAGAAAAGCATATCTTATCAAAAGGATGTCAAGAAAAGACAAGAGCACGCTCTCAATGTTGAGGAAACCAAGATAATCCACAATAAGAAACAATTAGCTTTCCAGAGAAACTCCACAATTCTTGATACTATCCATTTACTACCTTTGTTTAGCCATAATTAAAAATGATCTTATTAATAACACACAAACATAATATTTCAGACTAGATTATTACAAAGGAACCTTCTTGTGATTCCATACTCATTTCCCAAACAAATTATGTATGATATACATTAGTCGCTTTTTTACTATCTTGCAGGTCTCTGAGTGCGAAAAGTTCCTCTTCTTAAACTGCAAAATATGAAAATAAAAACATTAATAGGTAGTTTCCTGATATAAATATGTAAAGAAAACTTATATAGATAGTGGGCATTCACAATAGTTTCTCATCATACTAGGAGATTCCCACGGTCACACCAATGCTTATGATTAGCCATCTTCACACACCTAAGATGTTTTTCAGCACTAAGCTGTTCTCACTCTATTAGAGTTGGAACAGCTGATAAATAGAAAAATAATAATCATGCCAATTTTACGTTATTGAAACATAATTGGTTTATCCAGAACTCTCATTTTGAAGATCTTCAGATAAATCTTTTGGAGCAAATATGAATATGCAAATGGACTATGGAATCAAATAATACATAGTTGATCATGTAATAGAAAAAATTTATATTCCCTCTACAGCTCTAAAAAGAGCATTAAATACGTGTCACACCCCACTAGACTAAGGAACCAATGATAGAGGCAATCGCATTCTTACACATTTATTCCAGATTGGAAAGGTGTATGCAATATAAGTACAACTTTGATAGCTATAAAACAGAAAGAAAAAGGACATCGATCATGAAAGAGTGTCTATACTCACCCATAAAAAGAAACAAGCTGAAAGGCTCCATAAAGAGGAAAAAGTAACAACCCTGTAGCCTAGCACAGATAATGGAAACCATCAATGTAACCCTTACTTGAGTCTTTTAGAACAGAATCTATTTCAAAATGCATCAAGTTAAAAGAGCATTTTTACCAAAAGCCAAATAATCAGTTTGCTTGCTGCAAATGCTGCCAAATATTTATTCCTCTTCAATATTGTCCATATGTTGCGCTGAAGCTGAGATATGTGCATTAAATGCATGTTCATAATGTTTATTTTAACTTACATATTTTCCTTCCAACTTAGCATTACTTAAATCTCTTCAAACATTGAGATAGTACCTTCCGATGATATAATACTGCTGATTTAAGCACTTCACCGTAATGTTGAGTTAATCTCCTTGCAAAAGGCTTTGAATAAACTCCAAATTCATGAACATAGGGTTGCAGAAATGAAACATTCACATTTATATAAGGTCTGCTTAACTCAATTGCAGCTTTTAACTTATTCTTTAAAGCACTTTGACCTTCATTCCAGTGAACGACAGCAAGTTTTACTCCCTTGCTCTTTAATATTTCTGGGAATTCGGACACAATTAGAATTCCATGTTTCCCCTTCTTTAGTGCATATATCCAAAGATCTTCAATATTCTGATTGCACCATGTTAACAATGTTAACGAATATTTGATCGAGTTGGAAAAGATAAATTTTCCATTAGTTATAAAGTGTCCACATGGATGAATTTTGGAAAGAAACATCACCTGCAAGAAGAATGTACAACATTTGATAGCCAATGATGAAACCCATTGTTCATAGGCCTGCTAGCAAAAAGAAATTTCACTATAAGATGAACTGCAAGTTTAATCTATCCATTTTTCTAAGCCAAAAAATGAGGTTTATATTTCAGAAGAGATCTTCTCAGAGAGTCAACAGACACATACTAATGGTATAAAAAGAACTAAGCAATGATATTAAAAGTGGAATAGGCAGACACTGGTAATAAAAAAGAAAAACGGTGCTATAAAAGAAAAAGCATTAAATGGATATCAGCAGCCAAGCTCAGATATGCATGATATCAGTTAACAGGAATTATTGAAGCATTGCAAACCATAGTACCACTTAAGCATAAAACATATAGTTCTTATAAGCAAGTACTGACTCGTATTATACAGTCCACGGTACTTGAAAATGCTTTCCCTGTCAAGTGATGAAATGGTCAATGTGAAAAGCTTCAGGATATACAGTGAATCATCTCACAACATTCTTCATCAATAAGTTGGCTTAACAAAAAACTAAGCCATTTCAAAGTGCAGAATCATGAAGTGCTCTATGAAAATTCAGATTCAAGAATTGTACAACATCTAATGTTTAAACTTTAAACACATAGCAAAAGACAGAATGCTATGATTGATTGTTTTCAGACAGAAAGTCACCGAATGAAACCAAAATTATAATCATATTGATCATGAAGAGTTCTGCGAAAGTGCTGGATTCAAGAACAGTAGATCCCTTGTGATTATGCTTTAAAAACATAACATCAAATGATAGAATGTTATGATTGAGCATTTTCAGATGGAAAATCACTAAATGAATTACACTCATATTAATCACAATTTCTTATCAGGATATATAAATGGGTAGACAACCTTGTCAAGTTCTTCAGTCTTTGACTTCAGATAAGATTGCAAATTAATCACAGATTCCTGCAATAGAAGACAATCATTCGAACAGCATCCAAAAACAACAACATCCCACTGAATTACATGTTTATTTACCTTTCATAAACGATGTCTCACCTCAGTTACATGAAGTATTTTCTGAATCTCAGCCAAGTTTCTTCTCTGATTTTCTGATGTTTGTTCTAACTGGCATAAAACAAATCGAAAATTCAATTTAGCCATTATCCTTAAACAAGAAAAGCTCTTTTCATTGTAGAATCCACAGAAAAACATCTCTGCTGTAAGCGTAATAGTTATTTTGAACATTGCATAGTATATCTGAATATTTATAAATCTTCATAGAACAAACGAGAGGGGATAGATGGAAATGTTTTTAGGAGACCAACTGCGATCTAAGGGATGGGGTCAAGTCCATAGCAGGGATCGAACTTGGGTTCTCTCAAATACAGAATGCATAAAGAATGGAGAAAAGAAAAGAGGAAGGTCACAAATAAAAATAACACAATCAAATATAGAGAACAGAACATCTCAATGAATCTCAATGAAACCTATAAATTTTTATATACACATCTCCTGACTGAAGGATGCACAGAAGCAGCCACAGATGTGCTCTTTTAATTTCCTGCTAAGCATGGGTGAGAGAAATAATGAGGAGATTGGCTAAAATCGAATTTGAATTGAGGAAGTAGTATGTATGACTATAATTAATATGTCCTATCTGTAAAGCAGGTTAGAAATCAAAGAACAATGTAAAAAATTTCACAATAAAATGCAGAATTTTAACATACAGGATGATCTGATACGAACCTACTTGTTCAACCTCATATATCTGCTGTTCCTGAGAATTTTCCAAAACCTCGATGTGTCTTTTCAAGTCATCTCTTTCTCCAATTTTCCTTTCCAAAATCTCTTCAAGGTTTTCAGCCTGTAATACCAGATAACTAAAGAGGACTTTACACTCTGATGATGAAATTAAACCCATATAGCATAAAATCAAATCGTTCAAATACACTAAGAAAGGGTCAGTCTATGAATTGCAATGATGGTACAGTTTTCATGCCATATTAGTTATGAAGACTTTATAATGTTTACTAGATTGAACTCCATAATCCAACAGCCTAATCAAAATCAGATGCAGTCCCTCATTTTAAACATGACAATAGAGTCTTTTACTTAATCTATTAGACAGTCAGTAGCACCATACTAGAATGTGTGTTTTTTGTTTTTTGTTTTCTGTACTCCAGAACATGGCTCATTTTTTATCTGGAGATCTGAAGACATGATCCTTTTTTACATTGCCAAATTCTGAAAGGACATCAGAAATATTCTCGGGATGAATATCATGAAACTATTATTATTTACAAGAAGAAGAAAAATATCCTCACTACATGTAAGATATGTTCAAAAATTTATTTTAACTAAAATGCAATAAGTTCTTTATGGATAATTATGCTAATCTCTTCTGAGCTCAGGCCACATATTTTGCATGTAATGAAAACATACAACATAATTACCATACACTCCAAATGAATGAAAAGCTCACATGATTTGCATGCACACTAAATTCATTAATGAAATAAAAATTTACAAAACTTTACATAAAGATGGTAATGCTTTGCAAATTACCATTGCTTGTTCTTTGGCTATCTTTGCTTTGTAGCTCATCAGCCTCTCTTTGTTGTGTACCTAGAAACCCAATCAAATTATGAATGTGAAGTTACATCAGCAATCTTCATTTAAAGTTTTAGAATAAACAAAACATAAGTATTTATCACTGTATCAAGACACTACCTAAAGAGAGATTTCACAACTACAGCATTATTACCATGCACTCATAAAAAACACTTAGTTCAGCAATTATGGCAGAATAAAAAACAGACAAGAAGGTAAACCAGATGCAAGTAGAAAGTACAGAGCTATTCTCTAGTCATCAACCTGCAACGGCTCATGATCAGATTCTCGTTGCATTTCTCAGTACCATAAGCTTCATCAAGTTAGATAAAATCTAAATTGGCTTTCTATTTGATTTTCTATTCTCTGATATTCATTAGTGATGATTATTGCTAATAATTTGTGTCATTACAAATCCGTCTGTGGCTGCATAGGTTAATCCCTACTCATTCCCATCAAACAATTCGACAAAGCCTCTAGTTTTCCTCTGTAATTTGAATGTTGTTGGCATGTTACCATGCAGCACAAATTTCAGCTGATTTTGTAGGTGAAACTTTGAGTTACTTGGATAATCCAGATTATTTCCAAATCAAAAGTATACATTCATTGTATTCAGTCTCATGAAACATGTTCTGGGGAAACGGAAACATAAAATCGCTGAATCACTTCACCAAAATGGTGAAACCTCCAATACAATCTATGCATTGTGACAATGTTTCAGAACAAACTATCGTGTCTTTCAATGATCTCTTATATGTTTATCCATACATACATACATATTTTATTTAGACATTTCACTACGATATTGTTGTGAAGTGAAATATTTAAGCTTGAAACTGTGTTTTGCAGTGAGAGATAAATATTCCATGGTAATGCTGACCCAGTCATTGACTTGATGAATTCTTCAATTCAATTTCATGATCAAGAATATCTTTGTTGGCACAAAAATGTAAGATAAGTTCTTCTTTCATTCCCAAAACAGTAATTATATTAAGTGGACTAAATAAGATCCATCAGAATCTATTGTATGGCCTAATTCTATGAGACATACAAAACCTGTATTTGAAAGAGTTCGGGTGGCTAAAGTGAGGACAGTTCTTCCTTCTAACAATCATTCTTTTAGTTTAGAGAGAAACTCTAAAATACCCCTGAGTTTTTTCATTTCCCTAAATGGACCTGAGTTTCATCCGTTCCCCAAACACCCTTGCTTAACAGAGGCATGAATCGGACATAGAATTGCTCAAATAGCACATATAATTATTCTTTCAGAGGCTGATCAAGGGTAGGCATTTGTCGGATTTTTCCCCCTAAGCTGCTTTGGCAGTGTAGGGTTAAAATTTAATAACACATGGTATATCATGAATATGCAAGAAGCAATGACTGGTCAATCAAACAGGATACTATAATATGTAATGCATCTCTCTCTTTATATACATCTAAGACGCAGATATGTTATCGAATAATATTATGAACAAAACACCAACATGAACTATGACAAAAAAGCATTTCTACAAATATATAGAATAGACATAATTGTTTCTCATCACAGATATGATATATAGCTTGTTTGTAAATAAATTAAAAACCAATTTTGAGGTTCATCATCAGTATTTCCTTGATTTGTAATTCTTAAATTAAAACAGTTACTATAGTGTGGCCTAAAATACTTCTACAGTAACCGTTGATGCTTTTATTTTTTTGCGATAGTGAAATAGTGATACATATCGACAACAGTAAAGGCAGACATTGCTACCTTTAATTCTTGTATCTCCTTCTGAAGAGATAGTATCTTTTTGTCTCTTTCATGTGCATACATATTCTTTTCTCCCACACTATTCTCTAAAGACAAAAACAGCATACAAAAGAAAAAACAAAAGCAATCAGTTATTGATTAGCCAATGTAAAAACACCATTTAAAATATATGTTATAACATTAATGTCAAGGTGACCTACCGCATGAATCAAATCTAAAAACCATAGATAGTCTGGTCGTCTGAAAATTTCTAAAGGTTCTTGTTGATTCTATCTTAAAGGAAAGAGAATTTGTTTAGGAGGGAAAACAAACATAATGTAATCAACACTCACTCTCCTATTTCTTAACCACGACCATAATTTAAATACGATTACACCTAAGGATAGGCTAATTCTTTTTACATATCAATCTTAAAACGTTGAAGTCCATCTGACATGATGTTGTACAAAATCTTTTGGGTGATGGATTAGAGCCAAAAATCCTTGTCATGCCAAGATCATATCATAAAGAATAAGCATATGCTCGTCATTACAAAAAACTTGAACTTTAGATGATTGATAAAGAAAGACATCAAAATGTTCATTGCATTGGATCAAGTATAGACTATATTGAATTTATACAACTTTTTATACATGATTTAACTCATGCAACTCACAAGCAATCGGCATAAATGGAAATATATGAAGAATCACTGTCTTCATCTATTTTAACACATTTCTACCGAGAGTGAAGGGATGCCCAGTGTACATAGGTAATGAGACAAATCCTCATCATGGTGCAACAAAGAAGCAATGTTTAGCTTAAGAAAGAAATTAGATTTTCTTCTCAAAGAAAGAAATTAAAGGAGTTTCCTTTTCAAATAAGCTAACAATATTTTATTTACCAAAAGAAAGAATGTACGAAAATTTTATTTACAGACGAAAGGAAATTAAGAGAGTTGACTTACAAAAACAAAGAATGCAAGAGATTTTGTTAACGTAAAGAAATTGGCAGTTAAATTGTAATTGTTTATTTAGCTAAAACACAAAAGAAAGGGAGCATTCTAAAGATATTTGTTTAACAGAAAGAGAGGAACAGAATTATACAGCTAAAGAAAGAAGCGAAGTTGTTTACCGAAAGAAAGAAGGAGTTCCTGAAGTCCTTGGAGCTCATCTTCTAGTTCTTTCTTTTTCAAGGAAATATCCGAGGCTATCTGAGGTTCACAGATTGAAGCAGAGAGGGAGGCAAGCAGAAGCAACATCGCAGCCATGGCCATGGTCAGCCCAAAGATCATACAAGATAGAATTTGAGAACATGTCAAGAGGAAGAAAAGGGACATAAAAGAAGTATGAAAGATTTACCAAAATGGCCCAGCCTTTCTTCAGTGTAACAAAAAATCCTTGGCACATACCCGACTCAGGCGTCCCAAATGCCGGACAACACTCTTCCTGGATGGATGGATGGATGGATGGATGGATGGTGCACAGATAGCACACTCGGGAGTCGGAAGAACAAAAAATCATGTAGAGCAGACTTGTTAAGAAGCCTTGGCAATGCAGAAAGAAGGCCCACACGGAATGGAGAATGTGGCGATATCTCATTGGGCTCCCTATAAATGGATCTCCTCGCACAATATAACCATCCCCACGAGAGTTGCCAGAGCAGAGTACCTTTCAGTTGCATGCTCTATGTATCTGCACACCCCTCTATCTATGTGCCTCAAACACACAAAGGCGTTTTTACACATGCATGCACCAAACATTGCATACCACCAAACTTGTTGCCTTCTAGGGAGAGGATACGCGTTGGAATGGGGAGAGGGAGTTTCGAAACCCCAAGATACAGAAAAACCCACATTGCAAAAGTATGTGTCCGTATATATCTTACCATCGGCCAGAAGAAAAGCATTCCAACGCCATATATTGTGTTTGCTTGAGGCGTCTCCTAGATATAAACCCCTAATCATAACTCTATAAAGCCTTGGTTGTAAATGGAAGGCAAGCATGTCAACGCATCTCGACCACACCATGTTATGGTCTTTATTATTCCCCTATCTCCTATAACCCTCTCTCCCATTCACTCATTTAAGGGTGTCTGTCTCTTAGGGGTAAACCCTTAGTCATGGCCCTCTAAATAAACACATAAATCGAAATCTATAACACATTGTGCCACCATGTTATTCCCCGTTCTCTCACGAGTCATAACTCTATTTGACATCCACTCATGCTTGAAAATATACTTTTAGTATACATTATTTGTTTATATTTTAGCAATATGTACCTCTTTCCTACAAATATTCAATCAAACTTCAAGTGAAAAATCAAATGAATTCGCAATCGGGCAAACCATATATCTTATACCAAAGAATTTTGTAACTTCTTGAAATGCCAAATCTCAACCTAGTTGTTTTGCTCATCATATAGCTTTCAAGATCTCTCTTGCCATAAATATTTAGTTGTCGAGATATCTTGAGGGTGAGTGTAAATCTAGAACACATGGTTGCAGGAAAACATAGATGCTAAAATGTAGGAAAAACCCAAGGCTATGTATTACATAAAACCTGAATCTTGGAGGGACAGAACCATGCACACTTCAACCTCTGATGAGGTGATGAAACAAAGGAAATTGAGGAAGAAGTTGTTCATATAAGTGGTTTTGTTAATATAAAGACTTTGTTAATCGAGCATAAGGGTTTGTCTACGATGATGGGATACACTTTACATATGATTTTTATGTGAAACTCCCCTTATGGGCCTCCTTAAATATAGTTAAAAGGGAATTAAAAAGGAACCTTCCAAACACTAGTGGAGTACAAGCTAATGCATGATAAAATGAATTGATGGTGCATTGAGTGTTTATATGGCACATTCTCCTTGTCGCGAGCCTATATAAAGAGGTTCTCATCTTAACATTTAGCTTGAACCATTAAAATGTGTATATTATCAATCAAGCATTTGTCTCTAGCTCAATTGTATTTAATAAACTCTAATTATGTGACCAATATATGACATATAAATGGTTCCAATGCAAACCCATCTTAAATATGAACCCTTTTTTCTTTTTTAAATTAAATATCCTTCCATTAGTTTTCTAAGGAATCTCTATTCAACGAAGGACAAAATTAGTGAAAATCTATTTGCAATTACTCAGCTAATCAAGGTAGAAGGTTAATTGAACATTGATTAACACTTCTTCCATGTAGAATCTTGCTAGTTAAATATTTTATTATCCTTAATCCAAGATAAATTAATGTAATTATAGTACAAAAGAGAGAGAAATGCAGTTGTTGGAGATATAAATGCAAACATGGATCCATAAGGAACAATCCCTTGGGGCTATGTATATTACTTGAACAATCCCTTGGGATGGGAATTGTGAGATCGAAACCTTGTTGAAGTCTTGACGAAAAGAAATAAAAGAAGAATAGGGACACGGCACAATATTATTTGCGTACAACATGATTCTGAAGGCCCATTTAATGCTTGAAAAGGCATCTCAAATGTAGAACAATGAAAATCATTACATAGATACTATGGATATTCAAAAGAGGAGAACAAGAAAAAGATGAAGCTTTGTTTTTTACCAAGAAAATTGGCTACAGGGCCTATTGACGTTGATGTTTTCTGCAAGATTAGAAGGAATGGCTCATAAAGTAGAGAGAACGGGCCAAATTACCAAATGGTATCCAACCCATAATCATTCATCCATCTCTATTCCTATGTTTTTATGTGTCCACCCAATCATAGATCTAACTTTCTACACTTGCAAATACTCCCTTTCATTAAGTCCTACTTCTACTCTATAAAGTACACCTTAAACAACCCTGGAGAACCCACACATTCACTTGATAATAATTTAGATGAGAAATGCTTTAATCGATTCATCTAAAACAATGTAACTCTACACACTCTTGGTAGCACTCCGACATTGCTTATCATGATCCCCCTTGCGTCCCCTTGTGCTACATGACTTTAGCTCACCCTTCCTCGCAATGAACCTCATATGAATTATACACATTATGCGTTGGCCCATAAGACACAAACATAGCATAAACTAAGAAAAGATGGTTCATGAGATGGCCTTGCTAAAAGCTGATTCATACTCGATTATATAGATGTTGACATCAATAACAACATATGCTCGAATAACTTCACCTTTTGCCCTAGAAATTGCTTTGAAAAAGTTTTTGGTGATGATTGACCAAACTGAACAAAACCCATTAGGTGAATAACTACTAAAATTTCCTCGTTTTATATTATTATCTGTAATCAATGTCATTTGTCTAGTGTATAGTATTGTGACATCTTTCCTTTGCAAGTTACAAATCATGTCAAGTGAAATACAAATTCTCAGATATCTTCATGCAGGTAGGAAAATGTAATGCCTAAATACTTGTAGACCAATCTTATAGTTTTGTGGTGTTACTAGTAATTTTCATAGTTCCTAAATTAAAAGAATAGGACCTTACACTCCTCGAGAATGACAAATTAATATCGTATAATGGATAAATAATAATAATAGCAGTAGTAGTAATACAACAGAAGAAGGACATTTTTTGAAATTCATAAATGAAGATATGTT
The DNA here is from genome assembly GCF_043228905.1 of Azolla caroliniana. NCBI lineage: Eukaryota > Viridiplantae > Streptophyta > Polypodiopsida > Salviniales > Salviniaceae > Azolla > Azolla caroliniana. Next base: position 2,063,760 of record NW_028230451.1, on the reverse strand, counting down.
AAGCATGCATCCAAACACCTTGAAGATGATTGGTGGTCAGAATTCAATGACTTCAATAGAGTGTTATAGCAAGTGCATACCTTTTTGCTCACAATGTTAGTTTCATTAGCCTTTTTTTGTAATGCACATTATGTTGCTTCGATGCACTTTCCATAATTCAGTACCGTTGATAATAGTAGTAATAATGGGAATGTTCTTTCTACCCCATCATAACGTTTGTTTGAGTTAGCTTTTTATTCTTTCAACCCTGTCGTGTCACAATTATGGGGCCATCTTGTTATTCTTCACTCAAGATTCGAGAGTTTTATCGACGTTGACATCGTATACTCAAATCCTGAGTATGTTAACTCCCCCAAGGCTTTTTAGCTTGCTCATTCCAAAAGGTTTGATGTGAATTGTAGTACCATGAGTTTGGTGGGTCAATTGGTCAATGCCAATTTAAGGAAATTAAAAGCGAAGGAGTGTTTTTTTTCTTTGTAATTTGGCAAGTTTTTACCCGGGAGAAATTTGGTTTGCCTTAAGAAGCGAAAACATGCATTGTCCTTGCTAGCAATTGTGCTCCGGAGTTATGTGAACGTGTATTGAGGAAGGAAATGTGTTTCTTCCCAAAATGTAGTTTTGTGAATCATTGTGGAAAGGCTCATTTAGAAACAAAATTGGGGAGGTGATACAACATAGGTTTCCTTGTTTCGTTATGTCTCACATGAAGTCTGTGTTTTGAGGAAGCAACTCTACAACTTAAGAAAGAACTCGTTGATAAACAATTGAAAAGCTTCAAATTGTCGTCTATAGTGTTATCTATATATATTGATGCTTGTTTGTTACATCCATGAGGTTAACTCATGTTCTTCATTCAAGGGCGGGTGGATAAGTTCCACAAAAGGATAAATATAAATTATTGTCAACATTTTTAAATAACTCAAATTTGTTCCACCATTACATTTGTTTTTGTAGTTGGTAACATTGTTCGAGGCATAGTTTGTAAGAGAAGGACCATATAAATGCAAGAGGGTTTGTGAATTAAAGGAAGGACATCATTCAAGATGTAATTAAGTTCATTAAAACAAAATATCTATGGTGCTACTTTAAATCCTAAGGAAGATTTACTGAGATAATTACTATTGGTATGCATTACCCAACTAAACATTCTCTAATGAACATCATGACAACATGTTGTACATTGCGAGGAAGAGTTATGGAATGCCTTCTTATATAGTGGTTAGACCGAGAAGGGCAACTCTTATATTAGAATGTCCAAATTGTGCGCGAAATGGAAGGAAAAACAATACGAATTTGTCTCATCACACCATGTTATATTGCGATGTTCATTTAATTCTAGAAGCTCTAAAGGCACGAAAGAATCGTCCTTGTAGGAATGTTGGTCCTGAAAGCTTCACGTAAAGTTTCATAAATTTGTTTCTATGTCTTGGGTGGCATTTGACTGTGGTCATTATGATTCAACTATATTCATTATTTGTCAAGCTCCAATCTTCAACTTGTTAACAATGAATTTTATGAAGGCAAATTTGATCATGACTATGATTGTAAGTTGTCCGTATCCACACATCAATGTTAAAAACCATAGTAAGGCTGAATTAATACATGATCCAGACGTAAATGAAAGATGGATGCGGCATTTGGGAGTTGGATTCATGCTTGAATGTTGATAGAAATGAAACAATGACTCGACAATTTATGATAGGATGGGAGAAGAGCCGATAGGTGGTTTGTTCGCTATCCCCCTCCGCGCGAGCATGGCCTAGTTTAGAATTCTTGCAACAATTGAAGTGACAAAAAACACCGTGCTAGCCAAGGAGAGCATACATTTTGCTTGTTTCCTATTAACCTATGAAAGGCATTGTTATTGGGGGCGGAGAAGGGTGGATCCATGTACTATGCAAGGCATTGCATAACATATATTTTAAGAAGTATAGGATTTACCAAGCTTTCTCAAACAAGTGTTGAGATGGCTCAAATAGGAAGAAGGCGCAAAGCTTATTATGTCCGAAGCTAAAAAAGGGGTAGATCTAAAATAGTGAAAGGTTCATATGCATATATATATATATATATGTATAATATACATTTACATAATACATAATATCATGGGCTAAAAGAGGCTTGAAGCTCCAAATGGGTCCAAATTTAGACCCAAAGAGGGCATGTAGGAGCTCCCCTCCCGTTCCCCGAATTGGTCCAAATTTAGCCCATATGATGCTAATTATGGGGGGCATAGCGACTGCGAAAAAGAAGAAGAAGCAATAAAAAATACATTAATAAAGACTGAAAAAAACGAGCAAATAAATGAGTAAACAAAAAAAAGAAAACGAAATGATAAATGATGAGGATAGATGAATGCCCTCCTTTTCCGCGCGCGCTCCTCGGAGTTCGGAAAAAATGCTCTTTATTTATTTATTTATTTATTGAATGCATCGTAAATAAAAATAAATAAATAAATAGAGAGTAGAAATAAAAAAATGGAAACTAGAAAATAGAAATAGAAAATATAATAATTTCTAACTAAAATACATACATAAGTGTAAATGCGAGAAAACGAGAAAAAGGAGGAGGCTTTTAATAAATGGAAGGTTTCACACGAGGGACTGTCCGGACGGACAAGCAGACGCCCATTCACACACACCCCCAAGAAATTTTAAAAAAAGAAGAAGAAGGAAAACTCTCGGTCTTCCTCGTTCTGTCGCTGTCTCTGTCTCTGTCTAGCTGCTGGGACGACGCTAGCTATTATTATTAACTTAAAAGGCTCTCTCTCTCTCTCTCTCTAACTGAGAGAGAGCTTGTCCTAATCAAACCAAACCAAACCAAACCAAACCAAACCAAACCATCTCGAGCCTCACACTCTCCTACCCTACCCACCCCAAACTCCCATTCAGTTAGCCACCACTAACTAAATCATTCTTTGAGAAGCATAAGAGAAGCGAGGAAACTAAGATTATTATTAATCAGTTCCTTACGTGACGATGTTAGACTTGGTTAGGGTTTTGGTCTGCTGCTACTGTTGCTGCTCCTCTCCTCTGTATGTATGTATTGTCTTTGTGCTGTTTGTGTGCGCGTGCGTGTCTCGTTACTTCCATTAAGATTTCCTTGGGCCTAAAATCCTCCTCCTCCTCCTCCTCTTCTTCCTCTGCACTTTTATTAATTGTAAGCAGAAATTCATCTTATTCCCCCCTCCCCTTCTTCTATTAATTGTTCTCTTGTTTAACATCAACATATAAAAAATCTCATACCTAAATTTTTACAGTAGCCATAGCCAGCGGCTCTGTGTTAGTTAATCCATCTCCCCCCTTAGAAAAACAAAAATCTATCGTATATATATATATATATATTCTTCTGATAGTATTAGTAGGTTGCTGTACATATTAAGTTGGATTAGGGCGAGAGAGAGAGACTGTAAATATACATATAATAATAATGGAATAGATCGGTTGAAAATGGGCCTACTTATTATTAATTAACGTCGTTTTCTCATTCGTTTTTGGGCGTATCATTACTACTACTGTAGCCTGTAGGCCTGCCTGCGATGATGGTGGAGTCTATTATTACTACTGCTGCTACTGCTTCTATCACCACCTCCACTGTTCGTATATCAAACTCAAATATTATATCATCTTATCATAACCATAATAATAATAATAATAATAGTAATTCAGATACTTTTTCTTCTTCATCTGCAGAAAGCTGCCTTAATATTAATTTACCTCATCGGTTGTTGAACGAGGAATCATCACCATCACCATCATCATCATCATCATCATCATCATCATCATCATCATCATCATCGAGAGCTTCTGATAATCTACAAATCTGCCCTAGTAGTAGCTGTAATTATAGTAGCAGCAGTCGTAATGATCATGGCGGCTCGGATGACAGTTTACCAATAATTTGTATCGAAAAGTATAGCAACTCTGATTCGTCAAATAATATACCACCACCACCACCGTCGTCATCGTCATCATCATCATCATCATCTGTCTTTGTTAGCAGCAGCAGCAGCAGTAGTAATAATAATAGTAATACTCAGGCAGCTACTGATGTTGTTGGATGTATTCATGGTGATGATGAACCGTATAATGGAGATATTGAAGAAGTAAATACAGAAGCAAATTATAAAAAAATGCGTGAGTCCGGAGATAGTTCTTCTTCATCGTCATTCTCGTCGTCATCATCATCATCATCATCATCGTCGTCGTCGTCGTCGTCTCGTCTGCAGAGTAATATCGACAACAGCAATATAGCCAATGTAGGTACTTTAAACTTAGATCCTAACGCTCTTGAGTTCACCCCATCTCATTCTTCCTCCGGATCTTCATCTTCTTCTCTACACAGTAATAATCCAATATTACTCAACATGCACCCACCTTGCAATACCATAAGTACTAATAATGGTAATCATAATACAAATAATCACATGGACATTAATGTAGTGGAACCTCGCTATATCACTTTTCCTCCAAATAACATTGAACCTAGTCATTATGTTCATGGCCTTCATATTCAACCTCACACCAACATGATGATCAATCAACCTTATGCTAATGACATTAATCTCTCAGCTAGTAACGCATCTCTTGGGGGCCCTGGCATTGATCAATTAGGCTTAATTAACAAGCCCAATACTAATGTTGGACGTACTTACGGTGCACCAATGGTATATAATGAGCAAGGGCCTCCGATATCTCCTGATTCAGTGCCTCAGAATCACACTCACAATACCCATAATAGTATTGATAGTCATCATCCAACCCCTCATAATAATCATAATCGTCATGCTAATGTTCCTAGATTATTGCCTAATCCACTTATAGCTAGCCCAAGTATTTTTATTCACAAGCAGGTCCACCCTTGCCATGGAACAATCATCAAAGAACACATCTCTAGATGTCTTCTAATCACAGGGTTACCATTTCACAACAGTATTATCACCAAGGAGAAGCTCTGCGAAGAGCTAGAGTCCAAATGGGGTGCTATCCAGGCCTTGCAATGCGAGAAGATGTCAGAGGGTCTTGTTTGGGTTCAATTCTATGACCTCAGGGATGCCAAGCAAGCATTGATCGACATACAAAGCCAACACTTACTAAGGCAGCAACAGTTCCAACAGCAATTTCAGCATTACACAGGCAGCCAACATGTGGCAAATAATGCCAGTTATATCCCCAGTGATATGGCTAATTTGAACTTGTCAACAAGTAGCAATGCTGATGAGTCCATCCACAGGAAGGGCCTCATATGTGGTAATGTGGTTTGGGCACAGTATATTGCTTCTTGGAGTATGCCTTTCCACATTGATGATCATGTCAACAATGCTGCGGGTAGTGGGGGACATTGTAACAACCAAGGTACCTTGGTCCTGTTCAATGTTGGTGCCGATGTCAACATGCGCGAGCTTCGGGAAGTGTTTGAGAAGTTTGGTGAGTTTCACATACATTGCATCAAATGAGTTGAACAATCATGATGGATTGTAGCTAGTATCCCTATAAACAAATAATTCAGAGGAGTCATTTCATTGGACCTGTACTAGGATTAGGATCAATTCACATGTTCCTGTTGAGTGGTAATATAGGGCCTAAGCATGATGGGAAAGTGGGGGCCATAAGTTCCCACATGGGACAATGTGACTTGATATGGTAGGTATAGTATTGGTGGGAAAGTGAGTTCTCTCTTTCCCACATAGGAAGTGTCACATCCTATGGGTAAAGCATGAGGAAAAGTGTCTCTCTCCCACATGAGAAATTGAGTGTCTTAAGAAATTGTTGAGCAATTTCACATGTAATGAACTAAGAAAGAAATTGTTGAGCAATTTAACATGTAATGAACCAATTTAACATGTAATGAACTAGGAAAGAAATTGGGACCCCCCCACCCCTCCTTGTTTTGCCCACCATGATTGAATACACCTGTTTGTTATGTAGCCTACTAAATTGTCGTTATAAAGTCTAAATCTTGGTCGCATAATCTTCATTCCAGGAGACATTCGGGAGCTAAGAGAAGCTCCTTTGAAGAGGCAGCACAAATTCATCGAGTATTACGATGTACGTGATGCCGAAGCTGCATGGAATGAATTGAATGGGAAAGAAGTGTGTGGGAAACCCATGAAGATAGAGTTTAGTAGACAAGGATCAAGACTCAGCTCGGGGAACCGGAAGCACAAGTTAGCTCAACAAGAGTACAACATGATGGTTCCGGTATTCAACAGTATCAATCCAAACTCCATAGACAATAGTAATGGTAGTAGTAGTCACGATCCTACCATACCTCTAGTTAACCATGGTCATGGAGCTGCACTACAGCAATGTGGTTGGATTCATAACGTAAAGGATCATCCAAATTATATTGGTTGGCAAGCCTATGGTTCTCCCTATGTTGGTTTTCCCCAACCATTAATGGAGTGGGGCAGAACACCCCCACTTCTGGATCAACCACCTGAACCCATGGTGATCTCGAGTATGAACCTGCATCGAGGCAATGAATATTTTGACAATTTTCCATCGATCGGCCAACCACAAATATTGGGTATCCATCCTGATCTCGATCAACCACCTTTTATCAATGGTAGTATCAAGAAGGGGAAACGATTCACACAACCAAAGATACATAATCCTGAGCAGAATACATGCAATATGCATGCGAGGAGGAGATCGATCTTACAAAATGGACATCCGGCTTTACATCCGAATTGCCGCCAGACATCTGGTGGCCGAGGCGGGATGAATTGGATCACTGAGATACATCAAGAAGAAGATAATCGGAGAGTTGGGCCGGTCCATCGAGGAGGTGGGCATCTAGTGCATTTTGAGTTCAATGAAAGTGAGGTCCTTGTGTCCTCTGGAACTCCCAGGACTACACTCATGGTCCGAAACATACCGAACAAGTATAGGTAATTGCAAATTGCTTTCGATATGTGAGCAATCGTATCCCATCGTAACTTGAACACTCCCGTTACCCTCACTGATAACTGTATATATGTATATTTTCGCGGGTTTGTTTTCATGTCAGCCAACAGATGTTGTTGTCTTTATTGGACAAGCATTGCCTAGAGTGCAATTCAAGGACAATCAACACTGACGAACCGGAATCTGCTTATGATTTCGTATACCTTCCGATTGATTTCAAGTATGCTAGTATTAAACATATAATTTTTGATGCTTTCCTGAAATGTGCTTAACCAAATTTCCACTCAAGTCTGCAAGTCGTTAAAAACATATTGTGTGGCTTGGAAGTCATGTAACAAAGCTCCTTTTAATGAGTACAGCATTGGGCATTGACAATTGTTTCAGGAATAGGTGCAATTTGGGCTATGCATTTGTGAATTTTACAAGTGCATTGGCAACTGTGAAGTTCTACAAGTCATTTAACGATCAAGCTTGGGAGGAGTTCAATTCGAGGAAGATTTGCAAGGTCGCGTATGCTCGAGTTCAGGTAACTTTGTCTCATCAACAATTGTTGTCCTCATTACTTTTATGAGTGATTTCTGTGATGTTTATGATTTGTGTTTTCAGGGGAGGGTGGCATTAGAAGATCACTTCAAAAACTCTAGGTTTGCTTGTGATACCGATGAGTATTTGCCGTTAGTTTTTGTGCCACCTCGGAATGGTGTCGAAATTCCGGCTCCGAAAGTGGCCAAATTAGGCCGTACTTACTGTATTGATGGGAGGTCGAATCTACCGCAACATGACGTAGAGAGCAAGGTGGGGGTAAACATGGATTCATGCGGAAGATCGCCAAAGGAGGGGCTTAATGTTGAACCACATTTAGAGGTGGGACATGGTGGATGTAATGGTGATGAGTCTTCCTTTGGAGGTGATGATTGTGGGAGTAGCAACAATGGTGGAGGTGAAAGTGAAGGAAATGGAGAAACCCTAAACCCCAAACAGTGACATTCAATAGGTTGCCAATACATGCTTTATGTGGAGAGGTTATACCTTTACCTTTAAGGCCTTCCTTGTATGTAAGAGAGAGAGAGAGAGAGAGAGGCTCTTAATGTTTCCTCTTGTGGACTCTTATTATAATTTAAGAGGCTATTTCATGAAAGCATGTGTTCCTAAGGTTTAATATTGTAAGGTTTTATGTAAAAACTTTTGTATAGTTGTTTTTTTCCCAAAACAAATATCCTTCCATTAGTTGTATAAAAAGGGTCATAACAGCTACAACATACAAAGCTTTTTCCCCCCAACCCGTCTTGTGAAAGACATTGATTGAGGAAACAAATCCAAAATAGAGAAAACAATCCACTAATTGTAAGCTATTCCTTAGACACAATGCAAGGTATAGTTATTGAGACTTTTTTTCATTTGGTCATTAGTCTTGGTCCCATGCTCTATTACGGAGGTTCTAATGCTTAGTACCCATTGTCAAGTTGGAAGCAACATTAAATGTTTGATTCGCCAACAATTTGCCTCTTGGAGAATTTACTTCCTATTGTTTGTTGGTAGGATATCATTTGAGTTCATGATGTGCTAGCACATTTTTTTTATTTCCAAAACAAATATATGGCTAGCACAGTTTATGTTATGCACATTTAATTTAACATTATCAGATGTCATCTATAAATAACCATGAAGTTGTGAGGATATGGGATATCAACATCCTCAAGTTGCTTGAAATTCATTCCATAAAGACATGCTGACGTTTAAATGTAGTTGGACGCATGTTTCCAGATGTGCGTATCGTGATTAAAACCACAGAAGTTTTTAGAGATTTGCACATCACAAGACGACCAAATAATGGCATAACTTACAAAGCTATCAAGGTCTTATTGGAGAGATCTATACAATTGTTTGACATTTCAAAGCTTTGGATTGGCCACACATAATGATGACCATTATTAGAACATGATCATCTGCCTCAATCTACAAATGTTTGCATGTGTAAAATCTTGTGTAATTGTGCACATTGTGTGGTTCAAGTGCCTAAGATAAGTCCTAACATTGAAGGTTTTTAATGAAGCTACTACTTGATGCTGGTATTACTCACACCAATATACAAGGGCTAATGAAGGGAATTTGTTGAAAAGTTGTGGCTAGCCACGTTTTTTGTCGGAGAATTACATGACATGAACCACCGTGTTAATGACTATAATACAAAGAAAAAACAATGCAAAAATATTTAAGAACATCGGTATTCATAGTTTGACAAACATTCAGTGGTTGGGATTGTTCTTCAAAAGTTACATTAACATAGTCATCGGGATTTTTATTTTTAAAGATAAATATCTACGATCAAAAAAACAAAAGACATTTCCGTATCAAGAGCTCTAATATCATGGAATGACAAAGAGTTTGGCAAATTTCAAGAAACACTTGTACGTTGGCCTATTGATTTATTGTAATTTTCTTTTTATCGAAAAGGAAAGAAAGTTTGACGCTCATTGAGAACACTGCCTTGTAACACATGAAAAGTTTTTCAAATTCGTTTGCAATGATAATATACCCAACACATATACAATTTAGGTGTGAGCAAGTGTGAGTGCGTGTACACACTTACACATGTTTCTTGACTACGTGTCCATATTTTAACAACAAATTTGTATATATGATCAAGCTTTTTGATGGAACGAATTATTGATTCTGGCTAGTATCTCAATATATTTGACTGATCGTACAAAGTCCTTTGTATAACGATTGATTCATTTCAAGAAAGAATAGGGTGGGTTTCGATAGTCTCCCCAAATATCTTTGGAAGGTGTGTTGAGTATTAGGATGGATGCATGAAACATGAATAAAACGAATTATAGATCAAGAAATTAATTATAAAAGAAACTAGGACCTAATTGTGTTTTGAAAGAAACAAATGATTATTAACAAGTGCTTGGTTACTAATTAGTCTTGGCAAGAAGTAAGGATACTAGCTCACCAATGAATATAATGAACTTTCATGGATAATTGAGCTATGTGATGCACTTACCTAAATATGAATGCTTTTTTATTTTATATTGAGTTATAATTAACATGAAATTGTTATTGAACTATGTCTAGTTATTTGATGCCTTTGTTTTAAGCTGTGTGATCACACTAGTGTCATGTTTCTAGTTATTGAGCAATATCAAATAACATACAAGTTAGCATGTCTTCTAACCAAACACAATAATTTTTTACAATCAACTTATCAAAACTTTCATTGCAACTTTAAGTCATGTGGATATTTCGAGGTTAATGATATGCAAATCAAGGTTTCAAAACATATTATTGTTTAGAATCAATATTCAAATTTTTTCCGCACCCAAAAAAGGTCCAAAGGAGTTATGAACACAATATGTGAGTATGAATTGGTGGTGTTCGCATTTTGCTGTGATTATAATGCTTATAAAATTGTTGAATAAATAAATAAATAAATGGAGTGTATCAAGTTTTTTGAATATGTACCAAATGTTAATGAATGATTGTTCCACTTTAAGAGGCCAAACTTAATACTCTTTCACCCATAGAAAGAAAGAAGATGTACACAATTCAAGAGCTTAAACGAAACAATCACGATCTCGAGGGGATAATATCTCAATTGCCATTTGACTCCAAGTGCCCGTATTCATAAATTGTCGGTAAATATACAAACATATCCTTTTACACTTACAAATATTACGACTATATATATATATATATATATATATTATATAGCACATAATTTGAGGAATATGACCAATTGCTTGGAAACAATTGAGCTCAGAGTGTGGATTCAAATGATCCTAACAAAAAAACACTAGTTGGCTTTGTTGGGAACGCAACGACCTCACACTTCAATGTGTACTTAAATATTATTAACCCAAGTCCTCACAACTTGAGAATGAGTTAGAGTCTTTTTACACCTAATGCGTGAGTGCGCCTCCTTCCGCAATAGGTGTAGTCATATGACAAAAAAGCAAAGTAGGCTCAAATTAACCGTAGGCTACAAGAGCATCTGGTATACAACCACAAGAAGTGGAGGACCTTATTCAAGTACTTTATCAACTCATGATACTTGCATTATAATCGTTTGCTCAACTCATGACATCCAAGATATTGTTAATACATGACATATATTTTATATTCCAACAATGCAATGTCTAACATTTAAAACTAGAAACACAATTTCGTTACACTGAATTCTAAACATCTATGAAGCACATCCATGTGGTACAAAAACTTAGTACCTTTTTAAATTGGGTTTTAAAAGTTTTAAAATTCAAACATCCATAGAGAAACAATGCTTTAGTTAGATTAATTAAGTGCCTTGTACCAACAATACGCAGGTAATGCCCATAATATCTAGTTATCTAGTAACTAGATGTAGATGAATTCTAATATTTAAATTATAATGATCTCAAGCTCAACCATTTGCATGAATGGTAAATAAATGCAAATACATACACAATACGGTAAAAACATATTTCCTATATTTTACAATGTAAATAAAATATCTTCATTTCTTCCATGTGGAAAGTTTTTAACTGAAAGATGAATGATTTAAATGTTATACCATCATACTTTTGTTCAAGTTCTATGGCATCAGAAATTTGTGGGGGGAAGTAAAAATCTTGTCCTTTATGACGCAACAGAAATCTAAAATCCACATACAATATGATTACTTTCACACATATTTAAGTATTCTAACTGAATGGTTGAGTAAATAGGAACACTTTCACGTGGTGCATGGAGAGTTTAATGATTCCACTAATGAACATTGCAATTGAGAGCGCAAGATGTGATTACAAGATAATGCATATGGGGATAGGTCCATGTTATGGTATCCGTTCCTCATTTACGTATTATTTCATTCTTGCAACCTTAGAGAGAATTATGGAAAATCTACATTCAATATGATTACTTTCACACAGCTATTTAAATTATAACCCAATGCTTATGTAGATAGATACATAGATACAATTTATTATCATCTTGAAATAAACTGGGACATTTTCTAGTGGTGCATAGAGAGTTGATTAGTGACTCAATGTTCAACATTTGAACATTGCAATTGAGAGTGCAAATTGTGATTGGCTGAGAAATATGTGTGGGGATAGCTTTGTGTTGACAGTGTGCAGAAAGTAAACTTGAACATGATAAAACGTGGAGCATTGCGATAGAGGTACGTAGACACAAACTTCTTATGCAAGGAAAAATACACATAATTGATAAACCTCCTCACTTGTGCCATACCATTCCACCTTGCATTGAAGAGAATGTGAACTAAGTCATATTGAAGGAGGCATGTAAATGACAAAAAAGGGGTTGGGCTCTATCAACATATACAACATATACAAATACGTACAAAATAAATGGGTTCCATTGTGTAGGAATATCATGTGCAATAATTCCGTTGTTTGTCTAACAAATCACAAATCAAGCTTACACAAGGTTCATGGAACGGTTTAGTTTTGAGGTTTGCAAGAACCTCCACAAAGTTACACCATGTGGACCTCCACCACCACCCTACAACAAAAAGACTACTCATAATTCTTGATGTTAGTTTAAAAATGTAGATTTCAATGGGAGTCATGGGTTTTATGAGAATGGATCCACTAGTACATCCACCTCCACCTCCCCACGGGAAGAGTTGGTTGGAGTTTAGCTAAGAGGACCTGCCACATATTAAGGATAATATGATCTTTGAACTCAAGGCATTAAATAAAGAGTTGATCTCTAATCAAATCAATTAGTCAAAAGACAAAACTCTTGAGGAAATGTCGAGATCTAATCTATCCTAGTGGAGCACTCTAGGTCCAAGTTGGTATGCTTGGAAATGTTGAGTACCAAAATAGTCAAAGCTCATGGTCCTGGACAACCATCATCAGAATTACCATGGACATACCTAATTTCAACCTTAACTTTAACCTATAGTATAATCCACCAAAAAACACCAATCGGATTGGGTAACCAAGTGGCCTCCAATTGCATATTATGATGACCTTATTTCCTAACTTTGCTTACTCCTTACTATTACAGGCTACAACATACTTAAATATTGAACTTCATTATGTTGATGTTGAAACAATATTGTTACGCGGTACTTTAGAAGAAGCAATCTATATGTAGAAACCCCAGATGTTGGGAAATAATGCACACCCTAATTATATGTGCAAACTCAACGAACACCTACATGGCCTAAAACAATCCCCTAGTAGTGATGGTATGTGGAGCTTCATAGGTTCCTTCTATTAGCAAACTTTCTATAACTCCAATTGGAACCTAATCTGAAGATGAGGAACATAGAGACCAAAAACCTACTTTTACGTCAAGGATGCTTCTCGTCACTCGATGCACATGTGGCTATGTATTTCTATTTACAAGCAATGCCTTTTCATGGAGAACTAGAAACAAGCTATGATGGTTCTTTGGTCCATCGAAGTAAAAATATATAGCAACCACCCTTACCCCCAACGAAGGATCATGGTTGAAATTTATCATCGATGAACAAGTCATTCTCAACATTTCCAAATTCAAGTTATGGGGTGACACCTAATCTTGCATCAAAATAAAAAAGGACCCTAAGATGACAAAGCAAAACCTGCATATTTGAGCATGCTGTCGTTTCATCTCAAAAATCCTCGAACGATATAACTTCACGTTTGGAAATGCTCCAACACAATTCTTATGTGTGTGTGTGTAATCGGTTTGGCATTCTTCCGACACAAATCATATACATACATTTCTTCTAGGACAAATTTATGCACACCCTTGGACGTGAAAACCTTAATTTTTTTACCCCTCCCTACATAGATAATATTTTGACACCCATGTCCATCTATATGTATTTGGGGAAATTGTAATGGATATAGCCCATTCCCAATGTCAAGCAGTTCATTAGGACAGAGAGATCCAACTCGAGAAGACTTGATTGCTAGCCACTTAGGAATTAGTTAATTCACTAGGGGCCACAATATTGCCTAATTTAATAATGTGATTAGCATATTGATCAATAGCGATGTAATGACAGGATTAGCAGTAATCACAACAGAAATGAATTACATGCTTGACATATGTAATGCATATCATTAAGAATAGCATTAATCACATTACTAATGATTTTAATTAACACTTATCGTAATGTGAAATTAGTGGACTAATTAGATGGTAAATTACTGGCCAGATAAAATATTGCTGATTGCTATAATTTGGATTAGACAATAATTAGCATCGTGAATAATACGAAACCTCCTAATGAGTGTTTGATTACACGGAAAAATGATTTTGCAAAATATTTGCTGTATTTGAAGCACACTAGAGCCAGATTACTTGTTTTCTGTGTTTTTTAATTATTACGAATTAGGGCAGAAGATGACATTTCTGGAAATACGAAGGCAGCATGGCCAACACATCACCTAATTCAGGGTGTAATATTGTAACTATGTTCCTCAGTTTTGAATCCCAACTTGGGGCATTTGATCATATGGGGATTGTTAATTCATGTGACAGCAACTGATCTGTGGAATCTCAGGTAGGCTCTTGAAGTTATGGCGTTCCTATTAAATTGACCTTTCAATATATTCCCATCACACCTAATTAGCCCTTAAAACATTCATTATATGTTGTAACACCAGTCAAAAGAGAATGTAATGACAATACTACTGTAAAGTGCAGTGCATAAGATTTTTTTTTTCTTCTTTTTTGTGGTAAATAGTAGTTTTCATTGGACCGGAAGAACAGAACAGAACAGAACAGAAAAGAAAAGAAAAGAAAAGAAAAGAAAAGAAAAGAAAAACTCCACCATGACTTTTAGCTTACTGTGGAATAATGGATCCACTTCATTTAGAGACTAACTTACAAACGGCCTTTGGATTTGAATGCTAGTTAGAAAATTCACTTCCAAACCTGTACAAACCTGCTCAAATGACGAATTTGATGACCAATGTGTCAAATGTCTTGACTCTCTCTCAGTCTTTATGTGAAAGATTAGAACTCTCAGACTAAATTTCCAAACAATGAAAAATTGCCACAAAATACATTTAATCCTTTTTAACCTCGCACCATATTTCTTCACCCCACCCAGCTTCTGAATCAAAAGTAAAAGCATTTGAACCATATCTCCCCCATACCTTAAATGACTCCAAAATAACTTGGAAGTGGGGCATCACTCACACTCAACTGTACATATATATATATATATATATATATATATATCTGTATATATATGTATATATACATATACATATATGCAAAAACCCAACTGAATGGAGATCCAAGATTGACAAGACTTGTGATAGTTGAAATCTCATAATGATATATCCAACCTAATTCGATTGAAACATGTGAGATGTTGATCATAAACTCTCAATAATGTTATGCATGGTCCATGCATCAAGGGACATTTTTTCCCAATGACAAGTAGTGTTGAATTATTACAACTTGGACAATCATTTCAAAGTGTGCACTCCTGATGTAAGAAGCTATCACTCAAGACTTTTTTTGTGTGAAAACATAAAAACCAATTTGAACATGCATCCAATTCTTATACAATGTATGTGAATGTTGCACATATGGATAAAAAGGACTCGATGTAAGAACACAATAGAAAGCACTCGAGAAAATATAACACATGATATAGTGAATTGGTATCCACTCAAAATATTAGAGCCCAAATGATGACTTGGGCAACGATAACTATGAATTGCATAGCCAAATAACTCTGAAGAATAAGCATTACTTTCTCTATTTGGTAATTTAAGATGTGTGAATTGAATGTTAGAAACATTGAGGTGACTTCATAATTTATACAACCTAACTTAAGCAAACCTCAATGCTGAATTAGGATGCAACTTCATATAATCATTTATAATTGATTTCTTCAATTCTTAGCCATTGACATATAGAAGTTCACAAGAAGCTATTAATCATTACTTTATGGAGTTAGACGACCATGCACGATGTTCGACTATCCGATAACTCTTAATAGTGATGGCACTTCATCACACCCTAAAGTTATTAGCAAGGATGAACTAGAACAATTGTGCATGTATGTTTGCATATAGATAGGTACTATCCACATTCATGTATGTATGCGAGGGCACATGTGTATTAATGAGGAGTGCAATATTGAAACCTTTTCTCAACAACTTCCAAAATGTAGACTATAACTTTCGTCTATGAGATAAGCTCATAGCACAGTTTATTGATATTTTTACAATGATGTAAGTTTTGAACATATCTTAAATGTACATTGATGATGAGTAAAAAATGGTCAATTTGAACATTTTTGCTTTGTTTAAATAATATACTTAAAAGAATTAACTTTAACCAAGGAACAAATGCAATATGTAGATGGAATACTTGAGAAAAGTAGAAAGCATGTGAATAATGTGAACATACGACAATGGAAAGTGAGGGTGATAAAGAGTTATGGCGAAGACTCTTTGGTAAGGAGTTAGCAAAACATGAAATGTAAGATAAGAATATCTAGTGGGACATGATAGAAGACCACTTTTGGCACACGAATGATTATTTCAAGCTGTAAAAAGAGAGGTACCACTATGAATATGCTAAAGGTGGAGAGAAAATGGGATTAGTTGCTTGGAGGCACAAATTAATACTTTATTCCTTGTTTAGGTAATGTATTATTGTTCAATAAAAATAAGAACTATCCTGTTTCATTAGGAGAAAGTGTAAAACAATGGTCGTACAAGAGAGTTCTCACTCATTCCCATTGAACTCAATATCAACCTCAACACGTTTGATATCATGATTACATCACTCGTCCATTGTACATTTCCGTGCCCGTTATTAACAGGGTTCCTTTATTGATTACTGTTGTCCAACCCCACTTCATAAGGTTCTACTAGTTGTTGCCCTTTGTTAATAAGTGAAATCTAAACCAAACACTCTGAAGGTTGATAAACTCATGTGACACTACAATATTTTAATTTGTAGAACACGAGAAATGGTTGCATTCTACGATTAATGAGTTGCTTATTTAAATCTATACAATTATATATACTAATACCCTAGCATGTAATCACGTACATTATGAGTTGGTTATGCATTTTTCTTATAGTTTTCATTCTAGTGGAATTGACACGTCAATATCCAAACCCAACGACATTTGCCAAAAATAAGCTAAAACGTGATGAGATTTTCAAAGATAGGACTCCCAACGACTATGACCTAGTTAGATTGATACTCTAATATGTTCATGATCATGTGAATCAATTTCCACACAACCATAATTAGATTGATTTGGATCCCTCTCCCTTCCTTTCTCTCCCCCCCCCCCCCCCCCCCACTCCTCTCATACTAACAGTGCGCACTCTCAATCGTAATACCCATTGGTAAAATTCTTGATTATCTAGAGTTGTTGATCAATTCCACACATGCTATGTGAAAACATTTCACTTTTGGTCTCATTGGTTATATTTGACCTTAGAGAACGATAATGAAAAGGAAGACACCGAAACCTTATTTCTTTACACATGACATATATGGAAGAGTGGATTGCCTATTTCCACCAATTTGCCTATTTGAGGTGAATAAAAATCTTGTGGCTCAAAGTAGCTCATGAATTTGTTGCTCTTCAATGTGATCTCAACCTTGATCATTCAAAGGCACATGATTGATTTTGTTATGTATCAAACCATTTACGTCAAGGTGGCGGAGTGTCTTGTTGAATGTTGTCATTTACCCTCGGTGGGAATCCAATTCAAGATCTTATTATACCCATTTCAATAGAGTAACCATGATGTACTTTGGTGAATGAGGTTCTTTGCAATCAAAGCTTAGGAGAGATGTGAAGATGCACAAGTACCAAACCATCTTCGTTGAGCGAAAAAACTACACTCACCCATACATGCAAGATTATTATCCACCACCTTCTCTATTGCTTCAAGCCATACCTCCATCTTGATGTCATACAATTGCTTCTATTCATAACCTTCAATTTGATATGTGACAAAGCATCAAGGCACAAGCAAGGTGGTTCATCAACTATGAAAATATTTACACACAAGTTCATGAGTCAACCATACAATATTGCAATTGTATCACGGATTTGGACATCCTAGGTGAAGACAATTAGGCTAACTTCTTTATGTAGTGAGCCGAGTGCTTAAAACACAAATAGACCAAATCTCTCATATGTCACATTGCATTGGCACAAATGCACAATTTAAGGTAATGTTCACCGTTGATGTCATTCAATTCGAGTTAGCTTTTCACTTCATCAAATCAAACCACATTTTTCTCCCAATTACAATTCGTAATGACCATATCATATATTTGTCTTAGTGACACAATGTATGCAATGATCGTGAAGCTTTCGAAGTAGAGCTTCCAATTTTGTTTCAATGTAGATAACATGAATTTACCCATGTTTGTAATCATGCTTTGTCCCAGAAGCTGATTCTAATAGACATTGATATATGTCTCTATGCCATGCACCTACACAGTGCAATGGAGACTCATTTTATGGGTTTCTAGCTTTCTAAAGATCATAGTGCATCATCACGATCGTCCTCTCACATCACATCCCTCTGGGAACAACATGATATGACTCTAACAATTTGTATAAGGGTGTTGGTTTGTTGGATGCCAGAAGGAGATGCAAAAACTCCCCGAGAGAGAAAAAGCACGTATAGAAGTGCTTGAAGGGGCCCATGGACATTATCCCCACCCCACCCCACCCCACCCATAGACATTATATAAACAAGCACCTTGGCTTCACCCAATAACCACATAACCAACATGGCTTCTTCTTCTTCTTCTTCTTCTTCTTCTTCTTCTTATGGCCACCTTCTCCTCCTTGTCTTCCTCCTCCTACTCCCTCTCTTTACTCACAACAATGTCCATGCAGCTCGTCCCCCTCCCGATACCTCATCCTCATCCACCGATGAATCCTCTCCATCCGACGAACACGCTGACCAACATGTCTCCAAGACCCAACAACTGACCCCTCACACTGCCAATGTCCCCAACCCCCATGATGCTACCCCTACCAGCGCCAACCTTGTTGCTCACACCCAATCCTACTCAGGCTATGGTGAAGGTGGCTCTGGCTATGGTGAAGGCGGCTCTGGCTATGGCCAAGGTGGCTCTGGCTATGGCCAAGGTGGCTCTGGCTATGGCCAAGGTGGCTCTGGCTATGGCCAAGGTGGCTCTGGCTATGGTCAAGGTGGCTCTGGCCATGGTGAAGGAGGAAGTGGCTATGGCCAAGGTGGCTCTGGCTATGGTCAAGGTGGCTCTGGCCATGGTGAAGGAGGAAGTGGCTATGGCCAAGGTGGCTCTGGCCATGGTGAGGGTGGAAGTGGTTATGGCCAAGGTGGCTCTGGCCATGGTGAGGGTGGAAGTGGTTATGGCCAAGGTGGCTCTGGTCATGGTGAGGGGGGTAGTGGTTATGGCCAAGGTGGCTCTGGCCATGGTGGAAGTGGCCATGGAGGTGGTTCTGGCTATGGCAGTGGTAATGGAGGTTCTGGATATGGCGGATATCCAAGTGGTGGTGGCTACGGCGAAGGTGGCAATGCCTACGGAGGTGGCTATGGTTATGGCGAGAATGACAACAAGGGTGTAAGCTATGGTGGTGGAGGTGGTGGTGGTGGTGGTGGTGGTGGTGGAGGAGGAGGTAGTGGGTATGGGTATGGGTATGGGTCAGGTTACGGTGGGAGTGCCGGTGGGTATGGTGGTGGGGGCAGTGGCCATGGTAGCAGTGGTGGTTACAGTGGTGGTGGAAATGGCAACGGGGAAGGTGGTGCTGGCTATGGTGGCGGCTCAGGTGCCGGAGGATATGGTGGTGGTGGTAAGGGGTATGGAGAGGGTGGCGCTGGCTACGGTGGCAGCACAGGTTCTGGTGGGTACGGTAATGGTGGCAGCGGACATGGAGAGGGTGGTGCTGGCTACGGTGGCGGCACAGGTTCTGGTGGTTACGGTAATGGTGGCAGCGGGCACGGTGAGGGTGGTGCTGGCTATGGTGGTGGTGGTAACAAGGGAAGCGGGTATGGAAACGGAGGTAGCGGACATGGTGAGGGAGGCTCTGGATATGGTGGTGCTAGCGGTGGCTACGGTAACGGTGGAAGTGGGTTCGGTGAGGGGGGATCGGGGTACGGGAGCGGTGGAAGTGGGTATGGAAGCGGAGGAAGTGGGTTCGGTAGCGGGGGAAGTGGATACGGAAGTGGTGGAAGTGGGTATGGCGAGGGTGGCTCGGGCTACGGGAGTGGCGGGAGTGGGTATGGCGAGGGTGGCTCCGGGTATGGTAGTGGCGGAAGCGGTTATGGTGGTGGTGGGTCTGGCCATAGTGGTGGTTATGGGCATGGGGGTTCTGAGGGAGGTAACAAAGGTGGTGGATACTAAGCCAAAAACAAAATCCCATAGTAATGAGACAGATAGTGAGGAAAGCCATTCACTTTGTCTTCTATAGGATCCCATACTAATTCGTAATAGACCTTCAAAATCACTTACCTATTATATAAGTTCAATGGAACACAACCCCCTTCCCACCTATAATAAGTCTGTACCGCCATATCCTCCAAGCATCCAAGTCCTCTTCCTTGACTTCAAGAAAGCCATGGAATATATATTTGCATGTATCTTTAAATAAGAGAGCTTTTTTATGAATTAAATATTTTTATTGCAATGGATCACGGTCTTCCCTTTTTTTTTCTTCTGAAGGCATTGAATCCCATATCAACGCAAAATTTAATAAATGTGGACTCTGCATGGCTTTCAAAAACAAAGATGAACTCTGCATTTGTTCACATTCTCATCGTGCAAAAGGCACACTTATGGAAATAGTGAGAGCACGGAGACAACATTCACATACCTACCCCTGTTGCCTTTGCTTATTGTGTACTCCCTTTCATACACATGTTCCTTCATGCATTAATGCAGTTTTAGAACAGATCACATGCTCATAACTGCTAACTGTTAACACAGATAGAAATGATAGAGTGAAATCTTCGATATATGAAAGGCTCAATTTCGATTGGGTTCTATACAACATCACATCACCAGAGCCCAAAGGAATTATTATTTAGTATCCACTTGACATCAAAGGCATCAACAGAATAGTTGATCACGATATTTCCATTCATGTCTTTCATGTTCCGACATCGCATCGTAAGAAAATGAAAGAGTAAGATTGGCTAATCATTCCACTTATTGCCCTCTATTAAACTATTATTCTGCATCAACTCACTTTAAACGCAGACATCTAGGGATGTCTTTTTGTGAAGGAAAGCTATCGTCATGCTTTCATCAAGTAAACTATTGAAAAAAAAATATATATATATATATACATATATTTCCACTAGCAATTTGGTTTGTTGATCATATGTTCTCTTACCTCTGCGCTTTAGAAGAATAATTTATTTCCAAACACCCCCCATAGACCATAAAGAGTTTTAACATCCATAAAACACAATTTAAATTGGCATTACAATAATATTTATACCATTTCCAGTTCCACATCTGCATTTGAAAAACCTTATACATATCTTCAAATATATAATATCTCCTGAGTGAATTTCCCCTATTAAATACAAAGCATATTAGCAACATCAAGGTCCCATGTGGGTGTTTTTTGGCTACATTGATTACTATGACAATGTAAGGATATTTTTCAGGCAATATTCAACGTATTGCCAATGTAAGGAACATCCTAACATCATGCGAATAGTTTAATCTCAAGCCATAATCCTTAAATACTACACATCTGATTGAGCTATCAGTGCTGCCTACTGCTTTCAGAACATGCTTTCTCGTCTATATTTCTGGAGCACCACTTATTGCTCATTCTAAGCATACATGGACAAACCCTGCCCAGAAATATTATAGGATTGAAATCACAACAGAAAATTATTTATGAAGAAGAACAGTCAAAGAATCATCATGATCAATCTTCTAGCAATCCATTCTGCAAACGAACTAAGTTTACAATAATGTCTTAGTTGCGTTGGACTGACCTTTCCTACTTTTTCTGTGCTCTTTCCAGTTTGTTCAGTAACTTTGTTGATAAAGTCCATCTTCGTCTAACCTTATTCCCTTCTTCTCTTGTTTTTATAGTCTATTGCTTGTGTTGTCAATAAGATGGTCAGATGACCAGAATTGACCAGCAAAGCAGGAAAATGGAACCGAAAACGATGACTCAAATTAGAATAATTGCAGTTTCATTAAGACCTTGGTTGTCTATTCATTCGTCCAATTTATATATACAGCAAATATCCTTTTTTTTGCTAATCGTTAGCTCCCATAACGCTCTGTGAAAGGTAGTTTCCCAGAGGGGCTCTCTCTAGAATTTGATCCTATGATTTAGAGATATGTGTGGATGCCCTTCCTCTTTATAATAGCTCCACTTTCAACAGTATATAATAACAACGGAGGAAGGTCCAATCCTTTCCCTCTATATCAATGAAATGGTTCATTCTGTCATGAGGTTACTTCTCTTTCCATCTTACTCATTAGGAACTGCCATGAGTGACAGAGACTGCTCTGGGTATAAAGTGCCAAAGAAAGGGATCTGATGGAAGATAACGGTAACAAGATTGCTTACAGGTAGAGTAACGGGACAATAGGGGATGAAAGAAATACCAACTATCACAGCAAATTGCCAACCGATTGATGTCAATAGGGGATGAAATTGCATATTTTATGGATCAAACAAGAAGCAGGAGAAATAGTAGTATATGCTAATGGTCTGAACGGAATTCTGAGAATGAGAATGCCAGAATTCTTATATCCAGTAGTGATACTGAGATGTGGTCAAGCAACTGGAACAATTTTGGACAGTCTCGTGGGAAAGCTAATGCTGGCTTCTGTATTCATCCAGCCGAAAAGGTGGCATACAGCCATGGGACTAACCACAACCAGGAAAGGGAGGCCCAGACCATAGCATGTCACAAAAGAAACCATGACGGACAGCAAACCGGACTGAAAATCATCACATAGCTCAGTAGTTGGGTGAAAGATGAGGCCAAAAGCAGTAAATTGGAGTGTTTTTCGGGTGATAATGCCCTATTCATTCATTCAACATGTTGCCAGGTAGATGCCGATATACTCCCTTCCTGCTATACGCAAATTATGGTCAGGCCAAATTGAATTGCCACTTCTCAAATAAATGAAAGTTTACAGCAAGCATGAGCACAGATTACCAATAATCTATTCAGGATGGACGACGGGACAACATCCCAGCAAACAAGCCAAAAACAACATGGAACCTTTCAACTATTATCTTACTATGGTCCCAACCATCCACAAGTAAGCAGAATCGGAACTTCGTGAAACCAAGTACAAAACGGGAAGGAGCCAATGCATATATCCTGTCCAGAATTCTGAACAGGATAGAGAAAAGGAAAGCAACTTTGATATGCCTGAAGCCATTTTCCTCTCCATAAACTCCAGTAAAAGCAAAAAGTGTGCTTCCCATGGTTCATCAAAGAAGAAAGGAGGGAACTAGAAAGGACCTTGGTCTCTAGGGTTGAACAAGTCCAGAAAAAAAAATGTTAGAGAGCTGTGCAATGGGCGACTATTTCACACAGTTCGAAGAGCAAAACTATGATTATTTCACCTCAGCAAAAACTTAACTGTAGCATTGAACATAGGCGAATGTAGGCATGTAGAAATTGAAGTTTCTAGAATTACTGCATGAAAATCTGTCCACGGAACTATGTAAACAGGGATAGCCTAGTCCTTATATGTGATGATCAATGGGAAGTGGTGGTTGGGACCATCAAACTAGAGAGACTGCTATAGTTATTGATATCATTCTGAACTGACCTCGAAGCAATGAATAGAGAATCTCTAATAGTGAAAGTTTGTTTCATATGTCCACGTGATTGGATAAAAATGTTCTACCGTGCCATAATTGGTAAAGCCAGAGCCTGAAATATATCATTATCGTTGGAGTCAGGGCTTCATATTCCACTCTCCAGACATTTCTGTCACTATTATCTTTCTCGTGCTATGGGATAGTCTTCTAGAGTTCATTCGATGCACCCATTAATAATCTGCAATAATTGATAATTGTCATTATCGCCACATTTACTATTAGGCTGTGAGATTTCCCAAACATCTTCTGTTCATATCCACTCACAAGAAATAGCCACCGAAAGGTTAGATTAGACCTGCATCATCAGCACGGTTGCTTTGCCATAGAAGAAACGTGAAACAATAAATAGAAAATATGACAGCCTCAAACCTTAGACACCCTAAAACCCTAGACCATATACCTCAGCACCGACCTAAAACCCAATACCTAAACCTAACCGTAAAAAGTGCAATGTGCCGCCCTAAATACCCAACTCTTAAAACCCTAAACTGAAAGATAAATCTTCAGCCCAAGAAAACTAAGCTTTAACGCCTAAAGGCTAAACCCAACACTGAAGAAACTAAAACAGTCAACCCTAAAACCTAACCGTCAATACCTAAGCCCTGTAATCCAGTAACCAAAACTTGTTTGTTTGTTGATATATGGCACATATACTACAATTCAATCAAAATCAAACCCTATACATGCTAACCATTAGCCTCAAATTCTAAACACTCATTTGCACAAAGACGCTAGCAATCATCCTCTAGACTTTACTTTCTGTTTCAGTCACATGTCCGAAGCAGACAGGCATCTCTGATATATCATTTAACAATCATTAAATCAATATATCACTTCACTGTGGCAGTTACTTCTTTCCAACGAGGAACTAATGACATAAAACGGTAAAAAAATGATAAATCTAATAAAGTAGAGATGACTAACCAAACTCTAGGTGATGCCTGAATAGGACCCAACATTGATTCTCATCAGAGGAACCCAAGCAGCTCATATAATATGGATAATATAAAAAGAATACATCATCAGTGCATGTTGACGAGCAAAAATGAGGCTCAAAATAGAGGCCTACTCCTCAACTTTCTCATCAGTTTCAGGCACTTGTTCACCATCACCTTCTAGAGGAGGAGGACCAGAAGATACCTTCACCATCGCAGGGCGCAAAAGTTTATCCCCTAACAAAAATCCTCTTCTGAATTCTTCAATTACAACCCCCTCAGAATACTGGGCACTTTCCTCCCTCATTATTGCCTCATGAATCTACAAATGAAATTTGTAGTCGTTAACTGCGAGAAATTCATTTCATAAAACAGAATACAAGATTTGAAAAAGCTTGCTTCACAATAAACAACACTTATAAGACCTCCTATACCTTGCCATAATTTAATAAAGAGGAACAACTCCAGAATACCCCTAACTTTTTCTTATTTCCCACAATACCACTAGGTTTATTATTTTCCTGAATGGTCTAGATGAACCTCCTTTTGAACAATTACACTTGTCAATCTATTCCATTTTCAGGGTTGCTGAACATTTGGGGAAATAATAAAAATCTAGCGGCAGTTGGGTAGATAAAGAAAGACTCAGGGGTACGTTGGAGACTTTCCCAGAATATAATGCTTGGATAAAAAGCCCAAAGACTGTGAAAAAAACCCAAAGAAAATAAAACCTTACATTAGGATCAAACTCCTTTCCTACAGTTTCCACTGCAGAAACACCTAGTCCTTTCATGATCTCCACAAACTGTTTGTAAATACCCTGATAGCTACTATCAATCCTCTTCTCCCCCTCATTCTCTATTTTTATTTGTGTTTTAGCTCTTTCAAAATTATCCACCATGGGCAGCAAACTATTGACAACATCTCCTTTGACATTACTACCCACTGCCAGCCTCTCTCTTTCAGATCTTTTCCTGAAGTTGTCAAAATCTGCATTTAAACGAAGAAAACGTTCCTTGACCAATGCTATTTCTTCAGTCAGACTTGTTACTTTGGCGGCATATGTATCTTTCTCTTTCTCAAGTTGAAGAAAGATGGAGTCTAAGTCTGCCAAAGCAGCTTCATCATTGTTGGAAACTGCTTCTTTGTAATCTTTTAGAAGTGCTCCTACGCTAGGGCTCGATACTTCCTCAGAAGTAGTTTCATCACTTTCCTCATCTGGGCTTTCATAATCAGCATCACTTACATCAGTATCTTGTTGCTCGTCAACCTCCTACAAAATAGATGATTGTTGAAAAGTTAACATATTTTCCCGACACACATTACCGTCTTACACCGCACCACAGGTTGACGAAGTACGATATCAAATATTACATCAATTTCTACAAACATAATATTAAAGCAGTAGATAAACGTTTAAAGAACCTGTTAATGTATTTATTTATTTTATTATGAATTAACGAATATTTCTGTGAAATTTCGAATTAGCATCAAAATTTACAAACGCAGGAATTACATAATGTCTTCAATGGATTCTCAATTTATTAAAAGTGATCAATTCTATGAGCATATGTGATATAGGTATCACCACTCTCTAGTTATTGGAAGAGATAAATTTACGAGCTTCAATTTTAAATCTATACTGGATTTTCAGACATATTCTCGGATAAGAAAACTGATAACTTTACTACTTTTCCTATTCTTGGGGAAGGAAAACGGAAGATTCCTCCTAATTTTCAATAAATTGCTACATCTCCAATGGAATCTCGAATTGATTCTCTACATCTCTGATCTCAATGTATCTAACATCCAGGTCAAGAGAACACGCAAATTTTCCGGCATCAATGGATTTTCACAACCATTCTCAAGATAAGGAAGGACAATTCAACGATTTGACCTTTCTCGAGTTATAGTAATCACCAGATTCTCAAGTTAAGAAAGACGACGAATTTTACAAGCTTATGTGATGTTTTGAATGTCCTAAGTGAATCAGCGAACGAAGGGAGATGAATCTACATGATTGGGGGCGGTTTAACAGGATTGTCATACCGTTTCGCTAAGGTTAAGAGCAGAAACCGTCGAAACAGAAAAATAGACGGTGATGAAAAAAGGAAGAGCAAAAAGAACCTTAGCTTCAGCTTGCGCGGCTCTCCGGTGTTGTCTGTTCCATCTGGGCAGCGCTGTGATGGTTGAGAGGAAACGTATCCTGGAGAAATTAGAGGAAGGGAAACATAAGCGAGAAGGAGAAGGGGAAGAGAGGACTCTGGGAAGATTGTGGGTGGAGAAAGAAGAGCGAGCAGCATGGAGAGAGGGAGAGGAGGTGGAGGCCATGGCGATGGCGCTGGCCATGGCAAAGGAATACAGAGAGAAAAGAAAAGCCTTGGTTTGTCTGAGAATGAATTAAGAGATAGGCATGGACTATGGAGTACATATATAAGAGAGAGATGTGAGTAAATTTGGGTTTCGAACCCAAGACGTAATAGTGGCTTGCAGTGTAACAACTTCTTACCAATAAGGTAAGGTAACTAGGAAATGAATAGAATCAATACTTTGGACTCCCATAGTATGCATGCACCATACGCACAAAATGAAAAAAACACAAGAACGTTTGAATAACATTCGTATACGTTTGGAAAACATATAGGAAACCGAATGTTATGCTAGACGAGCACGAATTTTACGTACTATGCTTTTGAGAATGGTAAGGCATAGGAATGGGGTGTGTAGTGCAATTGACGGAGCGAGAGAGGGAGGGGAGGAAGTGAGTCAGTCAATCAGCCAGTCCATGGCCGTTTCACACGTGGGGAAGCTTTTTCATTGTAGTTCCTTCTTCATCTTTTTTATGTATGCTTGTTCTTGTGGCAACACAAAATATGAGTGCAATCTACGTTCCATACCTCCCCTTCGCCTCGCTAATGTATATCTTGTATTCTATTTATATATGCTAATAGAGCATTTCTTAGGTCCAAATATTTGAGTGCTACCCCCCGTTTGAGCTACAGCTCTCATCACTAATGCAACACAGCGAGCAAAAGGCCGATCTAAATCTCAACCTCCCAACTCATCACTACATCTAGTGGCCTTCCCGAGGAAAACACGCAACATTTGATCTACCTCTATGCTAAACTAACAGCAAGTCATTTGATAATAATACAAGCATGCCACTACATTAATCACAACATAACATGGGTAAAAATGTTGAGATGCTGGAATTTCCATATGCACGTCATCTGGTGGACACAACGGCCATGAAAGTGCCTATAGTACATGGGCACTAGGCTCTTGGACATTTGTACAAACGCTATATATAGTTTTAGTGGTTATGCACATCTAATTATTGCGAACAAATATAAATTCAAAGGCAAGCAATGATTTACTGTGTTCATCCAAAGATCCATAACTATCTAATAGAGTAGATATGGGAGCAATATTACACTAGCGAGACTTGCTAAAACAAAAATTACAGAACTAGAAAAAACAAGCTACCAATTTAAATTAACCACAATATTCTTATTACACTTTCATCTAAAAGCATAAAAATCTAACCCACGTAATCTGACATAAGGATACATAGAAAAAAACCTACTGGATTTTGCACCTTGGTTACTATAAAAAAGGAACACAAAAGAATTACACATGTATTGTTTTGTTAAAAAATGGCCCACGGAATTTTGTTATGTCAGAGTGTACAGTTACATCAAATGCATAAAATCTCCTCGTTTTTTATTTCCACCAAAAAAAATCTCATCAGACAAAAATACATGCCATATATAGTTCATTCCTTCATTCCGGGAACCTCCCACATCTATCTGCCACTAACAAAACTTATCCATTCAGACGTTTATTGTTGAGAGCATAGTGCCCATCGAATATCATATTTTCAGTTCCTGTAAGCGAGCCAAATCACCATTTGCGATGATTCCACTTGTATGATTATCCGTCTCTGATTTTTGGCAAAACAAATAGTTTTGACTTCCTGTTGTTACAGAGCTTTTCGAACCTTTGAAATGAGTAGAGTAAGGAAAAATCTCAGCACATCTTATTTCCCATCCTGCCACAACATAATCTTATAGAATTAGTGATGTCTGTAACTACCATAAACAAAGAATATAAACTGATAGCACAGAAATTAGGTCTAAGAGAGTAAACATTCATAGAGGGTTGAAGTAATAGAAAGCAGAAAAACATATCACACTTCAATGAAAAATGAATTTGTAGAAACAAAACAGATTTCGTTATCAGTTCTTACTTGAGGCAGCATCAGGATCATTGAGTGATGAAGACAAAATTTCATGGACAAACAAACAGTCTTTTAATTCCCATTTGAGCACCCCACCCACACCTACAGTTAGGCCACCACTGCAAAATAAAAAGATAGCGAAAATTCATACATATGAAATACCAATGTTTACAGATGAAACACAGATAAATAGCAAATACACTAGATTTTATATACGAAATTACACCATGACATACCCACAAACAGAAGACTCTATTATCTCTACCGCAGCATCCTTCTGCTCAGGTGCAAGAAGATAAAGCATTTCTGCAGCAGCAGCTCTGTGTCTAAGGGAATCTGCAAATATCATTCACAACATGGAAAACATTACATTAACATACAAATTTCAAATTAACACAAACATCTTTGTCAGGAAAGTGCTAAACCTTTATGTCGATGCAGAAATGATTCATTTTCCTCCAGCAAAGTAGAATGTGAGCACCTATATTAATGAGTTTAATGTACATGAATACAGATGCTTAGCAGATATGATGTTAAAGTAAGAACATGGTATGATGGTAATACTTGAAAAATGCTCTTTCGGTTTGAATCACACTATGAATCAATTTCTCTGTATCATTCACTGCTTGAGGTAGGTTGTCTACAACATTAAAGAACCGTGTCTGCAACATTTCATGACAGCAATTTAAAACATTGTATTTGGTATAGACAAACTCAATATGCCATTGCAAATGCAACAGATTAATAGCATCCATATATTATGATTAAGAAAATGTTGCAAATATAATACAAGTATGACCAGCCAATATAATCATTTGCATACCATGCAGCAGTGAGCTTCCCAACTATCAGCATCCAATTTCACTTGTCTCTTCAATGCCTGAAGACAGACATAACCATTAGAAAGTCAATTATATAATAGAAGAAAACCAATACATGATTTTTCTTATGTTGTCAAGTCATAAAAACTACAGCAATACTCTATTAAGCAGTCGAGAGATATCATTGTTGTAGAATACTTGGCATACAGACGTGTAGAATACATATGCTAAGTATTCTACCTTCTTTTAAAATACTTAGAATACGTGTTTTACAGATAAAATACATTAAATACATTAAATACTTAGAATGTGTGTAGGATACTTAGATTACGTTAAATGCTTCTCAAAATTTTAAGTATTTTTTTCAAAAATAAAATAAAATTAAAATTATTTAAAACTTTTTGAAATGATAAATACTTGTTAAATTCGGAAAATATGTAGAATATGTCAAATTTTTAGAATACGTAGAATACGTGAAAATTTAAAAAACGGCAGTTCTATAACGCAGATTACTTCCGAGTATTCTAAAACGTATACTAAACGTAGAATACGCGTTTTTTAACAACTATGAAAGATATATAACACCAAATAAATAAATGTTTGGCTGGCAATCTCTCTTAACCAAGCCTTACGTAATTGCTATATGGTCAAGGATTCAACTAGCAAGTTCATAAAAAAGTACACTTTTCTGTGTAATTCATGCTACAGAAAGCATGGAAAGATAAATATATTAGAAAAATTTCTCATATTAGCATTTTTGTGCCTGGATTATGAAGAAAGCCAATAGGTTTCGAGCATGTTAATAACCAGAGTACTTGAATACTTCGTAAAAAGATAACCTCCAAGTAGCAAAAAAGATCATAAAAGAATGAAGGACAAGAGTCCAACAATGGTCTACCTATTCAAATGCCATGCAGGTTTGAAATATATTATATAATCAAGATTTACTACAACCAACAGCCGCATACCTGCAAAGCAAGCAGCAACTTCTTTTTCCGGATGTATATCTCAAAAGCAAGTACATGTGTCTCCAATACCATGGGAGAATGATCCTGTAAAAGTGTTAGGTATTTGGTTGCTTCCCCTAAAGGATCATCAACCTATCAAAAAAACAGAAGTAAATTAGCCTTGCAATGGCTTCTATTCATTTGTCAGCTCAACTGTAAAACATGAAGAACCTGTGACAGTTTCTCGCCATCAGGATCAGAGTCAAGAGGTCTGGATTGCTGAGAAGCTTTTTTTCCTCCTTTGGAAGAAGATATAGAGACCTCCTCTTCCTTGGCTTTTTCTTCAGCTTCCTGGAAAAAGAACACATAAGCATCTCAATAAATCAGCAAAAACGGAAATTAAAATACAACACCTTTAAGCATTGCAAACCTTTTTAGCCCTAGCCGCCTCTTTCCGCTGTTTCTGACGAAGCTTCTTCCTCTCAGCTGGAGGTAATCCGGCAGCAGCAGCATCAGCTTCCTCAGCAGCAGCTTTTGGTGGGTTATCAAATAGCCGTAAATAGCATCTGAATGCGTGAAGTCATGTACTGCTTGTGAGTTTGTGAACAATGACAAAGGCTGTTTTAAGAAAAGAAAATATTCCAACATTTCACCTAATTGACGATGCAGCAGCCCGATGGAAGAAACGGTATGAATGTAAATTATCTTGAAACTTCAACATACGGATGTAAGCTCGAAGTGTCATCTTCCTGATACAATATGTGTGGAAATCAAACTGATCCTCAACCATATCAGCATAATGCTTCTCAACAGCAAGATACTTCTTTAGAGCACGTCCAAGGGATCCCTGTCGAAAATGGCTATCTCCTGCAGCCAATTCATACCTGATTCACAAAAACCAATATACATTTAAATTTGTGAAGAAGCCACTACTTAGCAAACAGAAAATTAAAACCAATGACCGACCACATGCACTGCATATCATAAAGATTGTTATGCTGGTCTCCCTCCTTTGTAAATAGCAATGCAATTTTCTCCGCCTGATCAACCTACAGACCACGAAGATAGATGTTGCCATCATACAGGATATCCTTCATTCTTAACATAATTAATTTCTGAAAATTTTAACTCAGAAAAGTATTCATAGACTAAAATTGTTTCCATCACATCTATAAACCTCAACAACACTGAATTATTCTTGGCTTTACAAAGAATTTAGAGAATGTGAGAAAACACAAGACATTAGCATATTACAATATCCCACTAATATGCTATCAATCTTAGCTTTTAGTTCCATGCAGATGTACTCGGACAGCTCATTCCCTAGATATTTCAAAATTGTTCCATAAAATATATTTGATGTCAAGTGGCACTAGTTGTAGGCAAGGCCATTTCAATAAAGACAAAACTATTGTGATAATATTCCCATACTGTTCCAAAAGGTGGATTGCTGAACTAATTTTATCATTTATATAGAAAGTATGTGAGAACTTGTCCATGATAGTTCATTCAAAAAGCTAATAATATTTTATACAACATCAGAAAGTTAGTAGCTTCTGCCGTAGGTTGAAATAGAAGTGTGAATCAGACAAAAGCCACAAGTAAATACTTTGATTTTATATGACCAAAGTAGACAATTAAGGTCATCCACTTATTCTAGATAATGTTGCTTAAAATAAGTACAGAAGCACTATAAATTTGAGATTAATAAATGCTACATTTTGTGGGAACGTTCTACGTGACCTAAACTTTTCTCTAGAGACTTCTACATAGAAAAGTATACATGCTGCACAATAAATTTGAGACAATCGAGAAAAAAAGAGTCATAGAAAAAAGTTACAACAGAAATACACATTACACAGCAGTTAGTTGGCTGCATCATCAATATACATACCTTATCAGCTTGTAGCATGCGTTTTACACACTCACTGTTCAAAAATCTATCTGCCAAATCCATTGTCCGAGCTTCATCTGCTAGTGCTGCTGCAGCTAGCATGTCACCACAGTGCTTAAAGATTCGTCCCTAACCAGGACATCAAGATAATTTGAGTTAATCATTATATCCATAAGTAGGATACTATAGCACCACCCAAGCCTTTTCAAATACCTTGACCAGATATAGGTCGATTACAGTAGGAGTATGTAAAATTGCATTGTCAATTGATTCAATTGCCTTCTCAAACAGCCCTCTTTGATCATAATGCTGTTAAAAAGATTCAAACATACAAACAAAATTGAATAATGGAAAAGATTCAAACAAAATAACGATGCAAAATTGAATAATGGATGTGAAACAAACCTGAGCCAATAAGAACAACGTCCACAAAAGAGTTGAAGGTGCTTCATTCTCAGAACTGCATCACAATGCACATATGAGAAAAACAGATACTTCCAAAACGAAACCATTCTTGCAATCCGTTACCATAAATAAAATATCATCACCTTCCAGGAAAAGTTCCATTTTGTTGAAGAGACGTTAAAATATTTACCAAGATCTCCTCTAGCACATCAGCCTTCAGAAAAGTGAGGTACTTCAGCTTTATATGAAACAGATACAGGTTCTGTATAAACTTTAAATTAGTGAACTTTAATTTTTACCTTCCCTGGTTGATTGTACAAAGGCTTGAGGTCTGAAAATAGTGAAGGAACACCCTGTACATAAAAAGAACAAGAATCAAACATGGTGGTTGCAAATATGTACAGCAGCATCACAATAAATAAGAAAGCATGTACCTTCCTCAAAAGCGGCCTCACGTAATTGTCTGCAGCTTGTCGAAAAGAGCCAATCTCCAAGAAATCAAGAGGAATACGCTGGATACAAGAGAAATGATTCCCAGAACAAGAAAGCAACCTGTCATTACGGTTGTACTTTAGAATTAAAAAACTAAAATTACCAAAATGCAAAGGGGCACTAACAGCCCTACTACATGAGCAAGAAGACCCTATGTATGCAAGGACCACGGCAGAAAAGAAAGCATATAATTGAATGCCGTAAGTGTCATTTGTTTGTTAAACTCCCGTATTAAGCTACGCTAATCTAATCTAGTCTTTGTGGAAACGCGAAGGGTTCTCTGTTGGTTATATTTCTCCCCCTATTGCATGCAGGACAAGACTCTATTCTATATATAGAGCCAGCCTAGCAATAACACATGTTTAGAAACAATGAATGCACAAAGAGACAATAGCTCTTAGAATAGTTAAGCTATCTCAATCTGCCCATTACGCAATGCGCAATGATAAAGGTCTCTGTTGGTTAAATTAGGGACCTTATTGCAAACAGAAATGTGCATGTGGTCACATCCTTTAATTACGCATTCAGACAGCAAATATTTCAATCACAGAACATATATGCTGAATCAGTACAGTTTCTATAATCCTTGTTACTTCCCCAATTTTTTAGTATATGAATAACAGAAACAGAAAAAGAAATGCAACAAACTAAAAGAAATAGAGCACCAGAAAAACAGTGGAAGTCAAAATATGAGGATTGAAGTTACCTTTACAGCAACAGAACTTGGATATTTTGCTTGAAGACTTGAGTACAAGTTCGTAATTTTTTCTTGGTCATCAATCTTATTAGAATTTCCAGATAGTTCCAGTGACCTTTGGAGACCTTCATGATATCTAGACAATTAACAAATATATGTCAGTAGAGTTATTAGTGTCAATTACAATCAATTCTCCAAACTTAATATGAACGAAGAAAACCAGATACTTTAGAATCATATGCTTAGTTTTCAAATCAAAAAACACCTTTCTGTAACTTACATAACTGACTAAAAGAATGAGAAAATTACCCAAAGAATGAAGCAAAATTTCTAGGGTTACAATCATTAGAGAAAGATTGGCCGACATATACAACCTACAAGCGTTCGCATTTTCAATGACCATCTTTATGTTTTAGATGCCTAAATATTTCCCTTACCATCGATTATTATCATATCATATTGGTTGAACCACTCACAGAATAAAACAATAAAAACATTCTTTTAAAAATTAAGTGACAACATTGTAGCCTACTATGGATGTCATCAAATATATGTGTGTGTATGTGTGCAAGCGAAAATAATCATATTTCTACATGGAACATTCATTAATAGCATAAGACACATCATATTTTAACAGAAATAGACAACATTTATTGAAATCTAAATGTATGAGGGATACATTACATCCATCCTCTAAACACTATAACAGACCAGAAACTTCTTGTCTGACTAAAAACCCCACTGCCAACTTATTCTTCTTGACTAATTAAACTGAATTTCACAAGCTACTACAACAGTAACCTCATAATTTATCTCCATCCAAAAATATGACATTGGTCTATCCGAAAGAAAAAACAGGAATGAGAGAATATACTTGTAATTTTCGGGGTTTATGTCCAGCAATGTGTAATAAGCCTGCTCAGCTTCACTAAGCCGATTTAATTTCATTAGCAAAGAAGCTTTGACTTCCTTCAATCCAAGTTTATCAACCTGTGATATTATTTTACAAATCAGTCAGATGCATAATAAAAATTACTTTTTTTCACAAAGCAATAGGAAACATACAATTTTGGCTTCCTTGTTGTTTAACTCTTCTAAAGCTTTTTCAGGAGCTCCTGACTCCTCCAACAAGGACACCTGAAAAAACAGGTTTATATATTGTATTGTTTGGAGAATATACTAAAAAGAACTCAGTCCAAGAAATAAGAGAAACCTTGTATAGAAGCATTTCACTATGTTCATATCTTTCATTATCAGGAGGATAATCTTCTTCCAGCGTACCCTCATATGCAATAAGTATATCAACAGCTTTGCCTGGACTGTGAACATAATAACAAGATATCATTACGTTTTCTGTATGCATATACATATGACAAAATTTTGAATATAAATTTCCGTAACAGACAAAAGCATGGAAGTAAACATCTTTGAATAAGTAAGATTTCATACTCTCCATTTAAGTGGTGTGAGATAGCAAAGCCTATCCAATAATTGCGATGACTTGGCTTCAGTGTTAGCAGAGTTCTACATGTTTCAACATAACCACCCAAATCCCTCATCTGAGCCTGCAGTTCACTTCCCACAATTTGCTTGAGAATAAACTCCACAAACTTTGTTAGATCATCCTAGTTTAAGAAATAAAAATACATTAAACTAAATTTTGAACCTGAAGAAGAGATAGATCTTTGAGTATCTGAATATTTTCTGGGTCTATTCGTAAAGCATTCCTATAGCACTTGATGGCTTCACGGTACTCTCGATCTGAACGATATAAAAGGCCATAAACATGCCAACAGACATGACTCTTTAAGTCATTCTGTCAAGAAAAAACCGTTGAAAAAAAGTAAGCTGATAGATCTGTTAAGACTGTACTGAAGTAAAATGAATATGAGGATGATTTACAACCTTCAAGCCTTTACGAACAAGCTCATAAGCCTCATTTTTGCTGTCCATGCAATTTAGCGTCAGTCCCTTCATTGCCAAAGTCTCTGTAAACCAAAATAATTCAATACCATAATTAACTTCGTCATAATCAAATAGTTTATAAATACAAATCGGTACAATATCAAATACCTCCATGTTCAGGGAATTTCTTCAGGATTTGATCTGCTGCCTTCAGCCCCTT
Source organism: Azolla caroliniana (assembly GCF_043228905.1). NCBI lineage: Eukaryota > Viridiplantae > Streptophyta > Polypodiopsida > Salviniales > Salviniaceae > Azolla > Azolla caroliniana. The sequence goes on along the minus strand of NW_028230451.1, from coordinate 2,027,483 downwards.
CTTATATTGCTTTGTCTCGTAGCATTTCTAGCAGAATTCAGAGTAAAAATATGATTTATGCCTCAACTAACTGTGTCCTAATTACAAAAAATGAGATGACTAAAAGCATGCATCAATGCAATTGCAAATACTCAAAAAATGTAGTCATATTTGAGATCCAAGTAACAATTTTAGGAGTCAAATAAAGAGAAGCATAAGAAATCAAAGAGACATCATAAATTTTGTTTCTTACAAACTTATCCATACCCCTTTAGAGACATACCTCTTGAACTAGAAACTCATCAAACCAAAACCTACGTTCCTTGAAGACTCAAGATAACTTCAAAAAGATGCAGAACAATGAAAACATGCATACAATCAACTAGAAGCCTCCAGGTAGACATCATCAAAAGGATATCTCACACTTCTTGCAGTCCAAAGAAGCATACCATATGAAATACCCTTCTTAAAGCTAGAATTTGGGAAGAATGTGCAACCTTAAAGTACACATCCTCTCAAACAAACTTAAACTCATCAAAGTCGACTCCATGTACTCCATACTGTTTAGTGGAACACCTCTCGAGCTATTACAACAAAAGTAGGACCTTAACTAAACTCCTTAAAAAGGATTCTCATTCCTCAATAAATTTTGGAGATGAGCACCTCTTCAACTAAAACACCTTCACAACAAAAACTAGACTTCTTGAAAAGTACTTTCTTTTGGGACCCCTTGTGAGACTTTCAAAGAAGAGAAAGAACTCGAAACAATTTGTTTAGAATGAAACCTTTATTCCTTCAAAAGGCTTTTCTTCTGATGTCTCCTCATAAAATACTTATAGAAAGACATCAAGAACTTAAGGAGTATCATAAAAATACCTACAACACTGTTTTTCTTAGACCTCCTCCTAAACATTGGGAGAGAAGAACTTCTAGACCTAATAAATTGTCACCTATATTCGTGAAAAATTGTCACAGAGGAAAGCCTAGCGAATCAAAATTTTGTCTCATGTAAATCTATCTTACTTTCTTTGTTAGACCTTCTTCTGAACATTGGAGGAACAGTGCTACGAGAAACAAAAAATCATGAAGTCAAAACCTAGACCCATTGACAATAGTTTCGTTCTTAAAGTTCAAGCATCCTTCAGCGCATTTTTAAGAGGGGCATATATAGAACTAAAGAAATGTTATTTGACCATAACTTTCTTTCTTTGAACTCTTTCTCAGCGTTTCAAGGAGAAGACCTCAGAAAGTAGAAAAGAATACACGAAAAGACTACATTCTTTGAAGAGAGATCTCTTGATATGATCTGCTCGTGAGCTAACATGTAAAAATTTCTAGCCTTAAAAAATGCTTGCCTACAAAATCTAAATATCTTGAAGATTACTTTCTTTCTAAAACTTCCTCCTGACGATGTTAATGGATACCACTTCTAAAACTGAAAGAACTTACCAACAATCCCTAAATTTATTGCAAAGAATATTCTTACTAGGACCTCCTTCTGAGAATTTTGAGGAACAACTCTGTGAGAATATATATTAGTCACTTTCTTGGACCTACTCTCTGAACATTTGGAGGAGCTCTTCTAGAACTGAAAACGCTCCACAAAAGAAGCTAGATTTGTTGGACAGAATGTCTATCTTAGAATATCCTTCACAACATTTACACACAACAATTACAGAACTAAAATACAGGCTAGATTCTTCAAAAATAAGCATCCATTTCAGACGAGAATAGGAAAAGAAGAACTGGAGGGGGAGAGAGAGAGAGAGAACTTACAGCGATGAGCTTGAAGAGATTTGCTTCCTTGGGAGGGAGTGAAGTCCCCATAGCTCTGGCGCGTCAGTTAGCAGAAGAACGGAAGTACAGAAATCGAAGTTCTCAGTAAGAAAGGAGAAGCTATGGCCTTCTTCCTCCTCTCTTCAACAAATGAGAAGGAGAGAGAGAGAGAGATAGGGTTTTGTGTTTCCGCTTGCTTCACACGCAGGATTTGGAAAAGAATGAGGAAAAAAGGAAACTATGGGGGGAATTTTATTATTATAGACAAATATTTATATAATTATATATATATATTCGTTTTGTTACCCCTTTCGTTCTTATTGATTATCTAGACAGACACCCAAGCAATACATATTTTCTGCTGGGACTTGGTTTTGGCACTTGCTTGACAACATATCTGGTATTGGGCGCAGGCACATGGACACAATTACGTGTCGCTTCGTCCACTCCCGTTGTTCAGCCTGCTTATGTGCTCAAACACGCCTCCCTTCTCATGCCACCAATGGAAGATGTCGTGCATCGAACACATTACGTGGGCTACTCGTTCAGCCCTGTATCGAACCGAACTTATCTTCTTGATTATTCTAAGGTTGGTCCACACTCCATCGACTTCATTGTATTTGTATCTTTTCTCATAGCGATTTGTTTGTGCTATTGGTGGGAAACTTCTGAGGCGTTGCAAGAAAATTCGAAATTTGCTATATGACAATATCATAGAGCAAACATATGATCGTGCATTCACTACGCGAGAGAATACTTGACGACAAAGAATTCGTTCAAAACGGGTTGGTTGAAGAACACATGGTGTCGTGATATCCCTATAGTTCACAATCCCCATAATCTTACTGAATTGAATAATCATATGTAGCATGAGGTGGCTCCAAGAATACAACCAAATATCAAAAAGTTCTTTAAAAAAATAAGGTATTCTGAAATTATTAACGAGTTGTTGCGTTGCCTTACTAAACAAATGCTTAATGTTGTGGCAATTCCAAAGCAAATGGTTAACCAAATTCTAAACCAAAATTGCATCTTACTTTGGCAAGGTTACCCCAATTGGTAAATCCCCATGCAAGCAATGTTGTGCATAATAGATTTCTTTAAATGGCAAAGTAACGTGCTAATTTTGCCAGACACTTTATCCACCAATAAACCTACATTACTCCACAATTGAGCACGAGTTGTGATACCCATGGGCGAGAAGAAACGATTGATATACTTTGTTGGTCATAATTTGATCCATTGGTAGAGGTATGTATATTGTAGCCGATAACGAGGTCCCAACCATGTGAACGGGTTTGTGCCTCCAATGGTGTAGAAGGTACCCAAACATGAACCCAAATCCTTTATTTTACACCCAAGCCCTCTTTTGCGGGTGAGAAAATTTGTCTCTATTTTCTCATATATTGAATGAGATCCAATTACATACTTTGCAAAACACCCCTTTATGGAAAAGAAAATTAACTTCATGGCTTCTTCATCCAATTTTATAGAAAATGAATGGTCTTAGATGACTCCAATGAATACTCTGTCCCGTTCAATGACGTTGCATTCAATGTATTTGCATCCAAATCTCTATTGCAACCATGCTTCAATGCTCTATTAAGTATATGATAAATCTCTATATTTCTCCATTGTATACACTATATATCAAACATTAGACGCCTAAGCATGTATCCTCTTCACATCTTCTTCTTGAGCTAACACATTGCATCCACCCAAGACTCCTACTTAAAATTATGTGATCATTGCATCTAGACCTATTGGGGAAGGGGATTCTTTACATTCATTTGATGGAGGTGCCACCCCTATGCCACTTAGTATTTAACATGGTATCAAAGCGGAGTTGTACAGTACAAGATATTTGCAAATAAAATGATGAATAAACATGATTTATGAATTGTTGGTTAGCAACCCAAATGCTTCATTGAGTAGTGTTGCAAATTGGGACTCCTAGCCAAGCAATGCCACTATTGTTGGTAATGTTAGAAGGGAAGTTCGATGGAATGACATATGCATTATAGAATTTCAAATTGTTCACCATCATGCTTGTTCGAGATGTTGAACCAATGGGAACAATATTATATCCAAGTAACTTGATAAAATGATTGTTTGGACCTCAAAAGAACTCTTAGAATGAACAATAGCTAATGTTGATACTCTTAAGTGTAATTGTGACGAAGGCATTAACAATATGAGATGTGGGAATATATGATAAGGTGGCATATATATGGAATTTTAGACGACGTCAATATGAGATGTGGGAATGGACCAATATCCAAAACATGGAATTTTACATAGCCCTTGAGCATATTCTAAGAAACAAGAGAGGTGTTTATCACCAATTAAAGTGTAATCGGAACTACACAATAGGTTTGGTGGCTCTATCGCAAGGTTGACCATTCAAGTAAGGAATCCCTTACAATTCTTCAAGGAGTTTGCTTGTACAATTTAATGAGATGAAATTTGACCCATCATGGATTGTGAATAGTTTCAAAGGTCCCCACTAGATGTAATAGAGGGCTCAAGGAATGAAGAAAATATAGTCAATAAAAATATTCAACAAAATGCCACGAGCTTTTATAAAAAGAGACATATGGCTCGAGACTCAAAAATCCAAAGCGAAGAGTTTGAGACTATGGATCTACATTCTAGTTAAACATGCAAGAGCACATACGTGGCTACTAGTAGAAATAGATGGCGTCACATATGTACGTCTCGTTGATATGTATATCAAGTACAGTTGCACCAAGAGACACACATTCAAGATAGTGGAGTGAGGCAACACACGATAAGTCAAAGGAATTTATTTCAAAACTCGACGGATGTCAAAGTTGTGTTCCTCGTAGTGAGTGAAGAACTATAGACGCCCATCCAATGGGAAGGGGTTGGAGGAAGTGCTTCAGAGATGTACATCTAGCTCCCACTTCCAATGTAATTACCGTGTATGCCGAGGATCTATTGTCAATATTGGAATCTACTCATAGATGTTGGCTATGAAGTAGTTTTTATTATATGTCTGGTGTGAGCATCCACAATGCAACAGAATTACTATGCAAACACATAGCGCTAGTAGGTGAGAAGAAGAAACAAATTGTTCCACCCCACAACATTAATTGCAAACGAGTGCATGAGCACATTGACTGCGATGCAATGGCATAAGCAATTTGGGCACTAGAGTTACTTGGAAGATGCAAGCAAATGGGTGGCTACATGACTCACATTAGAGTCAACTTGGGTGGCTACATGACTCACATTAGAGTAGTTGACGTGCTAAAGAAATGAAAGGCTACTTGTGTTTGATAAATAAAAACTCAATTGTTTTGACAAATTCATGAATCCAACTTCTCTTATAGTTTTTGACAAAGAGAAGAAAGCTCCCAAATTGGATGCAATACTTTGTTTAAAAAACATTGTACATACACCATGATCAACATATATCTATGTCCACTTTTTATTATTATCATGGAGAACCCAATGATGTCAATGTTTTTCTAAGAATTTTTATAGAACATGGGACCCATACATCTAACGTTTCTTCTATAATACGCAAAAGCTATGGGTTTTTTATAGGCACTTTAGCATATAGTGTACTATTATGCTCATGTTTAACACACCATTCATGTAATATAGTACACCTCTTTTGTTTCAAATGAGACTAGAAGATAGTAGATTACAAACCAACCTCTAAGAGTTCTATTCTATTTCAAGTTTTTACAATAAATATTAAAAAGCACACTCTCCATCTTTGACAACTTATGTCAATGTTCTTGACCACGTGCCCCAAACAATCATAATGCTTAAGAGGTTGAATTTATTAACTAAAGGTAGTCCCTTTGCATACTTACAAGCAAATCTAGAGTCATTTGCATCTTAGCTTAACCTTCAATGTTCTCAACCAAAGTCTTCTCGAAAGCATGACTTATAAGATGTCATGAATACAAATTGGAAAGCTAATCATAAGTGCCTTCAACTTGCACTATAATAGTGTACATTGAGATAACATTGTTTTCTCCAAACCATCTACTAAAAAAAACAGATGTATGGAAATCATGGGAGGAACAAATACATCATTTATTTCCCCAACTTTCCCACATCATCAATTATTTCACTTTAGTGGTTAGATATATACAGTTGGAGTGTGCAAGTTGCATATATATGACGACTTCCCAACAAGTACCTAGCCCTAACATAACACTAATTATCCCTAATCCAACCCTTTCTAATAACCTTAATTGTACTTCTCTAGAGGATCATATGAATCACAACAATAATATCAATATGGAATGTTGTTAATGCAACGATCATTATGGATCATTCGTCATACCATCATCCTACCAACCACGATGATTGTGTGTATAATCAATTGATAAAATGATGATGATAGTTATTAAAGTTTCATGCATCCCTGCCCCCTATGAAGAGACTATTGAAATTAGTAATAACGAGAAAAGGCAAAATGGCTTTGATGTGGGAGAATTAGAGAACACCAAACACACTTATAGGCAACCAAAGCCATCATAAATATTATGCCAATTTTAGAACTAATGGCAACAATAGTCCTATTTTACCCAACACTCGCCCTAATTATAGTCTCATCAATTCTACAAGTGATGATTAAAATATTATGGCATTATGACAAGATGTCATTCATTGGATTTATTAATAATAGTGGAAAAAACTTAAACAAACCATACAATCTTGATGACAAGCGTGATATATACAATTGGGCAAATGAAATTGTATCGACTAATATGTCTTGCTCAACAAATTCTCATACCCTCTTTTGATTTTTGGCATGTCCTTAGATTGCAACAACCTTCAAAATATCATGGCATTGCAGCAATTTCCAACAAAAAGCCTAGCTGTTCCTCAACCCATCACAATGGTGATATGGACTAGTCGAACATTCAGACTTACCAGTGACAATTAAGAGCCAGCAACAACCATGTTCAAGCACAAACCAAGCCATTAAACAGTTTCATGGTTTGGTTTGGTTCGTTTCAAGTTCAAGCTCAGAACCGAATCATTGCAAATTCCTAGCAATGACCCACTGAAAAATGGTGATTATGGTGACAATTATTACTACCATACCTACCTTTGTGATTTTTTAGTTGATTTGCTCTTACTTGGATACTAAAACTAATATATGAACTTGTGCAAATCTTCAACCATGGCTACCAAGAAAAATGGTGATTATGGGGACAATTATTACTACCATACCTATCTTTGTGATTTTTTAGTTGATTTGCTCTTACCTTGGATACTAAAACTAATATATGAACTTGTGCAAATCTCCAAACAGGGCTACCTTTCTTGGCAATCGAATGCAATGGAATATGCCTGCATGCGCATGTGCCTGTGCCTGTGTCTTGACTCTTCACCATCGATTGGTCTGGTAAGTGTATACTATGAGTGGCATCATGAATTCTTCTCGATAGGCCGATTCCTTCATATACATATTCTATCAGTCATATGTTCACAATTTCCCATTACAACGATTTGAACAGAGAACCCCTATAAATGACTAGGGATTCCAGGATCTACATCGCATAGATTCCTACGTACAACAGATTTCCATGTGCAAAAGAAACCTTTCAATCCAGTTTCAAGCTAACAGATCGCACCAAGCTTAAGCACGATTGCAGGTTTTTTACCCGAGCCAAAGATGTTTGGTTGAGGAAAGGAAGAAACAATTAACAACGACTCAGGATTCAAATTCACAAGCCTAGTGGAAATCGCTGACCAAAAGCCAATCACAGCAAATGAATTCAAGAATCAAAACCACCACAAAAAACAAGAAAATTGCTGTGTAGAGACACAGGCACAGAGAGAGAGAGAGAGAGAGAGAGAGAGAGAGAGAGAGAGAGAGAGAGAGCCGAGCAATCGATCAGATTGAAAACCATTTGTACAGTTTAGGTCGCTCATGCGTACGAGAGTACTCAGAAAAGCGCTTGTATCGTTTCCTCATATCGCTGCTTCGAGGCTCTCTCAACAAGTCTGGTGCTTCTGCTCCTCCAATTTATAGGGCATTTTCAAAAGTAAAACCCTAAAATACAAAGCAGTGCAATTCATGCACCCACATGGTTCGTCTATTTATCCTCCAAATCTAGTCCTTCATTTTAAACACCATGTTGTTTCATCTATATCTTCATCATACCAACTCCACATATCCTGCTTGTCTTCAGTACCAAATTGTTTCAACGATTTTCAACTGAATTCCACTTCTTGGTCTTAGTTTTTAGGAACAAATTGTGTCATCCACCTTCAAGAAAATTGAGTAAAACTAGCAGAATAATAGATACAAGTATAGCAATAAGTTTTAGGAGGTCAAAGGGAATATGTACTGTTTTTCTTAGCCGTTCTAATTCGCCAAAATCCAAAGCTTTTTTTTGTAAGAAAACTAATAATTACTTTGGCAATGCGTCCTTTATCTTCAGCTATTCTTCTATTTGCCTTTTGCAGTAATCATTGATTGAGTACATTTATAAAATTCAGCGTTCATAGCGCTATGCAAAATGTGAGCTACGATTCTCTGTTTCATTACGTAGGGATAATCTTTAACATGCCCATAATGTGATGCATATGTATTCACTAAGCGATTTCCTAAAGACCATTTACATTATATACCGTTCACTGAAGGATTCCTGAGTCCTGGTGTATATAATCACAACCAGTTAATGACATATCAACATCGACTCGACTTGCGCATGCAAACGATTGAAGAGACTATACGCCTAACGTAGCAATGAATCACTGTTTGTGTGCCTGGAAAGAATCGGAACGATTCGTGGAATTTTCAATCCCAGTGGATAGATAGTTAGTTACAGGCAGACAATAAAATCAAACCTTCATTTGACCTATGCTTATTCTTCCTACGACTGGATTTGTCGCAAGCAAAGACAACAAAAACTACCACCATTGATCTAAGTTAGATACACGAAAAGATCGAACTAAGACAGATATTGAGCTTTGAATTAGCCACAGTTCCAAGGAATCATTCTGAGTGTGCTGTGATAGGATGAATGGAAGGTAGCCAAACCAATTTGACAAGGAGACGCTCAGAAAATACAAACTGTGAAGAGAATATGAAATCGTCAGCGATGGAGTTGAACATCTTCAGACCATATCTATTCTTTTCATCATCGCGTCAAAACCCTCTCTAAAGCAGAGAAACAGGGCAGGGGGTGGAGCAGAACAAAGAACTGCAAATACTCGGAAACCCTAAATTTCTGTGCAAATTTAGAGCCTAAAAGCACTGGTTTCACACTTGTCCAAATTTTCGTAATTGGGCAAGGAAAATAAGGTCAACCGCGTCTCCTCTAATGTAAAAAAAGTTAAAACCATTCATTCTACACAACTCACCAAATAAGAACCTAAATTGTGTATCATATTTCACACAATCCAATTCTCAAGTACATGTACATATTGTGGAAAACAATTCATGTTCGAACTCGATGCAAACCTTTTCCCCTTAAAAGCCAAACATAATCAATTTGCAAGCTAATATGAAGGATTTACATGATACCGAAAAGGTTTCTATAGCTGTGATATTGGAGATAGGAGCTTTGCCCACGAGGGAGCCCCAATAAGTTTAAAACGGAAACATGCATCAAAATTCTCTACCAATAGGTACATATATAGTGAGATTGACCCCTTTACCTATATTTAATGTTCAATCTAATTGGCACCCATGCACCAACATTACCATGATCAGGCATTGTCATACAAAACTAAGTAGAGATAATCCACGTTTAGTACATCTTAAAGCCTAATATTTCTGTGAGAGATCGTTAGAACAAAGATTGAATGGTGGCAATGGAAGTTGTGCATAATAATTTTGAAGCTTATCATGTCATTGTTTTGGAAAGTTAAACCTAGTATTAACACATTGTTATTTATTTATTTATTGATAAAAAGATACGTCGTGGTATTATAAAATCATAAGAAATGAAAAGGTTGTGCTGGATATACCAACCGATTCCCTTGTACTCTCATCATGGCCTATTTGATGTGTATATTCAATAACCACGCATAGTTTTTTGTACATTGATGTTCAATATTCCTTGCTTTCTCCAAGCCTAGAGCTTGGGTTCATGACCCTTGATTTGTGAACTCAAGTTCCCCTAGTTCTATGCATTATGGGCAGAAATTTCATTGCATGTTCATCAACATCCATGATATATTCATGTTCATAGGTTGCATATTCCGGTTCCCTTATATACAACCACCATTGATATAGAAATCCATGTTAGTCTCGTCAGTAAATGCATCCATGACATGCTTATTGATATATATTTTAATGGTATGTTCATGTTTATGAGTTGTTAAAACCCATTATTGATAGGATTAACACATTATTTCATTCATTTTGATCTGAATTTGAGCTTGCCACGCTACTAGATTCTTTAAACAAATGGAAAACGTAGTCAAAGCCTAATCTTTAAATGATTCTCCATGTACAACTCATGAAAATAGTGTAAATGGCTAGGAAGGTGTACATGGACAATGCCCAAGTCCGTCATTAATGAAGTGTGGAAAATTATCATCTATGGGCTTTTATATTCAGGGTTAAATTTATCGTCACTGCATCAATTGAAGGATGAAGCATCGTTTGAAATACCGTAAGCCACGTTGTACATTATATTCAACGATGCCATTGGCACTAATAATCTAGATAGCTCTCCTAAAGTCTCCTAATTTAGCATGACAAGGACAAATGCCAAACTTAGCGAACCATGTCATGTAAAAGAATCGAAAACTCTCTTCGGATGAAGTCTAAGAGATTCATGACGGAAGAATGAACAATCAATATGACATTCGAACACAAGCGACAAAACCTAGGCAACGATCCAAGACAAATACAATATATTTGGCTGCACATGACAACACCTAGGCTTCCATGACCATATATATTTTACCCTGGGTGCAATGTCAGACCCAAAACAAGTAAGTAGAAGCCGGCTTGAATCGTGAAAGAAAGTACAAATAGAATCACTTTGTCATTGGCCACTTACTCAAATTGCCCACAACATTATTATTTTGTTGAGGTAGGTTCTACCATCCTATCGCCATTATCCATTCGTTCGTGGTAAAGTTCCTTCCCAAGACTTACTTAATTAGGAAAGAAAAAGAAATGGGCCCTATCCCAAAAGCAGAAACCGAGGAATTTACATAAAATACTAATTTACAAAAAGTAGAAAATTATTTGATTGAAATAAAAAATTAAAATATTCCGAAGACTTTCATAACCGACTTAATACGTTTTGAGAATAAGCATTTCATAATCTAAGGTCGTAGGTTCGAATCCTGACTGTCAGCAACTGCCTTAATCTCTAATTCAATTTTAATTACCCATTAATCGCCCTTCCCATCCTACATATAGACCCTAATCAATACCTTCTTCATCTGCTCCCTGACTGCATCTGCTGCTAATCACATCAGCTTTACCAGGCCAAACTTTCATTCTATATAATAATCCCTCATGGGAGTTAGTCATACTGATCAGAGCAATATCGAAACCCATTACAGTAATCCATGCCACGATGATGCCAGTGATGCTAGTATTGCTCCTCCATTCATCACAACACATCATGATCAGATCAAAGATTATTCCAGCATTAAGGAGGAGATTAATGGCGTGATTAGAACGGATGATGCTGCCAGTATCTCCATCGCCTCCCAACTCACCCGCGATTATCTCTCTAACAACGACGATTCATCACGATTAGCGGCCTCTAATGATGCTGTCAGAGCTGTCAATAGCGACGGCCTCTTGCTTAACCACACTGCAGATCAATTTGTTATGCTGGATAATGGTACGGAAAATAACCTCGGTATTGATTATACGTCCACCGATCTCTCTCTGTGGAGTAGTGCCGCTGATTATAAGAATTCTCCTCTCGAGCAGCAGCGTCAGTTAATGGCGAGATCAAGTGTAAGCTATGAGTGATCATAACCTTAATTACTCATTATTAGCAGTAATCACAGTATTCAGACATTTCGTCACCTCTACGGTTCTCACTCTTTGCTGCTCATTATTACAAAATTTAGGACAGATTTAGGTTTAAATGGTTAATCCTCAGATAATTAACCTTAATCTTATGCTATAATTGACAGGTGCCTTCTAGTTACTTTAATGCTCGTTAGAATTGTCATTAATTACAAATCACAGGATATTAGCTCCAATGCAATTGTTAGTGAAAGATATATATAGACTAACAATGAGTTATTGCAGCAGCTGTCGAAGCTTCAGAGAGATATTGCTGAGATGAGGGATGAAAACGAGGAATTAAGGAGGAAGGTCTCGGAAATAACTTCGAATTATTCAGACCTAATGCACAGACATTTTGATACCCTAATCAAGCATCAGCTTATCATTAAACCTCCTCATGGATCGAATCAAGTACCCCGATTCCACTCTACCCATAATTTGTTTCGATAATTAATTATTCATGGTTGCAATTGGGGCCATGTTTTTGGAATTGATAATTTCATGGTTAAGCAGGAAATTAGTTCGAGGATGATTAATCATCCGCATGATGATCAGAATCAATTTCAGACAAGGAATCCCACGCTGATAACGAAGACTATAGAACCACCAGATCATGATCGTGGGCCAACTCAGGGAAATGTAATTAGGACAGGATCTATTCCTAACAGTGATGTCGATCATCAGAAAAGTAGGGATCATAATAACAGTGATTATAATAAGCATGTAACGAAGAAGCTAAAGATAGATCAACAAACGGGATTAACACGAGAGATGAATGCGAGTAACGTGACAATTAACAATAGTTGTACCCATCCCATCATTAATCATGCCACCGACAATACCTTTGATTCGGCAACAGACAGTACGGCGATTCAGGAGGATGAGATTAGTCAGAAGAAGAATGTAATTAGTGAGCAGTGGACGATTAAGGAAGCATCATTAGCCGTCCAACCACCAGTGTTTAGGAAAGCGCGTGTATCGGTTCGAGCCAGAACCTCAGCCCCCATGGTACCATAGGTTAATTAGTATGATTAATACTAATTACCATAGCCAGTTCATCCCTTATTTCCTTCGTCCTTATTCTGTAAGAACAAAACCACTCCTTCGTATCGTTTGATGATTGTTAACTTGATCACATAATACATTACAGATGAGCGATGGCTGTCAATGGAGGAAATACGGACAGAAAACAGCGAAATCAAACCCGTGCCCGCGAAGTTACTACAAATGCACCATGGTGCCTTCATGCCCAGTGCGCAAACAGGTAATCAATTACATTCGCAATTAAAACTAATCTATCGTCAATCACTACTTGATTAATGGTAATACGGGAATCGGGTGCTTGAATCTTGCCCATATGTAGTGCGTTAATTATCATTAGATTCATTGATTATAGTTTCGTGGCTGAGAGATTAGGCGATCTTGTAAATTTGGATCATGCAATCCACATGAAGTTGCAGCTGAGATGATCACGATTCACGACAATGGCGATGGCGATGTCAGATCTAAACATACTACAGAAACTCTCTGACTTCTAATTTCAGTACAAAATCAGAGTACAGATTATAGTACAAATACAGCACTCTACAGATCATAAGGCTAGTGTGGACGTACGATATCGTACTAGATGTCGTACTTGGATCATGAAATAAGCTGGTACTTCACTGAAATGATGGAAGAATGGGGGGTTGTATTTGGAGTATTTCTGTGGATTTTAATGTCTTTTTTTTGTCTGCATAATGATGGCGGCGATGGCGATGGCGAAATGTGGTATATATATATATAGGTACAGAGGTGTGTAGAGGATCGGAGCGTTCTGATAACCACATATGAAGGGACGCACAACCACGCGCTGTCTCCTGCAGCGTCGGTCATGGCGTTCATGACCTCGGCGGCAGCAGACATGGCCTTCTCGCCATCTACTACTTCTTCTTCTGCTGCTGCTTCTTCTTCTTCTGCTTCTAGGGTTCACTATCATTATACCACTTCTTCTTCTGCGTCTGCTTCGTCTTCTTCATCTTCATCTGCTTCTTTTCTGCCTGTGATGCAAACTGAGATCACCCTTGACCTCACCAAAGGCCAAAACCCTAATTCCTCACCTTCCATAAGTCTTCATCCAAACCAGAACACCATAGCCATGGATCGAACCGACGACCCGATCCTCCATCCCCATGTACCCACTGCGCCTCTGCCCAACCATGTTATAGAGATCAACAGCTCCCAACAGTTAATCGATGTGGATTATTACGATAACGATACTGTTGATCGTCAATATGAACGCCTGCAGTTTGTTGATGATGCGGTAGCCGCTGCAATCAGGGCCACATCCAAATTAAGTGCTGCCGCTGATGTGATTAATAATTCCACCCAGCCACTAAATAGCAGTAATCATGCATACAATTATATTCAAGACAGCAACAGCAGCCGCAGTAATCAAAGTAATGCTGCTAATGATGAAAGTAATCCTAATCATAGTGTTGCTAATTACCATGATGCAATAAGCATGATTGCTAATCTCGACACTAATACCGCCACTGAAGCTCTTGCCGCAGCCATTGCATCCTTCTTAATCCCCCAGCCGCAACTACCACATTAATCAGTTACTGTCATTCTGATTCATTTGATTACAATTTACAACACTCCTGTATGATCCTTACCAATTCATCCAACATTCCTTCGATGCAAAAAACTACAAGTTCCTTGATGTATAATTACTAGTTACTGTTAAAGCATCCACATATTAGTTACACCTGATAGCGCCATGGATCCTGCATATTTAGTACAATTTACATGCAATGTTCTTCAGATACAATGAAACTGAAAAAGGCGGAAATTTGATGAAGTGCTATAGATGTAGTGTCAAGCGAAAGGAAGTGATTATTGATTGATTAACTCTACGAGCCTTAGATGAGTCTCGTGTTCAAAATCGAAAGAGCTTCGACTGATTTTTTATTATGACAATCCATCCAATCCATCCATAATGTCCCCCCAGCTATGAGTCACTTTCGAATAAAATCATGTAATTTCTGTAATAAATAGTCTTGCTAAAACCACCACATTATCTCTCATCTGAGGGTGTCATAATTCCAAAGTTTCCACAAAAAGTATAATGTCTGAGCGGAGGATTGCGAAACAAACCTAGCAGTATATGAATTTCCGTCGTGGTTTAATATTTGTCCGACCTGCTCATTAGAGCTGCTTCGAATTTATAAGCTCTGTTTGTGTAAGCTTGTATGTACAATCCTTGCAGTATGTATATTGGAATTCCTGCAAAATCTTCCATCACATCTCCATATGTATATTGGAATTCCTGCAAAATCTTCCTATCACATCTCCATATGTATATTGGAATTCTTGCAAAATCTTCCATCACATCTCCAACAATTTAATTGCCAAGGCATTTAATGGCATTTTAACTGGTTGATCATTATAAATTTGGTTATAAGTTATAGGGAAAAGTACGAGGATACCCCTGGAAGTTTATCTATTTACCAGAATGCCCCTAAAAGTTCTAAATTTACCAAACTACCCCTATGTCCAAAAAATTACACTTTATAAAGTAATTATACACTCAAATCTTTGGCAAATAGGGCTAGTTCAGGTCCATTTCTTCCATCTTTGGTATGGACCTGAACTAGCCCTATTTGCCAAAGATTTGAGTGTATAATTACTTTATAAAGTGTAATTTTTTGGACATAGGGGTAGTTTGGTAAATTTGGAACTTCCAAGGGCATTATGGTAAATAGACGAATTTCCAGGGGTATCCTAGTACTTTTCCCTAAATTATATATGTATACATACTGACATACAATTCATTATATAAATACATATACATACATACACTTCATATATAAATGCATACATATCATAGATACATACATACAACTCAATGTACAGAAATGCATGCATACATGATACAATACATACATGCGTTTTCAAATCTTCAACGAGAGGATTTCTCAAGACAATTACAATAACAAATGTGAATTATAATTCCACAAGCAACAACTTGCACTTCGAGTCTTCCTTGTTATTAAAAACAAGAACTGTAATATATATATATATATATAAATAGGTAAGATTCTATTATATAAACCCCTCTTATCCTCATTCATTCAATCCTAATTTTTTAGGTCAACGTCCAACCCGCCTTAATGTTCATGTGGAAAGGGTGGCCAATGTCGCACATTCATACTATTATTTTGTATATATAACTTGAAACTTGAAACACCAAGATGCAAGTCCTAACACCCTATAATTATCATATTTGGATCCATGTAGAGTTGCATCGTAGTGAAGGCATGTAATATAATATATGCATATGCAATTCAACGTCTTTCCTCCTAGTTGATATTGTTAACATGGACAATTTATATGTTACATGTCTCCATAGTTTAATTATACTCCATGTTACATGAGAAAGTGTGAGTTCTAGCTTACCTTGGAAATAACTATCGATCGTTTTTAATGGGTTGGTTGTTCAATCACATGATTCATTTGAAAATGGATGCTTTCATTTTATAAGTCATGGCACACAATTCTAGTGTTTGATACATACATCAATGCTATTATTATCAATTTGATATGAGCTTTTCCTAACTAAATCTGATCATGATAACATGTTGGTCATTCAAAAAAATAATCTAATCCTCAAAAGGGCCTCCAAGAAGCACACCATTAACTCGAAAGGTAATTTTCTAGATCCATATGTTGCTTTCCTCCAAACCTTCTAACATGCCCATTTATTTGACAAGTGTTAATTTGGCAATTATAGAGTTTCCATTCCATCCTATTTAGCGCTCATATAATGAAAAGGTTCTGTATCTTTCTTTTCAACATGTAGGACTCTCATAACTACCCTCGTTCTATTGGCCCCAATTTAATATCTAAAGGGCCCTTTTCAAGTCCAAAGTTTTCTATTGCATTTTTGTCATGTAGCATACAAAAGATGGATTATTTAATATTTAATAAAGGATACAACTTCCATTATTAATAAATTCTATAATTGACAGGTTACAAGCCCCATTGTTGAGCATCAAACACATATTACCATAGTTTCTAGCCACGAATAAACTTAGTAGTCACATGAAACAACACTCCATAGAGATACATTTATCATGGGGGTGTGATAGTGATGAATATGCATGCGCTAAAGCGATTTTGGAATCATGTAGGATTAAGATGATTTCCCATGATTAATAGTTAAAAGGTGTATATGCTCCAAAGGACATTGGAGGGATGAACATTGCTACCACATCCTCTCTCATTGGCTAAAAGGTGTTTGCAATTAACATGCTCTTCATAGATATGAGTGGGTGGGGGCTCACTGAATCCATGGCATTTTGCTCCAAAACGTCTACAAAATTCAATGAACGAGTAGGGACAAGCACATACTAACTATATGTATAAACAAGTTTTTGAGGAAGCAAATGCATCCACGCATCCATATACATATTTCAATGATAAGAAGTTGTGAACATTTTCTAAAATAATGCTCTATTTTATTTATATTGATGTTTATAAGTGCGAGTAGTCCACACTGCATGACAATATTTGACCAACAACAAGTATAAGTCAATGCTCTAATAATAGAAAGTATGAAAGACAAAGATTTACGATCGAAAGTCAATCCTTCCTTACACAAGAGGAAAACTTATAAAAAACTAGCTCACTAGCACTTTTGTGGCATTGCTGAATATAGAAATGAAATATGTTCAAGTTTATGATTATGCATATATTTTTTCTATTGGTTGCGAATGCCTTTATTGATCTGATTTTAAACAATGTCATCCGTATATAAAAAAACTTGACATCCTATCATGCAAGCCTCTCGTTTTACCACTAGGAATGAATTAATCGATTATAATTAAGTCAATTCATACATCATTGAACCCTTAACTTTGACACCATCATGTTTATTATTTTCTAATTAGTATATCATTAAGCCTTTACTTTCTCCTTCACACCAGCATGTTTATAATTTTCTTATCAAATAAATTAGTTGTCATCTTCGAGAAATAGCTTAATAGCCCACATATCATTGTTATGAGTTTGACAAAAGACGAACAAGATCACAAGTATCTCTCTCTCTCTCTCTCTCTCTCTTTTATCATAATTAACTTACCCTAGTGGGAAGTTGTTAGACTACTCACACTACATATTCGAAACCCAATTTTCTCATCTTAGCTACATCCATTTGTTCTCTCTCTCTCTCTCTCTCTCTCTCTCTCTCTTAGACTACCATACAAATAGAACACTGAAAAGTATGACTCCCCCAAGCTCATAAAATCTAGAGAGATATGTGGTCCAAAGGCGAATGGTGGATATGGTGGCCAACCAAGTTACACAATCAAAATTCCTCTCCATCTAGCATACTTAACTTTTACAACAAATGAAACTATCAATGCGACGATCATTTAGTCAAACTTTAGATGTGCTTATAGATTCCAAATTGTCCACCAAACAAAAACTCATTCCTCGTATACCAATTATGCCATCACCCCCAAAACCACAAAATCATCAAAGACAAATTGAAAATGAGGTGATAATACTCTTGAACCCACTTGTGCAAAGACCCATTAGAAAATAAACCTTCACACTTCAGTTTGAAACCATGTACTCTTTACAAGTTTGCTAATTGACAATTGGCTTTACAAGTTTGGAAATGATTCACTTCCTGCAATACAAAGAATGTGTATGACTAGGCAATGCTAAATTTGGTCTACTAAGGCTACATGAAGCTGTGGCTGGAAGTTGCCATATGAGTTAATATGGTTACTAAAACAAATGCACGCATAGACTCCCCAAGAATAATAACACCATGAGCCCCATAAATGACGAGGTTTACATCACACAGGGATCAGATATTGCCTTCTTTTAAGATGTGAGACATATACATATGTAATACATGCATAGATACATGCATGCACACTCACTCTTGTAATAGTGGACAACATAGAGTGCACATAATATTTCAAACCAAATCATCGTGGTGTTGATTATAAGCATCACCATAGATATTTGACATCATGATATATGCACTGGCTTCTTTGGGATGAAGTTGCACTGCAAGATCAAATGCATGTTTTCCGAGGTCAGCATTTCCATGTATACGACATGCACCAAGCAAACCCATCCAGAAAGACAAGTCACCCTCAAGTGGCATACTCTTCAACATGTTCATCACTTTACAAAAATCTCCGGCTCGTCCAAGAATATCCATCATACAAGCATAATGCCTCAAGTTTGGTAGAGTACCAACATCTATATTGATGCATTTAAAGTAGGCAGATGCTTTATCTACTATTCCAGCATGGTTACAAACATAGAGTAGTAAGAGATATGTTACATCATTAGGCATAATCCCACAAAATTGCATCTCTTCAAACAACTGCAGGCATGAAATAAAACTACCTTCTCTAGCATATCCTGTAATATTTGCTGTCCATATAGCCACATTTGGATAGCATACCAGGTCGAAAATTGCTTGTGCATCTTCGATGCTCGCAAAGCTACCAAATACATGAATAAGTGTGGTTGCTAGTAACGCACTCATAGTGTGCCCACTGGAGATGAACGTAAAATAAAGTTCCCAACAAGTATCCATGATGCCAGTTTGTCTACACACTTGCAGAAGGCAGAGAATAGTGGTCATATCCATACCTAACTGTTCTTTTTGCATATCTGTGAAAAGCGCTAAAGCCCTTTCTCCTTCACCTTGGTCGACATAGGCTGACAGCATGGCATTTAATGATACAATGTCTATATGGTTCAATCCAATGAATACATTCTCAGCTTCAGCAATAGTCCCACACTTCCCATACATATTCACTAGTGCGCTTCCTACAAATACGTCTACATCCTGTCCATTCTCTCGGATATCATGATGTAACCCCTTGCCAATTTTCCACGATACCATCTTGCTTGATATTCCATCCAAACCAAAGTTTTCTTTCTTCTCTGCTAGAATACCACATGCTTGCAATGCCATTGTGAGAGTTAATGTGTTTGGTGACACATTCTCTTCCCACAACTTCTTATAAATCTGTAAGGCCTTTCTTGCTTCCCCATTGTCGATGAACGTGGACAGCATAGCGTTCCATGACACAACATCACAATCTGACAATGAGTTAAATACAAATTCTGCTTCATTAACCGATCCACATTTACCATACATACTCAGCAGTGTATTAGAAACAAACACATGTGAAACAAAACCTTTCTTCCAGGCTTCAGAATGCAATGCTCGACCGATGTGTAAAGATATAGATTTAGTCGATATGTACCCATGGTTAACACCTTTCTCTAATTTCTCTCCAAGGATTCCACATGCTTGAATGGAAGTCATTATAGTCCTTTCATTAGGAATGATACCTTCTTCATGCAATTGTCGATATAGTTGTAAAGCTCTCTCAGCTTGCTCTTGTTCAACATATACTGTGAGCATGGCATTCCATGTCACAATATTACGCTCAATTAGGCCACTAAACACATTTTCCGCCAATGTCATTGATTTGCATTTACCATACATGCTTATCAATGTGGTATTTACATAGACATTAGAGATAAAGTTCATATGTTCAGCATCTAAATGAAGCTTTTTTCCTGCTTCTAAATTAGAGAGACTGCCACAAGCTTTAAGCAAGCGAACAAAAGTAGCAGCATCTGGCATTATACCTTCTTCTCTCATACATTCATATATACCAATGGCATCACAGACACGACCAATATCTATATAAGAAGATAGAATACGCGTCCATGTGACAGCATTGTGCTTAGACAAACCCTTGAACACATCATACGCGTCGTCAAAAGCGCCACATTTTGCTAGTGTTATGACCAAATAGTTACCCAGAGATCCATTGGGACTTGATATCATGTGCTTTGTGATGTGGTAGTGCACATATTGAACACGGAGAAGAGATTTTATTTTGTTGCAAGCCTTGAGCAATGCCATATAAATGTGGTCTGATGGTTCAGAGAGTGGCAATAGGGCATCTAGAGCTCTGTCAACCTGCCCCATTTCGCACAGATCTTTGATGGACGCTTCCGTTAGAGAAGCAGAAGGCGGTACTACCTGTGTCGAAAATCCATTACGCTCAAGGCGGTTCATACATGCAGAGCAGAGATGTGCTCTGTTTCTTAGTGTCTGCATTAAGTAGATGTGCGGGGGAAAAGAGCCATGCCCACAAAAAGCTGCGGCAGAATGGGTAGAAATCTGAGGCTTTCCGATGCTCCATCAGGGAAAGGTAGGGAGGATCTTCGATTTAGATACCTGAGAAGAAGAAGAAGAAGAAGAAGGGCCTTCCATTTGCATCCTGGCTTCCCCGGCACACACAAATCAGAGTGCAGAAGAAGAGTTCCTATCCCAGCCTTCCATCCGATATTAACTGTTGTGAGCAAAATTGATGGGAAGTGGCATATATCCTGATTCTCTGCCTATTCCTTCCATAGCGCCCTATGATTGATTGATTTGGAGGTAGTAGACACAAAGAGTATACAATTTGGAGGAGAAAACTTTGGCTGCCAAAGTGAAAGCCCATTAATAAAAGGCAATAAGAATATCCTAGTTAACGACGCCCAATGTCACAACATGACAATCTTAATGAGATGAAAGAAATAGGTTATTTTTAGTTCCATTTACGTGGGTTTTAACTTGTGGTAGTTGGTTTCAATGTGTTGTCAATTGAAGAGCATGAAACAAATGGAGCATGAACTCCAAAGTTTGAATGGTCAAGGAGTAAGATAGATCTTCCTTATCCATATGTTGATTCTTTAAATAATTAAATCTCATCCTATAATAACAATGTTGACATCCTCAATTTGATGGCAATCCATTACATTAACATTTGGATTTGTCAATTTGCCAAGAGAATTCTTTATAATATCATTGAGCAAACATATGATAGTACATTCACTACACGAGAGAATACTTGACGACAAAGAATTCGTTCAAAGCGGGTTGGTCGAAGAACACATTATGTTGTGATATCCCTATATAGTTCACAATCCCCATAATCATAGCGCATTGAATAACCATACGTAGCATGAGGTGGCTCCAAGAATACGACCAAATATCAAAAAGTTCTTTAAAAGAATGAAGTCTTCCGAAATTGATGGGAAGTGGCATATATCCTAATTCTCTGCCTATTCCTTCCATAGTTCCCTATGATTGATTGATTACATAGCTTTAGGCTTTCAGTCTAACACAATGGTCATCTTGTCAAATTTGTTTGGCGATTGGCATCAGAAATGTTTATCGGATCGCATCGCATGGATTTGAATCGTCCATGCCCTTCCAACGTTTACGCCCAATGGACTCCTCAATATTTGATTGACTAGAACTCTAGCTGAAGAATGAGCCGGCAACTTGTAGGTAGTAGCTTGGCTCATCTGGAAATAGAATAGATACTAATACATGTTCTACACCCTCTAAATTTGGGGATTCTGTCCCTAGCTTTGCGTCCTAATGCCCTTTCTCTATGTTTCTATTTCAATGGATATTCAGTTGAGTTTCTGAATTCATGTGTGAAATGATGATCAAAAGTGATGTGAAATAGGATACGATTATATGAGTTTTAGCCCAAGACCTTTCAAGCAAACAACAAAATTTGAATGTATTATACTACCCTCCTTTTGTATGAAAAATAGGCATGCATTCATGTTTTTATACCACACATTTTGGTTTTTCACATGTCCTACAAAACAAGACAAATTTATAAATATGATCACCAATTTCATGGGGAATAAAAGTTGACCAAATCAAATTTAAAACACCAAATACATCGATCAATCAACATAGAAAGACAGATATATACATATATTTTTAAGAGAAACTGATTATGATCTATGAGACAAGGCCTAGCCGATCGCAAGGATCCAACTTGGGTTCTCTCAAAATTATAACTTTTGATGATGTATCGTAAACCACCAACCCAAAAGCCAAAAATATTTGATGAGGGAATCGTGTGCATAAGTGGCACGCGAAAAATTTGTGTTGCAATGTGAACATATAACAAAACTACACCATAGTTTCCATTACCAACCCAATAAGAGTATACTAAGCATATAATGCTACAATTTAGTGGAGGGTAAGATAACATAGAAAAAGGTATATCCCCCACTATGTCATAATTGAAACCAAACTCCACCTATGGCGAAAACAACCATGAAGTGGGTACATATTGCTAGACCATTTTGTCATTTCTCTCCACAAAGACAAACAAATCCTTCCACTTGCCTTTGAAGGATTGTTGTTTCAGAAAAATGGTAGTTTCATTACCAATGAAGGAGTCATATTGACCTTTTAAAAATGAAATAAGCATCAACCGAATTTCCTTCACACAATGAATTGTATTTTGTGTTATTTGCTGGAACACAATTTTGCATCGATCTATCCAAATATTCCACAAAACCACCAATTGATAATGTAGCATCCACATTCAACCAATTTGAGCTTGAATATGGTATGTCCTTAACTTGCCTTCCCTAGTTTGAAGGGTAATTAATATATTTTCCATTTCATAATTATGCTTATCCACATTTACATCCATCCAAACGACATTTCCCAATGTAATCACATTAGGTCCATATGCAACATCAATGAGGCGCAACATACGTTTTCCAAACAAAACATGTAGCCATACAATTCCATAAGTTGCATTGATTCCAAATGAGACCCACAAAAAGAGCAAGTTTTGATTCCCTCTTCCCTATGCACCCATTCCAAGATTGGAAGTGCATAGTGGACACATAACCATCTAAATGTTATGATTTTGTGAGGAATCAACTGAGGCCACAACAACCATTTCCAAAACGCCAATACTAAATGCATAGGAATACTATTACTTAACCATACCTTAGCTGCGACCGGCATAATTGGATTATTCCTTTGTTGGAATTCCCTATCTAATTTTACAAAAAGAAACCATTTGACTGTTAGCATCTCTAAACCCTTTCTTTCAAAGTCTAGACCCAAGCCTTAGGTATTGGGCGTTTTGTTTTGTTTTGGCACCAATTAGGCATCATGACTAGAGAACTATATTCTCATATCGTAATTGGCAATGGTTTGGTTTCATGGTACACTTTGAAGCATAGTACGTAATATACTTGAATACATTGGCAAACATTCTTTTTTTCATATGAATGCAAACGAATGTGTATGTTATCAAAACATTTGTATGTATTTTTTTACACATTATCTTAACTTTCTTACATTATAATAAATAACTAATACAAAAGTATGGTATTTACCGTACTTGGAAGGTGTTTACCAAACCTCGAATGCTTGAAACATTCTCTAATGCGAATGCACGTATGGTTCATACTATGCTTTGAATTTTGAAGTTTCAGAATTAGAAAAAACAGTTGTTGCTGACTACTATTGCTTCGGTGTAGAACCAACTAGCCCGATCACGCTCTTCTTCCGTTGGGAGCATTGGGATCCAGAAACGAAGAGCCGGTCGGAGTAATGAAGAACGCACAAAGGTGTGAACACGAAACATTAAACCGGAGGAAACCACCAGCCTTTCTACCGGCGCAGTAAAGTGGGCAGACAAGACAAAGAGAGATTGTGGCCAAGAAAAGAAAAAGGAGGAAGCAAAGGCATGATGAGAAGGGGAGGCGGAAGCGGAAGCGGAAGCAGGCAGAACACTGCACGTGGACGCACCACGGTGATGGCGAGGGCGAAAATGCCCTGCACGTTCTCTGCTCCAGGAAAACCTCAAGAAGAAGAAGAAGAAGAAGAAGAAGAAGAAGCATTAAGTCTGTGTGATGGGCTTAAATCCAGATGTAAGATGGTTCCAGAGCCGCGGATTCCGAGCTCTCACGTGCCATCACAGGCCTCCCACGTGTGGAGGGAGGGCCCCCCGGCGCAGGCCGGAGCGGTGGTCAGCCTCTCCGACAGGCCGAGCCTGTGCATGAGCGTCATGGGCGACATGGCTGCCGTTGGATCCTCCGACCACGCCATCTACACCGTCCACATCCCCTCCGCCACTCTCCGCCACCTACTCTACTACACTAGAAGAAACAACAGCAACAGCATTATTAGAAGCGGCGGAGGCGGCCACTCCGAGTGGGTAACCTCGGTTTCACACCTTCCGGACGGCCGCCTCCTCAGCGGGGGCATGGACTCCAAGCTCTTCCTCTGGGACTCCTCCACCTCCACGCCCCCTCCTCGGTGCCGTGAGCTCAAGGGCGGTAGCCACACCGCATCCATCTCGGGTGTGAAAGCATTTACGGATAATGGCATGAATGGTAGTGCTATGAAATCGATGGCCGTGAGTTCGAGCTACGACAAGTCGTTGATGTTGTGGGACGTGGGACGGGATGACGGGAAGCACGTGGCGACGATGCGGGGCCATGTAGGGGCAGTTATGATGCTCGCTGTGGGCGGGGCCGATAGTGGCAAAACGTGTGTGGTTAGTGGTGGGCGAGACGGTGGAGTCATTGTGTGGGACATTGGCCATTCCTCGGCGTCGCTTCTTGTGCATCATAAGTCTGCCCATCGTGGTCACGTAACTTCGCTCGAAGTGTTGAAGAGTGGTGTTGGTGGTGCCCAAGAGCTCTACCTTAGTGGTGGACAAGACGGTGTCTTGAAGGTGTGGGATTGTAGAACCAACTCGCCAGTACATTCTCGACTCCTACATAGGTAATTATATCATTGTTGCAAGTTTTTCTTTAGCATACATAGGCCCAAAGTTTGCTTAAGTAAATGATGAGTGATTGTTATGAAACTATTGTGAAGTTATCGGAGAAGTTGGGCATTTGGAGACTTTATATGGGTGTGACCATTATCATGTTCTTCTCTCAATAACTCAATTTGACTCCATTGGTTAATATTTGATTAGAACTTCTCGGCGATGCTTATGAAATGGATGTAAATCTTGTAATTAGAATCAATTTGCAGTTGAAAAAACTACTTGGACCTTACATTTGCCGTATTTACATATTGGCATAATTAAGACAATAAACAACAATTTGATGTTTCTCAAGGCTTTGGTTTAATCTTTATTCAAACTCGTTCCTTTTTTCTATTTCCAGCTCAACCAAAGCCCAAGGCGCCTTGTCTTGCATCAGTGTATCTCAAAACTCTTCCTCTAGCTACCCATTGATTGTCACAGGTGGTGCAGACAAATTGATGAAAGTCCTCGATCCTAGGTCTTCTTTTCAAGTTGTTCATACTCTAACCGGACATCGAGATTTTATATATAGCCTCTTTGCCTCAGGTATCTCATTCTTACATAGTTTTTTTCATATTCTACATTTAATATGGGAAAAAGTGAATAGTATCTTTAGCATTAGTCATGTTGTTCATAAGATTACCTACCTCAAGGTTCTTTAATTGCCTAGATAATGAAGAGAGATTTTATTGATAGTGTTTTCAAATTGTAGGGCCCTTTGCGTGGAGTGGTAGTGGTGATGGATCTCTTCTTGTCCATGATATTACAAGTGGTAAGTGTTTGTATGGGTTAGGAGCATCTGAAAATGGAGGAGCAATTCGATGCATAAATATGGCAGTGATTAAAGATAAGGAGTATATTGTTTGCACGGGTGATGATGGCAATGTAATGATTTACTCGGCCCCATTGAGAACTCCCTCACAAATTCCTATCAACCTGTAATCATAAAGGATTCTCGTGGCAATTTGACAAATCCAAATTGTAATGTAATGGATTGCCATCAAATTGATGATATCAATTTGTTATTATAGCATGCGATTTTATTTTTTTAACGAATCAACATATGGGTAAGGAAGATTCATCTTATTCCTCAACCATTCCAACTTTGGAGATCATGCTCCATTGCCATAACAATATTTTATTGAAAGTTTAGTACAAACATGTGTACGTAACATTATCACCAATTGAAACTTCCCCCACCCCCCTCTTCTCTCTCTCTTTCTCTCTCTCTCTCTCTCTCTCTCTCTCTCTCTTATTATTTTGTCTTTGCTACAACATATTTTTTCATGCTCTTCAATTGGCAACACATTGAAACCAACTACCACAAATTAAAACCCATGTAAATGGAACTAAACATAACCTATTTCTTTCATCTCATTAAGAGTGTCATGTTGTGGCATTGGGCATTGTTAACTAGGATATTCTTATTGCCATTTATTAATGGGCTTTCACTTTGGTAGCCAAAGTTTTGTCTTCCAAATTGCATACTCTTTGTGTCTACTGCCTTAGGTTTTGGGTTTTGTGCTATTATCGGAATATGAGAAATGAGTTCCTGTTCAATGGTGTCCGTGGAGTGCCACACCAAGTATGTAGGCTTTGAGGTAAAATTAATTTGGTAGTTGTAGCGACGAAGCTTCAAAGGCAAATTATCTCAAGAGGAGTCTGCCTTATGTCAACTAGTTTGATAACAACTTGCTATGATATATAGAAGGGGAGATCTATTTTTAAGTTTTTAACATCCATGAGAAACAAAATTTGATCTATGAGATGGGGCATAGACCATGGCCAAGGTTGAGCTTGGGGTTTCTCAAAATTATGACTTAGTGTCTAGAGTATAAACCACCAAATTGAGAGAGGGGTATTTTATTATTGTCTTCAAAGGTCAAACACGGCCACACGCACAACAAAGAATCGATGGTTCTTATTAGAGATTGCCCACACTTCCAATGAAACTGCTTCATAGAGAAAGGTTTGGACGTGATGCATATGTCAGACATGTGTGTATAGTGTGTGTGTGTGTGTGTGTGGTGGAGCAATCATATGCATATATATATTCACGACCAACAGAAGGGTATTGGTACACAAGATTTATACGTGGATTATCTACCGAAAATATGTGTGTGTGTGTGTAGAAGAAGTATGTAATACATAGTTTTTAGGGCGAGGGGTGTGGGGCATTATAACTTATAAGTTTATATGGGCCGTAGAACGAGATATTTATTACATACCATATGTAATTGTATTGTAATTTGTAGTGTTTTTTGGTCATATAATGTACATACATAACACACATAATTATTCAGAAAAAAAACACAGAAACAGAAAAAGAAAAAACTCATTTCAAAAATTGTGGAGAGCAGCGCAGCCTCCACGTCAGCCGTAGCCACGTCACGGGCATTTTCTGGAGCCACGAGTTTTCGGATTTTGTGTGGCTACTAATGTAATTAAACACAACTCACTCACTCACTTTCTCTTTCTTCCTCTTCCTCTTCCTCAGAATGTCTCTCTGAGAAATTTCTCTGCACCATTCTCGACCCACTTATCCATCGCCATCGCCATCGCCATCGCCATCGCCTGCTTCTTCTAGAATTTTCTAGAATCGAAGCGGGAAGCTTCTTCTAGAACATTCTCAAGAAGATTCTCAACACAGCAGTATTGGTGAATCCATCCCCTTCCCTGAGAGGTGCACAAGCAGAGCACCTGATTCCTAACCAAAGTTACCGAAGAAGAAGAAGACGAAGAAGAAGAAGAAGAAGAAGAAGAAGAAGAAGAAGAAGAAGAAGAAGAAGAAGAAGAAGAAGAGGAAGAGGAAGAGGAGAAGGAAGTAGAAGGATTGTTCGAGAACCTTTGTAGAAATAATCCCTTTCATTTGTGGCATTGTGATCCAAGAACGCTCCTGTGAAAGAAATTCCTTCATTAAACACCGCCGCCCCGTGTGACAGAAGAAGAAATCCCCCCCTCAGCGAGAGTCTATGTCCAAGAAGCTTTCCTAAGAATCTTTGCATCAGTGCGTAAGGATAGACGTCCGTCCATGTACAGTGTTTGAAGGGAGGAATAGGGTTAGTGTTCACTTGATCATATCCAAAGGAGCGTCCTTGAGAAGATTTGCATTCGCACGGGAGAGAAATCCATCCATCCACAGAATGTGACAAGAGAAACCAGGTCATCAGAGAATACGATTGTGCCAACGAAGCTTCTTTGCAGCAGAACTGGATAGAAGTCTAGACATTCACAATCTCACGGAGGACTAATCCTTCTGTTATACACAGCTCACCTGAAAATAGAGAAACCAGGTGCTCAACGAAGAAAGTTTCACATTCATACTAGAGAGAAAATCCATCCATTATTCCATACACTTCGTGTGACAGGAGAGAAATCCTTCCATACACGTTATAGAAGAGAAATCAGCTCATCACGGAAGAGAATTCAGGTCAGTTCCTGGACGTAAATCAGTGTCAAAGAAACTAAACTCCTCTCGCTTCTTTGCTTTTGTTTTCTTATTTGATCATGCCTTTATCTCTTGCAAATGGTATCTGTACACCTCAGTTTTCTGCATTCTTGATGAGCATTGGTCGTTGCTCTGAAAGACATGAGAAAAGTCTTTCAGGCTTCGCTCGTCTTCCTTTATATTTAGAAAAAGTGATGGGAAAACGCTCCCCGATGTTAGGATCCACAGCCCAATGTAATCCTTCAAGACATGTTTCTTCTTTGAGAAGAAGAAGGAGATCTAAACAATTCGAAAAGCTAGAACGAATTTTGAGCTCTAGTAATGGAAATGTACTCTTAAATAATGGGCGTGTTGTAGAAGCTCAGAGTGTAGAAGATCCGAGTGCATTGGTTCTTGATAGGCATTCTGATGAACCTGTTTTTACCATTGACGACGGTGGTTCAAGTGGCCCTCGCAGAATTGAAGTGGTAGGGAAAGATCTCGATTTAGAAGAAGAGATCGGTCTTTTGAGAAAAAAAGGTAAATTTGGATCAAAGAAGAGAAAGAAGCACAAAGATGCTATAATGAGGCTGGATGATTTACAATCTTGGACTGAAAATAACAGTTTGAATGTAGAGGCCATGACAAGCAAAGAAGTTCAGTATAGATCTGAAGGTGATGCTTCTAACCTAGCTGAATCAAATGGCAGAGCATGTGAAGAATTTATTAGAAGGGAGAATCAAATGGATGGAAGTATTTCTGAAGTAATCGATCTTGTTGGCAGTCAAGAGGCAACCTCTGTTGGAACTGAAAAGCTAGTTCCGTATCAGGAGCCGTGGCCGGTGAGAATATCTACACTTCCAGAGGGCGGTCAGTTAGTTGCTGACCTTACAACAGCTTGGGATGGTTTATCAGGAAGGTTATCTCCTTCTATAAAATCTGGGAAGGCTATGCAACAATTAATGTCAGCATTAAAGCTAACATTATCAGCGATACGAAGATCTCCCAACAATGGCCGATCAATTCTTGTGTGCTCCTTATCAATAGCATACACACTCGCTGAGCTACAGGTAATTAAAATATAAACCCTCATTATGTTAAAATAACCCCTATGGCCTTCTTATGCATTGCAGCTTGTAAATACATTTGATTTGGTTAGGCTTACGATTGACTCTTTAATGTCCAAGATTCTTTCATAACTTGGTGTGAGTAACTATGCCAACGAAGTCCCTAAATGGTGTCTTATTTATTGCTATGTGTCAAAAGTTTTAATTTAGATAGGCTCATGGTTTTATCTTTAGATTCAAAGGTTCTTTCATGTATTGCTTTGTTGTGGGAGCCCCTAAATGCCTTCTTCTGTATTGCAACTTGCAAATGGTTTGATTTGGTTAGGGTTATGATTTTGAACTCTTTGATTTGATTACACTTAGGATATATACTCTTTGAATGCAAAGGTTCTTTCATGTCCCTAAACATTTGATACAGAGGATATGAATAGTATCTTATGTGCTAAACGGTGAACCTATAACAACGTATAAACATGGTTAAATATTTGTTTTTTGAGGAATTGTTACCATATGTGCGCTATCTCTCACACAATCCTTGAAAATACAGATGGATGGTACAGTAATTGCAGCGGGTCTCCTCCGCTTTGTAGTTGAAGCAGGGTTAGTGAGCATTTCTGACATCAGTCAAGATCTTGGTGCTGACATCAGTAGGGTTCTTTATGATTGCATGAGGTTTCAACGCACACTTGATCAAATGGATTTATTTGATGAAGAAAGTGCAAGGGCAGTTAGGCAATTTTGTCTTTCATACCATGATATCCGGTCAATCATCACAGAATTTTCAGCTCGTCTACATCTTATGAGACATGTACATGAGCTTCCAAGGTATCGCCAACAAATATTGGCTCTGGAAGCGTTGCAGGTGCATGCTCCACTTGCTCATGCAACTGGTAATAAAGAGGTTTCTACAGAGCTTGAAGATCTGGCTTTTAATGTGATATTTCCAGAGTCATACGAGTCATTAGATAATTGGCTTTCAAGTTATTGGCCTCATGGAAGCACTGCTCTGGAAGAGTGCAAGAAAAAACTATCTACTGCCCTCAAGAATGACGTGAAACTGAAAACTTTGATTGAGGATTTTACACTATCTGCTCGACTAAAAAGTAGGTTTAGCACAATGAAAAAATTATTGAAGGATGGTCGGAAGCCAGAAGAGATATATGATATCATGGGGTTGAGGATTGTAGTTAAACCTCAAACAAATTTGGATGAGTATGAAGCTATGAAGAGAGGGGAGGAGGCATGCTACAGGGTGCTTGAGATTGTGATGTCCATTTGGAAAGAGATCCCTGGGAGGCTGAAGGACTACATTTCTAAGCCAAAACCAAATGGGTATAAGAGTCTTCATGTGGCTGTCCACCTTGGCACTTCAGACCTTAAACAACCCACGATGGAACTGCAAATTCGCACTTCAACCATGGATTTTATTGCTAATGATGGTGATGCATCACATTCTCTATATAAAGGAGGCCTCACAGATCCTGAACAGGTCTAAACATTCTCTAACTTTTTATATATTTATATGCTTAATCCTTACAAGAGTTGTGAATCAAAATCAACATATGTCACAAATTTCAGGTTCAACAACTGAAAAAATTGATGATGGCTGCTGCGGATCGTGCAGCATTATCTCTCAAGGAACTCACTGGCGAGGTTTCACTGGTGAAGTCTCAGGCTGCAGAAGATCAAGTATTCATGATGTTTGATAAGAATAATGACGGAGAAATAAGCATGACCGAATTCCAGCAAGTCCTGGGTGAACTAGGAGCTGATAAGCGTGAAGCTCATGAACTCATGCAACTTGTTGACACAAATAGGGACGGATCAGTTAGTGCTGAAGAATTTGCAGAGTTCAAAAAGCAGGTTAGTTGTTACTTATTGAGATCTAACACATGAGTTTGATATATTCCAGCATTATGACGTACAAATATAAATTAGACACATTTTAGCTTAAAGATCTAACATATATATTAGAAATGGTTTAGTAGTAGTATCTGTTGCCATCTGGACGATACTTTGGAAGTCATATTCAAATGACGTAGA
Organism: Azolla caroliniana; assembly: GCF_043228905.1. Classification (NCBI taxonomy): domain Eukaryota; kingdom Viridiplantae; phylum Streptophyta; class Polypodiopsida; order Salviniales; family Salviniaceae; genus Azolla; species Azolla caroliniana. Next base: position 1,995,518 of record NW_028230451.1, on the reverse strand, counting down.
AATCTTGGAAATGGTTGTGTTTGCTTGTTTCTAACATGATGTATGTACTTTGCATTTTTCAGGTAAGGGTCTTACAAGGTTTTGATAAGGAATTCAGAAATAAGTTGGGCTGGACACTAGGAGATGCAAATCCTAAGAGTAAAGATAATTCGGAAGAAGTGGCAATTCAATGTAGTGTCAATGAAATCATCAGTTCCACTAATTTTTTACTTGATGCTGAAAAACCTATGGGCATATCCTCAACTTTCAATAAGAACGTACAGAGTGCAGACGTGATACTTCCGCAAAATATATCATATAAAGAGCAATCACAGACATCTGATGAACCTTCCTTGTTAAACAGAAAACCATCTATGAATGAAGCACAAATGATCCCCCTGCCGTCTCCCAAGTCAGAATACTTGTGGAATGAAGATGCAGCAGATGTTGCTAATAAAGCTAGAAGCACCTCATCCACCCTAATTATTAAGAAGCCCATAAGTTTGTCAAGGCCAAATAATGATGGTAAAAGCATATCTGACGAGCCATGTGTTAGAACCATGAATGAATTAAAGATGGGCTTGAAAATGTTACGTCGTATGATTTCCAAAAAAGACATCGTCGCTGCAAAAGTGCTTGCCAAACAGGTACATTCCGAGAAATTTAAGATGGTTTCGATACCACGAATATAATTGAAATAACCTCTTATGCTCTTTCTTGCAGCTTTATGATCAGTATCCACATGATTCTGATGTCCTTGTTGAGTATGCCTATGTTGAAAGACAACGTGGTAAAGCTTATTTCTATAGCTGTCATTCTTTTATTTCATTGCAACTAAGGCTAGGGCTAGTTTATTTGGTTTCTGTTTCCGTTCCAGAATTAGCAAGGATAATTGTCTACCATATTGCTTTATTTTGAACTCTTCAAAGCTTCTACCCTTTACCAAATATTTTTAATCTAGACTTGCCTTCCTTATTGATAATTATATGCTGTTTTACTTTACTATTATGTTTTAACCAAATATAGAAGGTTTAGTAAACAGCTTCTTTACCAGCTATCTACGCCCAAATTCTTATAACATTTAATCATTGGTGTCTAGAGATCACTGTCAGGCCATCATGTACCACCTCTATCTACAGTAGTCTGGCTAGGTAACATGTCTTGAGGAAGATCTGGTTGGAATGTTGTCTTTATATCTCTGTCCAAATTGTGAAAATATGCCTTGGCTGTCTGACCATCGTGTACCACCTATCACAGTCTGGTTAGGTAACATGTCTTGAAAAAGATATGGTAGTAAAGCTATGACTTGTCTTTATACTCTTTCAAGATTGTGGAAATATGCCATGGGGTTATACTGTCCATATACTGGAAAATAAAGCTGTCAAGAGTAGCCATGGGACTTTAGATTCTTTGCGTTTAACGTCTCTTGGGCCTTCTGTGTCGATGGTTGATTATAAAACCTGCAAAGTATTACTTTTGCAGCAAATTCATATCCTTTTTCTTCCGTAGGAGATAATCAGTCTATCAGTTAGAAAGAGTATGACCGTCAAATGACAAATGGTATAAATGCATCCGTGGCTTTATTTCTTGTGCAGGGGACTTTGTGACAGCTGGAGGTCTGTATGCGCAAGCAATTGCTGTCTTTGAAAAGCAGCAAAACTTGGGTTATGACTATATCCGAGCCTTGCAGGCCTTGGGATCCATCGAGGCACATGGAAGAAATGCAAAACGGGCACGTGTTTTATTTATGGAATCAATTGATGCTGCTAAGAAGGTGAGTGAGTGATGAATACAACAAAAAAACTGCCTTGTGGGTTTGGCAAAGTGATACGACATTGCTATTGTGTTTGATTCACAATTATCGTATATGTTGTAATTCTTCATTTGGGAGTCATACAGGCAGAAGAAGCCTCTCCTGACATGGTTCAAGGAGCTGCTGTATATGGATTGCATGCTTGGGCTCGACTTGAGGAGCAGCTTGGGAATTGGAAAGAAGCACGAGACTTGCTTTCCAGGGCAGCAGAAATTCAGCCTGGAAATGCTGTTATACATCAATCACGTGCTCTTCTTGAAGCCAAGGCACATAATTGGGGTGTAGCTCGCCATCATTTTAGGCTTGCTGTCAAAGCAAATCCAAAAGATGTAAAATGCTGGCATGTAAGGATTCTTTTTAATGATGTCATATCCTTACCATATAAGTTCCCATTAAACACACACGTGTGTGTATACACAGAAAAATATGTATATAATAGTTTCTGTACACATTTGATGATTTTATCACCTGATAACCAGTAGCTTATGTATTGAAGGCATGGGCGTTATTTGAGAATAGGCAAGGGAAACAACAGAAAATGCGTCAGCTTTTTCGGCAGGCACTTGAGATTGATCCAAAAAATGTTTATTCTTTGCAGGTATACTGCCTTGTATTTCTTTTACTATTCGGGAACATTCTTTCTTCATCTTCTAATGCTCTTTTGTGTCAATCCGATGTATAATAATTTACAATGTTAAGTTGTTTTTTAGGCTTGGGCATGTAAAGAAGCACTTATTGGTACAGCTGAATCCAAAGAAATCGCGAGGTCTTTGTTTCAGCGCTGCATTCAAGCAGATGCTCAAAATCTACATTCTTGGCAGGTAAATTATTCAATATTATTAAATAACAGTTAGAGTAACCAGAAAAATAACCATTTGTAAATAAAATTACCTATGCACATAAAACTCAAGCAAATTTTGTCTTTAGAATAAAATACTTTATCCTGCTCTCAAGGGAAAACATATATTTTTTGCTTTCCATTGTATTTTAAGTTGATTCACTCATGATCTCTCATTATCTTTAAAAACAGCAAATCTAGCAATTAAATATGCTTTTGATTGTTCGTTAAAACATAGGGCTTGTATTGCCAGATGTGCTATGTGGCTATACCTTAGTTATTACACATATGTTTCATAACAAAAAAACTAAAATGGTAGCATATACTGTCGCTATAGTGCAAGGTGATATGCTTTTCTTGTAAAGTTAGGTTACCTTGATCAAAGCTCATCACATCTTAATATGCTGATCCCAATGCTTATCATATTTCTTTGTATCCAATAAAATATATAGGAGATATGTTCACTCTTATCAGCTGACTTTGCACTTACCTTCCATATATTTTACATGAAATCATACCTGCATTCTGTTCTTTATTCAGCCTTCCTTAATAAATTCTGAGCATATCTCAGGTTCTACAAATATTTTAAAAATTCTTCTTTTGGCTGTCAATGATGCACATTGGAGGCACCTGGCTGATACATGTGCTTAGCATAATCATCGTGATCCTACTTGTAAAGTTAACACAATTTGGAATTTCCAGAACATTGATTGTAGTCCAGTGCACCTGATCACTTGGTCTGGTAGGCCATATGGCCTATGTTAATCAACCACACAGGGAGCTTTGGGGACATTCCTCAGCTGCACACACTATTAGGATCTTACTTGAATTCAATCTCATCTTGTTTACAATGGTAATCCTTGTGTTAACCCTTCGTGAGCTGATAGCTAAGAATTCCTGAACGTTTACTCTCATCTCTTTTTTTCGTTTATAAGGGATATTCGTTTGAGGATGTCTATATGTGGAACCATTGTTGTAGAATACTTAGCATACATACGTGTAGAATACGTATGCTAAGTATTGTACAAGTATTCGACCTTTTTTTTTTAAATACTTAGAATTCATGTTTTATAGATAAAATATGTAAAATACATTAAATACTTAGAATGCGTGTAGAATACTTAGATTACGTGTAGAATACTTGTAAAATACGATAAATGCTTCTTAAAATTTAAAGTATTTTTTTCAAAAAAATAATAATTAAAATTAAAAAATTTTAAAACTTTTTTGAAATGATAAATACTTGTTAAATTCGTAGAATATGTAGAATACGTCAAATTTTAAAAACGGCAGTTCTATAACATAGAATACGTGTAGAATACTTCAGAGTATTCTAAACGTACAATACGCGTTTTTTAATAACTATGGGTGGAACCACCATCTCTAACTGACCATCTGCCATCACTAAGAAGCTGGCTACACAGTCTGATGAGAATGTGATGACATAGGCATGCAATTAAATGTAGAGGCCAAACCAAATATCTGCTACGACAATGGTTTATCTGTAAGGAAAGTGAAAATAAGGAATTATCTCATAAAAAATGGAATGCTCTTTGTAGGCCTGGGCGGTCATGGAGGATGCGTCGGGAAATTATGACAAAGCACGGGAACTTTTCGAAAAATGTATTGAGTTGGATGACTCGTGTATAGTGTCCATTCAAGTAAGTCACAAAACGTTTTTATATTTTTACTATTTTGGTGTAGATAATGCCTATTTCTGTGGCTAATTCCCATTCAAGTAAGTCACAGAATGTTTGTAGATTTAACTATATTTGTGTAGATAATACATACTTTTGTGGCTAATGTATAATGTCCATTCAAGAACTATAATTTTGTTTGTTGTTGAAAATCTCTGATTCGTCTTGTCAGGCTTATGCAAAAATGGAGAGGAAATTGGGAAACTTGGTTGCTTCACAGAGGCTTTTACGAAAGGCCCTTCGTATTGACCCTGAAAATGCTGCAGCCCTAATGGTAAAATTTTCACCTACAGTTAATCAAGTTTCCATTAAATTTTGTACTAATTTAGAAATTGACCTTGAAATATTTTCAGAAGGCTACATTCATTTTTCTAATTAAAGTGATTGAACTGAATCATTTAACTCATTGATGTTCACTTATTTTTAGGAGGCTGCATTGGTGGAAGAGAGGTTGGGGAACAACGAACTTTCCCAAAAGTTATTTGTTTTAGCAGGAATGGCTGACAAGAGAAAGAGTAGAGTAAACCATAAAATATTTATGTCTCGCAAAGCTTCAAGGCCGAGCAAGAGCATTCACAAAGAGAAATTGAATGTATATATGGATAAAAAGTCATCGTCTTATACAAAGCAAGCAAGGAAGTCTTATCATCAACGAGATACCCCAAGCTTTCTTGGGGCATGATTGTGCTGTATATTTTGTGGTGTGGAGCGATTTGTCATCAACTTAAAATACTGTTTCTTGTAAATACACGTGGAAGAACTTGTATAATAATGCTACATGGCTATCCTCGCAGAATCAATTGAAGGCTTGATTGCTTAGAAAATAAGCTGAGCCATGAAGCATCTCTATATAGCTTTAGTTTTACCTATTGTATATTAACCTTGTAAGTTGCATGTAAAGTACTCAAGTTTCTAATACATTCTTTACTCCAAAAAGAGTAATAGATCTTGCAGATAGTTGTAAAACTGATTCAGATGCAGATGTAATAAAACTGATTCAAGCTATCAATAAAAAGTATGGGCGAGTTTTGAGAAGAGGTCACAGAAAAGAGAGCCACAGAAATATTAAAAATAAAGAGGGCTGCATTGATTTTTATCGGGAGAATGAATGCCTTCTGACCTATTGACAAACCAGTCAACAACCCAAACCATCTATTAGCAATCAGGAGGCTGTAGAGAGATAACTTTTCACATATTCGGGGTGGAAGTGACTTGCCTACAGAGTAAACTGGACCGATCAATGAGACAGTGCAAGAACTAACCTTGTAGCTAAAATGCTTATTGGAAGGCCACTAACACAGCTAAGATTGACTGTCAGTATCTTTGCTTTTCTTTTATTATTCCCCATTCCCTTATAGTGAACGAAACATTCTTGGTTTTATCATTTTCCACGTTAATGATGTTTTAGAATCATGGGCAACAACCACCAGATGTGAGATACATTGCTTAGGGCTCACGAGTCGTTAGCTTACTGCTCAATATCCATATGAAAAAATGTACCATCTATGTTTTTGCAGTTGTATTCAACAACCACCAGATGTGAGATACATTGCTTAGGGCTAATTAGGCGATAGCTTATTGCTCAATATCCATTTGAAAAAGTATACCATTGATGTTTTTGCAGTTGTATTCATGTTGAATTCAACAAATATATTGCTTGTGAAGTTTGTGTTTTGAGTTTGGCCTAGTGTTGGATTGTGGAATGTCTGGATTGTATTGTCAATGATGTTGAGCTTTGAAATCAGATCAGGTGCATCATTTGCCACCCATCTATGAACACATCGATGACTTTATGAATCATACATGAGCTTTTCCTCAAATATCACAATCATGCTATGCATCGATTTCATTGCATGAGAAGTGTACACTTAATAGTTAGATTGTAGATGAATCCTCTCTTTGGCCGTCATATAAAAAACAGAGTGATGACCCAGGGAAGTTAAATAGAGCAGTTAAAAAACATAGTAGTGATTTCGAGAGGCTAAATACCTCCTCTTTTCAAAATTCCCCAACACATACATTCATGGGTTGAATATATTTAAAGCCCTCTCCCAAAATTGTGATATAACCACCCAAATGGCTTTAGCAACTAGACATGTAATGTACCTATGTTTGGCATCTTTATCACCCACTCTATAGGAAAAACATGTCCCATTCGAAATGTCTTTGTTTTAAAGTCATCACCAAAGGCAAAGGCACCCAACCATTGCATCCCAAAGAAACACCTGTGCATGAAATGGAAGGTGAGACTGCCATCTTGCATCTAAAACTTGATGCCACCACTTTACATGTCGAGTAATGTACCATGTATCCAAAACCTTATTTGCTAAGTAAGCTCTATCTTCAACCAACTTATGGTATACATCATTAGTGTGCACCACAAATATCGATTTTCCAATACAAAATGACCAATCTTTCCATGGTTCCTCGATCACAAACTCTAGAATTGGGAAAACTAAACTAGGCAATGCCAATATTGATTGTGAAATATACCCATATCCACGTAGTATACAAAACTTATTTTAGACTATTCAAAAGGCCATCATTGTCCTACGTGACTCTAAGATAGCATCTTCCACAGTTACCAAGCCCAACCTTGCCATTCACTTGAACTGTGAGTTTAGACTTTCATTTCCATCCAAATGTAATACCCTTGATGCTGTCAACACCTCAAGTGCCAAATAATTACTATCTTTTCTGCATTCAGGGGATCTCGAATTAAACAATTTCAAACATAGTTGCCCGGAAATCACTAATTTTAGACTATTCAAAAGGCCATCATTGTCCTACGTGACTCTAAGATAGCATCTTCCACAGTTACCAAGCCCAACCTTGCCATTCGCTTGAACTGTGAGTTTAGACTTTCATTTCCATCCAAATGTAATACCCTTGATGCTGTCAACACCTCAAGTGCCAAATAATTACTATCTTTTCTGCATTCAGGGGATCTCGAATTAAACAATTTCAAACATAGTTGCTCGGAAATCACTAATTGTTGAACCATAATAGATTCTTAACATTTAAATGAACGAGTACTATTAACAACATGCCACCACGAGGTTGTAATTCTCGTTTTCTCATGGAATATGTCAACTTTTTCCACAAAAAACCCAAGTATTTCTACCCAAGGTTAGGTACCTATGCACATACCTTTTAAAAGATTGAATCTTTGAGCCACCATAATGATCTTCTAAATTTAATAATGGAGCTCCCCCTAATTGTTTTGGGGTACATATACTGTTCCATGATACCCAACTCATACCAATTTTCGGCTCTTTCTTCCACAATGTATATTTAAATGAACGAGCTAATTGATCAAGTGATTTCTTTATCCAAGGTAATAATGACAAAAAATAAGAAATTATTGGAATCATTATACCTTGTACCACTTTGAGACGAGTACTAAATGGCCAAGCTTGAGACTTCCTTAATGAACTTGTCTAAAATAGTCCTTGATATCCAATTCAAAGTTTGAGACGGTGAGATATCAACACCAATAGGGCACCTAAGTGCCAACATGCATTCCCTTGATCCAATATTTGGCCACACCATCTAAGATAAACCAAATCACTCTTCGTGCATCTAATGGGCATTGACTTCCACATATTAACATGTAATCTTGACACCAATGCAAACACATTCCACACCTCCATGGCTTTAGCCATATTATTAGGTATCACTTTGAGAAATAAAAACGTATCATTTGCCAATGCTTGAGCTATAAATTGTTTCCCGGATGGTAGAGCTAGTCCAATCAATTATTTTCCTAAATGTTCCCAACTCCTACATCTTCACCAAAATGAGGTGTGTAGTAATTGCAAATAATAATGCACTCAATGGGCATCCTTGTCTGAGCGACATTGTCAATGGTATCATATTAGTAACTCCAACATTTAACATAACATGTAACAGTGTACCTATCTCCAACATCAAAGAGAGCCGAGACATCCTTTCACCAAAACCCAAATGAGACATAAGTTGAGTAATAAAAGACCAACTTACATGATCATATGCCTTCAAGATATCGAGTTATATCCTTACAATGTCGAATTATAATATATGGAATATGATATCGTATCAACTTACCACAAAATCAATCAATCAAGGGTTTTGATGACATCCCTCGTTAATTTCTAAATAAATGGCGGACATATATAGTCCCACGTGATAAAGGCCAATGCAAATGATACACATGATGCCTTGCCAACCTATAAATCCCTAATTCCTCCTCTAGTGTCCTTGAAATTTCCATACCAATATGCCTTTTAATAATCAAATATGTCTTTCAACCTCATACGAGCATGAAACACAAAGGCATTCCGCATGCACCAATTATGCCATACTCCCCAAGACCTTGACAACACATTACCAACGACACAACGTCTTGCCTAAGAAGCAGGGATAGGTTATAGTTAGGCCCCTCACATCTTTTCGCTCTGCTCTATTTATTCATATCCAAATCATCCCCAAATAGAATCCATATGATTTGGTCTGCCCATAAGTTCTTCTCTCATCCGCTTATCCACACCTTCTCTCTTAGTTTTATTATTATTGACATTAGCATATCCTAGTGGTAGATTACTAATCCTAGGACTTTGGGGTTTAAAAGCCAACTTACACACCTCTCTATCACTCCATACATATCCTCTTAAATGTACTAGATGCCAATGAACGAATGTAGGGATTGAACCCATGACCTTTTGGTCTCCATTAGACAATCTTACCAACGAACATATTCTCTTCACATGTAAACAACTCTGTTTCTGATCTGATGGCTAAACCGAGGATTCTTAGATTTCTTTCTTTGGTTAAGGTTCAGATCATCCAAAACGAGAAAAACCCACCTTAAATGTTTCCACCTTTTCTCTGTTTGAAGTATGGATGCAAACCATTCACGGGTACCTGCAAAATCTGGAGATAAATCCCTACGAACAGGAAAATGATTGCAATATATTAGGAGAAAAGAAAAAAATAAATTCTAAAGCAATATAAATTCAGAGATCTCAAAACAATTTGACCGTGAATGGCAAAGGAAAAAGTATGAGAAATTCCAACCAAGATTACATGGTAATTGAATTACTCAAATCTTGTGCAAAGAAGAAAGACCTAGATAGGGGCACCATACTTCACGATCATGTAATGAGGAAAGGATTGCTTGAAAAGAGTCCTTACATAGCTGGCAAATTGATCGATATGTATGCTAAATGTGGCATGCTTGCAAAAGCGCATCAAATACTAGAAGAAATTCCAAACCGAGATGTCGTCATTTGGTCTGCGCTCATTTCTGGATATGCTCAACATGGCCATGGCCATCAAGCTCTCATTTGCTTTGAAAGAATGCAAAGAGAAGATGGTCTTGTTCCTGATGATGTCACTTTCACTTCAATTCTCAAGGCCTGTGGAAGCATTGGCGCGATAAAAAAAGGTCAAGAAATCCATGACAATGTTGTCGAAAGAGGAATTTTGCATAAAAATGTCATGGTCAGTAATGCTTTGGTGGATATGTATGCTAAATGTGGTTTACTCAAGAAAGCGCGTGACATTCTAGAAGATATTCCGATTCGAAACACGGTCTCTTGGAATGCCCTCATTGCAGGGTATGCCAGACACGAGCACTGTGAGGCTGCCCTCGACTGTTACCAATCAATGCGTCGGGAGAACATCTCTGCAAATGAAGTCACTTTCCTTTGTATCCTCAGGGCGTCTGCTAGCATTGGAGCTATTGATAAAGGAAAACAAATTCATGAAGAGATTGTTGATAGAGGACTTCTTTTGCATGGTAACGCTTTTCTCGGCAATGCATTGGTTGATATGTATGCCAAATGTGGCCTGCTTGCAAAGGCAAGAAAAGTACTAGAAGAGCTTCCTATTCGAAATGTGGTCACTTGGTCAGCACTAATTTCTGGGTATGTCCAACATGGACATGGTCGCCAAGCATTGGATTGCTTTGCCCAAATGCAGAGAGAGGGCCTCTCACCAAATGAGATCACATTCACTTCCATCTTGAAGGCATGTGGGAGCATAGGAGCCATTGATGAGGGTGAAAAAATTCACAACGAGATTGCCAACAATGGTCTGTTAGAGAAAAACATTGAGCTTGGAAATGCTTTGGTAGATATGTATGTCAAATGTGGTTGTCTTGAAAAATCTCAACGAGTACTTAGAGGTCTCCGTTTTAAGAATGTTGTCTCCTGGTCCACACTAATCTCTGGGTATACCAAAAATGGACAAGCACATGAAGCATTGAATTGTTATGCACAAATGCAAAGAGAAGGCGTCTCTCCGAACAATGTCACATTCACATGCATTTTGAATGCATGTGGTAGCGTGGGAGCTATTGACAAGGGGAAACAACTTCACAATGAGATTGTGAGTAGAGGCTTGCTAGAGGAAAACATTGCACTAGGAAATGCATTAGTAGACATGTATGCCAAATGTGGGTATCTTTCAAAAGCTGAGAAATTAGTTGAAGAGCTTCCATTCCGGAATATAATCTCATGGAATGCACTCATCGCAGGGTATGCCAACAAAGGCACAGGTGAAGAGGCGTTGAATTGTTTTACAAGGATTCAAAGAGATGGTCTCTCACCGAATGAGATAACGTTCTTATGCGTGTTGACTGCATGTAGCCACTCGGGGAAATTGGATGAGGCCCAAATACATTATGAGAGTATGTATACGAAGTATCACATTACACCAAAGCTAGAGCATCACACTTGCATGGTAGTTATTTTCGGTTGTGCAGGGCGTTTTGAGAAGGCGATGTCTGTTATTAAGACAATGTCATCTTCTGATCACTCTTCCGTTTGGGTTGCACTATTGAGTGCTTGTAGAAAATGGGGAAAGGTGAAACTTGGAAGGCTGGCCTTTGATCAAGCTATACATTTGGATAATAATCTTGCGGCTGCATATGTTCTTATGGGTAGTATTTATGCTGCTGCTGGTATGGAGGAGGATGCTGATATAATCGAGTCCTTAAGAGCGAGAAATTTTGCTTTAAAGAAGACTATCCATGTTGATTCATTTTCTACATTTTCTATTGCACACAAAGAAGGTTCTTATAGTGAAGACATACTTAAAAACTTTGTGCTTAAAATGGTAGAAGAGGAAAAGCATTGTGGTTAAATTTTATAAATATTCCTCGTCATGAAGGTGATGTTTAAAGGAGATCTACAATGGACTTTTAAGTGTACATCTCTCATGCAATGGAATCATTGTATATCATGATGTGATATTTGAGGAAAAGCTCATACAAGATTCATATAGTTGATAGATCTTCAATCGATGTGTTCATAGATGGTGGCTGGTGATGCATCCGACTTGATTTCACTCCAAATAGAAGGAACCTCAACATCATTGACAATACAATCACAGCAACAGTCTTATGGTTCTTATCTCGAGAACTCAAATAGATCATATGTGCTGTAGAAAGTGCCATCCATTTTGAATGATATCTTCAGCCCAAGGTAGCTGAGGGCTTGAAAAGGTAAAGATGAAGAGATGAGAGACTGCTATTTGTGGCACATAAATAAAACAAAGTTAGGATATGATTAGTGAATACAAGTATGTATGATCTACCTGTATGCCATACTTAAAGTGTAAGTAGCATTCATTATCATACAACGTATTTCAAGGATACTCTTGCAAAGAAGCAGTCATTATTAATCTGGCTTCTATTTGCCAAGAATGGGCGTGATAGCAGAATAAGCGGAAAACAGTACAAAAACCGTTTATCCAATTGTAATGTCTAGTGCCTCCACTGGTTAACATCCAATCCAATCCAATCCAATCCAGAAGTTTGGTCCCATCATAAGAATTCAAGGCATGAACTCTGTAGTGTTGACTTTGATTGAGCTTTTTAAAGAAGACAATTCAACACTTTTTGGCCTGTGCCTTTGTTATTTAAAAATATAGCATTGTTACAGGAGATTTTTGCTGATGATATCTTTACAAAAGTATCCCGAAAAATAATTAATTCCAAACATTAGATTTAAGTGGTTTGTGAAAGATGTCGTGAATGCACATGTTAAACCCTCTTTAACTATAGTGAACTAAATGAGCGTTATATTGGGCTATAATTTAGAAGTTATGGGGCACACTTCTTTTTACAAGGGTTTATTACATTTGTAATGGAAGCAAGGACATGTGGCCCGTACATTTTCTGTTTGACTTGTTTGTTTGTGTCTGCATGCTTGGGGTTTAAGTTTGCAAGCTCAAACGATCTGAATTGTAATATAGTGGCTTATAGACATATCTATATATTGTGCATACAAATCGCCTACAAATGTCCAATCAATCTTAGGTGTATATCCAAGCAAACATCCAATCAGGCATTGCAAAACTACCAACCTATGTATCTTAGGCCCAAAATATGCCCATAACCTCCACGGCTACCAAAATTTGACCTTAGATGTATGGAATGCCATTCTTCTTCTTTGAGTAGACAATGTAGCATCTTGTATTTTAATAAACTAAAGTTGTGTCCTTGTAATGAATGAATGCACACCCACCTCCCATCCCAATGCTCTTGATGTTTACAATGCTGCCATTTGCAAGGAGCTAGCGTTCTCCCTCTCCTATTGGGATTGTCATCAAACATTCCAAAACTCTTTGCGAAGAAGCCAACAAATGAGTAACTAGAATTAATTGATGATGGACATTTGATTTGTGTCCACCAACCGATGACCTGTGGCAATGGCAGATTTTATGTAGATGAGTAGCGATGAGCCACCCTATGGCTCAAGATGGCCTTGATTCCTTGCAATGATCAGGTCGACACATGTTTGCTGAATGCGGGTCAAGTAGTAGTGAATGATGAGACCATTACCCAGGAAAATGGCAGTCCATTTCTTGAGACAAGGTCATTTGCCATCAAGATCATGGCAATGGAAAGGATTGCCGAGTATATGCATGAGGTTCAAAAAGACATTGATTTCCTAGAATCATGTGAGACACAAGCAAAAAGAACCAAAAAACATATAAACGCAAGATTTTCTACGGTGTTGAAAAATGTTTGGAATATGGGATCATGTTGTATCAATACATTCCTCTATGAATGAGGCCTTTTTGTAATGCTAGTGTATCATGACATAGAAAGATATTCACATTACATTACATATGTTGCACATGACGAAAAAACCATATGCTTCGCCAAAATGGGGAAACCACACTCATCATCAATATATGTTGGAGCCCATCTTGTACTCTACCATCCAAACCGTTGCGTCTATACAATTTTGTTCACACTCACTCCAATGCGAGGAGAGAGTTTGGGGCATATATGATGAGAGTAGTGGACAATGCACATTTTCGCCCTAAACAAGTTCAGTGGTTTGAGTATCACACTTTGACACAATGCTCTGCTTTGCATTTGATCATATTCCGACTAATCTTTCCACACATCCTTCCATGAGTTTCACTCATAGTGAGAGTATGCATGTAGTCTCAATGGCGAGATCTATCCCTAAATGTTTTTGAACATTGACACTCACTTTCAGATCTATTATGCGAAAAATCTCATAAATTTTTCGGTCTGATAATTGACCTCCCGAGTCCCAAAACCCATAATAAAATCTATGTATCTATCTCTTGCCCCTTAATAAAATGGGCACCTCTATCTCTTTGGACACACACAGACCCGCTCTCTCTCTCTCTCTCTCTCTCTCTCTCTCTCTCTCTCTCTCTCATCGTTCTGCTATGGATCTCTCTGTGAACAATCTCATGGGTTCCTCGCTCGTTCATCATCTCGACCATTCTTCCTTCAGACCTTCCTCTACCACTCTGTGTTTCCAGCCTGATGACATGAACCGGGGAAGTGGGCTAATTACAAATACTCTGGAATCTTTCCACCATCAGTATATTTCTTTCGATCTTTATTTGTTTATCCAAAAACTAGTGAAAATAGTTTATGTTATTATGAACTTCAGCTTAAAATTTATGAGAAATGGTTTTTAAAATTCACATCTATATATACATGATCCTTTTATGGGGGGGTTACGAAGAAAATTTACTGGATGATTACGGAATGGAACAGAGTTCTACTGTGAGATTGTGAAGAAAACAATTCTCAACGTTTAGAAACTTGTGAGCATTCATAACGAAAGGCATCCACGAGTTGTGAGCATAATGATTAAAATGTCATTAAATTTAGATCAGTACAATAATCATCGATTTTTAAAAGAATTATTATTATATCATTATATTTTTAATGAAAAAAGAATTACCAGATCTGCAGAAATAATCACAAATACTCATATAATTGACAGTTGCATGTATAAACTCGTATTTTCTATGTTTTTTTGCATTTATACTTGTTTATTTCTCACAGGAAGATTGAGAAGAGGAGATATCGTGATTTTCTTGAAGTGTGTTATAAAACATGTAGTGAAGAGTGGATAAAGGAAAAGATCCTACCAATGAAGCATTTGGGAAATAATGTGCAAGAAATAGAAAATGTTAATGTCATCAATATTCTCTTCCAACTTATACAAGGATGTAGTGTGAGAGAGGATGCATTAGCAAGCCAACAAATATATACACTAGTAAAGCTTTTTGGGCTCGACTCTGATGAATTCCTTAGCAACCATCTTATCCACATGTTTTCTGTGTGTGGAAGTCTAAAGCAGGCATACAATGTTTTCAGTAATGTTCTGTCTCCAGGTCTATCCACATGGAACGCCATTATTTCTGCAAATCTTTATTTCAAAAATAATGAGAATGTAATTGAGCATTATCACCAGATGAGATCTCTTGGTGTAAAGTTTGATGGCCCAGTGTTTGTGGTCGTCATTAGAGCATGCACATCAATATTAGCTTTGCCAGAGGGTAAAGAAGTTCACAACCATGTTCATGAAAGTGGGCTCGAATCTGATAAGTTTGTTGGCACTGCCCTTATTAGAATGTATGCAAAATGTGGAAGCCTTGAAGATGCTTCTCTCGTTTTCGATAATATAAGCATGAGAGATCTAGTCACATGGACATCCTTAATCTCAGGTTATGCCGAATATGGCCATGTTGAGAAGGCTCTATGCCTCTTCCATCGAATGCAAAAAGATGGTTTTGAGCCTAACCATGTGACGTATTGTAGTATAATGAAGTCTTGTCAAGAACCTTATGCTTTAGATACTGGGCAAAATATCCACGGGCTTATAGTTGAACATGGTTATGAATCAGATGAGTTTGTGGGATGTTCTATTATTGATATGTATAGTAAATGTGGAAGTCTCGAGGATTTGTGCGTAATGTTTTCAAGGTTACAGTTAATGAGCAGAGTGGCATGGACTGCATTGATATCTGGACATGTGTATCATGGACAAGACTATCAGGCAATTATGCTATTTGAGTGTATGCTTTTGAATGGTGTAGAGCCAGATAACTTCACCTTAGCCATCACTTTGAAAGCATGCTCAGAAATGGTGGAATTGCTTGAATGGGGTATGCTGGCTCACACATATATTCTAATCACGGGAATAAATTTTGATTCATACCTCCGAAATTCTCTCATTGACATGTATGCTAAGTGTGGCAGTTTAACTGAGGCACGGTGGATTTTTGATCAGTCATTAGACTGGAATATTGTGACATGGACCTTGCTTGTGGAAGGTTACACACTCCATGGTAATGGAGAAGAGGCTTTACGACTCTTCTATGGATTTAAAGAAGGAAAAGAACCAAATCAAGCCATGTTTGTTAGTGTTCTAAAGGCTTGTTCAAGCATAGCAGACCTATGGCAAGGCAAGAAGATCCACACCCTTATAGTGGAATCTGGATTACCATGTGATGTGAACGTCGGTGGTGCTTTAATTGGTATGTATCTTGAATGTGGGAGATTTGATAGTGCATGGAGGGTATTCCACGTAATTTCTCGACCAGATGTTGTGACATGGTCAATGATGATTGGAGGATGTGCACAATATGAGCATTCTGAGAAGGCTCTTAATCTTTTTGAGCAAATGCAGCAAGAAGATATACAGCCCAACCAAGTCACATTTGTGAATATTCTGAAAATTTGTGCGAGCACTGGACGACTCAATCATGGGCGGCTCATTCATGGCCATGCTATTGAAAGTGGTTTTGACATAAATATATTTGTTGGAAATGCCCTCATAAACATGTATGGTGGATGTGGAAACATCGAGGATGCCCGCATCATTTTTGATAAATTGCCAAACCAAACTGTAGTTTCATGGACAGAGATGATGGAAAGCTACTCACACTCAGGGTTATTTTCAGAAGCCTTAGAAGTTTTTTCCAAAATGAGATCCTCGGGGATTAGCCCAACTGGCATCACATTTATATGCCTGCTCTCTGCTTGTGGTAAAGCAGGTTTACTAGATGAAGGTTGTTATCACTTCAGAGAAATGGTGGAAAGATGTGGTATTGTACCATTTCTTGATCACTACAATTGCATGGTAGAGCTTTTTGGCATTGCAGGGTATTCGGATGTAGCAGAAGATTTGCTTGAGACAATTCCATACGAGTCCAATATAGTTGGTTGGAGGTCGTTGCTTGCTCAGTGCCATACAGGAAACACAAAATTGGCTCAGCGGTGTTTTGATAAAGTCATCTGTCTTGATAATAGAGATGCCGCTGGCTATGACATGATGTCTAATGTCTGTATGCATAGTGGCTCTTCTGATGTTATCAATGTTGAAGAATTGCGTATGTATGCAAATGCATGGAAAAAACCAGGAAAAGCTTCTATTGAAATCGGTAAGGATGTACACACATTCAATGTGGGGGACCGAACACATTGTCAAAGTGATGCTATTTATACAAAGCTGAAGAGTATAAGACAGAGAGTGGAAGAGACAGACGTGGCATCATCAAGTTGTGGCTTCTTGGTAGATGAGTCGGAAGAAGGTGTTCATTGTGAGAAATTGGCCATAGCTTTTGGACTAATAACCACGCCTCCTGGCGCAACTATTCGACTGACAAAGAACCTTCGAGTTTGTAGTGACTGTCATTATGCAAGCAAGAGAATTTCAAAGATTGAAATGCGTGAGATAATTATAAGTGACACAAGATGCATACATCGCTTTAAGGATGGTTTATGTTCATGTGGTGGGTAAGGTACATGTACCTGTGTACAGATTTGTTATCTGCCACAATATTGCATTTATATGTTGGGCATCCAATGCTTGGTCAGCACCACATCCACGTGACTAGCTAACTATTGACAAAACAATATTTCATTTTGTCATGGCTATGATGGGTAAGGTCGATGGCATCAATCTCAGAATGAGAGTTGTTGCACCGAAAGCTAGATTTGCATTGTTTTTTAAGGAAAACAATGAAAATTCATCAACATACAGCCCTGTTTTCTTAAAAAACATTAAGGTGAACGATTGAGATGCCTATATAATACAATGTCCAACGATACACTTTGGGAACATGTAAACTCCTTACCCTGACATGAAGGTGACTGATTGAGGTGCCTGTATAATACACTGTCCAGATGCAATTTGAGAACCAGTTGATAGTGTTAATGTCACCTTAACATGAAGCCTCAAATGATATTGAAGGACTTGGATGAAAGATACATACATTACATTAGCTTATCAGCACAATACACCAGATATTCTCAGCATGGAAGATTTAGATCATGATCTTTATCTTATATTTATTTCCTGGAAATTCTTTGAAAATAGTTAAAACTTGAATCAAGCATTTTGATTAATGAGATCACAAATTAGAAATTTTGGGACAATGATTGCATGTCTATATGCTAGGAGATGCAGAGGGACATTTGTTTGCACACACATGGTATTTTCCGTTAACATGTGTGTTTCCAGGAGTAGTATTGCCTCATTGATAGCACCATATTGAGCCAGCATTTGCAACCCACATCTTCACATAAGCCATCAAACACTGAAGCTCAATTCCTTCTCTTTTATTTCCAATTTATTAAAGAAAACTGACACACATTCCCATAAACCATCCAATACTGAAGCTCAATTCCTTCTCTTTTGTTTTCGATTCAATGAAACACAGGCTTCTTCCACCACCTGATCTATCAAATCTACCCAATGTCCAACTCCAATTTGGGTGTCTCCTGGTTCAGATCCTTTTTGTAATTTTGCCAGTCCTTGGCAACTAGTGCTGCTAGAGCTATACAGAATATTCATGGAGGAGCATGACATATTGAACAATATTTCGTACAACGACAGACATGGTAAAGGGTAGCACATTAATATCTAAGAAATACATGTCAAAAAACTTGTATGAATTTTCCAGAAACTTTTTCTGTCAATATATTCACAAACGCATCCAACATAGGATATTATATATAGTAAGAACTCTGGAAAACCTTCTACTGCACAATATATGATATGTATTTTTCAAGATAATTGAAAAAAAGAAAAATAAGGTAAAATTAAAAAGAGCCTCTGGAACTGACACATATTCCAGCATATTAACAGATTTTAAATCATGTCTATCTTTACAGAGAGAAGCCAACAGACCATCGTTAACATCTTTAATCAGAGTATTCTATGTAGAAATCTCAGACTGAATGTCCTTTCAATAACACGTGACTGATAAATGTACAGTATATTAAATTAACAAAAAACACTTGCAATCTCTCTCACAGTACGGGCAAAATTCATGTTCTTTGCAGGATGGTGGACATTTGATATAATACTCCTCTCTTATCCTCACAAAGTAACTCCAGCTGTAGTATTCATGACTGAACATATGTACAATAGAAATAGGAACATATGTGGAACCTCCATTAGAGATGCAAAAGCTGAGCACATATTTTCTCAGTAAGCAAGCAAGATCCAACCCATACTCCAACCAATCAGAAGGCCAGTGCTAGCGAAGCTTAAACCAAGAGCAAAGGCAATCCCAATCGTATAACCCAAAAAGCTATTCTTATCGGATGTCCTCCTGCATTGATTCTTCTTTCGGGATTCTTCATTCCTGTGATTATTTGGGTGATTACTTTTTTCATCATCATAAGGATGTCGAAATTTCTTCTTCATCCATGTACTTGAACCACTCTGGGAACACACCTTCAGCCACATGTTCTCAAACTCCAAAGTTTTCACCCATTGCTTGTAGGTATGAGATACCCATGCTTCTCTGAATAAAATGTTTATGATCTTCTCTTTATCATATAAGGCTTGTGATGCAACCTTTTCTGCTTGCCTTGCTCGTGTTTGTGAATGACAAAGAGCCTCACCAAGGGTCTTATATACTCTCTTAGATGTAGCACCATGTTCTGCACTCACTGCTTTCCAGTCATTATTCCTTATGCCATTACATCTGAATTAAGAAAAGAACAGGCTAATCTTTATTTATTATACTAATAGAGCTAATTTCTAAGGGAAAAAAGATGCGAATTCAGTAAATGACATAAGAAGAAAAACCATCCAAACACATAATATGAATAGACTTTAGGAAAACCAGAAAAACTGAACTTATTGAGTAGTTACCAGAATATCTGAGAGTTTTCAAACGCTGCCAAAAGATAGGAACTCTACTAAAGTATTTACTACGATAAGGGGGGAGAGGTAATGGTAATTTTTAAACCCTTCCGGTATTCATGTAAATACACAAACTTTTTAAGGGTACTTTTTTGTGTTGTGTTGCAAATAGAATGAAGATGGGGTGTCTTTCAATCCCAATAAATTATGAAGCTACTGTGTGAAGCTTATCTTGCCTGTTTGCATTTGACGATTGAGGAAAAGCCGATGGGATGGCAAGAGGTCGAGAAGTATTACTCAATGAATGATCATAAAATGGTGTTGGATCTGAAGTACCCAAAAGTGTTGACCATGTCGCCAAAGAAGTCTTTTCCAATGAAGACGGTTCATTAAGGTGAATCAGTGCTTCCATTAGAAGTTTATCTGCAGATAAAGAGGAACTTGGTTTTTCCATCTTAAGAGACGAGCCATCACATCTTGACAAAGGTTCTTTCCAAGAAAATGTGTTTTGAGATGGTGGTAAATCACAATTTTGAACATATGGATGACCTTTCTGAGAAACCAAAGATATCACCTCCTTATGATTATTATTTGCCTTTGATAAGACAGTATCTTTATGTGATGAATATGTGGCCCTCAATTCATCAGAGATAATTCCTGTTCCACATTCTCTTGATGACATATTTAACTCAACAACAGAATATCCCTCATCATATGATCGGCAAAGTAAAGAGCCAGTTGTAGATGAATCTTCTTTAGTCATTATGACACCCTCTTGCCCATCCTCTTTGCTATGATCATCGTAATTCTCGTCATCACTTCCCTTCAACCCCTCAGTTACAAGAAATCCAGAATTTGAAGTTCCTTTCTCATCTGTTACAAATGACCATGAAAGAACTGCCTCCGAAGGATCAGTATAATCCATGTGTATTACAGTTGGAAGACCCTGACACTTAGATATGAGAGGTTCTTCTACTCGTGTGTACTCATTCCAAGTCAAGTTGATTTCATCTCCAATACTTCCAACACAATTCTCAGTAGGCAAGATTGGCAATTGCTGAACCCAGATCCTTTTTCACAATCACTTCATTATATTGTCTACAATTGTTGAACCCAGATCCTTTTTCTGCCATTGTATAACCGTCTTTCTTATAAGCTTCACTGAAACATATAATAATCGAAGTTAGATTTTAATATAAGCACATATTTGAACAAATTTCTCATGTATAAGTAAAAGTTTTTGCAAAATTCTGTTTATACAACACTTACAGTTGCAAGTTTTGCTAAAATGTATATTACGTACTTATCAAGCGGAAGAGAGGATGACTTGACCATATAATTGGTTCAGGGGCGGTTGACCAGGGCCATTCAGGAAAATAACAAAAACTTCGGGGCATTTGGAGAAACAAAGAAAATCCCAGGGATATTTCAGAGTTTATTGCTATATTGTAATTTAGCTAATCAGCATTCTACTTGTATCGTTGTCATCCTTCTGTAAGTTTATAGGTCTAGCATAAGATACCAAAACTTTTCCTAAAAATAAGCAGCCTATTAATGTTTCCATATTCTGTGACATTTTTATTAAAGGTGGCACATGATGTAAGAGACCAGATGGTCCATATCTTGCATGTGACTCAGTTTTGCAGGATGACAATACTTCCTCAGCAATTCACCTAATTAGTGTCAATAATCCTTCTCCAGAGGTTCGCTTCGATGTAATTAGACACAGTGTATTTCTTATAAAATGAATTCAATATTTCCAGCTCATTTAGCCTGAGACACCGAACATGTTGTGATCGGGCCATTAAATCTCTAGTTTTAAAGATAATCAAAAGCATATCATATCAGCCAAAATTGGTCAAAGTTGATCTTCATTTAATTTGATCAGCATCTCCAAGCATCATTATGTCTGTCTCTACAGGAATCAATGGACTTCCTTGCACGCAGTGCAGGCTCACGAAATCAAACAATGGATAAACACTGAAGAAAGAATTTAAATACGAGTGGAAAAAAATGGATTTTGGTTAGAAATTAGAGCAAATCATCAAAAGGAAACGTAATAAGGTAGAATTAAGGGAGGAAAGTGCCAATATAATGGATTAAAAGCATGTAAAGAAAGAAAGGTATAATATCATGAATGGACTTATATTTTTCGCAAGCAGAGAAGAGAAAAAAGTTTCCTCAATGAATGAAGTATGGCAGCCAATATGTATTTCATTGAAGTGCCGAGATAACGCATGAAAAGCATGCAAGAAAGAATGGTATCATAGCAAGAAGAGACGAAACAAATGTTCCAGACAGAAATGCATGAATTAAATTCCATCTTGGTTTCACCATTCATAAATTATAGATGTCTAATGCAGAAGATAAGGGACAAAACTCGTAATGTTTTTTTATTACCACTCAATGAAGGCTTCTCCAGTAAAGAAGATGTCAGAAAATCCATATCCGTTGTAAATGATGCATTATAATACGTGAACATACAGAAGAAAAGAAATGGATCCCAAGAAGAAACTTTAGAAGCCATATTTACCAAAGGTAGCATCCGATTCAACTGCAAGAAATCCAGGTCCTTTGCATTTATCATCTCTGCAGAGATAACATGGATTCAACGAAGAAATAAGTTTTGAGAATCAGACACATGGACAGCACGAATCCTCATCTCCGTATTCAGCATTGTATTCGTCAGCATGTAACCTGCAGAAATTACCATCATAAAGAGAGACGAATAAGGGAGGGGGGAAAAACAGGCTACTACTTCGAGATTCTCGGAAGAGAAATCATGGTTTCTACGGATCAGCGATCTAGGATTGAGAAAATTAACCTCGTCAAGAAATACAAATATTCTGCAAACAGAAAAAAGATCATCAGAGCCGTTCCAGAGGCAGAATTTCGGAGGGGGGACGGGCGGGCGTGGACAGAGATTTGGGGAATTATTTCAATTACCGGGTTGGAACGCTCAGATGGAAGACGCGAAGACGCACACAGAAGACGAAGAAGAAGAAGAAGAAGAAGAAGAAGAAGAATGCAAAAGGCAGAAGAAAGAAGCAGGTAACTTTTTTTCTTAACTGAACTGTTGTCGTTCTCACAAGTCACTAACAAAACAGAACAAAATATAGTTCAAAAAACTTAAATGAAGAAAAACAAATGAGAGAGAGAGAGAGAGAGAGAGAGAGAGAGAGAGAGAGAGAGAGAGAGAGAGAGAGAGAGAGAGAGAGAGAGAGAGAGAGCACATGAGACATGATGGACACACAGAATTCAATGGGCAGACACTGGGTCCTTGCCCCGCGGGGCGGACATTGCCGTGTGAACGGACATCACATCCAGGCATTCCCTCCCGTGGCCATCCTCCCGTGAATGAATGGACGGACATTTTGCATCATTTGGCTCACCCCGCCCACATGCCCTTACCACGAGGCTTTCTTCACTCTTCCCGCCTGGCCTCACCTGCCCTTCAGATCCGTCAAACAAAAATAAACGGCCGGCTTCACACCATATATTCTGCATTTTTTGTCTGCACTCCCGCGTCCTTCTCCTCTCCGAGCTACTTCCAAACCACGCGAAAACAAGAGAACGTGATCTTTGCGCTGATGTGGCGTAATGGCAACATTCGCTGCGACGCGTTCTTGGACTAGCTATTTCTTGCCTCTACCTGTTGACGCTCGATTGGAAATGAGAGAATGAAGGGAAAGTCCTCGCTTTTGCAACCATATTCTTATGTTGTGGTTTGTTAGTGCTAGCTACTTCATCGATGAAGGTTCGGACTAAGTGGCCATATGGACATGTTCCTCATGTTCATATGCCTCAATGTTGTTCAGTGGGTTTGGAAAAGTTGTAAGGCACATTGAGAAATGTTAGGGCTTCAAATAGTTTATGGGATTTGGATAGACATTGTGTATGATCTCAAAGGTTCTTTGGATAATATAAACAACAATACACAACAAGTGGAGCTTAAGCGATTGGAGTTTCATGCCATTTGCGATAGAAGCATATTTTATAAATGGATTTCTGATAAGGTGAAGTGGTTCTACTCTACACTGAATTATTTATTTAAGCCGGTGGTTAGACTTTAGAAAAAAGAGGCTCATTACTGAAAGATATATCTTGTATGTATAGCCTTAGGGCATTTTCTTAATACTAATGTAGTATCTTTTTTTTGTAAAAAAAAAACGTTAGGGCTTTATGTTAGAATTGTTTCATCGAGTAAGGGTTGAACTTTTTGAAATCCAATGTAAAATTGTTGGTTAATGCTAAACAATCAGGCTCGACAAAGCTTTGTGTAGCATCATGTTGTTTTTAGAAAATCCAATTGTTCCTTTGCTCACAAGTCATTAAACCAACCATAATTAGTTGCATGCTCCTAAGTTTCTTTAACTTTTCTAGCTAGTGTCATGTAGACACTACCATGTTGTCAATGGTAACGATTAGTTATGGAGATCCTTCTATTCATGCGACATCACAATTGACACCAAAGTTTTTAATCACTTCATGAACAACCTCATGTAGATGCATTTGATAGTACTTCTAGTTCCATTCTTAGTTTCCCCGCTAACCATGCCCATGGCTATCTTTCCTTGAAAGTTGCCATTAAACTCCCTTTGTCTACTTCTATCAATGATCATCACAAATTTTACATGTGGTTTCCACCTTTTTCTTTATAGAGAAAATGTTTTTTATAATCTACTCTACCAAACTTTGATATCTAATGCTCAAGACTCCAATGGATTTTGACTTCAATGTTATTTAATAGACTTTTACCTTTTCTTGTATTTTTTTTTTCCAAAATGAAGCTACTTTCCCATTAGTTAGGAAGGATTATTACATAGAGAGTCTACAAGGAGACGTATACACACATCGGGGAGTCTTCCTCCGATCAAGTAAAAGAAGATGAGCCTACTTACAATGCCTTGCGGCCTAACTTAATGTAAGAAGCTACCTATATCTAAGGCGATGCCCTTCAATGTTGCCTAGTACGAGTCGGCTCTTGGGGCCTACAACGAAGAGAGGGTGGCAGGTGAGTAGGAAACAACCAGCGTGGGGGCTGGTAATTCCACCTCGGGCCACTCCCACCTTGCATCACCATAGGTGTGTTCCTCCATTTCTGCCAAAAGCGCAACGGGGCAGAGATCACGTCGTTGGAGTGGTTGCAAATCTCTTCCAGTTGCCCTCGTAGGCAGCTGATAATCGCGAACCATATGTCCATGATCACTTTCTCCGGGGGCCGTACCGTACCTTGGAAAACCTTGAGGCAACGCGCTTTCCATATGTACCACAAGGTTCTTGTATTATTCAGTTGCATTAAAATGATCGAATACTCGAAAACTTAATGTGAATTTTCAGCTACAAACAAGTTATTCAACACTAACCACATTTTAAACGTTTTTCCTTCATACATGGAAGGGGGAAATGGAATATAATTTATTTATATTAGTTTGTCAAATGTGTAAGTAATGTGATCCCTAGTAATATACATTCTTTGGGATAAACAAGGAACGGAAATAAAATTCATCCAACGTGACAACCAAACATCTAGCCCTTTCCTCATGCTCATGGAAAACAATTATCAATTCCATCCAATATGACACCCAAACATCTCATCGAGATGATAACCTACACTGAAAGAATAATACATTTAATTATATTCAATGTATGCATGAATTTGTAGTTGAGAAGAGTCTCATATATGACATATTTTAGTCCTAACACTAGAATATATTTATTGTCTTTGTTGTAGGGGTAATGTAATCCTTTCGCCACGACATTTGCAACTGATATAATGCATCGTGCTTTGCAAGATATTTTCAATCTTGTTACTGTATGGTTTCCCAATGTTTGGTTGTGGCAAGCTCTTTTGACTTCACAAATCGAGTGTATGGGCAACTTTAATATTTTTTACCCATAAAAATATCCTCCATTGGTATTAACATAAAATGGCCCAAGGCAATATACAAAATAGTCCACTATTACAAAGGAAATTGCAACATAATTAACTAGAAAAGTATTGAACACTCGTGTAGCTTCAACAATCTCAACAACACCGGGTTCAAAAAAACCCCATCTTTTTACAAGCTGAATATGGATTTTTGGGCTTTATCAAAGTAGTCCATGCCACCTATATTGCTCAACATCTCTTCTATTTTGATGCAAATTGATAGCATCATATGTCACATAATGCCTCTCCCTGCAATTTGAATACAACTTTGCCGATGAGTTCCAATGTTTGTTGTCAAAAAATGTATGCTGCTGCTAGCAACATGTAGAGCCTGGAACCAAAGTGATATAGATTTTCACAGTTTTCTTCCCCATCATCTACAACAAAGAAAAGAGGAAAACACTCTCCAAATCTGAAAATTAATAAACACATAAACAATCTCCCTTTCACTCATATCTTCCACCAATTTAGACGAAGTATATATATATATACATTCTTCCCCTTTTCCATCTATAAGGACGGCTT